>NC_134846.1:45326012-45951012 GCF_965363235.1 Mytilus galloprovincialis
AACAAAAAATTACATAAACAAATAAGGCATTTCAAATTGAAATAAGCGCTTCGGTATTTAAAAAATCAATTCTGGAATTTCATGTTTGCTTTAAAAGTAATTTATAAATGTATATTGCTTACTTTTTCCAAGTTTTGAGGGTGCTAGTTTTTAGACCAAGCTTCTCGAGGTTTTCTATTCTACTGACCTCGTTAACACAAGTCAAATTACAGAATTACATATGACATAAACATTTAAATTTTGTATAACCAGATGCACAGGTATGTTTAAACTCAGAATGAACTTTTTAGACTAGGTGTAATAACGGTCAGTTTGTTAAAAGGTTATGACGTACCTTAAATACATTGTACAAAACATTGAAATTATTCGGAAGGGGGGGGGGGGGGGATTTGATCGTATTGACTTCATTTTCGATTTCCAAAATCAAGTTCTAATCCTTGGAAACGAATTATCAATTCGTTATAACCCCACCATTATAACGGATTAGTAATACGTGGGAATGGATTAAAAAATATATATAACATGTCCCTTCCCGGGCTCCGTAATTTTCATCTGTTGCTAATGATGCTTTTAATTTACCCCGCGAAAATTTATTTGCACTTTTATACACTTATGTACACGAGTGCTTCCTACATTTTATGTTGCTGAATATTCATTTTTTAATCCTTCTGTACCCCAAGAAAAACAAAATGGTAGTCATGTATATTTGCTTTGCAGTACTTTAATATTATTAAGGGAAAGTAAAATTTGTCACTAACCTGAATTTCTGATCGACGTCGCGTACGGTGTTGGTGTTAGTTTTGGTAACGTTATTTTGACGTTATTTTTCATGCATTGTATAATATAACGTCGTACTTTTTTTTATTTCGTGCAGCTCAATTATACAGCATAATTTATATGAGCGGTTTGCTTGACTTGCTACGCATAGAACCGAAAATGCAAAAGCGGCACATATTTTTTTTTTAAGTACAGTTAAATTAAAACGGGAAAATAATATTCATTTACATTACTATCCCCTTGGAGCAAAGATATTTTCTCTTTCTTTTGACTGAAACAGGATATTTAAAAAAAAAGTTTAAACCACTGTCTTTTCTGCTGCCTTTTTCTTTTAGTTTAAACATATTTATTTATAGTGGATTGGGAAACAAGTTATTACAACTTATATTAATCCGTTTCCACTTTGAGGGTGCGAATGCTTCCTTGTAGCCTTAGCCTGCTCTTTTCGAAATCTAAAAGGGTGACTTTTATGTGCAAGAGATACTGCTCTCTCTTAATAAAACACGGGTCAGTCATTTATCGCCCCCTTCCGACGGACTATCAATGTTTCACAAGACCATCATACTCGCAAATGGTGCATTTCAAGGGCTTATTCTTATATCCGCTTTTGATAATTTCCGAAAATAAAATTTTTATTAGTTGAATCGTTTGTTTCATCGCCTGTATTAAATGGTAAAAGAATCAACAGTTGAAAGCAAATTCAAATTAACCACAATAAAATTGATTTAATAAAATTTGCCAATTTCATAAACAAAAAGAAATTTAATCTCAACTATGAACAAGAAAACAGACGGGCGCAGACAATTTTAGCGCAAAACTACTAGGGGACATTTTAGCGCAGACATTAGAGCCCATTTTAGCGCAGGATTAATCCGTTCAGCTGTATTTTCGATAGCCCATTTTAGCGAAAACTTTCCTAGTTGAATAATACTAAAACCACGAGCATTAATTTATGCTGATTTAATATTAAAGTTGTATGTATATATATATGTTCACTTTGGTTCATCATGGAAATAAAAGTAGTACTATAGTTGTCACTCAGCTATTTACGTTTTTCTTGATACTATCATCAAATTGCAAACAACAACATATATAAAAATACAATGTATAGGCGAATGTGCACCACAATCTAGACAAGATAAAGAGAAAAATCAGTTCTTACTGCAACTTTATCAACAGTATTGTACTGATTGTGCATGGGTTTTCTCTTCCAGATCTCGCGCATGGGTCTTTGTTTTTTAATGAAAAGTGTGCAAACAAAATAAATATTGAAACAAATATATAAAGAAAAATGCAAGGATGAACTTAAGGATGTTTTATTAATCCTTGTATGTGCCCATCGAAATTGATAAAGAAGCATGCCAGCATTTTTTTTCCCTTTCATGTTCCTATGTCCCTAGAAACACACTATCCATTCTTTCTGATTTGAAAATGTGCAATATAAATTGATCCTTTTTCTATTTTAATCGTTCGTTCTAAGACACCAGGTCCCATGTACTGAATACTAGTCTCCCAAACTGCCTCAAATAATAGATAAAAAGGGAGGGAGAGGATTTCAGAAACATTAAATCTGTTAAGAAAGTTTGGATAAGCATTCAATGACATATTTGTCGCTGGACGTCAGATAAACAATGAATCAATACACAAAAAAAATGCGCCAATTTGGGTTACGCAATGTTTCAAACAATCTCATTATTATAATTAAATCATACTATTGGTAGAGAAATTCACAATTTGTTAAATCAAATTGACAATTTGTTATTTCTAATTGATAATTTGTTATATCAAATTGATAATCTGTTATCTCAAATTGATAATTTGTTATACCAAATTGATAATCTGTTATATCAAATTTATAATTTGTTATATCAAATTCATAATTTGTTATATCAAATTCATAATCTGTTATATCAAATTCATAATTCGTTATATCAAATTGGAAAAAGTTAATTAGCATGGCACGTAAAGGCTTCCGCAATTTTCGACGTAAGGCACTACATGTCAAGTTTTACAGAACGTAACGTCAAAACAAGTAAAAAAGCATGGTGTGACATTATGACTAGACAAAAGTAGTCGCTGACTGTGTCGTTAATACTTCCGACATGTGATCGAAAATGGGTTCAAAAAAATCCCTGAACAAAAGATTTTAATGTTATATAGTATTTTTTGTGCTATTATAATTTCAAATTCTCCCCCTCCAAAACTGTATAATATGACTTATCATACTTGTAACAAAAATGTAAAAAACGGCGTTTTGTGACATTTTGACTAGACAAAAACAAAAAGATCGCGTTTATTTTTTTTCTCAATATTTTCTCTTAAAACTTCGACACAATTTTTTTTCATACACTTAAAAAAAAAGTTTTCACGTTTGAATAAAATTTCATATCGTAGAAAAGACTGCAACTGCCTATTACTTTTCATAAGACACTTTACAAATACGCCAAAACGTCAGAAAACTGCGAGTGTGACATTTCAACGGATTTAATAAAATGAACAATTTAGGACATAAATTAAACAATACTTACTAATTGAAGACATAAAAAGTTGTATATTTATTGTATAATTTTGACACAGGAAGGGTGGATATGTAAATTGTGGTTTGGATCTGCAGCATTCGTTCGAATTTTGAAGAGCTCCATAAAATATGCGAGATTTGGGTTTTGTGACAGAAATACAAATTTCAAAAAATCATTAATTCTGCCACGATCTTTTGAAATGTTGTAACACAACTTTTTATTTTTTTTCCTTATTATATACGGAATAAAAAGATATATCATTTTTGGAATAATCTATTTGAATTACCTTTAAAAATCACTCTTAACTTCACCCCTATCCATATTTTTTTTCAATTTTCGGCTTGACCACAAAACAAAGTGAACTTTTCGTCCTGGTCAGACGCGTCCAGTTAACGATGACGTCATAAATAAAACATACACCATTAACACCAAAGACTGCTCTTGCTAGGAGTACAACTTTTTTTTAATAAGTTTAAAAATTGACAAGAATAACTTCAGAGCAACGCTGATCATATGTCGCGGTGTTACTTGTCTACACGCTCAAAATCAGTGTTATTAGGGATCATTCGAGTAACAAAATTAATAAAAGTATTGATTTTAAGGCATATTCCATTTCTACTTTTAATTACGCACATTTTGATATATACATTTATATAGTTATCAATTCCGAAACTTCTAACAAATGCAATAAAGGCGAACTGGAAAGCAAAACCCGTATTATCACCAACACCGTACGCGACGTCTGATACATTTTTTAAAACTGTCGTATATCTCACGTCATTATCATAACCGTCTAAAACATCACTGACGCAGAAATATTTGAAACAAATATACATACAAATATGAAGATGGTGTATGGGTGCAAATGAGACAATTCTAAATCCAAATTACAATGTTTAAAAAGTTAACAGTTATAGGTCAAAGGGCAATCTTGATCGCAGAGCAAGGACCCTGTCTTCTAGTGCGGTAACTGAAAGCATAATTTTTCGAATTGAATCTCCCCACCGAACACACACCCATATAATATATCATTGGAAAGAGGAAATCTTGTACTATAAAAACATGCCTATAGTCAGGACTTGATATGGTCACACTTCTTTAAATTGAGGTCAATGGTCATCTGTACAAATCTGTGAAAATTTTGAAGGATTTCAATTTTGACATTTATTTTTTTATTCTAAACTCTACCTAAATACAAACGGTACTGTTTTGGTTTAAATAATGTTTGTGATTATACATAAACCTTAATCATTAAGATTTTTTTATTAAAAAAATTCCTAAAACGACGTTTTATAAACAAAATTTCAGAAATCCTGTTTTCAACCCTTAAAATGTTAAGAGCACGTTAACCTTATAAAAAAATTCAATTTCAGGTATAAAATCAGGTGTCATGAAGGACAATACTTTAAAATTATTTTCCAAACTATCATTTTGGGTGAGTTAACAAATCAAAGCAATGGAACACCACAGTCAAATATGACCTCAAATTGAATTTGCGGATACTTCTGGTTATTTTTTTTATAGACTACTCGTTGCTTTCGTATTTTTCATAATTATTGCTGCTTCTATAGTATTAACTGTGGTTGTGTATTTTATTCTGGTTAATGTCTACTACATGATCGGTTTATACCCCCTTTTTTCCTTGCAACGTACCACAAACTTCAAAAGTATTCCATATAAAAAAAGAAGATGTAATATGATTGTCAATGAGACTACTCTCTAACAGAGACCAACTGACACATACATTAACGATTTAAAAAGATCTCATACGAACTTCAAAAATGAGTAAAATCCATAGAGTACTGTCGGGTATTTTCGACCAGAGGCAGTTTTCGACCACCGAACATTTCGGGAGCGATTTCATGCACGCGAGGCGTTGTTTCCGCATCATTTGGAACCGCGTGCAGATCTGCAGAAATAAATATTTGTCATGGAAGGTTAGGTTAGCTGCAATTCACGGAAAGAAGTAGTAAGTTACATAATTTGTAACGGTTGTCGTGGAAAATCTCGCCATGATAAAAACAAGTATTACGTCATGTGTTAAAAAATATCTGTCTTTCAACAAATGATTTCAGTAAAAAAACACCTACTGTTCAAGCATGAAAACCTAATGACACTGTTCGCTAAATTCCTGGGAATAAAAAGGAACACATAAATGAATAAATCAGACGCATTTTAAAAAATATTTTGCCGATAATCAACTTATATCCCTTTCACACGTATTTCGCCTATTTTCGACCAGTCTTGTATATTTTGTGTTACTATGGACGCTTTGTTTACGTTTTTCAAGGCTACAGTGATGTCACAATATGAATGACGTAACGAAATCGGGCACCTTGTATAGACAATGTCATAGTCAGAAGGACAATGTTATCGCAATTGGAATGTCGAATACACTGTGATTGTAATTTTTTTTACTAGCTGAAAATAAGAAAATCAAAACTTTATCTGAGCAACAAGATCAAAATGCAGTCTGCTTTTGAAGGATATTTTTTAGTCCAAACTTATTTTTTTTCCTCCGCGAAATTAAAGCAATTTGTCTAAAGGTCAATAGAAAACCCGAAGACGTTTATAAAATACTCCCTAAAAGAGGGTGGACGGGAGGGGTTTGACAAGGGGTAGCAAGCATCACTTCCCTTCTTTTAATATCAACTTGAGCTAACAATCCCTCCCCTTTACTCCCTGTTCTCATTCCCCTTAACCCGACCCCCTTATTTTACTCCCAGTTACTCCCGATTATCGCCTCCCTTATCCCAGGGACCCCATGTCCACCAACTCCTACCTGTTTTCTCTGTTGTGTTTGTTTTTCTCGTGGTGCACTTGGGTCACCTTCCAGGCTGTTAAAATTTAAATGTTTTTGTTCACTTTTTTTACTCTAAAAATGAACATGTATTAATATAATTAAGAAGGTGTGGTATGAGTGCCAATGAGACAACTCTCCACATTGTTTGTTTATATTATATTAGTATTTTCGAAAGTATGTAATCATATTTGTATTTAATTTAATGCCTCAGTTGCTACAGGTTGGGTTTTTTTCGGTCTGTTTTATTTGCTTCATCTTTGTCCCGTAACATTCCAAATATACTGTATATGATCATTTCCTTCATTTAACTTGTCTGGGAAATGCAAAATGACCGGGTCTACTAAATTTGTATGTACATGTGCAAAATAAAATCGTATTGATACAGGAAATAGATACATTTAAAAAGCTATAAAAACAGGATACCTTCAAGTATAAGTGATTTCCATTTAACCCCATTTCGTCTCGTTTGTACACCCTTAACGCCTGGATTAAGTTTCAATGAAGTCATAAAATGCATGTATCATCGCGTCGGCACAATTTCTTGTTTAAGCAGGTTTTTACCTCACCCTTTTCTGCTTTCAGATTTTCAAATACAATGGGGAAACGAAACAAGTACAGAAATTATGCTCTAGAGGATATCCAAAATGCAGTACAAATGATTGAAAGTAAGGCAATGTCAATTCGATCCGCATCACGACAATACAATGTTCCAAAAACGACTATTATAGACAAACTTAATGGCAGATCTAGTCTTCAAGCAAGATCAGGACCTAGTCCGGTATTATTTGATAGTGAGGAAGAAAGGCTAGTCCACTGGGTCATAGATATGGCAAAAATCGGCTATGGCCAAACAAGACAGCAACTTCTGTATACGGTGAAGACAATTTTGGATCATGACGGTAGGAAAACCCCATTTAAAGATAATTTGCCGGGTAAGGATTGGTTATATGCTTTCATGAAACGCCATCCTGAGATTTCTACTCGCACTCCGCAGAAACTTGGTAAGGAACGCGCAGTTATATCTTGACAAAAAATAAAATGGTGGTTTGAAGATTTTGCAAAGTACCTAACGGAAAATTATGAAGAGGGAATGAATATATTGAAAGATGCTTCCCGCATATATAACGCAGATGAAAGTGGTTTTCCGCAAGATCCAAAATCTGGTAAAATTTTGGCTGCTAAAGGCAGTAAGAATGTGTATTCAACATGTTCAGCTGACAAATCACAGATAACAGTTCTTGCATGTATGAGTGCAACAGCACACTACTTACCACCTATGCTTGTATTTCCAGGGGAGCGTTTCCGGTTTAATCCACTAGAAGGTTTCACTGAAGCAGTACTTGGTCGGACAAAGACTGGTTGGATGGATTCCGAACTATTTTACACCTGCGTGCGTGATCATTTTATTACTGCCATAAAGGACCGAAAAGTAAAGCTACCGGTTATTTTGCTGGTGGATGGACATACTAGCCATATTAGTCTGGAAACAGCTCATCTTTGTAAGTCTGAGAATGTTATATTGTACTGTTTGCTCGAACATGCAAGTCATATATTACAGCCTTGTGATGTTACTCTGTTTGGGCTTTGAAGAAGCACTGGAGAGATTCAGTGAGAGATTACCAGTTCAAAAATCCGGGTGAATTTGTCACAAAAGGTACCTTTGCTTCTGTATTTAAGTCGGCGTGGCCAAAAGGAACAACAGTTGATGTAGCAATTAAAGGTTTCCGTCATACGGGGCTTTATCCATTTTCAGTTGAAAGTGTAGATAAATCTAAAGTCGAGCCATCTGAAGTATTTGCCAGGGCAAAACCAGACCAGGATCTCGGTAATGACGACGATATGAATTGTAAAGATGCCCAGGTTGATAGTCGTCCAGTTACCAATAGTTCTGGGACCTACAATCTAGATCAAGAACCCGTACAAATTGCTGATGAGGCGGATACAGAAATTGCTTTAATGCCATCTGAAATTTTTGACTCTGTCTCATGTGAAACATCACATACAATAGTTGAAGAATTGCATGATCAGCCTCCTTGTCTTTATCCAGAAACCATCATACAAGTTAATCCATGCAATGTCAATGTAACACCACACAAAGACGAAAACAAACAATCGTGTGAAAAAGCACCTTCATCATCTTTTGAACTCCTACTTGTTACTCCAAGTGAACAAAAGACTCTCAAGAAAAAGAAAACTCGCACTGTACTACCAAAAGCCGTATCGGGATCGGAAATGATAAAAATTTTAGAGAATAGAAAACAGGAAATGAAAGAAAATCGTAAGATTGATAGAGAATTAAAACGCAAACTAAAGGAAGAGGAAAATGCTAAAAAGGAAGAGAAAAAAAACGAGAAAAAGAAAAGAATGGAAGAAAATAAGAAACGTAAATTATTCAAAAAAACAAAAGAAATCGGAGAAATCGACTACTTCCGGGCTTTGTTCCAAGTGTTTACTTGAAACAGACGATGTTTATATATGTTGCGAGATTTGCTCCTCCTTTTATCATGCAAAATGCTCTGGTGTTGACTTTTCTTGTGTGCATATTGACGACATCGTTAGCTTTCCATATGAGTGTGATGATTGCCTCTAAAAACCGTCAGATATATTATGTGACAAAATTTTCAAAATGAATGTATGACTTGTTACAAATTCTATATATTTATTACTACAGTGCAATGATTTGATTTAAAAGAAATAATATTGCTATATGTATACTGTGATGCATTATCTGTTGTTATTTTCGATAGTTGGAACACATTTTTTGGGGGAGTCATTAGTCTTTGGTACGGGTGTGTGTTGCACAGTCTTTAGTTTTTTGTGTGGTTCTTGTTGCAGTCTAGTTTTTTGTGGGGCTCGTGTTGATCAATCTTTAGTTTTTTGTGGGATTCGTGTTGCAGTCTTATGTTTTTGTGGGGTTCGTGTTGCACAGTCTAGTTTTTTGTGGGTTTCGTGTTGCACCATCTTTAGTTTTTGTAGGGTTAGTGATGCCCAGTCTTTAGTTTTTTTGTGGGGTTTGTGTTGCTCACTCTTAGTTTTCTGTGTTGGGTATGTGTGGACTGTCGTCGTATTTTTTTAGTTAAATTGTCCCTTTGGTATCTGACCCCCCCTTATTTTATCTTAGAATACAGAACATTTTGAAAAATGATAAATTCAGCGTGGCTTCGGCAATTTGTTATAATCGTTTTTCTGATAAATACATTTTTGTCATAAATAATTACTTGCCGTAACTTTAGGGAGAAACTATTTTATTCTTATTTGTTTGAGGGGGATATCATAATGTTAGTCTTATAATATAAGCCTTCTTGTGTTCAATGCATATTCAAGCGAGTGTTCTTTATCAATCAATTATATGGACCGTAAAAGGGCACACTGAATGAACAATATCACGTGCACCACTATAATTATTCACACAAAGAAACACTTACTTTATTCATCTGACAATGTGATCTTATCAATACAGGTCACGACAATTAATTTAAATTCGCACAAGTATTCACAAGCCCCGTGCAAGCAGTTGTAGAGGTTCATTTTTTCTTGTGAAATCCGCTTAAAACAGGTAATTCGAAATTTTCAGAAACACAACATTGATTTTTAAAGCCTACATGCCTGAATAATATCAGTTGCTGATAAAAACTTGTAACGTTCGTGTGAATACCGAAACTGTATCACTTTGAGAAGTTAAATGGCCGTTTATCTCCACTTACGATGGCAAAATAATTAAACACTTCATGAACAATTGATTCTGAGGTCGAACCATAATATAATGTTATCAGTGATATGACAGAAGGAAATTAAAGTGGTCGAAAATGTCCGACCGTGGTCGGAAATACCCGAACATGGTCGAAAATAACCGAATATTTAACAACGTCAAAATAGTCATTACTAATGCAATTATCAAAAATTAAGTATTGTTTCTTCGACGAAAATAATGTCCAATATGTAAAGATGTTCACTTGTAACGTGAAGATGACCATTGTTTTTTCTCTGACGTCACATTCGAATTTACCGTTAAGTGGTCGAAAACTGCCGACGTTGCCCTACTGCATAGTCTTCAATTCCCGAAATGAAAAATGAAATACAAACGAAAAATCTAAGGGCCTGATTAATGTACAAAATAAATAAGAAAATAACTTATATAGTATATAGAAACAAGCGACAACCACTACATCATTTACATTACAGTCTCATGACTAGAGACATACACATACAGAATGTGGTAGGTTTAACTTTTTTAAAGGCGCGCCAACCCTCCCTCAACCTGGGACAGTGTGCACCAGTGCAACAAGTGATATATATATAATCAAGCATTATCTCCATCATCTTCATTTTCATCAACCGTCACAAGACAAGCTTTTTAATATTTCTACACATTTCACTCATGGACACAGGTCTGTACATGAAAGGTTCTTCTCAAAGCAAACACGTTCTTTTGAGCACACATACTTTCCTTTATAAGTACAGACATGGTATTGTAGGAAGTCCGAAGACATTTGTCCCACGAAAAATACCGGCTTCAAACCATCCTATCAATCCATCTAAAATTTAACTGGATCTAATAGGAGATCCAAAAGGTTGTTTAGGAAGGTGTGATGTCTTTTCTAAGTATACTTGCAGCGGAATGCAATATATGTCCGTTATTTGTGTCTATTACTGTTGACATTGAGATTTTGATGTCAGTTTTCAATTGACTGGCAGCTGATTTGACATCTTCAATAGTTATGTTGCTACTGAATATTATGTTATATTTACTTTGAACTTGTTGAAGTTGTGTGACAACTGAGTTTCAATAGAAATCAATGAGTTTAGAAGTCATTTTACAAGTAGAATATTTCAAATTAGAATTAGTAGGAAGAAGATATCTATATGTATCAAGTGACGTTGTCAATAGCCAAAATAAAATTAGTAGAAGCAGTATCGTGATCTGAGGTTTCTGCTTCCACGGGTTAGGACTTTTTGTTTTTTGTTTTTAGCAAATAGTTTGTAATGCAACCAGAATGATAGAGTGCTTGAAGTTTAAAAGACAGACGAGACACTATTTCAACTTTAAAATCATCGCCATTGGTTTCTGCCACGGATAAAACATTTTTCAATACGCTCATCTGATTCAAACTTGCGTTGTTTTCGATCTTTCTAAAATATTTTGTTGCAACAAAATATCAAGTGTAGCGATTTTAGTTTGACAGTATAATTTATTATTATGATAGATATTTTTCTTTTTAATACATTTGAGTTTAATTACATTTCTATAGGGCATTGCCCAGTATTTTCATTTATTTAAACGGTATCTATATTATTTAAATTCACCGCACGGTATCTAAATAACCGCCCGTTACCCCATCTTTGGAACCGTCGGGGTACCGTCCGGAACCCTATCTTTGAAACTGACAGGGTACCACCCGGAAGCTCATCTTTAGAACCGATGAGGTACCGCCCAGTATCTACAGAACCGCCGGTATACCATCTTTGGAAACGTCGGGGTACCGCCTGTAATTATGTATATAAGGGGATGCAAGAGAGATCAGAGAAAATAATGATATAGAATTGAGATTGTTAGATAGAAGTGTTGAGAGTAATATTGTGTTAGTGAATTATGATAATGGTTCAACTGTTTGTGTTGTGGTTTGTTTTCTTTGTGCCATTTGAACATGCATTTTACGTAATTTACGCTACCTTAAAATAACACATCGACAAACACGAATCCATACAAAAACGACAACGCTACACAAGCGCTCCAGTTAAATGACTGCATCCTATAACGCGTACAAACACCCGAAACTGAGGGACAAAAGTCCGATAAGCGTCTGTCGTCATTGAATGTCAGTTTAGAAGCTTCCTCGCTCTTAAAAAGGGGGGGGGACAATTTTGTTTACTAGTGTAACTTTTGTAGCATGAAACACATTGATGTTCACCTCATCCAATCTTTTATTCCTTGCAGATACGAAAGTCGACTTCCCAATATAAACTTTCAGTCGATGATGTTTTTGGCATATTAAGCACTGCATAACATTTAATGACTTCTGTCTTTCCTTTTGACTTAAAGGAGAAAGTTTTAACGAACTTGACGTATCCTACATGTCGAGGACTATTTACTGAAACAATCCGTCAACTATTTTGATTTTTACAATAAGACTTTTTTTATATGCCATATATAAGTGCACTGTAATTTAAATATTTGTATATAATAGCAAAAAAGGTAGTAATTTCATATATCAGTTGAGAGCAAATTATTGAGTAATACACAAAATGTGATGGAAGGGAAGTGATTAAGTTCCGTGTTGAAATTCAAGTTTTTTTACTCTACTCTTTTTCCATTGATTTCTTAAGGCTTTTTCATATTTAGGTTCCGAAAATTTTATCAGTAAGTAGTTTTATGAAAAAAGTAAAATCACAAAAATACTGAACTTAGAGGAAAATCAATTCGGAGAGTCCAATGGCATAATCACATGGCAAAATCAAATAATAAAACGCATGAAATATTATATGCTTAAAATATTATAGGATAATTTTCATTACTACTAACAAGAAGAAAGCTAAAGTTTATGTTCTGAATTTGCAATTAAAATTACCTCAATTTCAAACAATCAAAACTTTTATAGATTAGAAGAAAATAAGATACTGAATAGAATATTTTGACATATGAAAATAGCTTCAGAAAAAACAATTCAATTAAATGTAAGCAAACATACACAAATTTTCCTTTTGAAAAAGGGGGGGTTGAAACTCTCCAATATACTACTAGTCATTAAAACGACTTTTAAAGAAAAATGTGACCATACGAAATTCTGACGACAGGGCAAAAAGTAAAGAAGATATATTTTTCTTTAAGTTAAGACCATTTTTAGCCGTGTGTTATTTGGGGAGAATAAATTCGCAATCTAGACGACTTTTTACACTTCTCTTACCGCACTATTCTACATGTATAATACAATTACCAGAAAAGTGTTCAATTTTATGTTATATGCCATGTATACTAAACAGGATAACACGCATGGTGACTCAATTTGTTCTGTTGGTATTCTGAAAGCATTTTACAATGTTTTACAAAAGCTATCTTCTCACACTTTGTTTTGAAATTCTATCATTCATTTACCTTCAAACATTCACATACTAGTTTTACCTTAAAACATTTCGCTGTATAATGCACACAATTTGTTTCATATTTTCACAGCCTGTAGCTTGAAAACCAACTCGGTGAACTATCATTTTATTTTTCATATTTTTAACATGTCACAATAATTACATTAGATGTATGTTTCATTACAATAGGTTATTCTGATTGGCAAACTGCACATCACGTGTTATTCCTTAAATAATTGCATTACACAATAAAACGTATCATTCGTGATAACACGAGGTCCGAAAAAACAAAGTGCACAGGTGAATTAAATAAAAAATTGATAAAATTTGTGTTTTCATGATCCTAGCTAAAAAAATGTAATTAAAAGTATTGAATGCTTCTTTTTGTAACTTCATAGGGATTTAAAAGCGTTGACCGTGCGAACATTTTTAGAATGAAGCGCTTCCGCGCTTCATACAAAATGTACTTCGGTCAACGCTTTTAAACCCCAATCAAGTTACAAAAAGAAGCATTCAATTCTTAAATACAATACAATACAAATACAATTACAATTTGTTTAATGTCAATTATGACGCCCAATAATTTGAGCAGTACAATTAAGTTCAATTTAGTAATAGTTATCGCATGAGGACGCGGTGTGTCAGTGTAAGATCACCCCGATGGCAGGAACCCAGTCGGTAATCTAACACTGACACACGAAGTCCGAATGGGATAACTATTTTACATCCAAGCTGCTTTCATTAGACGAAATATCATTTACAATTGATAAAATTTAGTTAAGATTGCCAAACAACCATTAAAATATACTTTATAGACTACTATATAATGTATACCCTTGATGACCCCTGAACACGATGATTAAATATGAAACTATGTCAACTCGCTCCACTGGCCAATCGGCTCACACTGAATCACCCCTCTCTTCTTTACGAAGTCGTCCAATTTTGAAAAAGGGTAAACATAAATCCCATTGAACAATAAGTCTGACAACTCACTTATTTACGAAAAGGGTTAATACTCCACTGAATAAAGGTCTACCAATTCGCCACACTTATAAAAGTATCTTGCTTCCTTTAAGTATGTTAGATTACTGAGTTCGAATACCAGCATAGACACTGGATTTTTTCTACAAAAATTTTGATAGATAGTCTTTTCCGTATGAACAATTCTCAGTTCTACTGTGGATTTGACATTCCCGCCAAAATTTTACAGAACATGTATGGACCATTAAGGCTTGATAACCCGCATGCGTTAAACCACCAGGGTCCTAGGCGTCCCTGACCACAATGATAAAGGTGGAAGTCGTTGTCACGTTCATTTTCTCTTGACGTAAATTCCATTCCATTACTTTGAGCAAAAGCATTACCTATAGGAAATCATCATGGTTAATTTAAGAACAGGTGGGTCAATTTACTAAAATTCTTGATTTCAAATGCATATCCCATAAATTGTTCATTGACCCTAGGTTAGTAAGTAACAAAATAAAGAGAAAGAAATAAAAAAAATATGGTTGGTCTACTACAGCAAAACTAAGGATTTCGAACTTCTAAAATAACAATTAATGAATTTCTAATTCGAGCGTTATTCAAACTTGAGTTTTTAAAAACTAGCTCAAGTAAATATTGTCTGTACAATTTTTTAGTTTTCAACACATGTTACAAACTGTGTTCCGCATGCTACACTTTTCAGTGTTCTTTGTGTTTCAAATTTTCCGATAACAGACTTGTCTATCCTTTGTACTGAAATTTCTTTACAACTTTATTATTTCTCATTCTTTAATGTTCAAGTTGGGAAATTTACATGTCTGATGGATAAAAAGATAGGAGTGACAATAAGGGTGTCACATGTTAAGCATGATATACTAACCCTTTTGGAGTACCTTCGATCTCCCATTTTGTGTTTTGTTTTCTTTGAAATGTTTTGATTGTTTGAAGTCTTTTTGTCGACTTTCTTGTTTACCTTGGCATAGACAGTTTGTCTTTGACCTTTCAGTTTGAAATTGCATTTTTTTTTCATCTATTTTGTAGGGCTTATATTTTTTATGTATTGCTATCCTGTTTTCAAATGCAACATACATGACATATATGCCACTGGACTCAAATAAAACAAAAAACAATCAATATAGCCGTCCGTCGTATATTAGACCCCATCCAATCATTAAAACTTATCTTACCAGCAGTGCCCGTGTATGTAGAAAATGTGACCTTGTAATTGGAAGCTTCATTTGCGACATGATATGATTGATATTCAGCGTATGCAGTATTGTCTGCGAAGTCTTTGAGTTCAAATCTGATAACATAGTTTCTTGCTCTTGTCAAAATGTGTAAATTGTCGTTCCCTGAAAAAGACAATATAAAGAAAGGTAAAAGAATACACAAATATGCATGTTTTTGTTTTGTGTCATGCGTTTAACTGCCACAATAGTTACCAAAGATAACATGCTTACGGGACCGCATGCTCAGGGTATTTCTGAACGGCTACAAATTAGCTGACAATATAGGTGCTTGTTAATCTTTAAATACATTTATTAAAAAAAGAATATCTTTTGTGAATGACCAGTTGAACTTTAAAAAAAATTCATGATACTCATTTCTGAATTCTATGATGAAATATACTCGAAGTTCGCATCACATGTGGAAATGTCGCTAGCTTTTATAATAAATGAAAATGAAATTATTGTGTACATATTTTGAATCCTTGACATCAATTTATTGTTGAATACCACTTACAAAACACTACAGTAAACACGATAAATAATAATGACGACTTTTTAAAAAGGCTAAGTTTATTATTGATTCATGCCACTCTTAGAATTTGTTTATTATTAGGATGAAAGTAAAACTAACTAGAAGAATTTTAAATCATTTAAAAAATATATGCGTTCATATAACACAATTATGAATATGTGTACAACATTTAACTTAAATTTGACGTGACCGCAAACCACCCCGAACATTCTCTAATTAACAATGTAAAAATAGAGAATGTTTTAACTATGTATTTGACCAAATGTACCCTTCAGATAACGTACAAGGGGAAAGCAATTTAGTAATTTCTACGTAAACAAAATAACTTGCACTTTTTTTATATTCCTTGGTCAGCACTACTGTTATATCAATATGTCTTTAAAGTATAACATTATCATTATGGTATAGCAATCTGCTAGAATAGCAAAGTGATGTGATAAGATAATGTACATGTATTTTAATAGATGTCTTTGTAGTATGCGAATCTATCTATCATTCGTAAGATAGTACCATTGATTAAACAGAACAGTATGAAAATGTTGTTCTATGTTGTATCGAGATGATTGAATAGTGTACACACTTATCGTTATAAGATAGTACCACGATACAATAGTAAAGTGAGGGAACGAAAAAGTAAGATAATGTCAATGTTTTTATAGTATATAATGTATCTTCAGTTTATGATATAGCAATATCACATAATAGTATATAATAAAATGACAAATTAGTATAACAAGATATTAAGATAGCTCCATGTTATATCAAGATGTCTTCATAGTATATTATAAAAGAATATCTTCATAAGAAAGTAAAAGGACAGAACAGTATGTTAAGGTAACTTTATGTTATATCAAAACGTCTTTATAGTATATGAATTTATCTAAGAAATATAGCAAATTGACAGAGTATTATAGCCAAATGTCGTAATAGTATAGTATAGAAAATTTGCGTCATGTTAAATCTCAATTCTTAATGATATAATTATTCTTATTATAAGACAGCTATGGCTTTTCATACACTTACTATACCATTCAATAACAATACCCATCAAGCCCCTGGTTGACAGTAACATTTCCAGCTCGATAATTGTAATCATTCCAGTATACTACTTATCGCTATTTGTCCGTCATTACTGGACATTACACAAGTTCCCGTAAAAGTTTGACGTCAAAATAGAAAATATCTGACGCCACCAATGCATAGAAAAGTCATTGTTGTATAACGTCAAAATTTAAAGGGGGACAGATTATCGGGTCAAGCGGGAAAAGAGATAAGGCTTATTCATAAAAATCTACTAAACCATTAAATAGCAATACGAAGAAGCTGAACACCTTTGACCATCACCATTGTTTGGTGGGGTTCGTGCAAACCCCGTAACAGTGGTGACATCTGGCTACGCTGATTTTGAAGAGAAAGGCAAGTATGACCCGAACGACACCGCTGTATAGAGGTTTGGGTTAGAGTTGCTCAGCCTTTAGTTTTGTATATTGTGTTTTGTATACTATTGTTCTTTTTCTTTTTTACCCATTGAATTGTCATCTTATTTTCGACTTGAAATTGAGAATGGAAATGGAGAATGTGTCAAAGAGACAACAACCCGACCATAGAGCAGACAAATACCCGACAATGGAGCAGACAACATGAGTTTGAATGCCCCGTGGTATATTTCGTTTGTTTCTCTTTTACCAAGCCAATGGTTGCCAAAAACATTTCCAAATCTATTCTTGTAATCATTATAGATTTATAATTCTACCGAACCATTCATTAACAATACTTATCAAGCCAATGGTTACCAGAAACATTGCCAAATCCATTCTTGTAATCATTCCATCATTGATAGATCTACTGAATCATTCATTAACAATATTTACCAAGCTAATGATTACCAAAACCATTTTCAAATCCATTCTTGTAATCATTCCATCATTGATAGATCTACTAAAACATTTATTAACAATACTTACCCAGCCAATGGTTACCAGAAACATTTCCAAATCCATTCTTGTAATCATTCCAGTATTTATAGAAATCAACTGAATCATCGATGCGTCGCTGTATAACCTAGACCAATATATAAATATATACGTATACATTTGTTAGAATTATAATATTAGTTTATTAATTGTGTCATATATTTACATCAAGAAAAGCCCATATCATTTGATTAGCGTGCTTTTGAATATGATCAAAGGAACATTTGAAAAAGATATTGAGAATGTTCATTCGACAAAAACGCATGCTCGACATCTTCAATAGAGTCATTGTAGGATCATTAATTTCATTTCTAATTGATTCTAAACACATAGTTATTATAATCTAGGATTTTGTGTTAGAACAAACGTTACCGGAGCACTAAATATACGATATTGTGTACACTTATATATGTTAATAAGATTTACGATCATCCTAAATTAAGGATGTTCGCTTCTCTGTTTCGAAATAATAAGCATATTTAAAAGAAAAAATGTTATAGATTGATAGTATATAATTAAGTTTTCAATGGCATTTCATGGATAAAACCAGATGATTCCGAGTATATGACAAAAATTCAAAAAAAATAGATAGGCGAACTTCGGTAAAACATACTGTCCATCCACCACCATTGGTACACATATCACAGTAAACAGTCATAGTGTTAGACTCATCCGGGTATATTGTGAAAACTCCACTTTTTGTGCAAGGTGGTAGGTCACTACAGTCTCTTGGTTGCAGATTTCCAATTGAATCTGAAAACATATAGTTTTTCTATAAAGCAATGAACATTATATGAATTTCTTGTACATAAGCAATTTTATAAAATAAAAATAATAAAAGGAAAAGGAGATAATACACTGGAAAGATAAAAATGATCTGATGGCTCCAAGAAGATCAATGGATATGGAACGCCAAAACTAACTTCTTTTTACCATTTTCATTATATGGTGTGCATCTGCCTTTATATGATGTGCACTTGTCACTAAATGATGTGCAAACACATTTTGTCAAGCGATAGCTACAAATTTGAGCCGGGTTTAAATTAATTCCACAGAAGCATATCGGAATCAGTTGTGACGTAGACAGTAATCACTCTAATCGTAATCATGTTCTTTGACCATAACGACAATGAAAGCATATGATATATTGAAGTAAAACCAACCACAACACATAAGGTTATATGCACATAATATAGTGACACCACCGCATCATATAAAGATGTTTGCACATAATATAATGACACAACCGCATCAAATAAAGATATTTGTACATATTATAATGACATAATCGCATCATATAAGGATATTAGCACATTATATAAGGGAAAATGCACATCATACAAGGATATTTGCACATCATTTAAGTATAAACAATTATTTGCACATAATAGAAGTGCATTTGCACACCATATAAGAATATTTGCACATCAATTTAGGACATTTACACATCATATAAGTACATTTGAGCATCATAAAAGGGTCTTTGCACATCATATAAGTAAATTTGCACATCATATAAGTAAATTTGCACATCATATAAGGATATTTTCACATCATATAAGGATGTTTGCACATCATTGAACCTGGATTTATAGCAAATGTACTCTTATTGTTATAAGGATTACATCATGCCAACCTCGATCAGAATTATATATGATAATTTAACACGAGCCTAAATGTTTACCTGCATATGGCATGTTGTAACTATGAGATGTCAGAGACTAGATATCATTTGTTTCTTGTACTTAAGATATTGTTAACAAAGAGGGACGAAAGATACCAGAGGGAGAGTGAAACTCATAGATAGAAAATAAACTGACAACGCCATGGCTAAAAATAAAAAGACAAGCAGACAAATAATAGTACAGAAGACACAACATAGAAAACTAAAGACTGAGCAACACGAACCCCACCAAAAAACTGGGGTGATCTCAGGTTCTCCGGAAGGTTAAGCAGATCCTACTCCACATTTGGCACCCGTCGTGGTGCTTTTGTTATTACAAATCCGGTAAATAGTCTAATTTGGTAGGTCACATTTGTTAAAAGGGAAAGGGTATTGTAGTTACTACATAAGGAACCTATTCGATATCATCTGTTATACTTTGCTGCATTTTTAAAATAAAATGGTAAATAAATAAACTCATCATAGATACCAGGATTGAAAATCATTGTTGATGGGGAAAAATTACAACCTCCATGCTACTATAAAGTTGCATTTTTCCTAATATGTTGATTGTTTTTTCATTAGTACACTGTATACGGTCATCAAACAACCCAGAGTGGTGCAACTTTAGAAACACGAGGGGATCCATTCCCCATTTTGTGTAACTATTCATTTTCTTAAAATAAAAGATAAGTTAATCGCAGTTGATTTGGTTATTTAGAAAAGAGAAGTTAACAGATTTTTAAATCTCGTTTATAGATAACAAACACAAAGGAAATATTAATTTCTTGCGTCCTAAAAAGCTTTCCTGGGTTTATGTATAAATACAAATACGATTCTAGGTAACAAAACCTGAGCGAATCATATAACAAACAAAGGGAGCGCGACAGGGTGTATCGACAAAATAAGCCACCATATATGGGAGATCATTATACGCAATTAACTTTATAAGGGATTAAGTTCCCGAGGATTTAGAATTGAACCTAATCAGGCTAAAATACTACAAATGCAAAAAAAAAGAATAGTTGTGATGTTACTATTAATACAAAATAACTTCTTTTTTGACACATCACATTAAAATTGATGAAGATATGACATTTAAGCGATAATAACGTTATTCATTGGGGAATCCCTGCATGATGAGTGTATATATTCTTTTAATCACAATCTTTATCGTTTTAAAAGCCGTAATTAAAAATTGAAATTTTTGAAAGTAAACAAACGATGTGTTTACACAAACTGATGAATGGTTTCCTTTAAAGAATAAATATATAATGGATCCGGAATGCAATTGAAAATAAGTTCTCTGGCACAGTATCCATAATCTATATTGCTGTCGCAAACTTGCAATCGTTTTATTTTAACTTATTTTTATCATTTAAACAGCATTTATTTATGAATTGCACAGTCGGAAACCTTGTTGAAATAGAACAAAAGAATCGAAGCTCTTTGTTAGAAAGGCGATAAATGCTCACTGCAATGTTTACTATAGTGACAAATTGTTTTAAAGTTTATAGAAACAAATAAAATGACAATTTTCTTCTCAATTACGCAGTGTTTAATTTTAAAAAACACCATTTGCATAAGTTTTCAATTTATCTAGTACATAGTTAAGCAGAACAATTAGATATCAAGTCGACGACATGGGTATCTTTCAAGTTGGATGTAGAAAATGCAAAACCTCCGATTTAATTTTTTTTTACCACGGACGGAAAACATATCAATCTATTACTTTAGTAATTTTCGTGTCTGCCCTTCCATTTTGTGACTCAAGAAAAAATTCCAAAAAATGGATAACAATTGTATCGAAAAGAGAAAATCGAGTGCACCTTTTTATACTAGGGCGTGTTTGAGCTGAATATTTTGTCTTGATATCGTATATAGCAAGAATATTTCATACATCATCTCGCTTCAGATTCTATCATTTTCATATATCAAATCTACAGGTTGACTTTATAACATAAAAAAAATCACAGTACTAAAAGATGAAGTATATGGGTCAAGTGAAATACCTATCTAAGGAATCACAAAAACAGAATAGGTGTGTTCGAATAGCTATTTTTTACTAAAAGTACTTGACGACAGTCTTTCAAGTTGGATGATGAAAATGCATATCTTCGAAAAATTATATATTTTTTGTGTGTGATAACTAGGGTTAAAATCTTCAACCACTAAACAAATCTAGTCCGCCCTTCCACGAAATATTTAATTAGATTTTTTTTAAATGTTTATGAATTTTCGAAAATTCCACCTGACAACCGATCAGACAATAGTTTTAAGTTCAATGCAGACAAGATCATTAACTGATGCTCATTTGCTAGTTGATACATTTGTCTTTTAAAATACAACTGACATATAGGGATCGTAATGATGCAATGTGAATAAAGTTATCGGTTTCCAAGATCAAAATTGCCAGCGCGTAATCACGACAATGGCTTTCATTTCTAAGATTGTAAAAATGAACTGGCGTAATGGGGAGATAATTTTGACAAAGTAGAATCCTGACTGTGCATATCATCTGTAATTTAAATATCTGTAAACAATTGATAATGGCTCCACAGTTAGATAAATATGTACCTTAAACAAAAATTTTGTCATTTAGTTTTCACTTCATTTTCGCATTTCCCAAAGAATCTGATGAACAAAATGTAATCTGGAACTTACATCACATTTTTTATATTAAAATTTAGAAGACTGAAAACCTCTCATTTTCACACAATTTCGTTCATGAATTATTTAACACAGTGTATTTGGTTTGATATGATTGTTGATTCAAGATAAACGATAAGTAGCTGTTCCTTGCGGTGGTAAGTACCATTCTTGACCTTGAAATACATTTAAAAGTTATTGCATCATTTTCGCATTTCCCAAAGAATCTGATCAACAAAATGATCGGGAATGTACAATGCTTATATTAGAAGACTTAAAACCTCTCATGTTTTGCAAATTCGTTCATTAATTATTTGACACACTGTATTACACGGATGTCATTCGGTTTAACGAGAGAAGTGATCGTGAAAGAATATCTAACGGCGGTCAAGTATTGAAAGACGATCGTGAAAGCTCTGGTAACGGATCGTGAAAGACATTTAATGTAAATTCTAGTTCAGAATCTTTTAAAAAATCGCTTAATTTTCAAAACGCGGAACAAATCCGAACAAAACAAAATATGTCTGTCAAAATGGTTTAACTTCCTCAACATAACTGTAAAATAAGATAAAAAAATATGCAATACTTTATGAAAAAACACAAAAGTCGCAATGCATGTCTATGAAATAATTTACAAATAACACGCTTTTTGTACCTATAATGGTCATATTTCAGTATATCATGATATATTTGAAATTTAATCTTTGGTGTATCTGATAGTACAGTAAAATTAAAGTATGTTCTTAAATTAAAAGCGTTAATTTGTTTATGAAAACCTTGAATTTGTTGAATTTCCATCAAACTTGATCGTGAAAGATCAGGCAACGTATTATTTTGATCGTGAAAGAAAATGCGTGACCAGACTTAATACTAGTAATCAGAAATCAGTATTTCTTTTACCATTTGATAAACCTGCAACTGGTTGAAGCCTGTAACTATTTTGATAAGGATGAACATTAAAGCTATTTTTTTCTTTTCTATTCAACACTTTACTCGAAATTTAAATAAAAACAGCAACTAAAAACGTGTCTAAATGTCTAGTGTGAAAGATTCAGCTCTGAAAATCGGTCTAGTGCAATTCAGGCACACCGACACTATTTAGCCAATAATATGGATATGCAACGTTTAAACCAAAATGTTATCCATCAAACAAAAAATTACAGCAAAAACGGCATATATACAACGCAGATGTGGATTGCTTTAACTATATACTACAGACTGTAGAATACCAGAGCACAAAAGCTGTAATGTCTGCTTTACTTATGATAGTATATTTGTGTAACGTCTATAATATCAAGGGTTTTACTAGAAGTGTCAAATGCGCTTAAGATTGTCATTGGTTCATAATAAAAAGAGGTCAAGGTCAGATGAACCATGCCATACAGATCTCTACAAATATCCCGTACACCAAATGAATGTGTTCCGATCCTTACAGTGCCTTAGAAACTGACAAATGTAAAATTTATGCTTGGCCAATTAATTCGAAACATAAGGTCAAAAGTATATGAACCCTGACCGACAGCCAGACATAGACATCTTACTATCATTCAATATATCAAATACAATTGACGTCATCATTGTCATATATGAAATATGCAGATAGACATGTATACCATACACGAACTACCTTGGCGCTATAGCATTCAGGTAAATATCCAAAAGGACAAACAACATAAAACAAACATTGCCGAATGATGCATGATATTGAGTTCGATGTTAGTTGAAACATTGCAGAAGTCGAAAATGTACACCTTACAATCATAACAACATACACTCGATTGTTTTTCGGCGTCTTGTCTCCCATTGTCTTTTATTATTGCCGTAATTGTTATTTTTCTTTTTCTTTTCATTTTCTGAAAATATTAATACTTTGAAATGCTTAAACCTATTGAGGATGTTGACCCATCTAGCTTTTCTTAATACCAATAAGAAATATTAATTATCATATAATTGAAGAATAATTTGAACGTCTTTGTAGCATCAGATCTTTCACGATCCTTTTCACGATCTTCAAAAAAGCGGTACGTCATCTTTCACGATCCGAAAAATCAATTTTGTGCAAATAGTTCTTTATTTACCAAGTTTCAGATTTTATTTATACAAAATAACTATGAGAACCATTTGATTAATTCAAATAGAATGCGCTTATTCGGATAAAATTCGGATATTTGTGAAAAAAAAAATCGTGTTTGTTTACATTTTTTATGACTTTGAAATGTCGAGAAGCAATCTGCCTTTTGATGTTTTGTAATAACTTTGTACTTTTGAAACTTGATATTCTCACATACTGATCATAATGTTGAACCATTTTGATAGACAGTTTTCTTTTGTTGTAAATTTGTCTGTGTAAATAATTACATTAGAATATTTAATGATCTTTCATATGTCCTCTCGATTAAATGTCTTTCACGATCCGTTACCAGAACTTTCACGATCGTCTCTCAATACTTGACCGCCGTTAGATATTCTTTCACGATCATTTCTCTTGTTAAACCGAATGACACCCGTGTATTATGTTTTATATGAATCTGATCAGCAAATTGTAATCGAGAACGTACATTAAATTGCTTATATTAGAGATTTCCAATAAAATGACATACGTACCTAAGTCGACGTACGCACGTAAAGGGACTGGTTATTGCTAACCTATTAATTTTGCTAAATAAGTCACTCAAGTTTTAACCAAGTTTTCCTAAACCATAAAACCCATTCATAATAAATTTTATCATTATCAAGTATTTCTAAGATGATCAAAAACGAAAGAAATCATGATTTGTATATATCACGTGATTATTGAGATTCCCGCCTAAACTTCACTGTCATAAGACCACGCATGTTTACGTATCTTTACCTATACATACGATTCATTTGAGTTGTCTTTCATGGTTTTGACCATGACTTTGTTTTTTCGATATACTTTGCAAAATTTAATGAACCTCTTATAATTTGATATTTGTGTTGCTTTTGTTTGACGTTATCAGATTGGTGTCCCTTCTTCTTTTCGTTTTTTTCAATTTTTTGTATTTAAATTTACTGGGTATTTATTATTAGATAGATGTTTTTTCAATTTAAAAAAAAAAAATTAACTCAAAGTTTTAATCAGTATTTGTCTCTGTTGAAGTTGATAACTGGGATTGCTTCAAACTTTATTAAGCATCATGTCAAACGTCCTCTTCTTCTGCAGTTAGTCTCCTTTATTAACAATCTCCGATTTTTTTTCCAACAGGGAAAACGTAGAACGGCACGACAACGGGATGTCTTTATTTAAAAAAAATGATATAGGTCTTGTACTTCTTTATTCTTTATTCTACATGAACTTTTCTTTCAAATTAAAGTCAACGAACATTAAAAAAAGAATATTGTAATTGTTAGTAATGTATGTAAATAAATGTGTACACCCATTTGTTATATAGATAGTAATTTTAAAGGTGTACCTGATTAGCAACTGGTGACTAATAATCTGCATATAAACATATATCACTGTGGATAGTAAACTATCAATTTATAATACATAGTAATTGAGGGGGGCAATAGGGGGTCCATTAACATGTTAACAACACCTCCATTGAAAACAGTTAATAGTTTAAACTAATCTCAGTTAAAAGTTAACAACACATTGAAAACAGGTTAATATAAAAAGGTATTGCCCGCCCCCTCCCCCTCGTAATTGGTTAACAATATCCTGTCCCCAAGTATCTCTGATTGACGAGAATACCAATTAACATACTTGTTACAATTTTGAGGCAACTATAATGTCACTTCAGTCTTTACGGGAATTTTCTTTTACTCTTATACTCATCCAATTAGAAGTGGATTCTGAAAATATCACATATAATGATCGAGTTAGCGAAAATTTTAGTTCACATTTCTTTGAGAGCTTTGGAGGTAAATCTATATGAAAGTGACAATTCTGCGACAGATACATGGACAGGATCACCAGTTAAGGTGATACACGACTGAAAAAAACACCATGTTATTCATAAGTATATACTAGTATATGGGATTGACTGGTGGCAAGCTAACCTAGAATACGGGTTTAATTATTTTGTTGGACCCTTTGATCGAATGACTTTAAGACTGTATGTTTCGGCTTCTCCACCAAGCATGATACATTCACGAGTAAGAGCAAGTACAGGTTTACTCGTAGAAAGACAAATGTGTCTTTATAGCGGTGACACTCTCTTGTTACATAGCATATGAAAATGCGACTCAAAGCGTTGGGCATGTACAAAAAGGTATGATAATTATATTCATTTATCATTACCATTTGATCATCCTTAACAATATATGTAATATTTGTCGCTGGATATAAGACAAACATCAGTATTATCATCAACCATAAGTATTCTACATTGAGGTTAAATCTCCGTCGTAGGTACATGAATTAAATATACATTGAGGCTTCTTCGTCGTAAGTATTATAACTTGAGGGTTAATTCTTGTCTGATATTTTAGCCAATTTATGTCGAGAAATTATTTTACGCATGCATCTCTATGCTACATAGTTTTTATGAATGTCCAAGTTAAAACTAACAGAGATCATAGAAGTATGTTTATTAATGATCATGTCACAATTAAAACAGAAAGAAAGGGATTGACTCGTGAGACTGAAACGAAGCATAAAAACAGCAATTTCTAGTATTTCAAAATAAACTCCATGTACCGATTTGACAGTATCCACAGCTGCTGAACACTATCTTAAAAAGTACTACAACTAATAAATAGAGAATAATTATACAGTTTATAATATTGATGAATTATGTCGTACTATTACACCACTATCCTAGTATGGATGTGCGTGTCCCAAGTCAGGAGCTTGCAATTCGGTGCTTATCGTTTGTTGTTGTGTTTTGGTTCATTTTTTAACATTAATTTGGCTGTTAGTTTTCTCGTTTTATTTGTTTTACATTTGTTATTTTATAGCCTCTTATAGCTAAGTATATATGCGGTATGGGCTTTGCTCATTGTTGAAAGCCGTGCAGTTGCCTATAGTTGTTAAAATTTCTGTGTCATTTAGTCTCTTGTGAAGAAATATCTTCCCACATCAGATGATCTTCAATTAAATTATAGATTTTTTTTTTATGAATTGGCGAGTTCACCTTTTACATTCGGGCGTGTTGGAATCTAATTTAAACGTTAACACTTGTAAACACAAAACAAACACAACCTTCTCGCTTCGGAATTCATTATCTTAATATTTTCATGCTAAATTTTGTCTTCGTAGTTTTAAAAATTCATAATTTGAGATGAACTAAAATAAGCCTGAGGTGAAATGACAAGAAATGATGGGTGTATTTGATTACAAGTTGCTAAATTACTTATTCCATTATGCCATTTGTGTCAATAAAATCATTCAATATTTAATGAAAAAATATTTAAAGATTAAAAACATTACTTGGATTGATTTTTGTATAAAGTCTATTTCCAGCTAAAAATGCGTGTTCAAAGAGCAAAACATGCATGCAGTGTATTCTCCCCTCCGTCATGCTTCAATACAATAGGACGAAATACGTTGAGTTAGGTCGGTTATGTCGAGTAAAGTCATTTTATTGGAAATCTCTATAATAGAAGACTAAAAACCTCCCAAGTTACACAATTTCGTTCATGGATTATTTGACACGCTGTATTAAGTTTGATATAATAAATAGCTGTTCATTGTAGTGGTCAGTAGCATTCTTGACCTTGAAATACATTTAAAAGTAACAAATTCTTTTTCTATCTGTATCGGAATAGCTGATACTACTCACAACATGCATTCCGAGGATTTATTAAACGTGAAGCACGAACACAAACCACGATAAGATATTAATAAACAACATACATAATTTCAATGTGGAATCATTAGATAGAGGTTATGATATCGTCGAAATAGACGATAGTAATATTGATGCCTTTTCAATTGACCGTACTGAATTATTACAGCAAAACCAGAAAAAAAGAAAATAATCCTTAAGATTTAATAAGTAAAAGTTAACGTAACATGGTTGTATATGTTGAATAAAACCAAATGTATCATGAAACACTGGCATTTATTGCAGTTTGAGGAAGAATGTGCATAACACTAAAATTTATAATAAAAATTACTAAACTCCGAGCAAAATTCAACACAAAAAGTCCCAAATCAAATATACTAATATAGTGTCGGTTCCTATAATGCGTTGCTGCATTGATGTTTCATAATATCAAAATGGTTCCTTCGAAAAGCATAGTACTTGAAAGTTTTTGCTTTAATATCACAGTTATATATAATGTTAAGAGTACAGTGACATTTGATACCCTGATATATTTTATAAAGACTTTAATATTACATTGACATTTGGGCCTCTGTTGATGGTAGATCTGTCTAAAGTACTAAAAATAAATATATCAATATATACATGAATCATTTTCATATTGCGTTGCATCAAATTAAATTATCTAAAGATGACCATCACAAGCTTTAAAGGCATAAACACTAAAAATAGTGTCGGTTCCTATTATAACAAGATGGAATTTGCTATAATTTATTAACCTGCATAGGCCGATGTCCCATACAATAAAATACACAAGTATATATACAGAATATAAACAGTGTAAGGTTTCTATTGATTTGACCATTATAGTCTTAAATCAAAAGATACAGGGATGAATATCTATTAAGTTGTCTCTAATTGACATGTTTTGACCAACCTGGAGATTGATGGTCAAAGAATGCACGTATGTCCAGTGTCACTAACTAATTGTAATGGCTATATGTCACCACCTGGTCTGCAGGTAAACATGTTATATGCAACCTAGAGGTCAATTGAACAACCTTTTACAAGGTCATGTTTTTCTTAATAGATATTCCCCTGTATTTATTTTATTCAATTTAATAAACATTTTTGAGAATAAATAATCATAAATATAAATATATATAATATATATTTACATATATATTTTAAGCCCATCATATTGTCACATTCCTCCCTTTCTTTAGAAATATAATTTTATATTTTAGTTAAAATCGGTGACAATATGAATGCTTGCAAATTTCCCTAAAAACAACAAAAAAATATTCATTAACAAAATCATTGCAATAGTTCATCAACATCTAAATGTTCAGCAATGTATACTTCATACAATTCTTGTGTGAATAACTAAGTTCGTAACATCAAAATACCGGAACTTCTTATTTCTAGAAAAAGGCGCAACCATCAACTTCGGACCGTCTTCATAACCCCGATTCCAGTGAACTGCTCCTTTGATCGTCGTTGTCAACTCCAACAATCCATTTATTTTTTATCTTCAACGCCAATTCCCGTCATTTAGAAGTACTGCAATTACTCCGACCTGCATGTGATCCACCATCCGTCGTTGAAAACTCCGACCTGCATGTGATCCACCATCCGTCGTTGAAAACTCTGACCTGCATGTGATCCACCATCCGTCGTTGAAAACTCCGACCTGCATGTGATCCACCATCCGTCGTTGAAAACTCCGACCTGCATGTGATCCACCATCCGTCGTTGAAAACTCCGACTTGCATGTGATCCACCATCCGTCGTTGAAAACTCCGACCTGCATGTGATCCACCATCCGTCGTTGAAAACTCCGACCTGCAATTGATCCACCATCCGTCGTTGATATTACTCCTAACTGACCTAGCTTACCTACTCTGTTAATTCAGAGTCCCTGACTAGGTTGCTCAGTTATCACCGGCTGAAACATTACAGGCAAATCTACCTGTGATGCTGTAGAACGATTCCCTCTATCAATATAAAGTTATGGGATCGTATAGTTTTATGTACATCTAAACGTCTGCGTTGTGTCCAAAATCAAAGCCAATATCCAATACTGGATAATGGTTCTTAGTGGCTGGTTCTTGTAATGGTGCAGAAGCTATTTAAACATCTCTGGAGGCAGTACCATCGCCCTCAACATTAGTTGACACCATTTGATCGCCACCAAGGTACCGTGTGACTATTTGAACCTCTCTATTACTAAATTCTCTTGGCGAAACACCTATTCTTAAACTTAAGAAAATATTAATAACAAAATACCTTTAAATATAGCAACAAAATGAATTAATGCATTTACTAAATTCGACAGTTCAAAGTCATACTCAATTCTAACGCATAAAATTAAAAAAAAAATAAATTATCGATATGTTATCTATTAAAATAAGAACCAAAAAAATTAAACCCAAATAAAAAGTAAACTGATAATATAAACTTGTCTCTAGTATTAGGATTGAAAAATTATTTAACTAAGGTTTGACATTCAACCAACACTTTCCTTCCTTTTTCATAAACAAAGCTGTGATTCAGAGATTTCTGATATTTATATGATTTCTAAACAATCAACAATTTAACCTAGATATTGATGGTCAAAGAATGCACGTATGTCCAGTGTCACTAACTAATTGTAATGGCTATATGTCACCACCTGGTCTGCATGTAAACATGTTATATGCAACCTAGAGGTCAATTGAACAACCTTTTACAAGGTCATGTTTTTCTTAATAGATATTCCCCTGTATTTATTTTATTCAATTTAATAAACACTTTTGAGAATATATAATCATAAATATAAATATAAATATATATAATATATATTTACATATATATTTTAAGCCCATCATATTGTCACACTATCATGCGTTGTTGTATTGGTGTTGGTGTTTTCTAATAAAAAAAGGTTACTTGAAAGATTTTACTTTAATATCACAGTTATATATAATGTTTAGAGTGCAGAGACATTTGACACCATGATATAACTTATAAATGTTATCAATGTTACATTTATTCAATTTACAGACAATTTTTTTTTAAATTCAACGTGTAAACTTGTTTGGCTGTTTGGTTTGCAAGATAAGGGTTTTTACCTAATTATTCTTATATGAGATGTCGAGTACTGACGTGGAACAACGTAAAAGCTGTTTCACGCGAGAGAAAGTTTGCGAAACTTGTAAAAAGGGGTACTCCTAAAATTCTGCCTCATGTTACCAATGAAATACTCATTTAAATCTTTGTTTTTCTTACAGCGGACAATAAGAATTTCAATTAATTTCTTTTAAATATGATTTTACGAATTATGCTCAGCAGGATCACATTTTAAAACGAACTGTTTTTTAAATAACGTTTTACTTAGATCGAGTAATTCACTCTATGAAAAACGACAAAAAAATGTAGGCTAAGAAGAGCATGCCTTGCTTCAATCTTTTGACATAAATATCCTAAACAGATCCGTCATATATCGGTTTTTGACCAGTGCATGAAGAGTTACAGTGACATTCGTCCGTTTATCAAACTTCGTTTATTGGTACTCGTTAGGTTTGACGAAACATGTTGTCAATTTTAGTCTTACGTAATGTTATGTCTTTCACAAACATTATCTTTCTTTATAGTTTATTGACTGAATTTAAGTCCTCTGACGGAGTCAGTCATTTGACCTGACACCATCCTTAAATTGAAAAGGAAAAACAAAAATCGTACTAGTCAAAGCTTGTGATCGCCTAAACAGTCAAAGATCATCGCACCAGTGAGTTTGTGTTCTATCGGTAGATTACCAGTTTGAGGTCACTGCCTGTCAGTTTTGCAACTCTGTCTGTTCCCAAAACAGAAACTGATCTATTCCCCGTATCAAAAAGGCTGTAATACTATCAGGACCCATAATTAATTCAGAAATCTTCCTAAACACTTGTGCTTCATTTATCACAAAAATAAAACAGCTCATTAAGAAGGAGGTGTTTTCTTAATCATTTCAGCTGATGTTTATTCATCAGTACACATAGGATGGGACACACAGTATGAATCATTTGTGGCACACACACATATATATATATAGTTAGAGCAAAGTGTGTGAAACATTGTGGCTTATTATGATAAACCATATGGAAATGGCACTGATACCTAATAACTGAGAAAAAATACCAATGTTTACTTTGATTTGAGACTTCATCTCCAAAAATAGGACTGGGTTAATCAAGAACCAAAATCCAATGACAAAAAAAAAAAAAAAACAAAGACCTACAAGAAAGTCTTTGACATGATGAATGGTCGTAATCTTTAACAGGTTTTATGTACCACCGCAGATAACCATTTTTTATGTCTGTTTTTGACTGATAGTCCACCTGTAGATATAATGACCAAGATTTGTACATAATAAAAACAACACGTTATGAATTTCAATAAACCACACCATACATGCTATATAGATCTTTTTTTTTAATTAAAATCAGCTATCACGTCTATGGCTTATTAAAACAAGCAATTTCAGACTTCTATACAAATAGATGTAGTTTATAAAATGTAAGTTTCACACTGCCTCAGGCAAGATATAAATTTTAGCTATTCTATAATTTAGGAGTCTTGTGGTCTTACATCTTGTAATGTTTTGTGAGTAATTATGAATCCCATCCTACCACATAATTTGGTTTGGACTCCCGAAATTTATAAATGATTAATTATACATTTACGGGTTCTGGGTTAATACCGCTGCAGGTGCACCGCTAGTCCTCTAGGAATTCATCAGTCAAGAAGTCGATGTTTCGGAACTAACATAATGTCGACATATTTTCAAAAATCTCCGACTGATAAATTATGAAATAGATATTAGTGAAACTCTGCTATTTGTATGCCTCTTTTGATTATACAGCTCCTATTTTGTGTTAACGTTCATGATAAAGATTAGTCCAGGAAAAGCACACAATTTATAAAGTTTAATTTAATTCTCCAGGTTTTTCAAATAATATATTAAACTTTCAATATATGTCTAATATTTGAACATGTCAAAAAACATGTCCTAAGACTTTATCTAGCATTTTCTTTTAGAAATGTTATATTTCTTATTTTTTTTTAAATACCTGGATTTTTCAATATAACTTTTGAATGATCTGTTGTCTCGGTCTCTGGTGTTGAGGATGTATCTAAAGTGCAGAATCTAGTTGATGTTTCGTAGCTTGATGAACAACACTGTTGATGACTTGAACATACACTGGCACATGCTGCCATGGATGGCATGACATTCACTGATATTGTCGTGATATTCGAAGTTATAATTTTATTTTTCTGCACTGTAAAAATTTGTCCATCAGTATATTCCGATGTGAAAGATGTAGATTGTGATATATGTAGGATATAACCAATGTATAATAAAAACATGTCGTCTGTTCTTTGATCCTTTATTTAAAATGAAAACATGAATCCAATAACACTTAAAAGGTTAGCTAACAATATACATCATTTTCCTTCAAAATGTAAATAATGACTCGTGGTAAAGGAGTAGGTCCAGTAAGACCCCTTTTTGGCCCCAAAATTAAGCAGTTTTACAAAATTGTTAAAATGTAAACTTTTAGTTATTTATTGGACAGTAGAATGCTTCTGCTACGTTAATATGGGCTGTTTTTGACATCATAATGCACATATATCGGGTACTAGCACCTTTAAGTCATGCTAAATTACTGAAATCTTCACATTTCTAGCATTTTAGTCAAATTTTACACGGTTTCCGTGTAAAACGAAAGTGGCCGCATTCGTGTTCATCCTTAATATTAAAATGTAAGTTGTATTTGATGATAACACATAACATATATAAACGTTGAGGATGAACACGGATGCGGCCACTTTCATTTTTGACAAAAACCATTCGAAAAGTGACATTTTTCGGCATATTTGGTAGATTTTGTCATATTTGAGCTTGAATCGGATCGTTTGTAATGCCTAAACAGTTTAAATCTTTCTCATAAACTAATTGAATCAAATGAAATAGACACTTAAGTGTTTAAAAGGTGGTCAAAATCTTTCGTCAGATGAACCTGAAATTTGAGGCCAAAATCGGTCCTTACCGGACCTACTCCTTTTATCAGCAAATGTTATGGCATTAATCATGTCGTCACTTTTCAATATTTTTTATAAAACTTATGTCTTTGCCTTTCATTTGGACGATACCTGTTCCAATCAATACCAATCATCATTTTACACATATAATGATGACGAAGTAACTTTTTGTCATTTTTGTCTGAAATTATTCAATTATTGCCTTTCTTTTAAAATGAGGTTAATATGTGGTTTTATTCAAATCCAAAAATAAAAAAACTGACTCTAAATGAGAAGACGAATTACAATGTACCTAGTTGCTATGATCATAGTTTTACATGTAGAAAAGCACTAACACTACTTATTATTAATTACAAATAAGTTTACCTGTGGCATATTAGTCTGCCAATTTTCCAATACAATAGCAAATAGTACATTGCTGTATACTTTCCCCTTCATTCTAGATAATTGGATTAAAAATGTGTAAAACGAAAGTGGCCGCATTCGTGTTCATCCTTAATATTAAAATGTAAGTTGTATTTGATGATAACACATAACATATATAAACGTTGAGGATGAACACGGATGCGGCCACTTTCATTTTTGACAAAAACCATTCGAAAAGTGACATTTTTCGGCATATTTGGTAGATTTTGTCATATTTGAGCTTGAATCGGATCGTTTGTAATGCCTAAACAGTTTAAATCTTTCTCATAAACTAATTGAATCAAATGAAATAGACACTTAAGTGTTTAAAAGGTGGTCAAAATCTTTCGTCAGATGAACCTGAAATTTGAGGCCAAAATCGGTCCTTACCGGACCTACTCCTTTTATCAGCAAATGTTATGGCATTAATCATGTCGTCACTTTTCAATATTTTTTATAAAACTTATGTCTTTGCCTTTCATTTGGACGATACCTGTTCCAATCAATACCAATCATCATTTTACACATATAATGATGACGAAGTAACTTTTTGTCATTTTTGTCTGAAATTATTCAATTATTGCCTTTCTTTTAAAATGAGGTTAATATGTGGTTTTATTCAAATCCAAAAATAAAAAAACTGACTCTAAATGAGAAGACGAATTACAATGTACCTAGTTGCTATGATCATAGTTTTACATGTAGAAAAGCACTAACACTACTTATTATTAATTACAAATAAGTTTACCTGTGGCATATTAGTCTGCCAATTTTCCAATACAATAGCAAATAGTACATTGCTGTATACTTTCCCCTTCATTCTAGATAATTGGATTAAAAATGAAACAAGAGAAATACAAATACATTGCTGTATACTTGGCCTTCGTTCTAGGGAACGGGGTAAACTATGAAACATAAACATTCAAGATTATTACTGTAGCCTTCCGTATTTCATTTTCAATGATGGGGTTAAAATTGAAACATAAGTACATTAAGTACATTGCTGTGTACTTCCCCTTTTATTTCAAGGATTGGAATCAAAAATGAAACAAGAAAAATACAAGTACATAATGTACATTGATGTAAACTTCCCCCGCTATTCCAGGGAACAGGTTAAAAAATAGAAACAATAAAAATAAATACAAGTACATTGCGTTATACTTCCTCTTCATTCTAGTTGGTGGGGTATAAACATGGAAAAAATGAAACACGTGATAATACTTAATAAAAAGATGACCAACGATAAGATTGGTGTTAGTTTCAAATCACCAGGGAACTAACAAAGGCCACACAAAATTTCTGAAAGCAAAGAACAAGGTTAACAAACATCTAAGGAACCAGACGTTATAATAAGATGATGAGTTTGAAATGCAATTTGTCAGTTTTATGATAATCAACCACTGTGATAAGTTTATTGCAGACCTCAGTATGACCGACATTCGTGTTCTATTTTAACAGCACAAATATTTCGGGTTTGAAAATTATTTTTACAATTTTATAGATACATTGTCAAAACTAAAGATGTCAATTAGGCGAAGATATATGCAACAACAATTTGTGTGTCAACAAAAATGTTTAAAAACGAACTAAAGAAAATACGATCATGTAGAAAAAAAAGTAAAAACGCAAAAATACTGAACTCTGTAGAAAATTCAAAAACGGAAAGTCCATCATCAAATGGCAAAATCAAATGCTCAAACACATCAAACGAATGGTTAAGAACTACCATATTCCTATCTTTGTTTAGGAATTTTCTAATGAAAATGGTGGACTAAACCTGGTTTTAAACCTAGCTTAACATCTCACTTGTATGACAGTCGCATCAAATTCCATTATTGACAATGTTGTGTCAACAAAACGAATAGACCTAATACTAGGTAAAAATGTCAGAAAAAGGGATACAGAAGTCAACATTGTGATATAATCTTACAAAAATCACAAAAAATGTATATAGGCAAAGCATATTATCATAAATACAAGACAGGAATACCAAATTTACAATGATAGCACAACAACACAATGACGGGATGTAAAAGTACAGAACCACGGCATACATGTAAAATATATGTACCAAAGAAAAAAAAAAGAAAAAAAAACTTAAAGGCACAGCACTTTAGCAAAAATGAAAGACAATACATAAATGTACATTTTCATAGAACAATAGCACAATGACGGGATGAATATATAAGCACAGAGCCACGTAATATGAATAAACACAAACACAAAAAGGCATCAAGACAAAGCACATCAGACAAAAATGAAAGACAAAAAAAAAAAAAAAAAAATATCATAGAACAATAACATAAAAGAGTAACCTATTTTAAATTTATAATTATTTGAATGTTTTTAATAATATCGATAGATATTGATTAAAATGAACTGTTCATACAATTTGTTTGATGCATATCAAACAATTTCACAATTTATTAGAATTATAAAATTCAATTCTTTTGAACGTGAAACACGATTTAATGGTGCAATATTCATATGATTAAATTATCAAACATTGTAAATTGTAATTTATATTACAACCAATCCGTTTTTCACGATCAACCACAAAACAAGCATGGTCTAAGTGTTTAAACATTCAAATGCAAATTGGTTATGATGAGTAGCTTAGATCACGATCCCAAATTTAATCTTAATTTAATATTTACTACCCTTGCACCTCATCTATATATATTAAAAAAAAAATAATCAGTAATGCATTCCTGAGATTTTATTGCCCAAATTACAGATTTAAGCATAATTGACAATATTAATGTTCTAAGAGTATATATTTTACTATAGTTTGTATGTGAAAAATGTATGATGAATCTGAAAAATAAACACATGAATTTCCTTACTAATGCATTCTAGTTATAGTAAGTACACCAGTTACGTCTGTCTAACATTCACAATTTTGTGAATAGAACAGAACTTAGGAAAAGGTCTGTACCAAGTCAGGAGTATGTCACAGTTATTTTCTACCCATTCCGTTGGTTGATATGGTCAAGCATTTGATTTTTGCATGTTCTCTGGACTTCCCTTTTTATCTCACCTGGCCCAAAGGACCAAGTGAGCTTTTCTTCACTTGGTGTTCGTCGTCCATCGTCCGTCGTCAGTCATCGTCTGTTAACTTTTACAAAAAAAATCTTCTCTGAAACAACTAGGCAAAATTTAGCCAAAGTTGGCCGAATTCATCATTGGGGTATCTAAAAATGTGTCCGATGACACTGCCTGCATATCAAGATTGCCGACATGGCTAAAAAACAGAACATAGGGGCAAAATGCACATTAAGTATTATTTTGAAAATCGTTATAAATAGAGAAAATCTGGAAGGACCGCAAGTGTTCAGAATGTTGAAACTTACCAATTGTTCACATACGTCAAAACTGTCAGACGAATTCTAATAGTAGTTATTGCCCTAAAATGACCGAATTTATCTCCCTCTTTTTATTCTGAGAAAAATAATAGATATAGAGAAAATTTAATAATCAAAATTGATCAGCAAGACAAGTTCCACAAATTGTTACCATTGCTGAAGTCGTCAGTCGATTCCTTATTAGAGTTTTTGCCCTTTGTTGACAATTTCTACCAATGTTTTGCGATTTTGCTTTATGTCCTTAAAAAATTTAATAGTAAGATCGAATCTTAAATAAGCAAAAACAAATTCAGCAAAACAAGATCTACAGTTAAAACGATATGATGGAAATTGTCCTTTAATGACGAGTTTAACCATATTTTTTGTATTTTGCCTTATATGAGGAAAATTATAATAGATAAATAGACACTTTAAATCGCAAAACTTATCAGCAAGGCTAGATCTACTATTTGTTACAAAATATTCGAATTAGCTCTCGCCGCGATATAGCCTTTTCGTGCTAATACGGCGTAAAGCAACCAACAATTAATCAATCGACTAACAAGACATTTTGGCGATGGAGTTAGTACACAGTCACTCTTCATTTGAATAATTGCCGTTAAATGAGGATTTTTTTACCCTCTTTTGCGCTAAGCAAAAGCTAAAGAAGAAAGGAGAAACAACAGATTTAATAACCAGCAATAAAAGATCACCAAAAACAGATTTTCGTCATGAACCATATTCTCGTCTACAGTGTTGAAAACATATACCAAGGTCAGCAACAAATGGCTTGAATTTATTACAGACTTTTTGTGTTAATACTTTTTTTACTTGACCATGCTGATGTCGGTTAGACAATATTTTCAAACGTAAAAAAAATATCTTTAAAAAAATATTAATTAGAGAAGAAGAGTGGGCTGATATTATGAAAAATGGAAATTCATCTATACAAATATGACATCACATAAAAGAAAAAGTAAATAAGATAAAAAATAGTCTTCGGGTTTCATATAAACAAAAACATTTATATATACAAAAACACTTAACACTGTGCGGGACAAATTTGCCATTTTAGAATTGGCAAACCTGACTTAGTTGTTTTCAATATTTTTTTGGCCAAGTAATAGATAATTAAAATAAAATATTCCCCATATGTCCCAACATGTCACTGCTGTTACCACAGCTGATTACATTCCCCATGGGAAATTTAAAAAAAATCATTGGAAATAATAGAATTTCCCATGGAAAAATTTGAAGTTCTCATCATAAAATGTACTTTTTCAATTGCATTTTTAAAGTTCCCATTGGAAAAGAAGAATACAAAAAGTTCCCATGGGAATTTAAATTCTCCATTGGGAACAGTTTATGCAATTTGACTTAAATAATTTTAACTATTTTTTGGGACTTTTTTGGTCATATATAGTTCTTCAGATGTCTCGCTTCTTCTACATTACTGCCTTATCAATATGTAGTTTAACCGTTGCTAAATTTTTAAAATCTTGGAAACCGCTTTGGAAGCTGTAAAAAAATTCTTACTAGGGTCATTGTTGTAGTGTATTTGGTACTACCGATTAATACTACAGTGAAATGTGTAATGAGTTTAGCAAATACTACTTGTATTTCATGAGATAAATTCATTAAATATGTAACACTCCTAAACGTGTCCTGTCCCCCAAACGTGTCCGATTCCCCCAAATGTGTCTATTCTCCCTAAACGTGTCCGTAATATCCAATATTCCCCAAACGTGTCTGATTTTATAACCCCCAAACGTGTCCGATAATTGTTATTCGCCAAAACGTGTCCACTATTTAATACCAGGACGTCTCATAGCGCTAATACATGAATAAAATCAATAACGTTTACGGCAATTCTATAATGGGGGACACAGTTGATGAAGTGATCATTTATTAGTATTAGTTGGTTCAATGCCGGTTGTTATTGCAAATTTAATCTGTAACATATAAATCGACTTTTGACTGAAATTGCTTATAGTCAAGTTGCAAGTATTATGCTCGTTTAGAGCGCACAAACATGTTCAAACAATTCTAGTTCAGTTGAATTAAGCGTTTACCATAGGATAGCACCAAATTAAATTCAAATATAATATATTCAGGTTAAACTATGCCTATACATATTGTTTAAAGATGTCAATCTTATTTACAAAGCTTGTATTTTACTTTGCAAGCATTAGGAAATCAGCTGTAATCCGCGAATACTGCACGGTAGGATTTTAAAAGAATTGACTCCCTTTTTTCAACAGTTCTGATATTTTAAAAGATATTTAAATCATAAACTGGTTATCAGGTATTTTAATAAATTTTAGATTTCCAGCATCACTACTAAAGTGAAGACATACAAACAAGAGTCATACATTGTAAGTCCAGTGCCAAATATTTCATGCATTATTTGAACGATATCATATTAACAATAAATACTATACATAAGTTTTATTATAATACCGGGGATTTAGGATTGGGCCTAAATTTGTTTACGATTATTCGGGATAAACCTTAGTAAAAACTGGTAGTAAGGTTTTATATTATGAACTTTTAGTTTCGAGCATCACTTAAATACACGCAATCAAGAGACATTACGTCCAGTGGCAAATATTTCATGCATGGACAGGACGACAACATACTTTGGATAAGTTATATAATGAGATGCGGAAGAATATTTGCCAGAACTCTTGGATTGTACCTTAATTATTCCGGGAATTTGGGATTAGGCCTAAATGAATTGTGTACAGTTATAAGAATTTACACTTTACGGTTTTTAGGAATCTACACTAATCGTAACACAATAAATAGACACTTTAAATCGCAAAACTTATCAGCAAGGCTAGATCTACTATTTGTTACAAAATATTCGAATTAGCTCTCGCCGCGATATAGCCTTTTCGTGCTAATACGGCGTAAAGCAACCAACAATTAATCAATCGACTAACAAGACATTTTGGCGATGGAGTTAGTACACAGTCACTCTTCATTTGAATAATTGCCGTTAAATGAGGATTTTTTTACCCTCTTTTGCGCTAAGCAAAAGCTAAAGAAGAAAGGAGAAACAACAGATTTAATAACCAGCAATAAAAGATCACCAAAAACAGATTTTCGTCATGAACCATATTCTCGTCTACAGTGTTGAAAACATATACCAAGGTCAGCAACAAATGGCTTGAATTTATTACAGACTTTTTGTGTTAATACTTTTTTTACCTGACCATGCTGATGTCGGTTAGACAATATTTTCAAACGTAAAAAAAATATCTTTAAAAAAATATTAATTAGAGAAGAAGAGTGGGCTGATATTATGAAAAATGGAAATTCATCTATACAAATATGACATCACATAAAAGAAAAAGTAAATAAGATCACTACTAAAGTGAAGACATACAAACAAGAGTCATACATTGTAAGTCCAGTGCCAAATATTTCATGCATTATTTGAACGATATCATATTAACAATAAATACTATACATAAGTTTTATTATAATACCGGGGATTTAGGATTGGGCCTAAATTTGTTTACGATTATTCGGGATAAACCTTAGTAAAAACTGGTAGTAAGGTTTTATATTATGAACTTTTAGTTTCGAGCATCACTTAAATACACGCAATCAAGAGACATTACGTCCAGTGGCAAATATTTCATGCATGGACAGGACGACAACATACTTTGGATAAGTTATATAATGAGATGCGGAAGAATATTTGCCAGAACTCTTGGATTGTACCTTAATTATTCCGGGAATTTGGGATTAGGCCTAAATGAATTGTGTACAGTTATAAGAATTTACACTTTACGGTTTTTAGGAATCTACACTAATCGTAACTCGGAATTAAATTATATTTTTTTGGAGCGGAAAAGGACAGTTTTATTTTTACGGAATATCAGTGTAACAATCTTTTAGTTCCCTTTATATTATAGGACAAGTTTGGGGAATTGGGCACGTTTGACGGATTGGGCACGTTTGGGTGTTTATTAAAAAATGGATACGTTTAGGCGTTTAATTAAGGTGGCTCGGGACTATTCGACTGCGCATAATTCCACGCATGAATTACAAAAGTATTTGTCGTAAATTCGATATAATTTTTTTAAATACTTTGATTGATAAAAAATGTTAAATCATTGTAGTTATGTGTCTAATAAAATATTTTCGTTATTATCGGTATTTTTTAAAGGGTCAAAATGATATTTCATCCATTTTCCCCATTTTCCCGCCAAAATTTGGGTTTTAAGGCAAAAAATTTTTTTTTCTTTATCCGTGACCTATGTTTTTTATTTGCTCATTCTTTAAAGCTAGAGGTCAGCTTTTCATATTACAGTTTTGGTGAAATTGTCATAGAACATTTTTTTGATATTCCAATAAAAATATGTCAACACCTCTGTTTTCCCTATCATTTCATTGAAAAGTGGTGCCTTTTACATACCTGTTTAAAAGTAAAATTTTGAGCTTAAATGGTCCGTGACCCCCTATTTTTTTTTCGACCAATTTGATTCACTTTCTGAAAAGAATAAAATAACAAAAAATACGGCACTTCTGATAGAAACTTCGAATAGACCCGAGCCACCTTAAATAATACAAATGACACGCTTTGACGCCCTTTTTACAACTAGACATGTTTTGCAGTTCAGTGACGTCGATGTGGACACGTTTGGGAGTATCGGACACGTTTGGGGGGAAGGACACGTTTCTGAGTGTTACAAATATACCAGGCTTATGATTTTGTACATAAGGCGCGCGTTCCGTCTACAGAAGACTCATCAGTGACGTTCAAATATAAAAGTTCGAAGGCCAAATAACGTACGAAGTTGAAGTGCATCGAAAACTCAAAAAATTCCGTAAGGTTTTGGGAAAAAAGTTAAGGTAATGTAACCTTGGGAAGAAAATGTTTCGAAAAATTAAATGATTAGAATACAGTAGTCTCATAAATATGACCATATAATTGATAACTCATGTCAACACAGAAGCGCTGACTACATGGTTGAGCTCATTTAAGTTATTTTCGTTTGATTCGTTTTGATCAATCTTTAAAGTTAATGGTTGGATAAAAAAGGGAGGCAAAAGATACCAGACGGACATTCAAACCTCATAGATAGAAAATACACTGACAAAATCATGACTGAAAGAGAAAAAGACGAACAGACAAACAATAATACACAAGACAAAACATAGAAAACTGAAGTGTAAGAAACACAACCCCCACCATAAACTGGGGGTGATCTGATGTGCTCTGGACGGGTAAGCAGATTCTGCTCCACATGTGCCACTCCACTTAGGACTTTCAAATGATATGTCATACATGTATACCAAAATGCTTGACACTTGACTGAAACAAATAGTTAATAGTGCAATAAAGGTAGTAAAACACCAGTCAGTAGAACAGACAATTGAGTAGTTTTAAAACTATTTAATGGGTGATGATTTTACACAGAAATTATATATAGCTACACAACATAAAATTGAAACGTGTAACATCTAACTGCATTAACAGTATAAGTGTTGAACCAGTTGTGTATGGAACCACAATATTTCTGTCGAGAGTTTTAGAAAACGTAGTTATCTTAAAAAAATCTCCTTCGGTGTTTTTAATTAATGTTGTCCAATTTGTTATCGTTGATTGACCTGAAGTTAATGTACATGAATGTGTATATTCTACAGTTATGTAAAAACGGTGGATTTAACGACGTAACAACAACTAATGTAGATATAGGAACTCAAAACTTATGTATCTATTTAATTCCTATACAATATATAAAAACATTCTATACAGACAGATTTATAACACAGACTTTCGTTTTGTTGTTTCTGTTAATTAGTTAACAACAGAATGAAAACATAAATTTCAATCATGTGTCTGTTGGTAAAATGAAAAGCAATGCATTGTAAAGTTTTAGCATCTGCTCCTTTAGAAAATGGGTTTTTGCCCACTGATCAACAACATACTCCGTTGGTTCTTTTAAAAAGAGATTATACATCAGAATACCGTCGAAAACGGTTGCTGGATCTGGCTTTTTTAGAGGCGTGCCAAGTAACACATTTATTGCGTATGCCATATTTAGACACTCATGAAAACGCTGCAAATTTTCATGAAACAGTCCGACATTTTGTTTCTCATTACCAGTAGAAGATGACAACATGTTATAGAAAGACTGAACACCGGGAAACTCTCTGTACAGAAGTATCACGTGACACAGTGCGTATATTTTCAAGCGTACTGTCACATGTGGGCATGTGTTACTTATAAAATATTTAAGCGCGAGAGCGAAAACTTTTGATTCACTAGGGAGACTTTCTAAGATTTTTTCGTCAAAAGTAAATATCGCCGCTAATAACTTTGTTTTATTTCTTTTGTCTTGACCGTCAATTTCTTGAAGGGTTGGCAGTATACCATATCCTGCAACTTCTACAACTGGTTTGATTGGTTCTTTTGTCATCAATCTTTTGTCACGCACTATTTCTGTTACATATTCCACACCATTTGTGCATGATTTGAGAACAAGGCCATAAATAATTTGTCGCAATGGGCGTGATATATGCTGAATCGGTAACCAATCAAAATGTTCAAATGTTGGCTTTAAAATCACCCTCCCTAATGTAACATTTATAGGCATCCCCGATAAGGTACTTGAACGGATTTTCTCTATAACGCAATCAGGAAGACATCTATGATGTTTTGCATATTCTTTTCCCTCAAAATATTTAGCAATATCGAAGCCAGTAAATTCAGTACCTGCATTGTAAGCGCTGAAAGATGAATATATATTCCTTTTTATATCTTCTGTTTTCGATGGTGGAAGTGTTTCGTCCACACACTGCATTAAAATTGCGATTGCAATCTCTTGACTCTGCATTTTTCATTAACTCAAAGGCATTTTTCAAGTTTCTTGAAATATTGGCAAAACTTGATTTTCCTCCAAGGCGTTTGAAGAAAAGATTAGCTACACCATAATCAATATCAGCATATAAACTACCCAGTACAGTAGCTGCAACTGGCAATAGAGTTATATGCAATCCTATGCTATCTGCAAATTTGCTTGCGTGATACAATCGTGTATTTAACTCGTCACTTGTAGGTTGATCCAGATTTATATCCAAGAAATTGATAAAGCCTCCGGGTAGATCAAAGATGTACATATCTGAATCGCAAGATATAACTGGGCAGTTCCACTGCCTAGCCAATACTGCTATTTGGTTGTCTGCTTCGCCATCACAAGTCAAATGGGGAATATTTAGTTCTTTCAATACCGTCTTAAAAGATTCGTAAGCTAGGCCTGGGAAACATTCCATATGTTTAGGTGGCTTTTTTTCGTTTTCTTTTATTTGGAGCTCGCATTTCGTAATAATGTTCTGAAGTTTCTTGTCGTCGTCATCGTATCCGCCATCAAACACTACGTATGGCTTAATATTGCATTTTAACAAAGCTTGAAAGAACGACTGGGCATTTTGTCTGATTTCTATGTAGTTGCCACCATAATGTCGGCATGTTCCAATGTATAAAAGGTGATGACAAATATTATTTCCGTCAATGACGACCCGAATATCTTTTAGTAGGTATGGCTGGAGGGAACCACTTTTTTCTATAAAACTTCTAAGACCACGAATGCCCATTATCCTACAAAAGATTGCACATAGAAAATAGTTTGATCGTAAATTGAAAAAAAAATTCAAAATAATAAAAAAATGTTTGCCTTTCCAATAATTATCACATTTGATCAATGGTTAACAAAAAGAACTACAGCAGCGCATATTGCATTGGTCGTTTTATGATGAGAATGATCACATCAAATATACTGACTGACTTTAAAAACGCAACACTTGTTTTGTAGATTTTTTTTCACCAAATCGAGTTTGATCCTCATACAACTACTATTCATGCTTATCATACTTCTTTCGCTTTCGAAAAAATCGACATGGTTGTTTTTCATACCAAATTATTGAGATCGCACGAATTTCAGAAAGCGAAATTCCAAACCAATAAAATATTTTTTTCATTTTTTTCTTTGTGAAACAGTACTTTCAATCCTTGGCCACACTTTAATCAGTTAAAAAATATTGCATCTCCATATTGCCAAGACTGAGAAATAAAAAACTGAATCAACTCATTAGAATACTGCAAACAGGAATACGTGAACGTGCTGCAACCTGACAATTTGACGTCAGAAACTTATCTTACTGTCCTTTCCACAATTATACCGGTACAAGGGATTTGTTGAAGACCAACAATGACCAGATCAACATGTAGTGACAATGCAACGTCAATAGAATATGATTACGCTACGTCATTTGCGAGACAGACATACGGCCGCAACGTCAACTGCTAATCAAATTGCTAAATGCCATTTTGCACATATTTATGCCACAAATGTTTACCATTAACTGAACTGCCAAAGAATCGACTGCAGAAAAACATTTATAGCCTTACAGTTTCAACCGCATAATTGCCAAAACCCATTGTAATGGGTGGACAACGGTAAAATCATAAGGTGAAAAACAGAACCAAAGACGTGCCGAATAGAATTGGTTGACCTTTCGGATAATCATTTTGGCGTTTGTTACAGGCAGGCATTGCTTTTGACGGTTACACATTTATTGGTAAGGGGAAAACCAGGGTTTCAGTGTATAGCACACTATTTGAACGTTGAAAATGACGAAATCAATTGAACTTTCTACCTGGCATTTTTTTTAAAACATTGAAGTAATGAAAGAACTTTCTGTTCATAAGTTTGTTTACAAAAAATTGAATATTTGAAAATGGGAATAACAAAGAATAATCTAGTGTTGCGTTTCATAAGTCGGGCAGTATATAATAAAATCTCATGAAAGCATTGATAAAAAATAAATTTTGTTGCTGAATCAGCAGTATTCGATAATAAATTAAGTGAAGCCGAGTAACATTTATGAGTTTGACTGTCCCTCTGGTATCTTTCGTCCCTCTTCTATGATGAATTTACATGAGGAATAGGATAAGAGCAAATGCGAGGTTTAATTCATAGTTTTTCTTTACAGTAATAAATGAATTGCTTAAAGTCATATGAAACCTCAAATGAAAACAAAATGATGCATATGTTTTTTTTTATAACAAAATGCATGGATAGTTGTCATTATAAAACTTATGTACATATACTTTTTTCTGAAGAAAATCCACATTTAGAAGAAGTTTACTTTTTTTTAACTACTTGCTTCCAGGAAGCAATTCGCCGACAAATTCTCCGTTTTTAGAGTGACCTTAGCGTACCCCCTCGTAAAAATCCGGTGATCGCAATAGGCATGTATTTGTCACTGAAATGAACTATTATCTGATTTTACATGTTATACACGTGCTCAATACCCATGCTTCTTTGTTGATTGTTTACTATAAGGTGACAATCGGTAATCTACGACTTCAAAACACTAACTTTAATGAGCTGCCATATTTTCACTTTATAACAGACAGAGAGAAAAAAAAATGACGATTATACGATATTTTTGCGTAAAAAATGATAAAATCGTGCACAGAAGACTAAGTTTAAAATATATAAATGCATTTGTTCAAGCATTGGGTAAACATCATTTTTCAGCAGTCACTCGTTTCATATGACTTTAAATAAAAAAAACCCTTAATTTATATTTTAAGCATTTGTCAACTTCTGTCGCCTTAATTGATAAGTTATTGGCTATCTTTTAATAGACTAAATAACCAGCTAATGCTACTCACGAGGAAAGATAAAGATCAACACAAATATTCTGTCGTGATTTAAGATTAAACATTTGTGTAGTATCTATTTCAGTGGTTCCTTCTCATCGAGGTCCTGGAGGATTTTTTGATTTAGGGGCACGCCTATTCTATGTACACTCGTAAAGTGTAATAAGCAAACGCTTGACCAAAATGTTGACAATTAGAAAAATGAAATCACGTTTATCATGGATCTTAGGTTGAAGTTGTCCGTCTGTCTTCATTTGAAGAAAAATGTCCAGAATTGGAGCAAATTTTCAGTGTTGGTAACATGTTTTATGTCTGGTTCATTAGTATGCAATCAATGTATCTATAAAGTGCATTTAATTAAATGAAATTTATTAAGTGAAATAACATCATCAATATATCAGACCCTGAACCAATAAAGCATGACGTTTGTTTTAGAATACAGCGCCGCTTATCAGGTGATGACATGTGAAGTTTTAATCGACTCAACCACGGAGACATGCATTTTTGAAGGACACAGACAAATGAAGATTTTTGATGATATATCATTTAACAGGCTTCAGAATTAGACATGAACCAATACTGGTTTGTTGAAAACGCATTTATACATGTTTCATTGTAAAGACGTTTTGAAATTAGCACATCAACTTTCGATATGACAATTGTCTAACAGTCGCATATTTTGTTATCTTTCATCACATGTTTTACTGCTTTTTTTGGATATTGTTACACTATTTTCTTTTGAAATAAACATATATATTCAGACTGGGTTTTAGTATAACAGAAGCGACTGAACATTTTCTTATCAACTCCACTTGTGTCACCCTAAATGAAAAAAAGTACGGTAAAATGCATTCAATGCTGTCATTTTATTCGTCGGAGTACCTAACACAATCTCTAATTTTTGAAGGGATTCGTGTTGCTCAATCTTTAGTTATCTTTACGTTGGTATGTGGAAACACGCGACTGGTTATGTAAGTGTGTATGACGCATGCAAGAAAATTATATAAAATAGTAAAGTATTTAATATATATACGCGGGCACTTATGCATGTATTAATTGCATTTTGAAAATGCGTTTTCTTCTATGTCAAACTCCGGAAAGATGCGGTCAAATTACAAATTTACAAACAAATATTAAAACCAATGATCTACACACCATACCGAGTAAAAGTTTTGTATTCTATCAGAACAATTAAGGATAAACGGAACCAGTACTGACCTTATATAGCTATGATATTAGTTTCTATTTCACTTAACCGTTTTCGCCGGCTTATTTACGAACAACTTTAAAAATATCACCAATATAAAAATGTGTAAGTTTCGATCTTTAATATTTCAAAAATAATTGTATACAGCCGAAAAAATATTTTTGAAGTATGTCAGTTTTCTAACATACATTGTGTATGTTCATATGCAAATATATATGTTATCATAATTATTTTCAAACATGACATGAAACCGAAACTAATAGTGCATTTCATAGGGAAATTTTCTTGAAATCAAATTTTAATAATAACGTTTTACTTCTTAAGGCCATGCCACATAATTATTTACTTTATAATGTGTGACGCGTTTTTTGAAAGTTTTCTTTAAATCAAAATCACTTCGCAAATAAGTCACTTATATGAATCTGTACTAAAACCAAAAACTATATATATTAAACCAGCATATATAATTTTTTGGTCAAAATGGTAAGATGTCCCTGTTGATTGCTTTACACAAGAAGCACGGTTCATTGTACATGTTCATACTTAGTGGGCTCCTTACACATAAACTATACAAACAAAGTTACGAGGAAGAATTACTGAAATTACCACTACATAAGTTGAACGGTCACCATCACAAATTTGCTGACCAATGTGATATTTTTGTGTCTATACACACTGGCGTATTGTCTAATCTGTAATTTCCCCGATTATATTTTATTCTCGATTCTGATATTTTGACTGAGTGTTGATTTGCATTGCGGGTGATGCATGCATAGGAGGAGACGTTAATCCTGTGAACGCACCCTCTCTTTTTTGAGTGCATGCGATTCTTTCAGGTTATGATGGCCGTATATATTCATCCTCTCAATCGCTCTGTATGATTTAAACATCCGTAATCTACGGCTGCACTAATACATTAAGCATAAAATGAATCTATAGAAAATCTAGAAATGTACTGGATAAGGCACAATGTGTTTATGATCTTTTTTAATCATACTTTCGTATCCTTTTGACCCAAATACACTGTATAAATATAACAGTGAAGGAAAACGGAATACGTTCTGACCTTATTGGTATTAAATCAGTTCATTATTTTATCAAGGCTCAATTATATACAGTTTAGGTAATATTTCTTTTTTAATCCCCATGCTAAACATTTCCTTCGCAAATTAGTCAATCAGCCGTTCTAAAATTGGTTATTCAATCTGTGTTTTTATTTAAAAAACATTTTCAAAAAATCAAAGCGCAAATATTTATTAAAAATCCGTATTGAAAAGTAACGATCCGTTAAGTTTAAATTATTTCTGTGGACATTTAAATATACTTTCTAAAAATAAGCGTATATATGAAACTAAAAGTAAAGTTGCAATTTGATCGAGTGTTTACAAATGCTTAAAGGCCAATATTTGAATAAATAATACTTTATAAGTGTTGTTTGTTTATATTGTTGTTTGTCTATTGGTCTTTTTTTGCCAAATCTGCTTAAACAAAGCTTTCTGAAACAAACAATTGAAGTCGACTTTTCATAAGTGCTACGGCCACCATCACAAATTGGTTGATGTCGGTCTCCCAAATACATGTTTTAGATAACACAATACCACTTAATAGATCCTTAGTTTTTATAAATTCACTGGATGATTAGAATTTTCTTAAATAATAAAATAGGCACCCTTTTAACCCAAATACAAAAACTACAAACACGTTTTCTTGAGTGTATATCAGCGATAGAAAGCGGAATCAGTACTGACCTTGATGATACTCACTCAATTTGTGTCCATTCGGTTGTTGTAGAAGGCTTACTTATGATCATCCATATATATATCGTAGCTGTTTAATTCCTTCAAAGAACAACTTACCAGCTCTTTAAATATGTGCTACTTGCTGTGCATTTTAATTACAAAATGATTTTCGAAAAGTCAAAAGGTAAACATATTCAAAAATCCAAAGTGTAACATCGATATCTTTAATTTACGTGGGTAGATAATTAATATTGTATGTACTTAAAAAACCCCAGATATATGAAACCGAAACTAAAATTCAAATTTGAACTGGTATCTGTCTTATCGCCAGCAATCAAATTATCACGATGGAAACGACAACTATAAACAGCTATAAACAGCAAGTTAGATATTAAATCCTTCATACGAATAATGAAAAACATCATATTGTTAATCAATAAAATAAGTAGAGAAAAATTGTTTGAACAGGGACGTTAATTGAAAAACATTGTTTGCTTAATATATTCAACTAAATAAAGTATCTGCACACAGTGTTGATTAATACAATGCATTTTTGTTAACGTATTGTTTATCTAAAATAGACAACTAAAGATTATAATCGAAAAATAAAATGTCATTCTTGATTGGACATGAGCTTTTCATTTTACAAAAACAATGAATGTTATCTGTATCTGATTAAAAAGGGGACCAACCTCAAGAATCATGAGGGAATACACAAAGAAAATGTTAACGCATGCTGAAATTTGTCTAACAAGATGATGATCACATCCTATAAGCTTTTTAAATATTGAACAATAATTTTAAAATGATTAACTTTTATTTTTGTTATTTCTGTTGCCTTCATTAAAGAGTTAAACCATTTAATGTATTTATATCGTATGTTCTCATTTGCATTTATTCCACTGATCATTTAAAAGAGATCGACTGATAAACTGAAGAAAGCAGTTCAACCTTGCGGGATATTGACAAGCTTGCCTTTAAAAGGTGAAGATACCAAAGGTATGATAGAAGCACAGTAAAAAACCAGACTTCGTCATCACCAGAAAAATAACAAAAAGGAAACCAGTTTCTTTTAAACATGAAAACTTCAAATTTAGCAACAAAAAACTTTCATAACGGAATTTGATTAGACTGTCGTACAAAGTGAGAGGTTTAGCGCTATAAAACCATTTCTACATTTGAAAGTGCTTGTACCAAGTCAAGTATATGACAGTTGTCGTCCATTCGTTTTTTATGTGTTTTTTCATTTGAATTTTGCCATGTGATTGGGACTTTCCAATTTGATTTTCCTCTGAATTCAGTTTTTTTGTGATTTTACTTTTTAGAATTGGGAGTGAGTCTACACGGTCTGGAAAGATCAGCAGTTCCCTATTCAGCCCACCAATTTTTCTTAAAATGTCCTGTACCAAGACAGGAAAATTGCAGTTGTTATCTTACAGTTTGTTTCTGTGTGTGTTGCATTGTCGTTTGTTTTTGGTTCACTTCAGTGTTTCTGTTGTTTCGTTGTTTTCCTCTTATAGTTGATGTGTTTCCCTTGGTTTTAGTTTGTAACCCGGATTTGTTTTTGTCTCGTTCGATTTACTCTTTCGAATAGCGGTATACTACTGTTGCCTATATTTTGCCGTGTTGCTCTCACTAGCGATTGTCTTTTGTTACTTCTTAATATTTCTATTTCAATTTCGAGATTAAAGTGGCAATATCAGATCTTTGTAGTCTATAAATTTAATTCACCTTTTGTTAAGGGTTGTGTGAGATTCAAATTTACAGACACCTTTATTTTAATGTATGAAGACCATATTTTGACCTCGTGATTTCTATTTGTTTGCTACTCCGTTATTCTCCGTGTGTAATAAAAAAAAATGATGCGCGCAAAACAGGAAACAACTTTACAGCAACTCAACTATTAAGACAACAAACACTAAGTAAGAACTTTGACAAATGAAGAGTATCGTTGGATTTGAATATTCTATCAAATTGAATAATTTTAATTGCCCTCTTGGTGAATTTGTATGTGTTGTTTATATGTCCCTACTGAGAGAAAGAAAGGTTTAAATTTCATTTATGAAACAATATAGTACTTGGTTCAAACCGTTACGAAATATCATTAATATTGCTCTTCAGTGTTTAAAAGTATTCATAACAAATATTGAGGAGATAGTTAAAAAGTGAATGAGTTCATGTTTTCATAAATGAACGGGAATACTGTAATGTAATTTATAAAAATCGACTTTCAGTAAAATCGTTTGTAACACTGATAGCACGTGATGCGCTGATTAAGAAAATGTTTTAATTAAATCATATGAAACGGGGAGTGAATACCAAATAAATCATTATATAAACAACAACAAAATAATTGATAAGAAAGGGTAGTTACATATGTATGACCGTATTAATGCAACGATATGAAATTATCAGTGATAAACGTGACAAACTGTTTAAAACTATCTATGTTTCATTTTGATCTCAAATAACTCTTGCTTTGTTGACAAATCGGTATGCCACAAATATCACATGATTCGCTTTACTCAAACAAATTCAAATTTAATCTTGATTGAACAATAACTATAAGATTTACAGAAAACAGCTTTATAAAATTCAGCAATAGAAAGACTTAACTGATTGTATTTTACTTGTTTGTTTTTATATACGGTGCAAATATTATCTGATTGATTTAGAAATTGTGTATTGTCTATACTTAATATTGACACTTATTAGGCACACATCAAAGATACACTTTTGATATTCAAATAAAATGAACATGTCGGGCCCATAGCGTTTTCTATATTTTGACTAGTCAACCTAATAATGAATTGTAGTTTTCAGTATTATCATTCAATTACATGCAGATTAAAATCAATCAAACTGAAAAATATATATAGTGCACTACAGAGTGTTAAACAATCTGGCGTAAATATAATATTTCAATCCTGGTATCTATGATAAGTTTATTTACAAACTTACTATATAGTATGTATGTAATAAAAGTGAGTGTTTCTGAAATTTATATTTTATTCATCAGATCTTCATATAACTCGAGATTAACTATTAAAAATGATCATTAAATTTATATTTCAGACCTAAACTGTTGATGAATTTAGAAAAAAAATGTGTATATGGGATATTGTTATCCTTTATGTTTAATTCCTTTCGTTTTTTTCCAAATAAAATATATTTTTATTAAGCTAAATCCTAATTATGGAGTTTGACTAAGTGTGGATTCGGATGGAAAGTTATACTTTCATAAAATGAGACGCGCAACCAGATTCACTCCTTTTTTAATTACAAAATGATTTTCGAAAAGTCAAAAGGTAAACATATTTAAAAATCCAAAGTGTAACATCGATATCTTTAATTTATTAGGGTAGATAATTAATATTGTATGTACTTGAAAAACCCCAGATATATGAAACCGAAACTAAAATTCAAATTTGAACTGGTATCTATCCTATCGCCAGCAATCAAATTATCACGAAGGAAACGACAACTATAAACAGCTATAAACAGCAAGTTAGATATTAAATCCTTCATACGAATAATGAAAAACATCATATTGTTAATCAATAAAATAAGTAGAGAAAAATTGTTTGAACAGGGACGTTAATTGAGAAACATTGTTTGCTTAATATATTCAACTAAATAAAGTATCTGTACACAGTGTTGATTAATACAATGCATTTTTGTTAACGTATTGTTTACCTAAAATAGACAACTAAAGATTATAATCGAAAAATAAAATGTCATTCTTGATTGGACATGAGCTTTTCATTTTACAAAAATAATGAATGTTATCTGTATCTGATTAAAAAGGGGACCAACCTCAAGAATCATGAGGGAATACACAAAGAAAATGTTAACGCATGCTGAAATTTGTCTAACTAGATGATGATCACATCCTATAAGCTTTTTAAATATTGAACAATAATTTTAAAATGATTAACTTTTTTTTTGTTATTTCTGTTGCCTTCATTAAAGAGTTAAACCATTTAATGTATTTATATGGTATGTTCTCATTTGCATTTATTCCACTGATCATTTAAAAGAGATCGACTGATAAACTGAAGAAAGCAGTTCAACCTTGCGGGATATTGACAAGCTTGCCTTTAAAAGGTGAAGATACCAAAGGTATGATAGAAGCACAGTAAAAAACCAGACTTCGTCATCACCAGAAAAATAACAAAAAGGAAACCAGTTTCTCCTAAACATGGAAACTTCAAATTTAGCAACAAAAAACTTTCATAACGGAATTTGATTAGACTGTCGTACAAAGTGAGATGTTTAGCGCTATAAAACCATTTCTACATTTGAAAGTGCTTGTACCAAGTCAAGTATATGACAGTTGTCGTCCATTCGTTTTTTATGTGTTTTTTCATTTGAATTTTGCCATGTGATTGGGACTTTCCAATTTGATTTTCCTCTGAATTCAGTTTTTTGTGATTGTACTTTTTAGAATTGGGAGTGAGTCTACACGGTCTGGAAAGATCAGCAGTTCCCTATTCAGCCCACCAATTTTTCTTAAAATGTCCTGTACCAAGACAGGAAAATTGCAGTTGTTATCTTACAGTTTGTTTCTGTGTGTGTTGCATTGTCGTTTGTTTTTGGTTCACTTCAGTGTTTCTGTTGTTTCGTTGTTTTCCTCTTATAGTTGATGTGTTTCCCTTGGTTTTAGTTTGTAACTCGGATTTGTTTTTGTCTCGTTCGATTTACTCTTTCGAATAGCGGTATACTACTGTTGCCTATATTTTGCCGTGTTGCTCTCACTAGCGATTGTCTTTTGTTACTTCTTAATATTTCTATTTCAATTTCGAGATTAAAATGGCAATATCAGATCTTTGTAGTCTATAAATTTAGTTCACCTTTTGTTAAGGGTTGTGTGAGATTCAAATTTACAGACACCTTTATTTTAATGTATGAAGACCATATTTTGACCTCGTGATTTCTATTTGTTTGCTACTCCGTTATTCTCCGTTTGTAATAAAAAAAAATGATGCGCGTAAAACAGGAAACAACTTTACATCAACTCAACTATTATGACAACAAAAACTAAGTAAGAACTTTGACAAATGAAGAGTATCGTTGGATTTGAATATTCTATCAAATTGAACAATTTTAATTGCCGTCTAGGTGTATTTGTATGTTTTGTGTACATGTCCCTACTGAGAGAAAGAAAGGTTTAAATTTCATTTATGAAACAATATAGTACTTGGTTCAAACCGTTACGAAATATCATTAATATTGCTCTTCAGTGTTTAAAAGTATTCATAACAAATATTGAGGAGATAGTTAAAAAGTGAATGAGTTCATGTTTTCATAAATGAACGGGAATACTGTAATGTAATTTATAAAAATCGACTTTCAGTAAAATCATTTGTAACACTGATAGCACGTGATGCGCTGATAAAGAAAATGTTTTAATTAAATCATATGAAACGGGGAGTGAATACCAAATAAATCATTATATAAACATCAACAAAATAATTGATAATAAAGGGTAGTTACATATGTATGACCGTATTAATGCAACGATATGAAATTATCAGTGATAAACGTGACAAACTGTTTAAAACTATCTATGTTTCATTTTGATCTCAAATAACTCTTGCTTTGTTGACAAATCGGTATGCCACAAATATCACATGATTCGCTTTACTCAAACAAATTCAAATTTAATCTTGATTGAACAATAACTATAAGATTTACAGAAAACGGCTTTATAAAATTCAGCAATAGAAAGACTTAACTGATTGTATTTTACTTGTTTGTTTTTATATACGGTGCAAATATTATCTGATTGATTTAGAAATTGTGTATTGTCTATACTTAATATTGACACTTATTAGGCACACATCAAAGATACACTTTTGATATTCAAATAAAATGAACATGTCGGGCCCATAGCGTTTTCTATATTTTGACTAGTCAACCTAATAATGAATTGTAGTTTTCAGTATTATCATTCAATTACATGCAGATTAAAATCAATCAAACTGAAAAATATATATAGTGCACTACAGAGTGTTAAACAATCTGGCGTAAATATAATATTTCAATCCTGGTATCTATGATAAGTTTATTTACAAACTTACTATACAGTATGTATGTAATAAAAGTGAGTGTTTCTGAAATTTATATTTTATTCATCGGATCTTCATATAACTCGAGATTAGCTATTAAAAATCATCATTAAATTTATATTTCAGACCTAAACTGTTGATGAATTTAGAAAAAAATGTGTATATGGGATATTGTTATCCTTTATGTTTAATTCCTTTCGTTTTTTTCCAAATAAAATATATTTTTATTAAGCTAAATCCTAATTATGGAGTTTGACTAAGTGTGGATTCGGATGGAAAGTTATACTTTCATAAAATGAGACGCGCAACCAGATTCACTCCTTTTTTAATTACAAAATGATTTTCGAAAAGTCAAAAGGTAAACATATTTAAAAATCCAAAGTGTAACATCGATATCTTTAATTTATTAGGGTAGATAATTAATATTGTATGTACTTGAAAAACCCCAGATATATGAAACCGAAACTAAAATTCAAATTTGAACTGGTATCTATCCTATCGCCAGCAATCAAATTATCACGAAGGAAACGACAACTATAAACAGCTATAAACAGCAAGTTAGATATTAAATCCTTCATACGAATAATGAAAAACATCATATTGTTAATCAATAAAATAAGTAGAGAAAAATTGTTTGAACAGGGACGTTAATTGAGAAACATTGTTTGCTTAATATATTCAACTAAATAAAGTATCTGTACACAGTGTTGATTAATACAATGCATTTTTGTTAACGTATTGTTTACCTAAAATAGACAACTAAAGATTATAATCGAAAAATAAAATGTCATTCTTGATTGGACATGAGCTTTTCATTTTACAAAAATAATGAATATTATCTGTATCTGATTAAAAAGGGGACCAACCTCAAGAATCATGAGGGAATACACAAAGAAAATGTTAACGCATGCTGAAATTTGTCTAACTAGATGGTGATCACATCCTATAAGCTTTTTAAATATTGAACAATAATTTTAAAATGATTAACTTTTTTTTTTGTTATTTCTGTTGCCTTCATTAAAGAGTTAAACCATTTAATGTATTTATATCGTATGTTCTCATTTGCATTTATTCCACTGATCATTTAAAAGAGATCGACTGATAAACTGAAGAAAGCAGTTCAACCTTGCGGGATATTGACAAGCTTGCCTTTAAAAGGTGAAGATACCAAAGGTATGATAGAAGCACAGTAAAAAACCAGACTTCGTCATCACCAGAAAAATAACAAAAAGGAAACCAGTTTCTCCTAAACATGGAAACTTCAAATTTAGCAACAAAAAATCTTTCATAACGGAATTTGATTAGACTGTCGTACAAAGTGAGAGGTTTAGCGCTATAAAACCATTTCTACATTTGAAAGTGCTTGTACCAAGTCAAGTATATGACAGTTGTCGTCCATTCGTTTTTTATGTGTTTTTTCATTTGAATTTTGCCATGTGATTGGGACTTTCCAATTTGATTTTCCTCTGAGTTCAGTATTTTTGTGATTTTACTTTTTAGAATCGGGAGTGAGTCTACACGGTCTGGAAAGATCAGCCGTTTCCTATTCAGCCCACCAATTTTTCTTAAAATGTCCTGTACCAAGACAGGAAAATTGCAGTTGTTATCTTACAGTTTGTTTCTGTGTGTGTTGCATTGTCGTTTGTTTTTGGTTCACTTCAGTGTTTCTGTTGTTTCGTTGTTTTCCTCTTATAGTTGATGTGTTTCCCTTGGTTTTAGTTTGTAACCCGGATTTGTTTTTGTCTCGTTCGATTTACTCTTTCGAATAGCGGTATACTACTGTTGCCTATATTTTGCCGTGTTGCTCTCACTAGCGATTGTCTTTTGTTACTTCTTAATATTTCTATTTCAATTTCGAGATTAAAGTGGCAATATCAGATCTTTGTAGTCTATAAATTTAATTCACCTTTTGTTAAGGGTTGTGTGAGATTCAAATTTACAGACACCTTTATTTTAATGTATGAAGACCATATTTTGACCTCGTGATTTCTATTTGTTAGCTACTCCGTTATTCTCCGTGTGTAATAAAAAAAATGATGAGCGCAAAACAGAAAACAACTTTACATCAACTCAAATATTAAGACAACAAACACTAAGTAAGAACTTTGACAAATGAAGAGTATCGTTGGATTTGAATATTCTATCAAATTGAATAATTTTGATTGCCCTCTTGGTGAATTTGTATGTGTTGTTTATATGTCCCTACTGAGAGAAACAAAGGTTGAAATTTCATTTATGAAACAATATAGTACTTGGTTCAAACCGTTACGAAATATCATTAATATTGCTCTTCAGTGTCTAAAAGTATTCATAACAAATATTAAGGAGATAGTTAAAAAGTGAATGAGTTCATGTTTTCATAAATGAACGGGAATACTGTAATGTAATTTATAAAAATCGACTTTCAGTAAAATCATTTGTAACACTGATAGTACGTGATGCGCTGATAAAGAAAATGTTTTAATTAAATCATATGAAACGGGGAGTGAATACCAAATAAATCCTTATATGAACAACAACAAAATAATTGATAAGAAAGGGTAGTTACATATGTATGACCGTATTAATGCAACGATATGAAATTATCAGTGATAAACGTGACAAATTGTTTAAAACTATCTATGTTTCATTTTGATCTCAAATAACTCTTGCTTTGTTGACAAATCGGTATGCCACAAATATCACATGATTCGCTTTACTCAAACAAATTCAAATTTAATCTTGATTGAACAATAACTATAAGATTTACAGAAAACGGCTTTATAAAATTCAGCAATAGAAAGACTTAACTGATTGTATTTTACTTGTTTGTTTTTATATACGGTGCAAATATTATCTGATTGATTTAGAAATTGTGTATTGTCTATACTTAATATTGACACTTATTAGGCACACATCAAAGATACACTTTTGATATTCAAATAAAATGAACATGTCGGGCCCATAGCGTTTTCTATATTTTGACTAGTCAACCTAATAATGAATTGTAGTTTTCAGTATTATCATTCAATTACATGCAGATTAAAATCAATCAAACTGAAAAATATATATAGTGCACTACAGAGTGTTAAACACTCTGGTGTAAATATAAAATTTCAATCCTGGTATCTAGATCTATGATAAGTTTATTTACAAACTTACTATATAGTATGTATGTAATAAAAGTGAGTGTTTCTGAAATTTATATTTTATTCATCGGATCTTCATATAACTCGAGATTAGCTATTAAAAATCATCATTAAATTTATATTTCAGACCTAAACCGTTGATGAATTTACAAAAAAAAGTGTATAACGGATATTGTTATCCTTTATGTTTAATTCCTTTCGTTTTTTCCAAATAAAATATATTTTTATTAAGATAAATCCTAATTATGGAGTTTGACTAAGTGTGGATTCGGATGGAAAGTTATACTTTCATAAAATGAGACGCGCAACCAGATTCACTCCTTTTCTAATTACAAAATGATTTTCGAAAAGTCAAAAGGTAAACATATTTAAAAATCCAAAGTGTAACATCGATATCTTTAATTTACGTGGGTAGATAATTAATATTGTATGTACTTAAAAAACCCCAGATATATGAAACCGAAACTAAAATTCAAATTTGAACTGGTATCTATCTTATCGCCAGCAATCAAATTATCACGATGGAAACGACAACTATAAACAGCTATAAACAGCAAGTTAGATATTAAATCCTTCATACGAATAATGAAAAACATCATATTGTTAATCAATAAAATAAGTAGAGAAAAATTGTTTGAACAGGGACGATAATTGAGAAACATTGTTTGCTTAATATATTCAACTAAATAAAGTATCTGCACACAGTGTTGATTAATACAATGCATTTTTGTTAACGTATTGTTTACCTAAAATAGACAACTAAAGATTATAATCGAAAAATAAAATGTCATTCTTGATTGGACATGAGCTTTTCATTTTACAAAAACAATGAATGTTATCTGTATCTGATTAAAAAGGGGACCAACCTCAAGAATCATGAGGGAATACACAAAGAAAATGTTAACGCATGTTGAAATTTGTCTAACAAGATGATGATCACATCCTATAAGCTTTTTAAATATTGAACAATAATTTTAAAATGATTAACTTTTATTTTTGTTATTTCTGTTGCCTTCATTAAAGAGTTAAACCATTTAATGTATTTATATCGTATGTTCTCATTTGCATTTATTCCACTGATCATTTAAAAGAGATCGACTGATAAACTGAAGAAAGCAGTTCAACCTTGCGGGATATTGACAAGCTTGCCTTTAAAAGGTGAAGATACCAAAGGTATGATAGAAGCACAGTAAAAAACCAGACTTCGTCATCACCAGAAAAATGTCAAAAAGGAAACCAGTTTCTCCTAATCATGAAAACTTCAAATTTAGCAACAAAAAATCTTTCATAACGGAATTTGATTAGACTGTCGTACAAAGTGAGAGGTTTAGCGCTATAAAACCATTTCTACATTTGAAAGTGCTTGTACCAAGTCAAGTATATGACAGTTGTCGTCCATTCGTTTTTTATGTGTTTTTTCATTTGAATTTTGCCATGTGATTTGGACTTTCCAATTTGATTTTCCTCTGAGTTGAGTATTTTTGGGATTTTACTTTTTAGAATCGGGAGTGAGTCTACACGGTCTGGAAAGATCAGCAGTTCCCTATTCAGCCCACCAATTTTTCTTAAAATGTCCTGTACCAAGACAGGAAAATTGCAGTTGTTATCTTACAGTTTGTTTCTGTGTGTGTTGCATTGTCGTTTGTTTTTTGGTTCACTTCAGTGTTTCTGTTGTTTCGTTGTTTTCCTCTATCTTATAGTTGATGTGTTTCCCTTGGTTTTAGTTTGTAACCCGGATTTGTTTTTGTCTCGTTCGATTTACTCTTTCGAATAGCGGTATACTACTGTTGCCTATATTTTGCCGTGTTGCTCTCACTAGCGATTGTCTTTTGTTACTTCTTAATATTTCTATTTCAATTTCGAGATTAAAGTGGCAATATCAGATCTTTGTAGTCTATAAATTTAATTCATCTTTTGTTAAGGGTTGTGTGAGATTCAAATTTACAGACACCTTTATTTTAATGTATCAAGACCATATTTTGACCTCGTGATTTCTATTTGTTTGTTACTCCGTTATTCTCCGTGTGTAATAAAAAAAAAAAAAATGATGCGCGCAAAACAGGAAACAACTTTGCATCAACTCAACTATTAAGACAACAAACACTAAGTAAGAACTTTGACAAATGAAGAGTATCGTTGGATTTGAATATTCTATCAAATTGAATAATTTTAATTGCCCTCTTGGTGAATTTGTATGTGTTGTTTATATGTCCCTACTGAGAGAAAGAAAGGTTTAAATTTCATTTATGAAACAATATAGTACTTGGTTCAAACCGTTACGAAATATCATTAATATTGCTCTTCAGTGTCTAAAAGTAATCATAACAAATATTGAGGAGATAGTTAAAAAGTGAATGAGTTCATGTTTTCATAAATGAACAGGAATACTGTAATGTAATTTATAAAAATCGACTTTCAGTAAAATCATTTGTAACACTGATAGCACGTGATGCGCTGATAAAGAAAATGTTTTAATTAAATCATATGAAACGGGGAGTGAATACCAAATAAATCATTATATGAACAACAACAAAATAATTGATAAGAAAGGGTAGTTACATATGTATGACCGTATTAATGCAACGATATGAAATTATCAGTGATAAACGTGACAAACTGTTTAAAACTATCTATGTTTCATTTTGATCTCAAATAACTCTTGCTTTGTTGACAAATCGGTATGCCACAAATATCACATGATTCGCTTTACTCAAACAAATTCAAATTTAATCTTGATTGAACAATAACTATAAGATTTACAGAAAACGGCTTTATAAAATTCAGCAATAGAAAGACTTAACTGATTGTATTTTACTTATTTGTTTTTATATACGGTGCAAATATTATCTGATTGATTTAGAAATTGTGTATTGTCTATACTTAATATTTACACTTATTAGGCACACATCAAAGATACACTTTTGATATTCAAATAAAATGAACATGTCGGGCCCATAGCGTTTTCTATATTTTGACTAGTCAACCTAATAATGAATTGTAGTTTTCAGTATTATCATTCAATTACATGCAGATTAAAATCAATCAAACTGAAAAATATATATAGTGCACTACAGAGTGTTAAACAATCTGGCGTAAATATAAAATTTCAATCCTGGTATCTATGATAAGTTTATTTACAAACTTACTATATAGTATGTATGTAATAAAAGTGAGTGTTTCTGAAATTTATATTTTATTCATCGGATCTTCATATAACTCGAGATTAGCTATTAAAAATCATCATTAAATTTATATTTCAGACCTAAACCGTTGATGAATTTAGAAAAAAATGTGTATATGGGATATTGTTATCCTTTATGTTTAATTCCTTTCGTTTTTTTCCAAATAAAATATATTTTTATTAAGCTAAATCCTAATTATGGAGTTTGACTAAGTGTGGATTCGGATGGAAAGTTATACTTTCATAAAATGAGACGCGCAACCAGATTCACTCCTTTTTTAATTACAAAATGATTTTCGAAAAGTCAAAAGGTAAACATATTTAAAAATCCAAAGTGTAACATCGATATCTTTAATTTACGTGGGTAGATAATTAATATTGTATGTACTTAAAAAAACCCAGATATATGAAACCGAAACTAAAATTCAAATTTGAACTGGTATCTATCCTATCGCCAGCAATCAAATTATCACGAAGGAAACGACAACTATAAACAGCTATTAACAGCAAGTTAGATATTAAATCCTTCATACGAATAATGAAAAACATCATATTGTTAATCAATAAAATAAGTAGAGAAAAATTGTTTGAACAGGGACGTTAATTGAGAAACAGTGTTTGCTTAATATATTCAACTAAATAAAGTATCTGCACACAGTGTTGATTAATACAATGCATTTTTGTTAACGTATTGTTTACCTAAAATAGACAACTAAAGATTATAATCGAAAAATAAAATGTCATTCTTGATTGGACATGAGCTTTTCATTTTACAAAAACAATGAATGTTATCTGTATCTGATTAAAAAGGGGACCAACCTCAAGAATCATGAGGGAATACACAAAGAAAATGTTAACGCATGCTGAAATTTGTCTAACAAGATGATGATCACATCCTATAAGCTTTTTAAATATTGAACAATAATTTTAAAATGATTAACTTTTATTTTTGTTATTTCTGTTGCCTTCATTAAAGAGTTAAACCATTTAATGTATTTATATCGTATGTTCTCATTTGCATTTATTCCATTGATCATTTAAAAGAGATCGACTGATAAACTGAAGAAAGCAGTTCAACCTTGCGGGATATTGACAAGCTTGCCTTTAAAAGGTGAAGATACCAAAGGTATGATAGAAGCACAGTAAAAACCAGACTTCGTCATCACCAGAAAAATATCAAAAAGGAAACCAGTTTCTCCTAAACATGAAAACTTCAAATTTAGCAACAAAAAATCTTTCATAACGGAATTTGATTAGACTGTTAGACAATTGTCATATCGAAAGTTGATGCGCTAATTTCAAAACTTCTTTACAATGAAACATGTATAAATGCGTTTTCAACAAACTAGTATTGGTTCATGTCTAATTCTGAAACCTGTTAAATGATATATCATCAAAAATCTTCATGTGTCTGTGTCCTTCAAAAATGAATGTCTCCGTGGTTGAGTCGACTAAAACTTAGAAGTTTAACACGTCATCACCTTATAAGAGGCACTGTATTCTAAAACAAACTTCATGCTTTATTGGTTAGGTTCAGGGTCTGATATATTGATGATGTTATTTCACTTAATAAATTTTATCTAAGCCAATGCACTTTATAGATACATTGTTTGCATACTAACGAACCAGACATAAAACATGTTACCAACACTGAAAGTTTGCTCAAATTCTGGACATTTTTCTTCAAATGGAGACAGACGGATAACTTCAACCTAAGATCCATGATAGTCGCGATTTCAGTTTTCTAATTGTCAACATTTTGCTCAAGCGTTTGCTTATTACACTTTACGAGTGTACATAGAATAGGCGTGCCCCTAAATCAAAAAATCCTCCAGCACCTTGATGCGAAGGAACCACTGAAATATATACTACACACATGTTTAATCTTAAATCACGACAGAATATTTGTGTTGATCTTTATCTTGCCTCGTGAGTAGCATTAGCTGGTTATTTAGTCTATTAAAAGATAGCCAATAACTTATCAATTAAGGCGACGGAAGTTGACAAATGCTTAAAATATAAATTAAAGTTTTTTTTATTTAAAGCCATATGAAAGGAGTGACTGCTGAAAAATAATGTTTACTCAATGCTTGAACAAATTCATGTATATGTTTTAAACTTAGTCTTCTGTGCACGATTTTATCATTTTTTACGAAAAAATATCGTATAATTGTCATTTTTTTTTCTCTCTGTCTATTGTGAAGTGAAAATATGGCAGCTCATTAAAGTTATTATTTGGAAGTCGTAGTTTGCCGGTTGTCACCTTATAGTAAATTAAACAATCAACAAAGAAGCATGGATATTGAGCAGGTGTTTAACATGTAAAATCAGATAATAGTTCAATTCAGTGACAATCCATGCATATTGCGATAACCGGATTTTTACGAGGAGGTACGCTAAGGTCACTTTAAATACGGAGAATTTGTCGGCAAATTGCTTCCTGGAAGCAAGCAATTAAAAAAAGTAAACTTCTTCTAAATGTGGATTTTCTTCAGAAAAAACTATATGTACATAAGTTTAAAAATGACAACTATCCATGTATTTTGTTATAAAAAAAAACCATATGCATCATTTTGTTTTTATTTGAGGTTTCATATGACTTTAAGTAATTCATTTATTACTGCAAAGAGAAACTATGCATTAAACCTCGCATTTGCTCCTATCCTATTCCTCATGTAAATTTATCATAGAAGAGGGACGAAAGATACCAGAGGGACAGTCAAACTCATAAATGTTACTCGGCTTCACTTAATTTATTATCGAATACTGATGATTCAGCAACAAAATTTATTTTTTATCATTGCTTTCATGAGATTTTATTATATACTGCCCGACTTTATAAACGCAACACTAGATTATTCTTTGTTATTCCCATTTTCAAATATTCATTTTTTTGTAAACAAACTTATGAACAGAAAGTTCTTTCATTACTTCAATGTTTAAAAAAAAATTCTAGGTAGAAAGTTCAATTGATTTCGTCGTTTTGAACGTTCAAGTATTGTGCTATACACTGAAACCCTGGTTTTCCCCTTACCAATAAATCTGTAACCGTCAAAGACAATGTCTGCCTGTAACAAACGCCAAAATGATTATCCAAAAGGTCATCCAATTCTATTCGGCATGTTTTGGATTCTGTTTTCACCTTATGATTTTACTGTTGTCCACCCATTACAATGGGTTTTGGCAATTATGAGGTTGAAACTTTAAGGCTATAAATGTTTTTCTGCAGTCGATTCTTTGGCAGTTCAGTTAATGGGAAACATTTGTGGCATAAATCTGTGCAAAATGGCATTTAGCAATTTAATTAGCAGTTAACGTTGCGGCCGTATGTCTGTCTCGCAAATGACGTAGCGTAATCATATTCTATTAACGTTGCATTGTCACTACATGTTGATCTGGTCATTGTTGGTCTTCAACAAATCCCTTTTACCGGTATAATTGTCGAAAGGACAGTAAGACAAGTTTCTGACGTCAAATTGTCAGGTTGCAGCACGTTCATTTATTCCTGTTTGCAGTATTCTAATGGGTTGATTCAGTTTTTTATTTCTCAGTCTTGGCAATATGGAGATGCAATATTTAATAACTGATTAAAGTGTGGCCAAGGATTGAAAGAACTGTTTCACAAAGAAAAAAAAATGAAAAAAATATTTTATTTGTTCGGAATATCTCGCTTTCTGAAATTTGTGCGATCTCAATAATTTGGTATGATAAACAACCAAAGGTAAGTCAGATGCTGAATTTTTCGTAAGCAAAAGAAGTATGATAAGCATGAATAGTAGTTGTATGAGGATCAAACTCGATTTGGTGAAAAAAAAATCTACAAAACGAGTGTTGCGTTTTTAAAGTCAGTCAGTATATTTGATGTGATTATTCTCATCATAAAACGATCAATACAATATGCGCTGCTGTTGTTCTTTTTGTTAACCATTATCAAATGTGATAATTATTAGGAAGGCAAACATTTTTTTTTATTATTTTGTCATTTTGTTTTTCAATTTACGACCAAAGTATTTTCTATGTGCAATCTTTTGTAGGATAATGGGCATTCGTGGTCTTAAAAGTTTTATAGAGAAAAATGGTTCCCTCCAACCATACATACTAAAAGATACTCGGGTCGTCATTGACGGAAATAATATTTGTCATCACCTTTTATACATTGGAACATGCCGACATTATGGTGGCAACTACATAGAAATCAGACAAAATGCCCAGTCATTCTTTCAAGCTTTGTTAAAATGCAATATTAAGCCATACGTAGTGTTTGATGGCGGACACGACGACGATGACAAGAAACTTCAGAACATTATTACGAAATGCGAGCTCCAAATAAAAGATAACGAAGAAAAGCCACCTAAATATATGGAATGTTTCCCAGTCCTAGCTTACGAATCTTTTACCATGGTATTGAAAGAACTAACTATTCCCCATTTGACTTGTGATGGCGAAGCAGACAACCAAATAGCCGTATTGGCTAGGCAGTGGAATTGCCCAGTTATATCTTCCGATTCAGATATGTACATCTTTGATCTACCCGGAGGCTTTATCAATTTCTCGGATATAAATCTGGATCAACCTACCAGTGACGAGCTAAACACACGATTGTATCACGCAAGCAAATTTGCAGATAGCATAGGATTGCATAAAACTCTATTGCCAGTTGCAGCTACTGTACTGGGTAGTTTATATGCTGATATTGATTATGGTGTAGCTAATCTTTTCTTCAAAGTATTGGAGGAAAATCGAGTTTTGCCACTATTTCAAGAAACTTGAACATTTTGATTGGTTACCGATTCAGCATATATCACGCCCATTGCGACAAATTATTTATGGCCTTGTTCTCAAATCATGCACAAATGGTGTGGAATATGTAACAGAAATAGTGGGTGACAAGAGATTGATGACAAAAGAACCAATCAAACAAGTTGTAGAAGTTGCAGGATATGGTATACTGCCAACCCTTCAAGAAATTGATGGTCAAGACAAAAGAAATAAAATAAAGTTATTAGCGGCGATATTTACTTTTGACGAAAAAATCTTAGAAAGTCTCCCTAGTGAATCAAGAGTTTTCGCTCTCGCGCTTAAATATTTTATAAGTAAGTAAAAGTTTTTGCTTGTCTTAATCCATAATGAGATCAGAACCTCGGTAAACTACCGCACTGTGTATAAACCACACCGTCAAAATTTGTTCGGACTCGATGGTATCTAACATCCGACACAATGACGGAACATCAATAGACAGAAGAAAGATAGGTTTCTCCTTATTTCTTATTTTTTTTATGATACCGAAGAATATATGATATACATATACAACTATTTTCTATTGTGATATGCAATATTTTCTACAACCGTTCTATATCAACGCAGAAATAAGTAAAAATGCACGTCAAAATGACGAATTGAGTGAACCTTGCCTCGAAATTGTTTAATTTCTCGTTAAATTGTTCACATTGTACGGAAATAAAAATACGATAGATACTGACACGGAGATTGCAAAACAAACTTGTTATTATGCACATCTCAATACTTGTATTTCTGAGTATGGAACGAAAGAAATGGGTTATGTCAAAATGGAACTGACCGGTTTTGTCAATGTTAACCACCCGCTTTTGTCATAGATTTCACAATGCATCACCAGGTTTGGTCAAATAAAAAAAATCATAATCGCATTACATTATAATTGATAATTTAACTTCAGTGTTAAAAAGAAGTTTTGTGGGTCGTTGGAAAACAAGTTCTTTCACAGGACAACGGCTTATTATTGATATGATCAGTCTCAGATTCAACTACTCTTATAGTGTGTTCATCAATTTGTTTATATTGTAGTCCTGTGGTGTTGGGTTGTCATTTTAATGTTGTATTTCACATGGCTATAAAAGAGGGTGGTTTGGCATGCCACAAAACCAGGTTCAACCCACCATTTTTTCCTGTTAAAAATGTCCTGCACCAAGTCAGGAATATGGCCATTGTTATACTATAGTTCGTTTCTGTGTGTGTTACATGTTAACGTTGCGTTGTTTGTTTTCTCTTATTTTTGAGTGTAAATTCACATTGCGATAAGACGTGTCACGGTACTTGTCTATCCCAAATTCACGTATTTGGTTTTGATGCTATATTTGTTATTCTCGGGGGATTTTTTCTGATGCTTGGTCCGTTTCTGTGTGTGTTACATTGTAGTGTTGTGTCGTTGTTCTCCTCTTATATTTAATACGTTTCCCTCAGTTTTAGTTTGTTACCCCGATTTTGTTTTTTGTCCATGGATTTATGAGTTTGAACAGCGGTATACTACTGTTGCCTTTATATAGAACACAAAGATCTCACAAACATGTTTAACCCCGTCGCATTTTTGCGCCTGTCCCAAGTCAGGAGCCTCTGGCCTTTGTTAGTCTTGTATCATTTTAGAATTAAATTCATAACAGTGTGGCTATGGACATTGATTGGCGCACTTTAATATCCCATTGACTGGGACAGATTAGGTGAACGTTCGTCTATAACGCCCATTGCTCACGACGTCCTTAACATAAACATTTAAACCGTGGGGTCACCAAAGGTTCTCAACGCCTATATAAAATAATTCGAAATACTAATCAGGAATTTGTGTTTTGATTTATATTGATTAATTAAACGTCCTTTACTTGTGTTTTTGTTATGTTTCGACAATCAATTTTCATAATAAGATATCGCAAAGCTATGTTCTTTCAGAAAAAAGAATGACTTACTGGCTTTAAAAGTTGCAATGCATGTATTGATTGATTATCTTTTTCGGATGTCAAAGCGATTATTTTAGAACGAATGCATAATCCACTTTCAAAAGTTGTGCAAATACGAAACATAAAGACAAAATATACTTCTGCCCTGTCTTTTTCGTACTTGAAAGTTATTGGATAGTAAGAAAGCTATTTGGATTAAACCTTGTGAAATTTGCATGCATTTACGTTATTGTATTGGCAAAATGTATCATTTGGTGTATATAGGAAACTTAAACCGTTCTGCTATACTGCTACTATGGGGGCTACTATACTTGTGAAAAACACTTGGCAACAGAAACGCATTCATCTTATCTATATAAAAAAATCGACCCAATTTACATAGAAATGGACGTCTTCGTGCATTTGTGATCGCAAATAAAATATGTTCCGGACCTTATGAGTATTTGGACCATACGCGCATGACCATACCCGTCATTCGCGTACGGTCGGACCATACGTGTATGGTTGGACCATATTAGTATACCCTTATGGTCATGATATATGCGTATGGTCCAAATACTCATATGGTCCGGAACACATACATGATATTCTGTGCGTTGTCGGTCGTCTATTAGTTTTTTTCTTTTGTTGATGGATTTGACGTCTTTCTGTGAGTGATTATTTGTTCATGACTTAAAACTTACTTGCAAATAATTTAAAACCAAGACTTGATTTATAAAAATGTCCAAGCAAACCATGATTTTTTTTAAAACATACATCACATCCATTGCAAAAAGCTAAAATCCGCCAGGTCTTTAATTTCAACTAAGTGAGTTGACTAAATTAAAGTTGCGGACCATTTTCCAATTTCCATGCGGTATCCCTATTTTTTTCCCGCTCATCTTTTATGTTTGTTTTTTTTTCATGCCAAGACCTCTTGGAGCTTTCATTCTATAAAGTGTGTATTTTGCTAATGGTCGAAGGCCATACGGGGACCTATAGCTTGATAACGCCTGTTGGTCCCTGGAAAGAATGTGTCTGATTGTCTATCACACTACATATTCTTATTTTAACATGCAGTTATATCTATGATAAGAATGAAAATTGATTGAGACAAAAACCCAACCAAAGAGCAAAAAAAAAAAGAGAAAAAAAAGCCCAAGGCAACATGTAGATCTTTCGTATCAAGGGAATTGCTATAAATATATTTATTTCAGGTTAATAGTATTAGGCCATAATCAAGTTATAAAATAGATCTTGTCGTCAACTTTTGCAACCAGCTTCTATGTTTCTATAATGCACTGCTCATCTTTTTTGGGCTTCGACTTTTCCATTGGACAGACAATTTTGTTTTCGACTATTTTAAAAAGATGCATTTTTTTACAAAATCATACAAGTAAGGAGTCTCTGGCCTTTGGTAGTGTTGTATGTTAATTAATGTTTGTTTATTTATTTGTTTAGGAAATAAGTATGACGTACATTTTCACTGAACTAGGACACTTTTTAAAATAGTTTTTCGATATCGCTCGGGCAAAAATAATCACGAATATAATGCCTACCCATGTTAAAACTACAATAAAGTATAGTTTGCATCAATTATTTCTTGAACCTACCATATTTTTTTTTTGTCTGTGTTGGATTTGTGTGGCATTAAAAAAAACGAGTATAAACTACACAGTGCAGCTTCCAACAAGAATACAAGATTTATTGATTTTAAAAGTGCGACCAAAATTAAAAATTTGCTCGCAGCGGAAAAATTCAACAGTTTGATTTTCATTGAAATAAAATAATTGTTATGATTTACACACCGTTACTTTTTCCAATATAAATATTCGAACTATTTTGTTTGTTGCTTCCTTTATAAATTTACATCATTTTTAAAAAGACCACGTGTCTTCGATATTTAGAAGACTATAAAAGCGATGTTCATTATCTTTCTTCTGCTGTAAGTTTAATTTAGTTATTTTGTGTCATAATTGCCATCTCGTATATTTTAAATTTGAATAAAGAAGATTCATGTTGTCTTATACGTCAATGATACACACAAAAAAAACGATAACAAATAAAATTAGGTGCAACATTAATTCTCCATGAGAAGAATACATCACATGGATGTAATTTTTGTAAGAAAAATACCAATTTCGTGAGAAGTTGTGTGTTGGACTTGAAGAGCCAAGGCAAACTGACAAATATCTGAATGAACGAATCGATTTATGGTATATAAAAAAAACCAAAGCCCACATGGTTAGCATTGAATAAATATAAGGCCACTCTTAAATGGCCTACTCATAACGTAGAAGTTTTTGTTCTCTTAATCAATAAGATATTTTCTGAAATAACGCGGGTCCCCATTGACTTAAAAGTTTTTTTGTTTCTTTTTACCATGAATAAACTTTTTTTTTTATTATTATTATTTATTGATATCAGCTCTGGACATTAATATTCTTAAAAGTGAAACTGTTGTAAGTGATGGTATAACAATTATTTAAAATAAATTCCTTAAATGATTTGTGAAAAGAAAGTTTCATTTTATGTATCAATATGTGTAACAAATGATTATTTAAATCCCCACTTGAAGGCCTCCGATAGACTGAGTGAGCATAAAATTATCGCCCACGACAAACAAGTTATAGGTAAACTTTTCAGTACAATTACTAATAAACGTTTTTCTGTCAACCACACTGTTATGAATTTCATACTAATTTTAGTTTCTTGTGTACAATTTGGAAATTAGTATGGCGTTCATTATCACTGGACTAGTATATATTTGTTTAGGGGCCAGCTGAAGGACGCCTCCGGGTGCGGGAATTTCTCGCTACATTGAAGACCTGTTGGTGACCCTCTGCTGTTGTTTTTTATTTGGGCGGGTTGTTGTCTCTTTGACACATTCCCCATTTCCATTCTCAATTTTATTAATTTTAATTTGCATTCAAAAATTTTTAAAAGCAGAATAGATAGAAATGAAGGGTATAACGCAAATTGAGGTTAGAGCTCTCAAATATGCGTTTTCTATATGAATTATGGAAAATATGTTTAAACTTGAAATTAGAGTTTACGGTCTTAAAAAATCAAAACACACAATTGATATGTGATTTTCTCGTACAATAGGATGGACACCTTTATATTAAAGTAATCTAATCATTCTACGTAATATCTAATCTTTTTCTATGGTCGTTAAAAATAAAGACAAATGTATATATGCATGTATAATCGCCATAGAAAATGAATGTTCATCGGAAGTAAAGGCTTACAACTACCATGCATTAAAAATATATATTTTTTCGACACTAATTGTAACTGCACTATGTATAAATTAGTATAGTAGTCTCAGGCATCGACAAAATTCAATAATAAATATGTTTTTAACCTATTACTTCGGAATCCATGGTTTACCTTACTATAAAAAAACGAGTCTGTACTGTCGCCATTGTGTTATGATGATCGTACACTGACGTTGGTCAATATATTTTGACAATATATACATGTAAGGACAAACGGATTCAGTTTATTTCTCGAACAGCTTTTACATACCGCCGAGTGTAAACGAGTCGAACAATATTTGCACTATTATTTACTTTAAAAAATCGTTAAATACATGAATCAAGATAGTTTTGGCAATCAAAGGTGGGGTCGGGGCGTGCAACCTATACGTCTTCTAGATTCGCCACTTATCTTATACCTTATAAAGTGTATACCGAATTAAAATATTGTAAGAAATATATAAATGTCAGATAGCAAAAATGACTTAGGAAGTCAAGATATACAAATAAATCGACTTGGCCGATATCCTAATAAAACTTATTGACCTTTAATTTAGAGTTTTTTTTTCATTTCATTGCTTTTTTACACGCCCGTCACAACTTTGACAGGACGTATTATTTTATACATCCGTCCGTCCATCTACCCTTCCTTCCATCCGTCCGTTCCTCCATCTATCAGTCATTCTGTCCGTACGTCCGTCTATCTATCCGTCTATCCTTCTGTCCAGCGTAAACATGTCGCACCGTAACTTGAGAACAGCTTATCTTGTTTTCATGAAACTTAACAAAGTCATTTCTTGTAATGATCAAACGATCTGTAAACCTTTTAGTGAAAATCAAATTAAATCTTTTTGAGTAACAGGACTTTGTAAGTAAAACAGTAGTGTGCTTTTTTTTAACATGTCGCGCCATATTTCAAAAAATGATTTATTATTATTACATCAAACTTTACACACTTCTTAGTAATATAAATCTTAACTTGTGATGTTTTAAAGTTTGTTTATTAAGCGTTATTTGGTGTTTTTTTTTGTAAAAAAAGGGGGGGATCACATATTGCGATGTATCTCAAAATCTATATAAAAAAATATCATAATGTTAAAAAATAATTGGATATCAGTGTTTGCTGTTGAGTATTTATATTCCATTTAAAATTAGTTTGAAGATCAGTGAAATACGCCTTTCATTAGGAAAATGTGTATTACTTTAATTACCTATGTCCAGAAGTGCCCGTTTAAAAGAAATTTAAACACGCCAAGTTTACTTTACACTAAATATATATTTAATTTCTTTCGAAAGACAATGTTCAGATCCGTGTTAACGATGCTTTTCATAAATAGTTGGTCTTAAAAAAATATAAAAAACCGGGGGATGTATATAGACGAAACCGGGTGATTGTGTAGTAAACAACAATGACAAAACCGGTGTATTTTAATTTGATACGACCCATTTCTTTCGTTCCATACACAGAAATACAAGTATTGATATGCTCACAATGACTAATTTCGGAATCTCCGTGTCAGTTTCTATCTTCCCGTACCTTTCTTTCCGTACAATGTGAACAATTTAACGAGAAATTAAACAATTTCGAGGCAAGATTCATTGAATTCGTCATTTTGACGTGCATTTTTACTTATTTCTCCGTTAATATAGAACGGTTGTAGAAAATATTGCATATCACAATAGAAAATGGTTGTATTATACATATATAGCCTTTGTATGAGGTCAATACAAGGATATATTGACCTGAAAGAAGTATATTGACTGAGGACGAAGTCCGAGGTTGATATACTTCTTCGGGTCGATATATCCTGTATTGACCTCATACACAGGCTATATTTGTTATATTATTAATTTCCGACCATATTTGTATCAAAATCGTCATTTAGGTTTGTTCGAATTTTATAGATATTACATTGTCTCCTTGGCCATAACAACATATTAGTTGCTATTTCATTTACTTTTTTTCTTGACATCTTATGTATTTGAAGATTTTTTTCGTCAAATAATTGATCACAGATTTCTAAAAATAACCGTGCAATATGCTTTTTGCTATCCGCCGTTTTCTCTCTACCTTTGAAAATATAGTTTAACATGTGACTATCCCTAAACGAATCAAATTTGTTAAAATATACGAATTAATAATATATGTATATATATTCTTCGATATCATAAAAAAAAAAAAATAAGAAAATAAGGAGAAACCTATCTTTCTTCTGTCTATTGATGTTCCGTCATTGTGCAGGATGTTAGATACCATCGAGTCCGAACAAATTTTGCCGGTGTGGTTTAAACACAGTGTACCGTTGCATTAATTTATTAGAATCTATGACAAATGAACCGAATTAATTTTGAAATTATCAATTTACCAACTTCACCTGTGTATGGGGTATACATTTTCAAACTTATTCCGTATTCAAAAGCTTGCAGCTGCTAATCAGACTTATGGGTTTAAGCAGATAGTTAATGAAGCAGAGTTATGTCATAGAACGTCTCGTTTCTTTTCTAAAAACGTTTCATCGGGAAATATCAAGACCTTTTTTTTTTCTTTTTTTTAAATATTCCGTATCAACTTCACAAATAAAGATGATGGTCTTGAATTATAGATTATGGGTACAGACGTTGTTTATCTTAATATCGCACTCTTTATTTTTTTTTAATTAATAACCTTTACGGCTTATACATTTTTGTTAATATCTTTTCAACGTTACTCGATTCTTCATCATCCCGAGATAAAAAAAAAAAGAAATGTTCTTCGTTTTCAGTTTGCCTATATGATTTAATATAAGATTTATACAACCTTCACAAATCTTATAAACGTTTAGATTGAACAAAACTCTGCGAATGCCAAACCATCGGTAGAAAACCCTTATAAAAGAAATTATAAAATATAAATTAAATGACCGAGAAAAACTGTAGTCATTTAAACTTTAAAATCTTTATTTGTTATCAATACCCGCACACTGGAAAATCTATCTTAAAAAGCAAATCTATTAAAGCCTCCAATTTATAATATTTAGTAGATACTAAAATAAAATCTACTAAAATGATAAATGAAACAAAAACTTAAATTCCAATTAGTATAGGATATTTATTTACAATGTAAGAGGCACGTATAGGACCAAATAACAAATTTACTTATCATGACGGAACCACAATAAACACGGTTATTTAAAGATAATGTATCTTTTAGTAATGATAATCATGATTTTAATCAAATATTGAAAATAAGAAAAGAAAAGCAATTAAAAAAGCGAGTAATATTGAAGAAAAATGTAAGTCTTATCTTCCAATGTGACTAATATATATGCACTGTTTTATAAATACGATGTGTTTTTTGTAAATATAATCCTCGTTAGAAGAATAATTCGAAAGGATACCATACAATCAAAATAAGGTCAATAAACTTGATAGACTTGATGACTAATAAGATAAAAGAGGGACGAAAGATACAAAAGGGACAATCAAACTCATAAATCGAAAATAAACTGACAACGCCATGGCTAAAAATAAAAAGACAAACAGACAAACAATAGTTCACATGACACAACATAGAAAACTACAGAATAAGCAACACGAACCCCACCAAAAAATTGGGGTGATCTCAGGTGCTCCGGACTAAACTCATAATTCGAAAATAAACTGACAACGCCATTGCTAAAATGAAAAAGACAAACAGACAAATAATAGTACCAGGAAACAACATACAAAAATATAGACTGACCTATAGTTGTTAATGTCTGTGTCTTTTTAGTCTCTTGTGGACAGTTGTCTCATTGGAAATCATACCACATCTTCTTTTTTATATGAGCAACATGAACCCAAACCAAAAACTAGGGTTGATCTCAGGTACTCCGGAAGGGTAAGCAGATCCTGCTCCACACATGGCACCCGTTTTGTCCATATCATATTTTCCTTTAGAAATAACTCATAGCTGTGCTTACCATGTACATGTACAATGTTTAACACAGTTTTAATAAATGCAATAAGATAATGTTACACATAAAATTTTGTGATGATTGTGTCTTATCTTTGTTTTTCATGTCGTAACCCCAAAATTGTCTCATCAGAAGATTTTGCTTTAAAAAAAATAATTAAAACAATATCTAAATAAGATGTAAATGTGTATTTCAAATGGATTTTTTGGTACAAAAGAATGGTTTATTTTTTAAAACTAATACCGGACAAAATAAAAGAGATAACAAAAATAATAAAAAAAAAAAACAACAGAGAAATCTAGAATAATGCTTTAGTTTGATTATTAATATCCTGAATCTTATTGGACATACAGAAAAATCTCAGACCGTCATGTCTCAAAAATTGAGATTACAATATATACAAATATACAAGATAAATGATTGAAATTATTTTGTATACAATATTTAAAGTGGTTTGAATGAAAATTACAATATCGTCCAACAAAATGTGAATTCCAATTTGCACTGAAAAGATTTTGGGTCCTAATTTATTTCCAAACTTTACTGTATAAAATAGGTTGAATGGATGATTTTGATTCAGTTCATAGTTGTAAGCTGCTGACTGTAATAAAGTTTTTTTTATTATTGTCATTGTACAAATCATATTATATATAAACTTGAAACTCGAAGAAATGCATTGTAGTCCATGCAAAGTAAGTATTAAAACATTTTTGTATAACTGTAAAGCGTAAACGAAGACTACGAATCAGTTTATAAAAGACCCTTAACAAAAAATAAATAAAAAATAAAACCAAACTTCTAAATACTAGCAATGAACGCAAAAGCTAAGCCGTTTTAATGTTTGCACCCGTCGTGTAGTAGTTTCTATATCTACAACAATGAGACGTGTTATAATTGTAAGCGATTAAATTATGTAAGCTCTGTTCGTACAAGTTAATAAAAACTAACAAGTACGTTCTTACAACAAATATGTATTACTTTTGAAAGTGAAGGAATATGAAATAAGGTTCAGCCTAAAAAAAATGGAAGTATAATTTTTATTTACTTGGAATATCTTGTAATTTTGTATCTTTCAGATAACAAATTGCCAAACATCGAATTGATTTGATTTTGATTTTTTACGTTTCAACGCCCCTTTTAAGCACCGTATTTAGGTTATTTCGTGGCAGTCAGTTTTTATTGATGGCCCAAGCCGGAGTTCCCGACCTTCAATATGACTCTCCTAGTCAAATAAAATTGAAGTCGAGTGGACACGCACGAGCGGGATTCGAACTCACAACCTCAGTGTTGACTGGCTAGATTACAGTAGTAACTACTTGGACTGCCTACTCGGCCACCAAGGCCCATCCAAACATCGAAGAATACTATTCAAACCGGTACAAAGGAATGTATTGAGAGTTACTTGCTAACGCCAAATTTGTTTTCTTAGAAATGATACATTCTTGTCATAGTCATATAAATAAAAAGATGAGTGCTTAGATACAATTCTCAATCCAAGTAACAATGTATGAAAAGTCACAAAGTACAGACTTCAACAGCAAGCTATAAAGGACCCTAAAATGACGAGTGTAAATCAATTCAAACAAGAAAACCAACGGTCTAATATATGGCCATATAGAACACGGGAAAGGATAAACACATATGAAGCACAACACAACAAAATACAACTAACGAATAACAGGTTCCTAGTTTAGGGACAGGTGCATAACATTGTAGCGAGTGTAAACGTTTAAATGGGTACTTACCTTCACCCTTACCTAAAACAATAGTAAACCATCACAACATAAAAAGACATACTATACAATATCAATTGAAATGGCTTAACCAATCAAAATACACATTAACAAAAACAATTGGACATACACTTAGATCTTTGACACAATGTCAAATAAGGGGTAAAACAGTATGAGAAAGACAACCATAACCTTGGACAAAATGCCGCCAAATAAAAACGTCTCATTTGACTAAATTAGAGAAAAAAAATCGACGTTAAGTATTTTCAACTCATTAGCAACTTGATAAATTAAAATCGTCCTTCATTTCTTTGTAATATTTGAAGACATGTATACATATTACATTGTAAACAGTATATATCTTACGTCATTGAAGATGATTGTGTTTAGTTTCTTAATAGTTTATTAAAATAATTAATCTTTAAAATAACTGAGTAATGTATACTATACATTTACATTTATACATGGAATCGGAAAAAAAAAAGAATTAAAAAGTTTGGAATTGTAGAATTGAAAATGGAAACGGAGAATGAAAAAAACCCTGACTAAAGAGCAGAAAACAGCCAATTCAAATACATGTTTATGTATAAATGATTTACCTAGGAAATACAAAAAATAACATTCGTAAAATCTTGTGATACCCACTTATGAAGTCATGGTCACTCACAAACTTTTTAAAATTTATTTTAATAATATATTTCGTAGTTTATATGATCAACGAGAATAATTCGAAGTGTTACATATTTTGAAAGGATGAATACTTCTAATGCGACGATTACGGTATGAAACCCGTCATTTAACTTCAAATACTTTCCTAAATTTCGAGGCATGTAGTTTTGCATTCATTATGTTTGCATTTGAACATATTTAAAAAAAAACTCTGGTATAGAAGATACATTTTGGTGAGATCGACATATCCCCACTTTTTGTGACCAAGGGGAAAGTTGCAAACCTTAATTAATTTCATTTTTAAGTTTCTTATCTGTGTTTTTCTCTTCCCAAACTCCGGGGATTTTTATGCAAAATCACTTGTCAAACCTCCGCCTGGTTCGGATTTGCATCTAATGGTATTTGGCCTAACTCCGTTGTCCACATTGAATTCTGATTTATTACTGAGAATATCAACTCCTGTACGACGTTTACTAATACCGGACAGGCATAAAAACATTTTCCTAATGTTTTGATTTGTCGGAAAATTCTACAATAAAAAGTGTTGACACATTTGGATTTTCATTTTTGGTATTATTTCATCTGAGAAATATTATTTTAAAAGTACAATTTACAATTATTTTATAAGAAAACTAATATTAATGTAAATGCATGGTCAGTAAAATTATTATCTTTCACAAAAGCCAAATTATAATTATCTGTAAGGTGTACATTTTACTTTACATTTTCTCTGTTACTTCCCGAAATGAAGCCAACAAGAAAAGGCAGCACTCGAATTAACGAAAATATATATTTTATTAATCGTAGTCCATGCCTTTTGATCACTATGTAACAAAAGTAGGGGAACAAGTTTCGACAAAGCCAATGGCAGTCAGCGGAGTACAGAACATTAAATGTTCGACCTGCTAATCAAATGCGTTTTAAATAAACGGATTACAAGATGTAATAAAATGGATCTTATTATTAATTAATTACCAAACAAAATACAATAAACTTGTGAAAAATGGTATACCACAAACATGAGGTGACAAAAAAGTTGTACACCATTTGAGGCGAAATAGGATGAACGGATCAGATAAACCCGAAGGTAAATACAATACAAGCTCAAACGAAAAAATATATACAAGTCTAAATTGAAAACAACTTTCAAACATATGAATGTCCTGGATAAAACTACAATTTTTATACGTGTGCATGGAAAACAAATTTCTTTGGAGAGGGGTCTAAATACAACACAAGCAACATTTTCCAAACGACCAAAAAAGTGAAAAAGTATATTTAAACAAAGCATTTGACTAGCAGGTCAATCAACTGATGTATACGTATGTCTAAAAAAGAGACTCTACGACTGACACAAGCATTGGATCACCAAGGAAGGTGATACACGGCTGTAAACACATTTTATTTTCAAAATTACTCCAAATATAAGCAAAAAATACTTTTTTGAGTTTTGTTGTTTAAGTTGAAGTTTTACATTGAAATAACGGAATTGGATTCATTTTATTTGTAATTCTGAAAAACGTCATAAATCGATTGAGAGAAAATAAATCCGGGTTATAAACTAAAACTAAAACCGATGGAAACACATTAACTATAAGAGAAAAACAAACAAAATAACAAAACACAGAAGTGCAAAAATAACAGCAATGCATTTTCCATCAAAAGGTGTTACACAAATCTGCATCACCACATACAGTTAGTCAAAGTTTAATTTCTAATAATAGAATATAAAAGAGGGACGAAAGATACCAAAAGGACAGTCAAACTCATAAATCTAAAACAAACTGACAACGCCATGGCTAAAAATGAAAAAGACAAACAAACAACAGCACACACGACACAACATAGAAAACTAAAGAAGAAACAACACGAACCCCACCAAAAAACTAGGGGTGATCTCAGGTGCTCCGGAAGGGTAAGCAGATCCTACTCCACATGTGGCACCCGTCATGTTGCTTATGTGATAACAAAATAAATTGTCTAATTCGGTAGGTCACATTCATGAAAGAGAAGGGGATTGTAGTTACGAGTTAAGGAACATATCCGATATCATTTGTGAAACGGTTATTCCATAACGGTCAACCAACTCGTGATGGCGTCCATAAAATTTACGAAGGGATGATTTCAACTTCACCACTTGGAACTCTTGGTTTAATAGCTTCCTTGTGAGCAGCAACCCTCTATCAAGAAAATCATGATAGGACATGCAAGCACGGGAATATCGTATCAATTGGGAGATATTTTCCCCGTATGCAGGTGCTGCTGGAATGTTGCTACTTAGAAATGGATAGTTCACAATTGGAAAGCTGAAATCATCTCTTTTGTCGTAAAGTTTTGTTTTTAATCGACCCTCATTGTCAATTTCTAGATGTAAGTCAAGATATGAGGCCGATTTAACTGTATCTGTAGTATCCTTTATCTCTAGCTCGATTGGATAGATGCGTTCCACATAGTCACCAAATTTTGAATTATTTAGTGAAAGAACATCATCTATATATAGCAAAAGGTAGAGTTAAAGGATATTGCTAAATTCTTATCTTTCTTCCTAAGAAGTTTCTGCATGAAGTCAGCCTCATAAAAATAAAGAAACAAGTCGGCAAGTAGAGGGCACAGTTTGTTTCTATTAGAATGCCGGCGGTCTGTTGAAAAACACGTCCTCCGAACGTAACAAATATGTTGTCAATCAAGAAAGCAAGCATTTTGATAATATCAGTTTATGAGAATTTTTTGTTCGAATCAGAGTGATCCTTTACAAAGTAGGATTTATCCCTCCCTAAGACAAGATACTTGTATATACGTTGGCCATTCTTTTTTACGAAAAATTTTGATTTATGTTTGTAATGATCTTATTGTATGTATTTTCTAACCATTGAAATCATATTATGATAGTATTATACTAGTATTAGTAAATGGTGTTATTAATTTCAGCTTAACTCCAATTCATTTCTAGGATTATGATTGGTTAAAAGCAACCTCGTGGAGTCCATGTATATTCCATATCATGTTAGTAGGCAGGGATTATATCCAATTCACGGTTAGTAGTGTTGTTATATCCCTTTACAAAAAACAAAACGCTACTGTGGAAAAATCTTAAGGGTTTAGCTAGCTTTAAAAACCAGGTTTAATCCACCTTTTTCGACATAAAAAATACCTTAACCAAGTCAAGTCAGAAGTTCTTTAGAGTTTTTTTTTTGAATCCACATAGGGTTAATACCACTACGCGAGTAAACAGTTTCACAGTATGTATGAAGACCCTTTCTCACTGCGGACATACTTTTTGTTAATCTAATGGACAATTATTTAGTCGAGCATGTAGATGAGCCGGCAATGGACCGGTTTATACAAAGTTTTGTGAAGGTTTGAAATCCAATACAAACAACGTAAGTCCTCTGATTTTTTGTTCATTATAATGATCATTTAAGCCATGGAGGACTTATGATTCATGAAAAGCTCATCCTTGTTAAATGATATGTTTTTGTATGTAGGGTAACCTGAGTGTTGATTTATTCCTAATTCTTTAAGAAAATACTCGTAGTAATACGATTCTCATACAAAGACAATATTATTTGAAGCAGTGTCCATGTCGTGTACAAAAATTTTGTACATGTTATAATTTGTACAATGCAAACATACAAGTTATAACATGTACAAAAGTACCTCGTACATGTTATAACCTGAACAAAATTTTGCTTAAAATAGGTTTAACTTGTATAAAATTTGCAAATAAGAATATGTTTTTATTATTACAAAGCATGCCATTAACCTCAGCAGTATTTTCATCATTTTTTTTGTTATTGTCCATTCATTTGAGTGTAATATCCCTTTGATACACTTAATGACCAGATAAATAGTTTTTATAATTACTTGATACCTTAAGGTGATATGTAAGTGTCAATAAAAAATGATAGAATTTGTTCATATTTTGCCAAAATGAAGTATATATAGTGATATAATATAAAATATAAAGAAAATGATAGGTCACCGGGCATTTTCTTAAGCTACAGGTTGTGACAAAATGACACATTTTGTATGGATTATACAGGAAAAAAACATCATTATGTGATTAGAAGCTAAACTAAAGGATAGAATTGTAAAATAAAATAGAAGATAGCTTTTAGTAAATGCTTTGATAATATCAATAGAAAAAATAGGGTCACTGTGCGTTTTTTTCCGGCTAAAATATGAAGTAGCAAAATTGCGAATTCATGTAGATTCCTTCAGAAATGTACTATTTCGGAGTAATGTCCCATTATATTGCTAATTTTAAACATTAAAGTTCAAGCAAATCTTTACATGAAAAAACATTGTTAATGATAAGTAAAATCTAACAAATTTATTAATTTTTCTCTAGCCCTGCTGATGAAAGAAACATAAAAGGCGTGGTGATGAATGTGAATAAACATAGTTACTATAAAATTGGAACTAAAGTTGCACAGATAAAGGGATACTGTAGTAGAAACCAGATTCAATTTTTTGCAAATGCAACTTTAGATATGTTTGACTTGTAACAATGAGTGTGAGAGAGATAGTGCGCGAGTTATAATTGAGTGAATGGCAAGGTTTATTGCATAAGAAAAGCAGTTGTAAGTCTTGTAGGTTTAAATGCAGAAGAATGAAAGTTTTGTGCTTCTCAAGGTGACAAATGTCTCTTTCCAGTAGCAACAAGTAAAAAAAACTTGTTTCTAAAATGAATGAAAATGTAGCATTTTATGTAAATAATCTACCTTCTTTTGCTTTTGATTATTGTTTCTTTATCATTTATTAAATTTCAATCATGAAATAACATAACAAAAGACTTGATGTACGATAAAATTGAAACTGCTTAATAAATACAGGTAGCCTTTGTGAGAAATAAATGAAGATAAAAAACATACTTTATTCAAATAATTATATATGGTGAGAGTTATAGATATATAGATCGATATTGATTGCAGGTACATGTACATTGGTACAAGGATAGATAATATTTATAAAGGTTGATGTAAATAATTTATAGCGGGAGTTTTTTTCTCATTTGCTTTTTCCCCGACAAATGAGACTGTAAAAATTGGGGCCCCCTTAGTTGCTTCCCTGGGCAACTGAGGGTTGATGTAACAGGTGATTGTTAATAAAATATGTTTAATATAAAAAAAAAAAAAAAAAAAAATTTCAATCATGCATGCATATTATTATTATTTTCAAGTTTTTTACAGGTTAAAACAATTTCTAAGCAATATTTTGTACAAGTTATAACATGTACGAGGTACTTTGGACATGTTATAACTTGTATGTTAGCATTGTACAAATTATATATTATAACCTGTACAAAATTGCAACTTGTACACGACATTCACAGGAACAACAACACACTTATCATGAAAAGACGATAGACATTTTACAGCCTCTTTAGTCGATCATTCACACAATTGTTTATCTAATTTGATAAGCATTTAATTTATTTAACAACCATCGATTTGTCATTTATTGTCGACTTATGAGTTTCCAATATCCCTATGGTATATTTTGATTTTATTGTAATAAAAAGCGGAAGGCAGCTAATAAAAAATACATAATCGTAACGTCGATATAATTATATCATTTCTGTAAATAATTATGTAAATAATTAGATATAATATTTTCTTAATGCATACTTTTTAAAAAACCGAAACCGTAACTGAAAGTGTATTTCGCAAGGATTTTTCCAAAACAATCACCTGTCAATAAAATCATTTGTAGCACTGATAAGCAGATAGTAAGCTTGTCTACAGAAAATTGTGTTTATATAAAGTCGGAGGAGACTAGTTAGTCTGTATGTGAATAACGGAAAAGTATAGTCACCATATATGTATTACTGCAACAGTGCAAATGTTTTTGTTTTGTAGACATATAAAAAAGAAGATGTGGTATGATTGCCAATGAGACAACTGTCCACAAGAGACCAAAATGACACATACATTAACAACTATAGGTCACCGTACGGCCTTCAACAATGAGCAAGGCCAATACCACATAGTCAGCTATAAAAGGCCTCGATATGACAATGTAAAACAATTCAAACGAGAAAACAAACGGCCTTATTTAAATAATAAAATGAACGAAAAACAAATATGTAACAATAAAAAAAAACCGACAACCACTGAATTACAGGCATGTTGATATGACGATGATTCTTTTTTAAAACACTTCCAATGTCGTTTCATTTGACCTGCATTCTTGTTGACTATATTTAACCAAATGCCAATATACTAGGAAAAAAGAAAACAAAACACTATTATCCCAGTAGAAAAAATCAATATGAAGTCAGTTATATATTAATATCATACATCTTTCCTTTGTGCTGATTTAGACTCTAACGCTTTCAATCTATGTTCAAAATTAAATAAACTCAACGGAAAATGGGCGAATCGCCCTGCTAGGGCCAAATCAACCGTTCACAAAAAAAAACTCATTTCCAACACATCTTGTGTAACGAGACTAGATATGAAATTATTAACATTCTTAATGATGTTTCCAAATTTACAAAACGGGAGATATCAAAAACAGGAGTTGTATGGTCATAGCCAGCGTAGAATTGACTCATTAACCATGTTGAATGAAAAGACTAGACAACCATTGAAGGTGGGATGGGTGTCTTTTGCCATCTTGGATTGTAAAAACACAGAAAAATCAGGTCCAGCAAAGTTAGCAAAAATTTATGCAGGCATGCAGATAACTAATTTGAATTTTCATTTTAAAGTACAAATGTATAACATTATTACAAATGAATATAAATATTTTTATCAGTGTAGATTATTTCTTGCTTGATTTTTAATGTTTATAAAATAAATAAGCACCTTAAGGGGAGGTAACTCTAGAATAGTGCTTTTCTGAAAGAATCTACATGGAATTTTGCTATTTTGTACTTTAGCCGGAACAAACGTACCTTTTACCCACCTTTTATTTTGATAATCTCAATGCATTTTCTAAAAGCTATCTTTTTTATATTTTATTTTACAATTCTATAATTTAGTTTAGCTTCTAATCACGTATTGATGTTTTTTCCTGTATAATTTTCACAAAATGTGTCATTATATCACAACCTGCAGCTTGAGAAAATGCGCGGTGACCTATCACTTTGATTATAATTTCGAACTTATAAAACTACGTTTGGCAAAGGAAGAATAAATTCTAACATTTTAAATTTATACTCCCATATCACCTTATGTCAATAAAAGACAAAATGTTCCAACATCGCAAATGAATGTGATGTATCAAAATGATTCGTGAACATCTGAAAAGGAGGCAATTGTGATAAAAATGGTAACTTTTAAAATAGAATATCTTTCTAAAGATCAGACATGATTGTTTTTGTATATACCAGGCGAGCTTAAAATGGATAGAACAAATCCCGGAATCTTTGTCCAAATCTGATTTTATCCCTTTTTCATCAGATCATCTATCAAACTTTGAAATAACAGAAACTATTTTGAGACGTGATAGATCAACGTAGAAAATATTTAGAAAATAATGCTCGAAAACAATATAGATAATGACTTTACAAAGATTTGGATTTTCTTTTAGTTGCAAACTCTGTCTTGCCTTTCCATCTTTGCAAAGTGTCTCATCCTGCCTTTTTTTTAAAATTGCATTCTACCTCCTATCCCTAAAAACAAAAGTAGCTCCCTTGGTTTATACAATACTCTCATTAAAAGAAGTTAGATTAATCAACTGACTATTTTGTTTTACAATGAAGATTTATTATACAATTGTCTAACTATAGCAAACACAAATACTGCTATCTATATTTTAGGAATATTCATTTATATTCTTCTGTTTTTATTGTTAATGATTATTTCCAAATAGTTTTGTAAAATCTATAATTGTACAGGAATAGACATAACAGAAACAACATTGAAACTCGTAGGTCGAGAACAAATTGATTATGAAAGGCCAACAACAAACCACACGAAAGCAGAATAGATGATAAACAACAGTTATTCATACACAACATAGACAACTAAAGACTATATACAGCTAATTATATTCACCCATCTGAAAAATTGAGATTAAGTTGAAAAAATCTTAACAATTTAGAAAAAAAGTTTTGAAGGCAATTTTTGAAATAAACGTAAACAACCCCTGTCAAAAAGCTGAATTTTGTTTACATATTTATGAAATAGAATTCCTCCAAGTAAGCTTAACATGCTTAAGATTACAAATGTTGTGTTCCTCCACAGAGAATTCTTCCTATTAACTAGATGCATTCTGTCATGCTGTTCAGTACAAATTGTTTTCTCCTCTTCGGTATAGAAATTTACGTTGTTCTTCATGTTCAGTATAACTAAATCTTTTATTTTTTCCAGCAGAAACCTTAGGTGTCCGTCCATTTCACCCCCAATGTTTCTGTTGTCAAGTACAGCATATCTGCCGCTACACATATGGAGTATCTTCTTTGCGTCAGTATGTGAGTTTAGAAGATATTGGTGTACATCTGGGTCTTTGCCGTTATCTTCTAACCTGTCTTTCCAAACATCAAAATTTGTAAAGAGAACGATTGAGTACTTGAACCTTTTTTCTCCGAACAAACGCTTATATCGAAGCATAATTTAGTGAAATGCAACATTACGATCCATTGCTGTAACTAGAAGAAACACGAGGGGACCGTCATGTGCCATTTGAACACTCCTTTTAATTTCATCTAAAAGTGCCTTATTTTCTTTTTCTTCTCCCCAAATCCCCGGAGTGTCTATTATTAATAGCCGTTTGCCAAACCGTTTGCCAAATGCAGAAGCGCAATCAACGGTAACCTGGTCACCTCCAGGATTAACTTTGAAACCTGGCGTAAGCTGACCGAGATTGTGTCCTGTCTGGCTTTTTCCTGACCCAGACTTACCTAAAAGGATGATCCTGATCTCTTGGTGTGTCTACAATAAAAAGAAGAAATATTTTTTTTATGATATTTGTCTCACAGATTGTATATTCAACAATGAAATATTCATAATTAATTTTTATAAAATTCGCCAATGTTTCAATATCAAATCAACTACATTACATATCGATTTATTAAAGCAACAGGGGTTACGTTAGAATGGTCAAACTTTCAAAATTCAATCCTGCTCTCTCTACGTGAACCCATAATAAAACTGTAACTGACGCAGCTGGCGCTTAAATGACAAAACAGCCTAAGTATAATCCCCACTCCGAATCAAATTGAACTACATCACCTTGATAGAATTTAATGAGTGTACATTGAATGATTCTAAAGCATGTGAATCATTCATACCGTTGATCAATTTTGTCGACCGACTGAATTTGGTTTTAAGGAACAATTTAAGTACAAACATAGCATTTTCTGGTACTTCACATTTAAAAGCTAGCTAGTATATTTATTTTCAAAAATAATTGATCCATACTCTTCAATATGTAAAAATCTAAACATATGTGTATACTTTAATTTATTTTGACTAATATGTTTATGCACAGCCGACAATAGTTGAACATGATACTTTCTAAGAACGAACATGTTTTATTTTTAAACATAATGTGCCTATATTGTTTTTATATACCTGTATATGGAGCTAGTTTCCTTCGAAACGACAGTTCATGTTTTAATGAAACAACCCAGACGATGCCAAAATTACAAAAATATGTATCAGGTCTTATTTTGCCTGGTTAAAATGTAAAGTTTACTAAATTATTAATTTCAAAGTTAGATTTTGTCGTTGTCAATTGTGATATAACTTTTCAATTTTTTACATCTTGAAATGTGTTTCAGGTATAAACAAATAATTTCCTTCCGTTTATTTGCCTGAAGAGAATGTGTGTAAAAATAGTAGGTAAACATGTAAAAAATTGAGAAACAGAAATCATTCTTTTATTTTCGTAGTCACTATTGTATAAACTATTTTTAACAAGGAAAAACAAAATGGCATTTAGGCACTCTGTAGACAAAGAACATAAACAAAAAATAAAAGACTAGAATACTTAATTAAAAATAGCCCCGAAACACACTTGAAAGATGTATAAATACTTATCTTACCTCCTATACATTTCTAGGAATATGATTGGTTAAAAGCGTTCACGTGAAGACCGTGTATATTTGATATTAGGTTAGTAGGGAGGCGGGGCTTATTTCATACACGGTTAGTAGTGGAGTTGCGTCCCTTTATATTCCATATTAGGTAGTAGGGAGGCGGGGATTATTTCATACACGGTTAATAGTGGTGTTTTTATAAAACAATCGGAACTGAAAGAAAATCTTAAAGGTTTCAACAGACGAAGAAATTGATGATTAAGATTGAAATAAATTCATTAAACACATTTAAACCTATAAAGTTGTTATCGTTTGCTATTGTTCTTGTAGGATCAATGGAAGTAGTTTCTTAATGCTAACAGAATTGAAGACTGGCCTTCTCATTTTAAAAGATCACAAGTCTAAATTTTACACGTTAAGATAGTCGGTAAGATAAATTCGTTACATAGTGTGCTAGTGACGTAATACGCTCTCACCCCATATGGATTTTACTGATCCCATATATACCGTATTAGGTCACTAACACACTATGTAACTAATAATATTCCAACCAAAAGATAAACCAACAATCGACTCAACAGTTAAGGTTAAAAGTATACAAAGGCAAATAAAAAAACCCCACTATAACACGTAACTAAAATGACAAATAACGTCAGCACCTAGAATCTATATATACTAAAAGATCATCAAGTATATCATTTGTGGAGTTATCCATATATGTAGTTGAATATTTGTCAACAAAGTCTTGGTATTATCTGGTGAACGTTTTGATTTAAAAAAAGGCAAAATGTACTTTGACATTAGCCTCTCGTTCTACAACTTTCTATTCGGGCACTGGTGACGATTAATAAAGTATAAGTAGCAGCTGTAAGCTCTAACATACCGAATCAGTTTATATCCATACCTATTAATTATATTTACTTACCATGATTGTCTTTCCCTTTTTTAAGTAAGTGTTTGTTTTTAAACAACGTTTTTCCTGTCGTGCTTCCGGGTCTAAATTCTTCTTTCTATATAAATAGATATAGTTACACTTAAGATAACAAAATAAATAATCAATGATTAAAGATGAATGACTAATACAAACTAAAGCTCTTTGCTTTAAAGTGTATACTTTTACATAATGAACTAATACTGTTAGCAAAATTAAATTCAACAAATAATGGCAAAAACTTACACAATATTCATTTTGTTGACCTTGGGACATTCTAACAATCAATAATCAAACATGACATTTTTCAGCGCAGTTCTGAAATGTTTTGATTATACAGCGTTGTGTTTAGCATATTTTTGTTGTAGGCACTTTTTAGATAATTTCTGTAAGATTTTTGTTTACAATTCAACCTTACCATCTTATTCTTTTTTTACAAATATATATATATATATATATATAATATGAATATGACAGAATATCTAACCAGCTTTCACACATTTTAAAAGTATGGGAAAATTTGTTGATATACCTGTACATCTACACTCATACTATAGTTCATAGTAATACCCTGAATCCTTGTGGAAATTTTGTAAAATCAATGATTTTTCTGATGCAAAATTTATGATATATCCTCAAATACATGTTGGTCCTACTTTAAATCAAATCTTTACTATAGCATATATATCGTTCAGCGGTTAATCTATTAACCGATATGTTATGATAAAAATAAGTAAATTTTGCTCCAATTTGCAAACAGAAAATAAAAAAGACCAAGAAAAAGTGTCTGAGAGGTTCATTCAACTATACGAAAAAATGTATGTATTCCTCTGTCCAGAATAATAAGTAAACATCACAAAAATACTGAACTCCGAGCAAAATTCAATCGGAAAGTCCCTAATCACATGGCAAATTCAAATGACAAAACACATCAAACGAATGGACAACAACTGTCATATTCCTGACTTGATACAGGTAAGTGGAGGTTGTAAAGACAGTTGTTGTTGTTGTAAGACGCTTTCTGTAATATTTTTTTTTTATTATCATTGTACAAATCAACTTGTTGGTACTCCTTTGATTTGTTCAACATTTTGACCTCCTCAAAAAACTTTTACATATTTTTGTTCGGTATAGTTCTACCTGTTTGACAATATGGCTTGTTAATGTGTATCTTTACATTGTGTTTTGTTTGTAGTGGTCTCATTTAGATTCATTCCATATCATTATAATTTTTATCAGAAAAAAAATTAAGCAAAGCATTAATTCAGAATATTCGTAAAAGAAGCTATCAACCTTTGAATGCTTATTTTATGGCCAGAATCAATTATTTCTTGTATATGCAGTATCATAGAGGGGACAATCAGTTTAATTTGAAATGTGCATAAGTGAGAAAATTTGACAAACGATTTTTTTTTTATATTTTTGTAGAAAGGAAAATAACATAAATTCTTAATCACTAGTATGTGTATATCTTAAGAGCAGTAACTACTGGTTTTGATGTCTGGCTTGACACAAACCGGAAATAGATCTTTATAATATTAAGTTTGTTAAGAACCTACGTACGTTACTAACAACGGATTTCACTCTGTTCATACAGGGTTGTTGTTAAAGTTGTCTATGTTTTAAGAATGTCTGTGTTTTGTTGAATTTTACACATACTTGTTGATGATACTTTTTTTTTGCTTACGTGATCAGCTTTTTTTCATTAAGAGATGTTCTTGCTATTGGATCATTTTAAGTATAGCTAATGATATCGTATTGCATTTTGTTTGTCATAATGCCTCTTTTTGTAACACAATTCCATTATTGCTGTCGTACAGTACTCAAAATGCGCAAATAGGGTATACTAGTAGAATATGATCCGTTGAGATTATTATTATGTTTAAAATCATCCGAATCTCTAGATCATTCTAAATCTCCTATTGAGTAGTTGTCCTAATCGTCACTATTTGTCATTGTCTAAAAATCTTGTTTTCTTTGGGGTATTTTTGTGATATTTGGTATGAAGGAGAAATACCATGAGACATTCTGTCGAATATCATTACGACCTTACTCTTTCTATTTTGTTTAGTTTTTGTACAAACATATGTCGGTTTTTCATATTTGGGTTGAGTAAACAATACCATTGCATCAGAATCAATGTTAAGATTTTATGTGTTGTCATTTGATGATATAGTACTTTCTATTATATTTGCCTAAATTGAAAAAAGTAAGTATCTCTAACTCATTTGCAAATTTAAAAATGATTTTTTTGTTATATTTGAAGACCTGTATAACAACAGATATTTTATATAATGGAAGGTGAGAGTATTCTGGTAACTAAATTCATAGAAATAAGACTTCTTTCTAATACATTGTAACTGGGACTGTTTACTTTACAGATACATATATGTACGTGGACTCGAACAAATATAATAAACTTGTTTAAAAATGACTCACAGTGCTATTATTATTCAAATGCATGTTTATGTATTAATATTTACCTAGCTAGGAAATACAATAATAACATTCGTAAAATCCATGTTTGCTTTAGAATATCTATTTATATATATTCCATCAAAATGGGCACACACAAACTTTTTAAGAATATATTTCCGGTAGTACTTTAAATGTTCAAAGGGAATCATTGAAATATGACATATCTAATACGATGAATTCTACTAGCGCGACAATTCCGGTATAAAATTAAGCTTTTATCTTCCAATCAATAACATGCTTGCGATGCATGCCGTTTTATTGATCTTTCTTCTTCAGTCGCTCTTCAGTGTAGACTTCGTCTTTATTTCATGTAAATATTTTCATTATTTTTATTTTTCCATCAGATGTCTCAACTGTCCTCCAATTTCATTAACTTCGCGTTTGTTATCAAATACAATATATCTGTCTTTACATTTTCCAAGATAATTCATTTGCATGCTTTTAAGGTCTTTATCAACATCTGGGTCTTGGTCATACTCATCATAAACCTGTCTGTTCAAACATCAACATATGTAAGGACAACTACTCATCAGTAATGCTCATATCAAAAATATTTATAAAGCCAAACAAGTACAAAGTTGAAGAGCAAACATTTCTTTATTTCGTAAAATAGTTTCTTATTTTTTTTATTTTTTTCCAAAACTCACGGGGTATCTTTTATGCTAATTATAAGTCGTTTGCAAAACCGTTTGCCTGTTTGAAGTTTGCATTTAATGGTAATCGGCCTTCCCCATTGCCGACATTGTATACTGTTTTGTTACTGAGAAGATTATTCCTGTGCCACTTTTACCTGAACCGGACGGGCCTAAAAGTATTGTTCAAATCTTTTGGTTTGTCGGAATATTCTTCAATATAAAAAGGGGTCTTTTTCATTTGGATTTCCAGATTTTGTGTAATATCATTTGAAAAAGTATATTTTAAAAGTATAATTAATATTTAATATAATTTATTAGTAAACTTTATTAGTGACTGCATAGCAGTTAAAATCATCATTCTTAACAAAAGACAACAGTTAATCTGTAAAGTATACCATTAACGTATTGTGTTACAACTCTAGGAAAAGCTGAATAGAAACGGCATCATTCGATTATCGAAAAGTACATTTTGTATGCCTGTAATCAAGACGTTTTTACAACGAGTAACAGAAGCAGTGTTCATATTTCGCAGCGGCAAATTTGCAGATCTTGCATTATTGGAAACAACTGAGACGAACACTTTGATAAGTAATTAGTTCATCTCGACCAAATACCATTTCCATGTTTGAACAGTAACTTGTCTAAATAGGATAATATGTCTTTCTCTGGATTTTTGTTTTGTGAAATAGCACGTTACAAGTTTGGATTATATTGTCGGACAAGCATATAGCAGGATAACATTTAGAATGGAAATGGGGAATATGTCAAACATAAACAACCCGATCAAAGAGCCACAATGGGTCTTCGACTCCGCGAGAAAATCACGCACCCGGATGTGGGTCTCAGCTGGCCTCTAAATAAAAATATGTACTAGTTCAATGAAAAAAGACGTCATACTAAACTCCAAAACATATAAAGGAACTAAAACTAAAAACACATACAAAACTTTCAAAGGACAGAGGCTCCAGACTTGGGACAGGCGCACAAATGCAGTGAGTTTAAACATGTTTTGTTAGATCCTTGTTAGTACACCACCAGAACACGCGTTGTGTCGCATGTCATATGCTTGATGGCTTGATTTCTTTATCAAGGCCTTATCAAATATCTTTTGACGTAGATCATTATAGTATTTGGCATAAGGATACATGATTTCTAGACGATTTGTTGTGTACTACTTGGTTTGATCTGAATTGACACATGTTTTGATATTTTGAATGTGATAACATAACCTGAAGTAAATAAGCTGCTCTATATGAACCAATCCTCCGTTTTGAGCCCCATACTCTGACCTTTTGAGATTTATTTTCACAAATCGGGACTTGGATGAAGAGTTTTTTCATTGGCAATCATTCCAATCTTCTTACATCTTTATAAACATATTCATGAGAGGACAAATTTAAAACGAATTGTGTGCAATTGTTATGACCTTGTGACCCTAGGGAGCTTTATTTCTTATGACACAGGGTAATGTATGACAACAAGACTGGGAGTGCAGTTTCATTTGGAATAACCTTTAATCTCAATTCAAATGTTTTGATATTGGTATTTAAGAGAACGACATGCCGAACATAAAACGACACATCCTTATGAGATTACTTTCATGTACCAATACTGTGGATTCATTTAACTTTGTGTGTACCAAATGTCGTGCATTCACAAAGACTTCCATTTAAAGGAATATTTAATTTTATTGTTTACATAGTCTTCATACATCCTTATAGAAAGTATATGTAATTTTCTGAACGTTTAAATTCATAGTTAAACTGTATCCACGAAGTCCATTGCTATTGGTATCCAACGAATAATAATGAATCCACAGAATGAGTACATGTAAGTAATCTCGTTAAACTATCGTTATTGAAATGACACGTAGTTGTCCCTTTTTTCATATTTGACATGTGTGGACATCACCCCAATACAGCGTGTCACTTAGTATTTGGTGCGACCAAATTTGACTTCAAGTTAAACTTTAATTGTTATGATATGGTCGTGTTTTGGTCGATACTCTTTGATATTATACCAATTAAAACTTTCAACATTTTTTCCATGGTGGTGAGTGATAAAATTGAGGTAATACACAGATCATTGAAAGGGACATTAACTGTTAAATTCATATTCACCGACTCAAATTGTCATAATGGATTTATAACATACTAGAATATTTCTTGTGTATTTTAGTCTAGACGCCATATAATTAGCCATTTCGGTGATCTTCAAAGACTGCCGGATATATAGATATAATAAGATAGCGAACATCGTTGCAGAACTGTCATTTAAATTATCGTTTTTATCTGGATAAGAATGAGTTTTTTTATTTTATTTAAACAGGCCATCGAATAACAATGTTAACATCCTTTTCCTTTTACTATCCGAGCGCGCCTTATTCAGGCGTAACCCATCTGTACATGTAGTTTCTGGGTAAAATAGAAGTTCACAAAAATTGAACCAAACTGCCTGCTACATGCTTAGGATTATTTCCCTATTTAATTAATGGTTGAACCATATTTTGTTTTAAAACCTCGTACAGAAAAATGTCTTTTTAAGAACAAAAGGGTATATCTTCGAAGACAATCATTTAACTGTCACAAATTGAAAAAACTCATTTATTGAATTTAGATGAAGGATCTCCAATTGTCGTAACAAAAGTTTGGTTCCCCTTTTATCCCGAATTTGACCTACCGAATAAGACTTATCAACGGATTAGTACTAACGTAAGCAAGACGACAGGTGCCACATGTGGAACAGGATATGATTAATCTTCTAGTGGAGATCGTGTTGCCTAGTTTTTAGTATTATTTTTTATTTTGTGTTTAGTGTACTGTTTTTTGTTTGTTTTTGTTTTTCATTTTCTTGCTTTTCCGTACTGTGGTGTAAGAATGTTCGTAAACAAATATTTAGATATGTTTTTACAGTAGCAAATAATTTTAGTAACTTTGCAAAACAAATAACTAGAAGATGATACCATATGCCAAGTATAAATAAAATTATTATCCACTACAAAACATTCATTTAAAAATAGAGGAGAGATAATAACTATACCATTTGATTATCTATATATTTTATTGTTTATATCTTATGCCCTATTATATTTTATGTATAGTGCTACAATATATATCCCCTAATTGGAAAGTATTTAAAGAGATGAATAATTATCGTGTAAATGCATACAATAGTTATCAAAGGTACAAACTATATATATAGAACTGTACTTTGAAACCTTGAATTTACATCCCAAAGTCGGAAAATATTTCATCCAGTGTATGCATGGAATAATGAAGCTAGAGTTCAGTAAAAGAAACATTCATGTCTGCCATATTGGTTCTTATGTTATAAGAATTTCTTCGTCAATGCATACACTTCTTGTTGTAAGTCCAGCCAGTTCTATAATACAAATAGAATTTCCGAAAGTGTTCATTAAATTTTCGTAGTTTATCATTTATTTATATTTTTGAATATATGTTCCTTTCAGTTGCATGTTATTTATATTTGTCTGTCGTTTAACTAAAAGATGGTGTCCTTATACTTAAAGTGATGTCTATCCACGCATTCGGTGGTGGGGGTTTTCTTGTCTTCAATGCCACAATCACTAAAGATAAAACGATCGCAGTTGCAACAGCTACCTACTTGTACCTGTCAAATCGGTTGGCTCTGTTCTTCCTAAAGAAAGGCATCATGTTAAACAGAAACTACACTGAAAAATAAAAATATAAAATACTTCATGTTTAATAAATTGCACCTACTTATATTCTTAGACTCAACTAGAAATAAAATGGTGTTCCTGTATTTAGCAGGCCATAAATGAACTTAGAGACTCCAAGGAGCATGTGTCGCCCACCTGATATGTTTGTTTACAATCGATGCATGAAATAATGCAACCATTATAATTTTGCTTTAGTTTCAGAGATATAAGACAAAAACTGCATTTTATCCATATGTTCTGTTTTTAGTCATGTTGGCCTTGTTGGCTGGCAGTCGTGGTCATCGGACACATTTTATATACTAGATACCCTAATGATGATTGTGGCCAAGATTAAATGAATTTGCCTCCTTAGGTTCAGAGGAGTAGATTTTTGTAATAGATTACAAAAAATAACGAAACATTGTTAAAAATTTACCCTTTAAAGGCAAAAACTCCTTAAGGGGGCAATTGACAATTTTGGTCATGTTGACTTATTTGTAGATCTAACTTTGCTGAACATAATTGCTGTTTACATCTGCAGGTTATCTTCATCTATAATAATATTTGAAAGATAATAACCAAAGTCTGCCAAATGTCCTTAAAATTACCAATTATTGGGCAGCAACCCAACCACAGGTTGTCTGATTCGTCTGAAAATATCAAGACAGATTGACTTGAGCATGATGAACATTTTTATCCATTGTCAGATTTGCCCTTAATACTTTAGTTCACAGATATAAGCTAAAAACTGCATTTTACCTCTATGGTCTATGTTTAGCTATGTCGGCCATGTTGATTGACAGGTGGGTTCATCACACACATTTTATAACTAGTAACCAAAATAACCTAAATGATTATTTTGGCCAAGTTTTGTTGAATTTGTCTATTTTGTTTCAGACGAGAAGATTTTTGTAAAGAGGATTAAAAGATACCAGAGGGACAGTCAAACTCATAGATCGAAAATCAAATGACAACGGCGTGGCAGGCTTAAAAGAGAAAAAGACAAACAGACAAATATAAGTACATAACACAAAATATAGAAAACTAAAGATTAAGCGATACGAACCCCAACTAAAAATGTGGTGATCTCAGGTACTCCGGAAGCATGGGAAGGGTTATTACTCCTTTAGAGGTCCATCGACAATTTTGAAGAGCAGATTTTTGTAAAAATAAACGGACAACGGACGACGGACGCCAATTGATAAGAAAAGCTCACTTAGCCACTGGACCAGGTGAGCTTATAAGGAACAAGTCGACAAAATAAAGAGCACAGTTGATTCCCATGCGAATGCCAATAATTTGTTTAAGAACACGTCCATCAAACTTAATAAATAGGTTGTCAATGAAGACATAAAGCATCTAAATAAAATCAGTTTTAAGAAATTTCGATTTATCATTCCCTAACAAAAGATTTTTGTTTCGACGACGGTCATTTGAATCAATTCGTTCAAATTTTCAATCAATAAATAATTGTGTAGAGGGTAGAAAAGTCTAAATTAGGATGTATAGCTATTTAATACAAGTGAATAGAATTTAAGCAAAAGACATTTGTTTTAAATATGAATAACAACATTATATATTTTTAAAGCCATTTTACACCAGGATCGATGCTCCTGCTGTTTGATTTTTGTTGACAGAAATGTTAATTGAATTTGTATTAATGATTTTATGCTCTTCCCTTTTATTCCTGACTGGGAACAGACATTTTCTGGCGAAAACAGTGGGTTAAACCTGTTTTGGTTTGGCTAACCTATGATAGTTGTTTATAGTTCCATTCTATTGACCAAGCTTGCTATACCAAACTTATGTAGAAATTAAACGTGCAACGGATATTAATTTAGTACCAACTAAATAGGTATTAGTATATCATGTATATATAGAAAACTCGTCTGTCAAAGCCTTTGATTCTGTAAATGAAAAAAAAATCCCTGTATCTACAAGAACAATTGTTTTGAAACTTAAAGAGTGGACATATTTTAAATTGGTTGTCTACTCGAAATCCTTTTTTCATCTTCCTCTATTAAACGGGGCAGTCAGTGTTTATCTTCTTTTACAAAAAGAAATATGCCTTTAAACTATCTTCTTATGAATTGGCTGTAATTGAAAGAAAACAAAGGATGTTTAGGAAATTCCATGGTTTTGATTGAACATAGTTCTCTCGCTGTCTTGTATGGAAGAATCTATTTAAACGAAGATGTTTTATATACAACATTAATATTTAATGGCGTTGTGACAAAGGTCACACATTGTTGATGACATCAAGACATGCTGGAAAATCATCTATGTCTTTATTTATTTTAAATAACCTATCCAACGTTAAGAGATCTATCATGTCTTCTTTATACATTGACTACTGGTATAAGAAAAAGATATCTACAAAAAGGTTAAGAAATTCATTCTAAACAATATTTACTTACCGTTATCTTGTTTACACAATATATCAAGTACTTTTTGCACTAAAATAATGTATTTCCTGTCGTGTTTCCTATTTTGAATTCTACTTTTACTTTCGCTATTAATAGATCAGGTGTTTCATAGTGTCATGCATAACAATGAAAGATAACAAAAATATTCCCTGAGGAAAACTATAAAATGTCCCTTAGCAAATGGCAAAATAAAAAACAATAATCACAAACAGGTAAAAAAAACCAAAAACAAAACAATCAAATATGCCATCAAAGAAAAACAAAAAGGCATATAGACAAGTCACACCAATATTTCATAACAGTAAAGAGCATAGCTACAAATGTAGTTAGTAGGTTGTAAGTCACGAAAAATTACCAAATGTCTTATAAAAGTAAAGAAAAACATTTCATTCGCTATTGCTTTGAGTTATCAGTTTTAGTCTTCTTGTTTTAAAAAGATAATGTTAATTTATAAAAAAAAAAATATCGGTTTTGACAACAACTGGTGATGAAACTAGGGATGTCAACGAATACTCGAGTACTTGAGTATCGTTCAGTAGAACCGTGTTTCGAATACCAAATTGATACTTGACTAATTGGTTTCCTGTAAGAATGCTGCTGCTTTCTAAAGCTTAAACAAAAAATATGTTTACCCAGAGTGCTCCCAGGAAATATGATATTAATCAAATTTAATAAAAAATAAAATACGATTCGAATGATCTCTTTGATGTTTTTTGCCTAAATTACCCCAAATTATGACGTATGTTTTGTTTTATTCGGCATGTAGGTTCTTAATCTCAAGAAAACGCATGACACTTGAAAGGACTATTTAAGTTGAGGCAAGGTCAACTCTTTAAATGCATGGGTGTGGTAAATAATGTTTGTGTCTTCTGACAGAGGATTATGGCGTGTGCTATGTAAGTTTATCACTGTGTTCCGTACCAATCAGTGTACCTTTGACGTCAGCGTAACTGTTTATTCATTTGATGACATGTCTAGACAAAAAGTTATTCTAATATTCTTTTTAAATATTTAACATATGGGTACTTCACTTCAGAATTACATTGTATATATCGTGTTCCATTCCGTTTCATTTTCATTTTGATCTATTTGTTTACATGAAATACAAAAATAACAATCGGAAAATCCACTTTTCCTTTAGAGAATCTCTGTATATATATGCCTTTCATCAAAACCTCGAGATAAACAAAAATAGAAATTAGGACAACATTCAAACTTAAAAAATATATATATTTCCTGTAGTATTTTATATCCTCAAAGACAATCATTGAAATATCCATATATGGCAAAAAAGTTATCTAGAAAATTTTGAATAGACAACGCCCAATAGTGCGACGAATGCGGCAAAAACACCGACTGGTAACTTCCAACTATTTCCCGGATTGTGAGGCATGTCGTTTTGATGATCATCCTCTTGACTCTCTTTAATTTAGACTTCTTCTTTGTTAAATGTAATCAAATTCTTTAGTTTTGCCATTAGATTTCCTAACTGTCTTTCCATTTCACCCCCTTTGCATTTGTTGTCAAATACAACATATTTGTTTCCACATTTTCCAAATACATTCATTGCGTCCTCGGGTAAACTTTTAAGGTATTGATCAATATCTGGGTCTTGGTCATGGTCATCTTTAACCCTGTCTTTCCAAACATCAAAATTTTTAAGGCGACAACTACATACTTGAACATTTTTTCTCCGAACAAATTCTGGTATTGAAGAGACATTTTGTTGAAATCGACGGCACGGGTCATTTCTGTGACCAAAAGAAATACATGGGGACCTTCATCTGTCATTTGAAGACCTATCTTAATTTCATCTAAAAGTTCTTTATTCTCGTTTTCAACTCCCCAAATACCAGGGGTGTCGATTATGGATAGTCGTTTCCCAAATCTTTCGCCTGTATGGGATTTGCATTTAATGGTAATAGGCCGAAATCCGTTACCGACACTGCTGTTTTGTCACCGAGAAGATTATTTCTTGTACGACTTTTACCAGCACCGGACGGGCATAAAAGCATTGCCCTAATCTCCTGGTTTGGTTGGTTCGGAAAATTCTGAAATAAAAACACATTTGGATTTCCAGTTTTTGTGTTATATCATCTGAGAAATTATATTTCAAAAGACAACCATTATTTTATTTGTAAATTGACATTGATGTGACTGCATGTCAGTAAAATTGTCATCTTTCACGAAAGACAAAAACATTATATCTGCAAGGTATACCATTTACTTGCTATGTTCTGTGTTACTACCCTAAATAGAGCCGAATAGTAAAGGCATCACTCGAGTTACGAAAACTATATTTTATAAAGCTTAGTTGGCCAAGTGGTCACTGACACTTGACATAGTCCAGGTGTTTTTAACACGAAGTAACAGAAGTAGGGTTTTTAATAACAAGAACAAAACATGGACAATTCAATTTTGCAGATCATTCATTGTTGGTATAAATGCAATGTGAAATATGGTTTCAGACGTGCATAAAAAGGGCACGTCTAACTTGAAGTCCAAAGCATGATAAATACATATCTTATCCACACATTAACATCATGCACATTCCCATTTATAATATTTGGCCATGGACCAAAAGCAGACATGAATTAATCAAATTAAATATAAGTATATTATTTATCGACACATCGCTTTAGCTTCTTAAAAAATTGTCAGATTGAATAGGTGAAAACTGCGATGAAAATATTTACTTACCATTTTTGCATGTCAAGTTCTTTTGTTTCTTTTTATAATTTGAATTTATATATTAATGTAGTTCTTCCGGCTTCAAATTCTACTTCCGATTTAGATACACCTATTTGCACTCAAGCTAAAGTTAACATCATTTGTCTATTAGGAAACAAAATGCCCTGCTTCAAATTATATCAACATTTTTTAATCAATGAATTAAACGTAAGTCGAATTATTGCAATTAAATATAGTTCAACAAGAACGAGACTGTTAATTCCACTAAATTTTGTTTTGATAATCTCAAGGCTGATTAACACAGGAACCTGGTGTTTCGTAGTATTCGTTTGTTGATGTGTTTTTCGTTTCTCGTTCTTTATATAGATTAAACTGTTGGTTTTCACGTTTAAATGATTTTACACTGGTAAATTCAAGGGCCCGTTATTTCTTACTGTTCGGTGTGAGCCAAGACTCTGTTTTGAAGACCGTACTTTGACCTACAATGGTTTTTCTTTTACAAATTGTGACTTAGAAAGAGAGTTGTCTCATTGGTTCTCGTACCACATCTTCTTATATCTATTTACAACTCTTTAAACTTTTGAATTTGCCACATTAGTTTGAAAAAAAAAAGGATTCATACTTATCTCTCACTGTGATAAACACATTTTTGTGAGTGAAATAGGATGTTGATATTCCTTGAACTCTCTAGGATTCTTTGATGGATTCTGTCTTCAACTGTTCAGAAAAAAAATACACTCTTCGTTGTTTTTTTTACACCAAATTCATTTGGTAAAAAAAAATTACCGAAAACACCGTTGCAGAATATTTTTTTAAAGTTTTTAAACATATTCAATAACATCAGATGTAAAAAAATTATTCTGACTTGGTTTGTTTGTACTAAAGTTTAATTTCATGAATTCTTTTGATTGGATTGCTTTTGATTTTAAACTTATTCAGGAGAATATAATATCATAATTATTAATATAGATTTATTCAATTTCATGGCTCCTATTTGAAATTTGGTACAACGTTCAATTTGAATCCTCGTGATACAAATATGAAAATTCCAATATCATCAGGGAGATTTCCGGATTCTGATTTGTACTTGATTTATACGAATTGATCAAATTCCGGTTTATTTCCCGTAGAAAAAGAATTAGAATGATACTAGATTCCACTTAATTTTATAAGTTCTATAAAATAGAAAGGCAACAGTAGTCTACCGCTGTTCAAAAGTCATAAATTGATTGAGAGAAAACAAATCGGAGTTACAAACTAAAACTGAGGGAAACACATCAACGTTGTCTTCTGGCTAAACAATCAACAAATGCATTAAAAACAAATGCTCGTTAAATTCCTTCCCATATTCAAATAATTAAAAAATAAATGAAATCAATATGAAAAAGTAAATAATATTTTTTCTACAAAACTACCGATAATTTTGGTACTTAACTGAGAAGGGTTTAGTGCACACATTCACTTTTGAAACTTTTACATCCTACTTTTCGATATGGAGTTTGCTAATTGAAATTGAGTATATTGTGCACTGCATTATAAAAATGTATTGTTCATCTCATTCGTTGTTCCACAATTAAAATAGTCTCATCAACTTTTTTATTAATGAAATGCACATTTATACCTCGGGGGTTGAAGGCATATAAACAATACAATACAAATAATAATACTTTACTTTTTTTACCCCCAGATAACATTGTGCACAATGTTGTACGCCTTATATCTTTCATGAGCATTTATATCACATGTCCTATTATTTTCATACGGAAAAAGTTATGCAGCGCATTTATTTAGAGTATCACAGAAGGAAGTATTTATTGGTTGTTGTTTACTTGACATTCAGTGACTTCTTTCATATCCATGATCTGAACATTGTAGAACAATAACTTTAATGTTAAATGTTTACTTGTTATATTTGATTAAACAGATTATATTTTTATGAAGGAAGAAAGATAACCACTAGTCTTTTCTTAGGAAAAAACTGCCTTACGGTACGTCATGGTTACAATGTATTGAGGGTTTGGTTTCGGGGTTTTACATTTTTGTATGCTTGTCTTAATTTTCTGTTAATGTGCTTTGTCTATATGCCTGTTCGTGCTTCTTTATTACATATTTGGTTGCTTTTATAGTGATTATTGTTAAATGCTGTACCCTATTTTTGACATTTTTACTTATTATGTTTTATTGTTTTGTTCACACATCGTTGTCAATATATTGTAATTTGATGCAACTATCATTCAAGTGTGAGGTTTAACCCATCATTTTCTACATAAAGATGCCTGCATCAAGTAAGGAATATGACAGTTGTTATCAATTCGTTTGATGTGTTTCATGTTTTATAAATTTGCTGTTTACAAAATTTCGAATTTTTCGAAAAACTAAGGATTTTATTATCCCAGGCATAGATTTACCTCAGACGTATTTGACACAACTTTTTGGAATTTTGGATCCTCAATGCTCTTCAACTTTGTACTTGTTTGGCTCCATAAATATTTTGATATGAGCGTCACTGATGAGTCTTATATAGACAAAACGCGTGTTTGGCGTACTAAATTATAATCCTGCCTTTTATTTTGCCATTCGTAAACAATCAGATTTTCTTACATTAGAAATAGCTGAAGGTATTCAACCATTATCAAAAGCGATCGCACCATTTAGTTTCGAGCGTAATTGATAAAAAGTTTATCATTTTTATGATAATTACAGCATATTATGTTTTGAACAGCTAGTGCAGTATCGCTGCTCTTGTGAACTTTTTTATGGTTTTTTTTTAGTTCATAAAGTATTGTGATTGTATTAAACCTGAGGTTGAAACTCCCTCTGTGCAAAGTTGACGTTAGGCGTTTTTTGTTGTTCTATGAAGACTACTAATAGAATATCATAGATTATTACCAACAGATAATTGATCTATACAGATGGATATAAGAAAAGATATACGATAAGTTAGAAACAAGCAAAAAATACACACTCAGTCATTTCGATGAAAAAAACCTTGATAAAGTTTCCACAATATATACAACAATTAGAATTGAAATATACCAATGATAATGAACGACATACATGTTTTTGTGTTAACCACGAACTTCTGTGTTTTGTGTAAATGACACACACAAAACATGTTACGATATCAAGCAAATCCCGGATGTAATTTCTAGTTCAAAACATTCGATTGAAGCTGTAAATTAGTGTTTAAATGACATTATAACAAATTTGCATACTAGAAATCGTGACGGGGATAACAAAACTAAAATGTTCAGTTAGCAGAAGAAAGACATTCTAACAGAGTTTGCAACATTCTGTGAAGAAGTCATTCAAAATAAAATGATGCAGAGATATAGACTATCACGTTGAAGAAAACATAACGTTTTGGATAAATTTTGACGAACGAATCAAAGACATGAAACAAAAGCTTCGCGATTTTGATTGAATGACATTGTTTTGGTCAGATTTTAAAATAATTTAGGGAAATAAAGAGGTTCAAAAATATGTCCACAAAGAAGAACTCCAGTTACAATCTTTATTTGATAATAATCAACTTGATGAGAGCTGTATGAAGGTAAATGTCAGTAAGCGATCTTACTTGACAAACTTTACAATAGGGTGAGAAATTTTCCTGCAGTTTATTCAACTAAAAGTGAAAATTTCAGAAAAGACAAAAGATACAGATGCAAACCTCTGTAAGTATCAAAAATTCAAATCTTGGTTTAGCTTAAAAATTTGACAATGAAGATGGATCCCGAAATCGAAGTATTATAGGTTGCACGTATATGCCGGATGGACATTTTTTTCATTGAGCCAGGTTTTAATAATACATGAAAGCGATTATGGTTCGTTTCAGGATAGAATTGAAGGTCGTGGACCCGTTTTGATGTCGCAGCAATTGATAATACATATATTGCTGAAACGTCAGGCTCTGAATCTGTTAATGGTCTGTATAACATTGTAAGCCAGAAAGTAATAAAAACAATAAAATAAATGGTCAGTGTTACAGTATCACATACCAAAGTGGTTCACTCTTCTATTGGGTTGAGGGAAAAGGTATAGAGACGATGGCTTCTGTCCGATAACACCATTTCAGAATTTAACACAAAAGTCCTGCCATGTGGAATGTCAATAACAATAGTGGTAACAATATTTGCTTTGTCAATCACGAAAGCGATATAGTTAAACTATTTGACTCTTCTTCAAAAGTCTGCTGAACATTTCCATTACAAACACTTTTTGCGTGATCCACAGGGTGTGACGTCACATAAGCGTTTACCTTATTGGTCACACTACAAATAATGACGTGTGCATATCCAGTGATAACATGGAATGCAAACAAAACCTATCTAAGGATGAGGGTCTACTTAATTCCAACATCCATTGATTTTGATGGTAGGTGAAATAGTTTCATGGTTGAAAGATGGGATGGAACGGTTCTTTTTTTATAACTGTCACTAAAAAGTCATGAATTTAACGACTGATTCCGACCTTTCATATCCATGGGTTAATGACACAACCTCGTAACTGAAAATGTGTCACTTTACAGAAACTGACATAGAAAGTTTGAATGTCAGTATAAATTTCATTTTACCTTAAAAATTTATCAAATAAACTTTGATTGCGCAAATACTTATAATGATTATAATTTTATAATTAAGTGCTAGTTGGATGACAGATAACCGATAACAATGCACTTCATTATCATAAAACAATTTGTTATTATAAAACCCCCATGCAACCACGCATTCCATATTGCTAGATAGGACTCGACACTATTTCAAGATCATTTAAGGTTATTTGTTTACATCAATATTTTAATTTACCAAACACTCTACCTTTGTCGCATGTCTAGAAACCTCCAATGAGTAACTTATTACAAATGACAAACTCGATCATTTATTGTATGTCACTAAGTACATTTGGACTTCACATCATTTATTCGAATAATAACTACACACTTAACTTACTTTGTATATGTCAAAATAACATTATTGACGATTCAATGAATAAATCTACTAAAATAGAAAATATTTCTAAGAAAAGTGAACGATGTTCCGTCGAGTAAGTTATTTACGACCAATGTGATTGCAACCTTTTTATATGCAGCTTTGATTGAAATGGCAGTAAACTGTTTATCGCCAATCGACAATTTCTTTTCAGACACAAAATATAATAATATCACCAATGACGTCACATTTAATTCTGTCATTGATTTACATAACACATAAGCTGACGGGTAATATACAATGACATTTTTAATTTGACATTATTCCTTCTACTTGTTTAATTTATCGAATGTAGTCTTTATCTGTCGGTCTACGTGGGTTGTTATCTCAAATAGTACCGTAGTCTCACATAGTACCCCGTAGTCCTAATAGATATACGATATGGAGGTAAAAAACTTACAAATAGGGACTAAAAGGACACAGGGCACCCCATTGTAGGGAAGCAACAGCAAGCCGTTCAAACAGATCGATAAAAAAGTTACAAATTCTGATCACGAGTATCCTAAATTAAACTTCAAAAGATCTTCTTGGAGTCGTATATCTAAGTACCGCCTCGGTCAAAATCGATACCCTATATACCGCTATGACAGCGTTTTTGTGTCTTTGGCATATTATTTGTATTCTCAAGTTTAAACTTATTCTGGAATCGGATATAAAAGCAAGACAGTCACGAGTCTTTGAAAACTATGCAGAATCTTACTTGACTTGAGATATCTTCACTCTATTTCGCTGTCAGTTCTATGTTGATATTTTGTTTGTTTGTTTGTTAGTTTGTTTGTTTGTTAGTTTGTTTGTTTGTTTTTTGTTTGTTTGTTTGTTTTTCTGTTTTTTTGTTTTTGTTTCCGGTATTTTTTTTTTAATTCTTATTCTATCGTTCACATCAAGCAACAACAAGCACATTTACGACAGGTTATACCAAAAACTGTACTATAGACATTCAACTGAATATATATCGTATTTTTGATATTTCGTGTACACATGTATCGATTTAGGTAACCTAACATATGTATTATAACCCAATCTCTTTCGTTTTCAAAATGTTCTATAACATTAACATAACATCGAATTTTAATGCTATCCTAAGTAATTCCTATATCTAACATATAAATAAATATTTGCCTCTAAACGAAATGTAAATTGCATGTAATCAGAATTTTAATGTTTTATACATTTTAACCATGATATTAAATGTTATATATAATGCATTCACACAACGTAAAAGAAACCGACTAGACTTCTACTAAAAGTTGAATGTTGTATCACCTGAAGCCGAGGCCAATTAAATCTACCTAGTGAACGATATGCAAAATTATAGTCGGCCAAAAATTGGCCTTCAATTAAGAAAATACGAATGATAAAATTGATGTCTACTTCTTTGGATTTTAAGTTTTTGGGTTTTGTCGTTCAAATTAAAAGGAGGTAAGAAAAGTGCTTCGGACGTACTTAATCAATTACGTTATTTTCATTTCCTCTATCATTGGAGTGTATCGCTAATAAGGGACTGATAGCTATTCTCATTGAGCAGATGTATATATTTCCTGCCAATAATGTCCATGCTCATATCTTCAATTATAGCACGAATGTTTTATTCGATTAATAAAAGTCTCGAAAGAAACAATTTTGAACATTTCTCAAGGTCAGATTCCTGCGAGAACTGTAAATATCATCCAAACACTGACTTGTCTGAAACAAATATTTCGTAGTCTCTCTCAAACAGATGGATTTAAACTTTACAAGACATCATTCTGGATCCATATATCCATCTCAAACTGTTATTGAGGTTGGTTGGCTAAAAAGTTTGGGTTATCATAAAAAGCATATATGCTTCAACCTACATGTATAAACATAAATTAATGATTATAAACTAAATGGCCGAAAAGAGGTTTCTTTAAATCTGTTACAAGTGAAACAGAATAAAGTTGAATCTGTACAAATCTGAAAGTGTGCTGTACACAGAATTATTACTTTTATCATCAGATTGACAACGAAGCTGGTTATGTTCTATTTCCCAAGAACGATACTTGTAGAATCTAGCCATCTGTTGCATTTAAGTTTGTGAAACTTTAAGGTTCATAGAAATCTGCATCAGTGGGTCTATTAGTCCGAAAATGTTTATCAAATAAACTCGATTTTTAAAAGATATCTCCCAAATAAATCACGGGTTGATAGCTGGCCATGAAAAAAACAATGATAAAAATTAGTTCAGTGTAACAAGCGACAACAGTTCATATATCAACAACTATTTGACATATCCTCAAATAACGTTGATCATTTCTAACATATGAAAAAAACTCTTTATAGTTTAGTTACGTCCGAAGTACTATTCTGGATGTTCCTTGATAGTCGCTCGAAGCCAAAATTTGAACCCCAAAATGTATTAAAATCAAGACACTGTAAAAGTTAGCTCAAAGTACTCAATATTCGTACATGTAAATATTGGCTTTTCACACACTTATATTGTCCACTGTATAATCAAGTAGTTTTGAAACAGTAGCAAGATTACAAGTAGTATGAAATGGGGTCAGTCCCCCACCAACCCCCACCGGAAGTCACGTCATAGCTTATCCTCTTAACGATGAAGTTATATCCGGTCTATAATCTCTTGACCCTCTGAACTGCTACTTAACATCTGGGTTATAATCCTCTGAACTGAAATGGATTAATCTCGTAATCCTCTTAACTGCTACTTAACATCCGAGTTGTAATCTTCTTAACTGACGTGGATTAATCTCATAATCCTCTTATCTTGTACTTAGCATCCTGGTTATAATCCTCTTAACTGAAGTAGATTAATCTTGTTATCCTCTTAACTGCTACTTAACATCCTGATTTAAATCCGGTGGGGAAAAATTAGCGGAAATGTTTTTAATCCCCTACCCTCCTACGTATGATCTTGTAAACGTGGCATACACGTTGATCTATCCACGTTTACATCCTAAAGTTTAATCTTGTAAACGTATAATCTGAATGCAAAAAGTTTATAAACTAAGAAAAAACGTTTGTTATACAGAATACATCATCAGTATTTACATAAGAACAAATAGTAGGAATCTCCAAAATTTTAATATGTATACACTATTAAGAGAAAGAGAACAGGGAAGATCAGACGATCACGAAGAGGTCACAAAAAGACTGCTAATTTGATAAGGAACAGGGTTGACAGACTTCATCATGAAGAACTATATCGGTGTCCTGTAGAAACATGGCTTCTGAATAACGGTTACATTGTTTGTATTCTATACAACTTTGAACACCACCCAGAGTTTATTGAAGATCTATATTTTTGTGGCTGTTACTTTGATGCAGTGTAAGCAGACTACAAGTGTATGGATCCTGTCAACTACCAATAAGAAAAATCCATGTATTTCATTTATATGTGTACAACAGTCCTTTTAAGGACCAACAAATCATTCAAAAAGAGTTTATTATTGTTGTACATGATCAGTTCGATTTTCTTCTCCAACGAATATGAAATATCTACACAAGGTTCACAACTTGTTTATTTTCGAAGAAAAGAAAACTAGATTGTATATTTTATTACTTTCAATTGATAAACATACATTATTTCAACTAAACAACAATATGATAACAAAAGTTTTCATATTGAAAATTGGAAATTACATCTTCTTAATGAACTTCTCCTATAAAATACAGACATATATATATTTTGAGTATTAAAAAAAAATCATTTTGAGTTAAGATAACAGAGAGGATGAGCACAGAAAACCTTCAAACAGTGGTGTTTTTTTCCGACAAAATGTACCAAAAGCAGAGATCGTGTATTTTTGTCAGATGATAATAGTTTTCATTTATGTTATTGCGGCAGTTGTTAATTTGTCAACACAAAATGGGAGTATAGAACTATTGGTTAGTTTATTAAGTGATTGTAATGGTTACATTTTACCAAACCCTTCCATAAATAAAATATAAATGAGATTCACATAAAAAGAAGGGAGGAAAACAGATTGTTCGAGTAACCCTCCTTCTAACCACGTGACTGAAACGTTCACCATACGTTTCGTTTATCTCTTTATGAATCATCATGGACAATTTAATCCGCAACCGCAATTATAAAAGCACACAGTCATATCAATGGCACATGCACTGGTGGATTTATCCAAGGAGGTGAACGGTTGTGAATTTGATCACTTGCATACTGATTTATTCAAGAAACATATTGAGTGTTAAATAGATGAAACAACAAAAGTGGTGGTGAGGAAAAGAGGTAAACATACTCGAATACAGCTTGTTATTAAAGGGAAAAAGATTCTGATCACTAAAGAAAATTTGACGAAACTGTGTAATCTAAAGGAAAGCATCTTATTTCTCCATTCATTTATAGATGAACACTGATAGTACAATGGTGGCAGTTAAAGTTGGTATGGAAAAAAGACTACTTTTAACTATATTACTGTTTTCCTTTGCTGAATTATTGGATGAAATGGTGCAAAAATTATCACAGAAGTTTTGTCAGGGATGCAAAGTTGAACATGGATCACAACATAGACACGAATGTTTAATTGATAGTGAACTGGATAAACTCGAAAAACATTTTGAACAGGCGTTCTGTGAGTTTAAATACAGTCACATACTAGAAAATACAGAGAAAATGTGAGAACATTAACCTTGGAAAAGAGTGTCATTTTAAACTTTTTCATTCTTCATGTGTTGTCCATGGACACACTTCGATCAGTGAAATGAGAGTGAGTGTTTATAATTTAACGGAAAGGAAATTAAAACTTGAAGGACGTTTCACACAGTAATATTGTATTTTGTGTTAATATATGTATATTTCATTTAATAAACTTGTACAATGTATATTGATGTGAAATTTTTTGTTGTGTATTAATTTTTTCAGGTAAAGATAAAAATGTTATATCATTTCATTAGTTTTCGTAATCATTCGTTTATTTCCGTATGTATATATATTTCCGGTAGTATTCGGAAACATTCGTTTATTTCCGGTAGTATTCAGTAACATTCGTTTATTTCCGAATGTTTAATTATTTCCGGTAGTAGTCGGAAACATTCGTTTATTTCCGATTGTAAAGTAATTTCCGATCATTTCCGGAATCGTTCTTTGATATCTGCTTTTTCATTCCGGAATCATTAGGTTGCTTCCGTATTTTACTTCATTGGTCGCATTTTATTGTGTACTTAATTTCTTTTTTCTGGTTATTTATTTTGTTTCTTTTTTTTTCTTTGACTCTGACAAAACAGTAAGCGGTATCCGCCTAATGAGACCCCGTTCATGACCTTGACTGTCATATTGTCAATATGATTCTGTTCAGGCGATTATTTTCTTATATGTATTGTGCGATGAACATTATGTTAGGTCATCTGATAAAGGCATCAATAGTTTATCGGTGTCCGAAAGTAATAAATTGATTGAGTGAAAAAAAATCCAGGTTAAAAACTATATCCGGGAGAAACACATCAACAACTATATATGTACTTATATATATTACACTGTTTTATGATTGTCTTCTACATGTATGCAAATATTGATGTACGTACAATTTAAATTACATATAAAAGATACTTGTACCAAAGGGAATTGTTGTTTCGGTGGGATACATACACGTGTATAAATAAACAGATTTCTGTAGATGAAATCTGTTATACATGTTATAGTGGCACTAAAAGTTGCTTTCAAAAAGGCATGGGATTTTTTAAATACGAAATTATTATCGCTCATTTTTTTTTAAAGAATTCTACATTTACGGTTACTGCTGTTCACTTGTTTACAACGACTATCGTACCGAAATTATTTTTTCCTCCTGTAAAATAGCTTCTGAATACAGTCATAACGTAGAACATATTCTGAGAATTACAAAGGAAGGAAAACGGGAGAGACAGAATGATCAGTGTACTCGCTATTAATTATTTTCTTTTCCCGTTAACAATGTGGCAAAATTCGCTACACAATAGTTTTAGTTATATTACATTTCATGGCTTTAATGATAGCCTCATAGCATCATTCGCTAAGCCTGCTAGGGTTTCTTATCTCCTTAGGTTTTGAGTTGAATCTTCATTTGCTTATTTGTAATTTTTCTTTTTCAGCTGATAGAAAAATGAAAGTATGCAGTTGGTATACGAGGAAGGATCTGTGGTACACTTATCTGAGATTGCTATGAGTAATGACATATTGAGGTATGTTTTAAAATGGAATAAGATCAAGATAAAGGGTATTAATTTCCAATTCACAAACAATCAGATTTCTTTAACGTTATAAATAGCTGAAGGTATTCACATTTATCATAAACACTCGCACCATTTGATTTCGAACGTATTTGATAATCATTTTTATGGTAATCAAGCAATATTACTTTTGAACAGTTTTAGATCAGTACCGCTGAACATTTGAATGGTTATATTCAGTTCCTAAAGTATTGTAATTGTATTAAGTCTGAGGTTGGAATTCCGTCTGAGCAAAGTTGACGTAAGACGGATTTTGTTGTTCTAATTTAGACAACTAATAGAACATTATAAGTTATCATCAACAGATAATTGAATTTTATACATAGAAATAAAATATACTTACCTTTGTCAATGTATATCATCCCGACCGAACTCGGAGATGATAGAATCATCGTATATATTTTAATTTAGTAACATAACCGAATTTAATCGTTTTCAAACAGTTGTTTGTTGTTACAAATAATTGTGATGGAAAGAAATGCCTTCCCACACTTAATGCATATCAGTTGACTGTATGCACAACAAAAGAATATCATATTGGACTAAACTCCTTGATGCTTTTCGTAAATGTTTGTTTATTTTGAGATTGTAACACAGTGATGACTGCTGTAACCATATTTTGACTATTTTACCGATTATGTTTGTTTTGTTCACGCATCGTTGTAAAAATAACGGAATTTGATGAGATTCTCATATAAGTGAAAGGTTAAGCGCTATAAAACCAGGTTCAATCCACCATTTTCTACACTAGAAAATGCCTGTACCAAGTCAGGAATATGACAGTTGTGGTCCATCCGTTTGATGTTTTTTATCATTTAATTTTGTCTTTTGATTGGGGACTTTCCGTTTTGAATTTTCCACGGAGTTCAGTAGTTTTGTGATTTTAATTCTTTGCATACAAGTTATAGCTGCTCTTAATAGACATAAATAATTAACAGTAATATAAAACGTAGGAGTCAAACTATTAATTGAGGAAAACACGAAGCATCACACATCAGGTATAACAAACTGAGGCAATATATCAATACTAGATTGCACCGATGATATCGGAAGATTTCCTTATGCCGTAACTACTATTCAGTTCCTTTTCTCGAATGTGGCCTACCGACTAAGGCTATTCGATGGAGCCTTCATCAACGACCTTACCAAGGCTAACGAATGTTTGATTTCTCACATACTTGTTAACATCTGCAATCTTTGTATGTGTCTGCCCCATGTCACATAAGCATGTTAGTCGGTGGTTATCGATGGTTTTTATCAGAAATTTCTTTTTCGTTTGTTTATTGGCTTGCCATAAATCAGGCCGTTGGTTTCCTTTTTAAATTATTTCACATTTTTTTTGTTAGGAATTTTATAGCTTACTTTACGGTATGGATTTTGGAACATATTTAAGGAAGTTCGCTACTCATTTTCAAAATAAATAGCTTTTCATAAAACTAGTATATATAAATAGGGGATTCATTAAGGAATCAAAAAGGAAAAAAAATATATAGAGGTCAATGTGCTTGTTTTCGAGATATAAGCCATTGAAATTTTGGCGGGAAATGTTTTTTTCTAGATTTTTCATAGCTTTATCATTGACAAGTTAAAGTTCTCAAAAACTATTAAAAAATAAATAAGATTTTATAAGACTTTTACAAATGGCTTATAATTATACATGCAAAAGATTTATAAAAAGAAAATATGTATGTGAAGTTAGCAGCCGGTTTGTTATTCGATTTTCGATATTCAATATCCAACCGGCTGCTAGCAGTCACTTGCACTTTGGGCCCTCCGTTAACATAGAAAACAGGAAGTGTACCCAAATTCCTTTTACTCACGTTTGTATCTACCTATTAACTAAAAATCTGCATAATGTCAGAAAGATTGAGAGATCAGGGGGCTCTCACCATTGCCCTTCGTCCTAAAATTTTGTCATTTTGTAGCTGAAACGTGACAATCTAAGCCGTCCATAGATATCGAAAAAAAATTGTTTCAAATTACAAAAGTATACCAACGAATATAAACTTGTTTACACATTGTGTTGCATAAAATTGATTTAATCGGTTGTAAACACTTTAAATAATTGTGCAAAGTCTATTATCATAAATGAATTGTTCAGTAACAAGTTATTCTCAACACAGATATTCAATATGGAAAATGTGTTTTTTAAACTAACTTTGGTAACATTCCAAATATAAAATTACGGAAGTTAGACGTTCTAAAACATAAAAATTTAAATGCAAAGTGTATCGGTAAAATGTGAATAGTGGATAGTAACTATATGCATTCAACGTTTGACAAATAGATCATTTCAAATGGTAAAGTATACACTTTTTAGTTTCTTTTTTCTTCAGACAATACTTGTAATATGAAAAATATTATATTTTTGTACACACTTGCTTCTTCCGACACATCATGTTTTACTCTTCGTCTCGACCCCACGTTAACGGCTGTAGTCAAGTAGAATATCCCCGTCTGGCAATACATTTTTTTCTAAAGGTGTCATACCACCAATTACTCCCTCAAATTTAGAACGTATGTGAAAGTAGGCCTACTCGGACAAGAAATAGTGCATTTGATGTCATTGTTCACCTAAACTAACCAACAAATTTGCAGAAATGAAAGTTTTGTTGAAAGAGAAATGTATTAAGACCATTTTAAGCCAAAATTTACCTGTTTATGAGTTTGCATTAAAAATTGAGGATTAATGCGCTCCATAGTATACTAATTTAAGATTTCCAGAAAACCAGGGGTTATTTTTAGTGGTACCTCCTTTCGGAAGCTCTCTTCTTTCTTATATGATTTTGAATGTATGTTGAAAATTGGCATGCAGAAAGGTGACACCTGAACGATTCAGGATATACCTAGTTTCTATGAAGTTAAACTTAAGGTAAAATATTTAGAAAGCTTTGAAAATTGCAAAATTTGATTGAACAGATAGGGACTTTTAATTGGTGGTATGACACCTAAAGAGATATGTCCTTTTCCGCAGTTTGTCAAGTATTAATAGGCATAATAATCCGATATTCTGGGTTTTTTTCCTGTGTTTTTATTAGAATCTACTTGTTCTGTAAGGTCTTGATATCACGCCCACATTTCTCATCATCGGAGATTAGTAAGATTTAGACAATAATTTACATCATCAGTATCTCAGACGAGCTGGAAATTCAGCTTGGTTTAAATATTTGTTAGAGTGATGTTCCCTGTAAATGAAAAATTCGTAAAAATCAACATTGTATACTTGTGGAAATCATGTTCCTTCAATTGTATGTTTGTAAATCAATTTTTGACAGAACATTTCGTATTAGATTTCAAACAATAGTATCACAAATGGGATTAAGTTGCATATTTATATTAAACTAGAACACACCCGTGATATCGCGGGTTCGTGACTGAATTAACGTATATAACTAAGCCTTATTTTAGTATTGTATTGTTATCCGATAAAGTCATGCCGATTATAAGATGTACAGTTTTCTCCTGTTTCAAAATCTGTCTGTTTGAACCCGTCGACCTGGAACTTATCAATTATTGGTAATATTAATTATTTGGAAAACAAAAGGGCCTGGAATGGAGTATTTGTTAATCATAGAATTGTCTTATATTAGTTCTAAATGGAGTTGAATTCTTTGATTTTCTGTTTTACGTCATGCCGGCTAACAAATTGAAAACTGTACCTATACGCCTTATTTTAAGTCCAGATTTTTAGTATTCGTATTGTCATATTAGAAATTCATACTGATTAAATTACAACAACAGGGAACAATGTGACAATAATTGAATTTAGTAGTATCAACCCTGTGATTATGACCCGTGTATATAGCAAATCCAAAATACACCGTTTGGTGGTGCGCCTGTCAGATGAGGAACGTACAGATAAGGTAATAGGTAACAGGTGAATGTACTGTTGGTATCGTTATCGAAATCGACCTTGAACTTGTTAATTATTTGCAAAATTAATTATGTGGAAAGCAAAAGGGTCTGGAGTGGTGTAATTTTTAATCAACACCATTGTCCTATATAATCTATATATAAGTTGAATTCTTTGATTTGTCGTTTTTACCTCATGACGGCTGACAAACCTCGTTGTTTTAGTATTATAGATTTCTCGAAAAAGATAAAAAAAAATCTACAGATTTTGTTAGCTGCATTTTCTCATTACTTTACAGAATAAAACAATCCATGCGAAAGGTTAAACTATGTCATCTACCAATATTACCTGTGGACACTGTGAAGATAGAACGTACACCCTTCCTGTAACATGGTGTCCAGAATGCGCACAAGCACTTTGTGTCATGTGCGAGAAGAAACACGGTGAGTTAGAGACAAGCAAGAACCACACAGTCATTTCAACAGAAAATTTTATGAAGTTGCCACAATATATACAGCAGTTAAAATTGACATGTACAGATCATTATGAAAGACAAACATGTTTTTGTGTCAACCACGAACTTCTCCTGTGTAATGTGTGCATACAAGACACACACAAAACATGTGACGATATCAAGCCAATCCCGGAAGTAATAAAGAATTCAAAACATTCCGTAGCAATTGAGACTGCTAAACAATGTTTAAAAGACTTGATAACAAATTTACATAATATAAAACGTGATCGGGATAACAATATTAAAATGTTCAGCCAACGAAAGAAAGACATTTTAACAGAGTTTGCGACATTCCGTGAAGAAGTCATTCAAAAATTAAATGATGCGGAAAACAAACTAATCGGAGATATAGATTACCAAATTGGAGAAGAAACAAAAGAAATCAAAACTTTTCTGATGAAAATAGACGAACAAATCGCAGACATGGAACAAAAGCTTCGCGATATTGATTCGATGACATCGTATGGGTCCGATTTTCAAACATTTGTGGGAATTAAAGAGGTTGAAAAATACGTTCACAAAGAGGAATACCAGTTACAATCTTTATTTGATAATAATCAACTTGATGAGATATGTATCAAGTTTAAAGTCAATAAACAGTTCCAATCTTACTTAACAGACATTACACAAGTCTGTGAAATTTTCTTGCAGACTATTCCCACAAAAGTGAGAATTTTCAGGGAGGACAAAAGACAGATGCAAACACCTATAAGTAGCAAAGAGTCACATCTAGGGTTGGCTCAAAAATTTGACATTGAAGAGGGATCCCGAAATCGTAGTATTAGAGGTTGCACCTTTATGCCGAATGGAAAATTTGTTTTCACTGACCGTAACAGCCAGGCGTTAATTATACATGATAACGATGGTTCCTTCCAATATAGCATTGAAGGTCATGGACGCGTATTTGATGTCGCTGCAATCGATAACACATATGTTGCTGTGACGTCAGGCTCTGAAGCTGTTGTTTATTTATATAACATTGAAAGCAAGGAAGTGGTAAAAACAACGAAAACAAATGGCCCATGTTACGGTATCACATTCAAAAGTGGTGTACTCTTCTATTGTGTTGAGGGAAAAGGTATAGAGACGATTACGCTGTCTGATAATACTATTTCAGAATTTTACATAGAAGCCCTGCCATGGGGAACGTACATTACAACTGTGGATGAAAACATTTGCTTTGTCAATCACGAAATCGATATAATTAAGCTACTGGACTCTTCTTCAAAAGTCTGCTGGACATTTAATTACAAACACTTTCTGCGCGATCCACGAGGTGTGACGTCAGATAACCATGGTATTATTTACCTTATTGGCCACGCTACAAACAATGTCGTGTCCATATCCACCATTGATAACGTGGAATGTAACCAAATTCTATCTATGGAAGATGGTCTGCTTAATCCAACAGCCATTGATTTTGATGCGAGGAGAAATAGTATCATGGTTGTCAGTTGGGAGGGAAGTGTCCTTGTTTATAACTGCAACTAAACAGTCACCATCAAATTATCATTCAATAAATTTTTAGATTGGGTACCAAAAATCAAAATCAAGCAGCTATAATCAAACAAAAATAAGAGCTTAACCAGTCAAAAACAACCAAGTATGCGTTTCTTGCTTTTATCATAAACCATATCTTCGTATTTCTAGATTTATATCACTTGACTGGGCGGAGTATAAGGGATTCGCGCATTTAAGACCAGTCCATCTATAGACAGGAGTTTTGGGATAAACTCATCAATAAAGTGTCCTGTTATTCGTACCATATCATACACTCAATTCATGTGTATTTGCGTTTGATGACACTGATTAGTGAAGAGAGTGTAATTAGTATTATAACGGCAATCATCCTTATGACACACATCTTCAAATAGACTGTCCTTATGCAAATTAAAACGTAAGCTCCACCCAATCAGTTTAAATAAAATTGGTAATATTTCAGAAAATATTTAAAAATAAGGAGATGTGGTATGATAAACAATGAGACAACTATTAATCAAAGTTCAAATGAAGTGAATGAAGTAAATATAGGCAATTGCACGGCCTTCAACAGTGAGAAAACAAATACCGTAAAGTCGGTTCTCTCACTAGCAAAAAAAAAAAGACAAAAACAAAAACATATATAGGTAATGAAACTAAGCACTTTTGCCATCTTGATACGCAATTAAACTCCCATTTAGATATGTGGTTTTCATAAATTACCAGCAATATGTTGATTAAGATATCGTTCACTTTACAATAGCATAATTATATATTTATAACTTTTAAAAAAAACATCAGAGAAATGTCTATTTTTAAACTTTTCTGACACTAACACTTCCTATTGTACAAATCAATGAAACCTTTGTTTAATACCTTGTTCATACTTCATTTTTTTCTCTCTCTTATCCTTTAAAAAAAAGGGACGGAAGATACCAAAGGGACAGTCAAACTCATAAATCTAAAACAAACTGACAACGCCATGGCTAAAAATGAAAAGGACAAATAAACAACAGCACACACGACACAACATAGAAAACTAAAGAATAAACAACACGAACCCCACCAAAAAACTAGGGGTGATCTCAGGTGCTCCGGAAGGATAAGCAGATCCTGCTCCACATGTGGTACCCGTCGTGTTGCTTATGTGATAACAAATCCGGTAAATAGTCTAATTCGGTAGGTCACATTCATGAAAGGGAAGGGGATTGTAGTTACGACGTAAGGAACATATCCGATATCATTTGTGAAACGGTTATTCCATAACGGTCAACCAACTCGTGATTGCGTCCGTAAAATTTACGAAGGGATGATTTCAACTTCACCATTTGGAACTCTTGGTTTAATAGCTTTCTTGTGAGCAGCAACCCTCTATCAAGAAATTCATGATAGGAAATGCAAGCACGGGTATATAGTATCAATTGGGAGATATATACCCCGTATGCAGGTGCTGCTGGAATGTTGCTACTTAAAAATGGAAAGTTCACAATTGGAAAGCTGAAATCATCTCTTTTGTCGTAAAGTTTTGTTTTCAACCGACCCTCATTGTCAATTTCTAGATGTAAGTCAAGATATGAGGCCGACTTAACTCTATCTGTAGTATCCTTTATCTGTAGCTCGATTGGATAGATGCGTTCCACATAGTCACCAAATTTTGAATTATTTAGTGAAATAACAGTTAAAGTTTTTAATAACTTCCCGGTCGATCCTGCAAAAGTTATGTTATATTTGCCAATGGACGTGTACAACCAAGAATCAATAAGAACACATAGGATTCATTTTTCTCTTTAATATTCTAAAGGTTTAATTGTAATGGAAAACCCGCGTTCAACATCTCAATTCGTCAAGTCATCAGTTTTTTTTGTATTTGAACAAATATATGATTTAACATTAATATTTTAGTTTACTCAACAGTCTGCAACATTATCTTTGCCGCATGTCTAGAAAACCTCTAATGAGTAACTTATAATAGCTGACAGCCTCGATCATTTATTGTATGTCACTAAGGGGGCTGGACTTCACCTCATTTATTCGAATAATAACTACACACTCAACATATATGTCAAGATGATATTATTGATGATTCAATGAATAAATGCACATAAATAGACAATATATTTATAAGAAAATTGAACGATTGTCCGTCGAGCTAGTTGTTTACGACCAATGTTATTGTAAGCTTTTATATCCACAGCTTTGATTGAAATGACAGTGAGCTGTTTATCGCCAATCTACCATTTCTTTTCAGACACCAAAATAAATATATCACCAATGACGTCATATTTAATTCTGTCATTAAGTTACATAACACGTAAGCTGAGGAGTAATACATATAGATGACATTTTTAACTTGACACTATTCTTTCTACTTGTTCAATTTATTGAATGTAAAGTTTTTATATGGCCGTCTTAAACAAACTGACAACGCCATGGCTAAAAATGAAAAAGCCAAACAAACAGCACACGTGACACAACATAGAAAACCAAAGAATAAGCAACACGAACTAGTTGTATGGATTTGATAGGTTTGCCCCAATTAGTAGACGGAAATAAAGAGAAGACTCTCGACATCTTGATAAGTCTTATCGACACTTTGAAATCAACATTCATTTACATGCCGTATTTTTGTTATTTCGTGTACAAATGTATCGATTATTTTATGGGATTTAGGTAACCAATAATGGCCATGCTCATGTCTTCAATTATAGCACGAATGTTTTCTTCGATTGGTGAAAGTCTCGAAAGAAACATTTCTCAAGGTAAGATTCCCGCGAGAACTGCAATTATCATCCACACATTGACTTGTCTGAAACAAATATTTAGTAGTCTCTCTCAAACAGATGGATTTAAACTTTACAAGACATCATTCTGGATCAATATATCCATCTCAAACTGTTATTAAGGTTGGTTGGCTTAAAAGTTTGGGTTATCCAAAAAAATATATGCTTCAACCTACATGTATAAACATAAATTAATGATTATAAACTAATTGGCCGAAAAGAGGTTTCTTTAAATCTGTTACAAGTGAAACAGAATAAAGTTGAATCTGTACAAATCTAAAAGTGTGCTGTACACAGAATCATTACTTTTATCATCAGATTGACAACGAAGCTGGTTATGTTCTATTTCCCAAGAACGATACTTGTAGAATCTAGCCATCTGTTGCATTTAAGTTTGTGAAACTTTAAGGTTCATAGAAATCTGCATCAGTGGGTCTATTAGTCCGAAAATGTTTATCAAATAAACTCGATGTTTAACAAATATCTCCCAAATAAATCACGGGTTGATAGCTGGCCATGAAAAAAAAACAATGATAAAAATTAGTTCAGTGTAACAAGCGACAACAGTACATATATCAACAACTATTTGACATATCCTTAAATAACATTGATCATTTCTAACATAATTATGAAAAAAACTCTTTATAGTTTAGTTACGTCCAAAGTACTATTCTATATGGTCCTTGATAGTCACTCGAAGCCAAAATTTGAACCCAAAGATGTATTAAAATCAAGACACTGTAAAAGTTAGCTCAAAGTACTCAATATTCGTACATGTAAATATTGGCTTTTCATACACTTATATTGTCCACTGTATAATCAAGTAGTTTTGAAACAGTAGCAAGATTATAATTAGAAAACTATCTTTCACTTCAAATGTAAAAAATCGATCTTTGTCTAAACTTAAAATTCAGAAATGAAAACTTAATGAAACGTATTTATAACTACGTTTAATTGTGTATTGATTTCAGTTATCGAGGAATGCATGCATTTTTATCAGAATTGAATGAAAACAATTTGATGTATACTTAATAAATTTTCGATGATTTTTAGTGATAGCGTTGGATCTGCTACGCAAAGTATTGGTTTCATCAATTCAAAATGTAAATGTAATGCAATTTAAATGTATTGACATGCACTTTACGGCAGACGACAGTTGGAAGTTTATTTTTAGACTATTGCATTTTACGACGATCGAATTTCCTTGGGGTATTGCCGCTTTCACTTAGAAGAGCAGACATGACACCAATGACGTTGACCAGAAATCATCTTATTTACTAAATAAGCTAGATAACACTTGATCTAAAAGGTAACAGATTAAGATATTCTCATTGGAGTACACGTATGCATATATTTTATACAGGACTGAAGTTTCCTACCTCAGTCATTTTCTTTTTTATAGTATAAAGATATGTTGGTGAAGACTTTTCTTGTTATATTTCAATACCATGATGTTATTTAGCTACGGGATTAACATATTTGTCCCCAATTTGTTAAGCTAGCAGCAATCAATCAATCAAACTAATTCATGCAAAAAAATGGTTCATATTCCGAAAAAATTTTGAAGGTAAAATATGTGCATTTTTGTAAAAAAAAAAAAGAAGAGTTTGTTTTCACATTGTCGTTTCACACTCCTGTAGAGCAATTGTCTGACTAATTGCGTTACTAATGATATTTTTTTTATTTTTTTTATTTGTGTAAAAAAAAAAATCAAAATTGTAATATGACTATATGTTTTTTATTTATGCCTTTTTTTTATTATAGCAGTGACTTAATTATTACAACAAAGAAATCAAAATGACATTTATTGCACTATAAGGTCTTTAATCAAGTTAGAATATAAAAAAAAAAAAAAAACCATCAAAGATTGCAACAGCTAAGAAAAGCTTCTTTCTTACTGTTATTTTCTCTGGAAAAAATTGGCGGAAATGACGTCATGTCTGCATCTTGAAGTAATAAATTGGTGTTTTATTTGATTTATATCACAGTTACCGTCAGGTAGGGATTCTTACTGTACAGAAATACAGAAATAGCCATATCATTTATTTTATTTCTAGCTGTCTGATCCAAAATGAAATTGTCAAGTAATACAATGAAATGGTAAAGTTCTGGAAATAGCACATTTATACGGGTTTTATCTCTAATTTGTTTACATTAAGTGACATTTGATGCAATGAGATGACAAAACACAGCAGCACTTTATACTTTTAAGGTTTATTTTGAGAAAGTCAATCAAGTTTGAAACCAAGTAGGTTCAGTCCTGTTTAATGCGCAGTTTTGTCTTATTCAAGGCAGAACAAATATCTTAGAATCCTATATAAATATGAAATCTAATAAATGACTTATTTGTCATAGCACCTGAATTGGTACTCGTTGCACAGTTTTATTCGATCGTTGTGTCATGAACTATTCTGTCAAAAAAAAACGTCTGTAATAAATAAAGGACCAAAAGAAACCAATATGCATAATCCATCGTTTTCTAATGATATCATTCGTTTCTGTTGTTTAGAACATTTTCAGATATGAAAATAAGAAGATGTGGTAAGATTGTCATTGAGACAACTCATCACCAGAGTCGACAAAGCGACATAGAGTCCAAAGTTAACAGCAATAGGGACCGTACGGTCTTCAACAGTTAGACATAATGTCATGGACCATTAGTCTAAAATAGGCACTGACTGTGTTTTGAAAAAAAACCCACATTATGTTAAGTATGTTTATGTGTGTGTCATTTCTTAAAAAACCGCACTCGTTCTGTTTGAGCAGTCACATTCATTGGTTGTTTAGATTAGTGTGGTATACAATCATTGACCCTTTAACATGCATTTGACAACGCCTTCCACTTTAAAATTCGTAATGCACACTTTCACTAACCGGTGAGAACTACTAGTATGACATCTGATCTTCATATTTTCTCCTAAATTTTGAAACAAAAGACTTCTATTTGACTCATTTTACAGGTTAGAGCAGGGTGGTACACCTAGTATATCCTTCATCAATTTATAAATATCACTAAATTTATACCCCCCCCCCCTCTCCACATACACACACACCCACACTGGGTACATTGTTATGCGATATGCATCAGGTGATTATATTGCATAAAACGTAGGATTCGAGTTACATCCCTTTGCATGCATGCTTACAGAATTTCCTTGACTTTATTTTAAGACAGCTAATAAAACATTTACCGAATAAGCTTGTTATCATAAAACATTTATCAATTTTTGTATAATTGTAAAAGACAACCTCGCATTGCATAAAAAAGACAACGTCAAACTCGCATTAAAATCCCCCCCCCCCCCCCCCCCGCACGAAAATTAAACGTGCAAATGAATTTGATTAGGTAATTTTAGTTGCTATGTTGCTGTCCCATTGACGTATATCTCACATTTGCTTTTAGATGTACACACACGTATTTCCAAATGTAGTAGAGGTTTTATTACATGTATAAAAAAGTTGAAAATACAGTTTTACTAGTAATTAACTATTTTAATTTTATGTAAGGCTTGTTTGGTTACATAAGTTACCAGTTGTCTTTCAAAATGCATGTAGTTTCTATCGTTTTTATCTTGATTTATCATTTTTATGTCTTTTCGTAAAGTTAACATTCATTTAATACTTACATTTTTTTCTTTAAAAGTGAAGTATATCATCGAGACTTGTTATTTGTTGGAGGTATTGTCAGACTACAAATGTAAATAGTCTTATGACACAGTTATCTGCCTTCATTGTTAGTTGTCAATAAATATAGTCCCTTTTATTTCAGTGTTGGTTTTTTTTGTTGATTTTTTTCTTTGTTCTTTGGGGGATACATTCCAGTATGTACGATCTTATACAGAAGGTCTAATTTTCTGTCAGTATAAACTTACACTAGTAATTCAGAAAAAAAGCGTATGAAGAATAGTTTATCCTTCCTGTTGCGTTATTGTTTTAAAAAAAATACATGTTACATGCATGATGAGAAGTTGAAGAAGCACAGTCATATAAAAACGTGGTTTTGCATCTACATCTGTCTTTAAATTAGCAACTACTTGTATCACGGTGTATTACAAGAAGGCGGGAGGATGTGCACTATTTAATAGATGCAAAATATTTCATATATCATACATTCTAACATGTACTATATCATGTATATGATAAAAGAAGGTGTACATTTCTGCTGTTTTAAATTGATTATTATAAATGAGAAGTAAATTTTATGAAATCTCTTGTCCTTTCGCTATATATATACTGTTAAAAGATTCTTCAATGTAACACGTATGATGTGAAGTAAAGTTGAAGAAGCACCGTTACTCGAAGTTGAAGAATCACTGTCATATAAAAATGCGCTTTCGTTCCTACATCTGTCCTATTAATTAACAACTATATGTATCACTGTGTATTACAAGAATGAGGGAGGATATGCACGATTTACTAGATTTACAAAACATTTCATAAATCATACATTCCAGTATATATGTACGAACTTATACACGAGTGTCTACTTTTCTGTCAGTATAAATTTATACTAGTAATTGAGAGAAAAAAATGTATATAGAATAGCTTGCCCTTCCTGTTTAAAGTTCTTGTATATATGTTACATGTATGATGTGAAGTTGAAGAAGCACAGTCATATAAAAAAGTGGTTTTGTTTTTACATCTGTCATTATAATTAGCAACTACATGTTTCAAGATGTATTACAAGAATACGGGAGGATGCGCACGATTTACTAGATACAAAACATTTCATATATCATACATTCTAAAATGTACGATCTGATACAGGAGGGTCTATATTTCTGTCAGTATACATTTATACTAAAATAATTGAGAAAAAAAGATAGTAGGAAGAATGTCATGTTCGTTCTGCTGCGCATGCTATACTGTTAAAAGTTTCTTCCATGTTAAATATATAAGGTGAAGTGAAGTTGAAGAAGCACCGTTATTCGAAGTTGAAGAATCACATATAAAAAAGTGGTTTCATATTAATTAACAAATACATGTATCACGGTATATTACAAGAATGAGGGAGGATGTGCACTGTTTACTAGATGCAAAGTATTTCTGTCTTTTCTATTAATAATAAATGAGACGAAAATTGCATGAAGAATATGTTGTCCTTTCTGTTGCTATACTGTCAAAAGTTTATTTCATGTTACATGTATGATGTATAGTATATAAAAAGCGGTTTTGATTCTACATCTGCCATTATAATTAGCAACTACATGTATCACGATGTATTACAAGAATGCGGGAGGATGCGGACTATTTTGTAGATACAAAACATTTCATATATCATGCATTCTGTTATATACAATCTAATATAGGATGGAGTAAATTTCTGTCAGTACAAATTTACACAAATTAACGAAAAACAAATATGTATGAAGACTTTCTTGTCTTTTCTGTTGCTTAACTGTAAAGGGTTTCGTTCCCTTGCTTTTGACGACAAGATCTAAATGTATTTAAATCTTTGGCTTTTCAAAAGATGATGAGAGTTTCTAAAGACAGAAAAAATATCACCAGAAGAATAATCTTTCTCTGCACTTGTTTGGCATCAGAAAGAATATACGGTAAGTGTCCTCTTGAAACAAGATAATGGTTTACCCCATAACTCATACACGTATATAAATATCGTATTCTAGTAACAATTTGTAAATGCCTCCTTTTATAAATGTCTTTTTGCTATTGCTAAACTTTGATAACATTTGAAATAGCTCTTGCTGCCATATAGCCTTTTAGTTCTGATGCGGCGTAAATAGTTATCAAAAGTACCAGGATTATAAATAAATACGCCAGACGCGCGTTTCGTCTACATATGACCAAATGTCAGATCAAAATTGTTATAAAGCCAAACAAGTACAAAGCTGAAAACCCTTGAGGACCCAAAATTCCAAAAAGTTGTGCCAAATACGGATAATGTTATCTATGCCTGGGATACGAAAATCCTGATGTTTTTCGACAAATTTAAAGTTTTGTAAACATGAAATTTATAAAAAGTAAAACAATCACAACTCAATCACTGTATTCAAATCCTAAATATTATTTTACGTCTCAGAAGCGAACCCTTCCGGAACACCTGACATTTTCCCTTGTTTTGTTGGGCTTCGTATTCCTGAGTCGTTAGATTTCTATGTAGTTTTTGAAGACAGGTCTTTTTGTCATTTTTTTACATTGTTTTTATCTGTTTCTCTTTGATATATGTCTTGTGGTTGTTCATATGGTATCTTCCGTCATATTTTTGTGTTGCTAAATAGTAAACATCTAATAAAAATAATTGCCTGTTGCTTTATTAAAAACAATTTCCATTCTATGAAGTGAAGTTGTTTTAATGATTAATACATATTAATCACTTTTGTACTCTTTAATCAATTACAACATAGAATGTACTTTGATAGACACTCTTAGTTCGTTTCTATACTTACTTTGTTTAATTAGTAATGTCAGTCTATTTTTATGTAATTGCGCAACAAAAAAGTTACCGTACTTCCTTAAGGGATTGTCTATTTTAACATCTTTTCATCAAATTTTTATATATTTATTGTATTTTGCAGGTTTTTTTTATAACGCAAATAGACGTTTTATTTCTAGGTAGTACTTGAATACAATTTAACAAGTAGTCCATGTAGCAGGCTAATAATCACTGTTTACGAAAATGAATCATCTATCCAGGGATATCAATCGCTCAGCCTTCCTGAAATTTCAAATGTTAACTGCTTTCTTTGTTTAGTTTTGCTATATCCATTACTGACTTCAGAATTGGTGTCAGACCCACATGCTGTACGACTCACAATACAATAGATATAAGATGATGTGGTATGAGTGCCAATGAGACAACTCTCAATCAAAGTCACAATTTGTAAAAGTAAACCATTTTAGGTTATTTATGAAATAATGACGAAGAATAAGCCAGAAATGTTTGCCCAGTTATTTTTAGCCACAAACATTAAATAAATAAATAAATGCAGGAAACAACGGAACTTATCGGACTTCATTCATGGCATACATTGTACTAGGAATTTTATTATGTCTGTTTAGTTCACGAATCATTGTAAATATAACGGAAATTGATGAGACTGTCAACAAAGTGAGAGGTTTATCGCTATAAAACCAGGTTTAACATTTGAAAATGCCTGTACCAAGTCTGTTCTTGTCCTTTCGTTTTTGATGTGTTTTGTCATTTGATTATAGACTTTCCGATTTGATTTTCCTCTGAGTTTAGTATTTTTGTGATTTTACTTTTTACATCGCGTGTACGGGTGTATGGTATCTGCAATCATAGATAGTAGTTATCGACAAAACTTTACAATCATGTAACATGCAAGAATGAGTGTGTAATATGTACATGTATGCAGTTCCCTCTTGAAAAAGGAAAACTGGCATCAATTTAATTTTCATTTGCATAGATGATGATATATAGATCACTGTGTAAATAGTATGCTAAATATTGCCTTATAATTTGTCATTTTTCTTGAGAACATGGTATTATCTTTCCTCATAGAAATAGAAAATAGAAGACAATTATTTGTTATTTTTTCTATTTTCCATGTACGTTCATCTTTTCAGTGTCACTGCAATATTGCGCTGTAGTGACAAAAATACATTTGCACTTCTGCCTCTGATTTAAGCTTTCATGTATTTGCAGTAACAGATACTAATAATGGAGAAACTAACCGTTTCTGTGGTGAAGCAATCTGTCTCAATTTCCTTAATTGGCAAATTTTTATTTTCGTCGTAAGAAAAGTGATAAGAATTAAAAGGAATGACATTTACCCCATACAGAGAATTTCTTGATAGCAAAGTTAATTTTATATCGATAGAAACTTGCTATTCTCATAAAGAGGTAATTCACTTGGCTATTTTTGTCTCTTTTCTTATTCTCTAGAATATTCAATAATACCATAATTATAAGTCATGTCGATATTTTCGTACTTCTTGCTTGTTATATAACACTCCGTGATTCTTCTTCCTGTGTTGTCAGCAATTAATTCTTAGATCTTAAAACGGCAACGGTTATCCGGAAACTACACCTTTTTCATGATTTTTCGATACAAAAACAACAGCGATCTAAATGTAGAAACTGATAGAAGAAGATTGCAGTCTAAATTAGTTGATGCTAAGAATTCCCCAATAAAATATAATTTAAGTTAAGAAAGATATCGATTTTTGCAACCTCTTGTTGTACAGACGGATAATTACGATAACATTTATCCAGTAAGAGGAAAATCTGAAGAAATGGAAGTCTTATTCTAAGCTGCTTTGCTCGCGGGTACGTGTACATATCTTTCGTATCGAAAAGCTACAATGCAGAAATAAATAAAAACAATCATCGTGCATCACTAAGAAGTTGAAATTCTCTTGCTGTTATCTCTTCGTACCTTCACGTGGATACATCATTACGACCATAGGTAAGTCTATTTTAATACTTGTGTAATAATTAGCATTGTAGAAAGAATCTGATTGATTTTTATCCCTGATGAATGAATGTATCAAATTAATTGATGCTATTATCATTGCTAGAAATATATCTATATGTATATAGCTATAAATATTTCTTATCATTGGAAATCCGATGAATGGTGTACAATTTGCAGTTGTCACAAGGTGACATAGGCTAATAGATCAGTATATATAAATGAATACGGCGCCCTTGATAGACATGGATTTTTCGGAAGCAGCAACCAACCGATCGAAATATATTTACATAAAATTTCAATTCGAAATTCTAATGAAAATAATGTTTTAAGTGGCAAACCGAGATGCTTCATGTTTATGCTATCCGATTTTTCAACCCAGCTCAACCTCAACCATAAAGTACTAGTACCCATTTTTAATCTTAAATTAAACATGCAAAAGTGCTTTCGAGAAATAAATGAGAAAGCATTTAAAGTGCGAGGGATCGAACATAAGTCCCAATAAGATAAAAACAAAAACAAGTCCTAATCAAACATTATGATTTATACCTTTAAAAACAAAGAGGAAATTAAGCTTCCATTATGTTCAACATGTCGTGAATTTGATTGACAAGTTAGTTGTCTCACAATTTTAGATGTCCAAATACATGTTTATCATTGAGTGTTTACTACAAATGTACAAAATGTACGTGCATTGGATTTTGGTCTCCATTTAAAGCCATTAATTACTCATGGTTTTATTTGTGAGCGTGTGTATAAGATTCTATAAATCCGAAACTTATATCTGAGTAATGCGTTTATTTATAATTGCCAATGTACCCTCATAAGCAGTACGTCGCGGATACAGCCAATTTGTAAAGAAGAATTCTAACCCGTGCAACACATTTTTTTTAAAGTGGAAAAAGGGGGAATTCCAACTCCAGTAACACCCCCCCCCCCTTCCGATCCCCCAATGACATGAATAGTGTAACCAGAAGGTAATATAACTCAGCAAGTACACAAAATTGGAAGAATTACTATAATTCTTGACGCTTCTGTCACCCTTGTCAGCTCCATTCCCTATTTTTTTAGGCTATTTCGAAACCGGCAATCTTATTTCAATTTAAAAGGTACTAAATAGTATTAAACATCGTCGAATTTTAGAAACGACATCTTAAGAATGTTTGGCAAAACAGAAAACAATTAATAAATCAATCAAAAGATTAGTCAAAGAGCTATTAAAAGGAAGAAAATCTTTGCAATGCATTTTAATTCTCCAGAGTATTGACAAAGCGTACTTACATAAGATTCTCAAAAGATTAAATTCTTCATAGAAAGATATCAAGTAATGAGATCTACATTTGTAAGGATAAGGACAAATGTCTGTACTTATTCTACATTAAATCGATTCTGAAATGTGTATCCCGTTAGAGTTAACAATTTATCAGAAAATAAACATGAGTTTTGCAGATAATTCAATAACTTCTCAATGTCTTCTTGTCTGGCTTTTTATCTTTTATTAATCTTATTTTTACCTTCATGTTATTTGTTTTTTTCACCTTGAAATATATTTATTTTCTTCAAAAATTAGTTGTTTAACTTATTTCCTGAACTGCATGTTATTCTTATATATTTAAAAGTGAAAACAAAAGTTGAAAATTTTTATGTTAATTTTAAAAATAGAAACTGAAAAAGCTGTTTGGTATACAGTTCCATTCAAATAATAACAATATTATATTAAAGAATACTAAATGTAAAAAAAAATAACTTTCAAGAAGACGCTAATATTTTTATTTTCCATGTTGCAAGAGTGTCATATCATGTCATTTTTTCAGTATATTAAAGTCTTTAAAGACAAATGCCTCTATTTTTTCTGTGCATTCTGCCTTGCGACCTATAGATCCTGAACGTAAAGCGATCTTTGAAGAACACATTTATTTGATACATCATTTCATTTGTTCATCTCCTATATTTGCCTGCATGAAACATTTGCCGCTGGACAAACGGTCGACAACACACTTTGTAAGCAATCATATATAAGCGTACGTGATGGTGTTTTTTCGTTTGCATGGAAACATCTCTTGTTTTAAATGCGGTTGATTTATAGATATTTTATTTAAATTAAAAAATTCTGTTTAACATAATAATTATTGTTTACTTTATATTATGTATAATGTAATTGTTCATTGATTTTAAAACTATCTTTTGTTACACTAGTTGCAAATCCGATGACATAACACTAAAGACTGGAACGCTACATACATTTGGTATAAATCAGAATGCAACATGAAATTAAACATAAACACATTGACAATAATGGAAACGTGCAACATGTTCATACAATAAAGCTTTTTGTACTGATAGTTTTTACTGTTATTAGATTAAAAGGTCATAAAAAAATAAAGACTTGGCAAAGAATAAGACAAAAAATTATGTTTTGTTTACGTTCACAGAAACTCAGGTAGTAATCCTTGTACATGATGTACTGTTCCGCCTCTGTAATTATTTTAGTATCTGTTCGTCTGTCTTAATCAGGTGTTACTGCCTTAATGATACTGCATAACTTTATAATGAGTCATTTATTTCACCTGTATCTGTAAATGTCAGACAATACGTCGGTTATAATTGTTTTGGCGGGAAACGTAAAGCAATTTTCGGTAGTATCTTTTACTATTGTAAAAAAATAACATCTTGTGAACGGAACTTTGGGACTTGTTTGCCCGAAAGATTTCATATGTCATCATGTGTAATACCAATATTTACTGTCACTTTTATTTTACGTTTTTGTTATCCCCAGCCCAGTGTAGCAAACTCCCACCTTCTGGCTGCATTCCTCAGTATACACAGGAGAGGAACATTTCGCTACAGTGTAAAAATCTGGTATAGTTTTAGGAGCAGCCTGTGTTGAAATATGTGAATATTTATATTGCTTTTTTAATTCTTTTAAGTGTTAAAAAGTGCATTAAAATACTGGGGTGAATTATTTGAGTGAGATTTTCTTATGATTGTGATTAATCAACCCGACACGCTTTTTCCATTCTGTCTGCGAAAACTTCCATATTTTTTAAAAATGGTTTTCAATGTCTAATATGAAAGATTCAATTCTTATATTTTTTGTCCTGGCCTGTGTCTGCAGTTTTGCAATACTTGTAATTTTATGGCCCTTTATAGCTTGTTGTTCGGTGTGAGTCAAGGCTCCTTGTTGAAGGCCGTACATTGACCTATAATGGTTTACTTTTATAAATTATTATTTGGATGGAGAGTTATCTCATTGGCACTCACTTCACATCTTCCTATATCTATGAACATTGTTCAGTGGTTGTCGTTTGTTGATATTGTTCATAAATGTTTCTCGTTTTTTTGTTTTTTATATGAATAAGACCGTTGGTTTTCACATTTGAATCGTTTTACACTAGTCATTTTTGGGGGTCTTTATAGCTTGCTGTTCGGTGTGTGCCAAGGCACCGTGTTGAAAGCCATACTTTGATCTATAATGGTTTTTCTTTTACAAGATTGTGACGTGGATAGAGAGTTGTCTCATTGCAATCATACCGCATCTTCTTATATTTATGTAATAAGTCGGTCCACACTTTTTTAGTGTACGTGAAATAATTTACATCTTCTAGCTTGGTTGTATTGCAAATAATAAAGATTTTACAGTTTATCTATTTATATATAAGACGTGATTGTACATGACTATCTATACCATATACAGTGAGAAGCGATAAAATCTAAAGAGGACGGTGATAAAAATAAATAATATTATTTAATGTCATTCACAAAATGGTGTAGTTGAAATAAACCATTCCTTCGAAAATTTCACGGACACCATTACGACTTGGTTGACTGTTACGGAATATCCGTTTCACAGATGGTAGCACAAATATTAAACCAACTTATACAAATTTGATAATAATGACAGAAATGTATTCAAATGCCACTCAAAATTAAAAATATCAAATGCAGATCCTTCGTCATTCGAATTCTATACTTGTATTATTTGGCCTTCCCACTCCCATATGTTTTATGATGTATTATGTCATATAATGAGCTTAACAACTTCTCATTTTCTACTAATTCATTATTTCTATTTTTACGTCATTCAATGAAGAACTTGATGCGAGAGCTAATCGGAAGATTATACCAAATTAGACTCGCAACTGTTCATAAATCCATCAGTGAACTGATTGTGTTTTGTACAGTGATGTTTTATTAGCACCGGTGATGCGTTATTGATTACGAAACCCAGACATCACTTGGAAACATAATGTGAAATTGTTCACTCGTTTGAAACTTCTTGGAGATATATTTTCTATTCACAGTTATTTATCTTCTTATATTCACATTGAGATTAATTCTATTTATCAGCAATGTGTGCCTAAAGTTGAATCAAAACCAGTTTAAACACATGATTAAAATGAGTAGTGATTCTTACATACACATAAATGTGTGAATTTGATTTAAGTTGCGATGTCGATAAAATAAAAGTGAAACAGATCACCTTCCCACAAATAGACGATAGCACATAGAGAAAATGGCATATACAATTTATATAAAAATAAGATGTGGTATGATTGCCAATGAGACAACTCTCAACAAGAAACTAAATGACACATAAATTGACAACTAGTGTTATCCACAACAGACACACTTCAATATTATAATAAGTCATTTTAGTCGGACTAAAACCCTGAGCAATGCATGAACCGACAAAGATAACTTGTAAATGCACTGCCTATTATAGCACTTATACTCTAATAAATAAATCAAGTCGTTGTTTCACATTTATTGTGAATCACAGTAACATGTCTGAGAATATTAGATTTTGCTGTAAATTGTTTTCTCATCTAAAGTCCGAGTTTCTAATTATATGTCACATTTCATATCCTTTCTGGTTTATTTTGACTTGATAGACAATGATAAAGAAGAAATTGAAAACATACATATATTTTGAAATGATTTACGTTCAACCGAACTCGCACAACAGCAATTTTATTCATTTTAGTTGTAGTACTGATACCCACCGTCTCTTTCCCTCGGTGGACCAATATATAAATAGCTAGCACTCTTTGTTAAGGTTTATAATTCTTAAGGAATGAAAACAATATCTCACTTAGTAAACTCTATTTGCAACACTTGAAATATTGACGTCAGACAACAATCTCGTTTCCTTTGAGAAATTTTCTCTAGCTGAGTGACATCAACATTTTACGGAAACATCTTTGATGTGCAGTAATGGCGGACAAGTCACAATAAGGTGTATTAACGTTACTGAAAAGTTTTAGAATAACGGATCGAAAATGAAATTATATTGTTTGAACGCATGCAGTGTTTGAATGAGCTGATGAAACGGTCTGTTGTAATTTAAAATAATTCAGTTTATAGGTTTTTCCCTTTGCATGCATCAATATACATTTTCCTATCACGGCGTTATGACGTCAACTATGTTAATACAGTTGTGAACATTCTGACTTGGACTCATCTTCGTTGTCATAACGTTTTTGAACTGACGTTGTCTAGTTTAATACGAACTTATTAAGGGAGTTCGCTTCTCAGTTTCAAAGTAATTAACTTTTCAAAACACTATCTTATATTGATAGGGGATTAATAAATGAATCCAAAGAGCAAATAAAATAAATAGGTCACCGTGCTTATTTTCAAGATATTAGCCATTGAAATTTTGGCGGGAAAATATTCTCTCTTGACTTTTCATAGATTTATCATTGACAAGTTGAAGATTTCAAAAACTGTTAAAAAGTAATTAAAATTTTATAAAACTTTAACAGATGGCTTATCTTTATACATGTAAAAGATTTACAAAAAGAAAAATGGGGGTCACCAGGCAAAATATTTCAAGCCATTCAAATGGATAAAACCAGAGGATTCCGAAAATCTGACAAAAAATCCAAAACATGACAAGCCAGCTTCCTTAAGTCCTCTTTCAGCTTGGTGGCGAAACAAGGAATACATCATTTCTATTATGAAAAACTCAAATGCATTCGGATAATTCATCAAACCGGTATTGATTCGGTTAAATATAATATTACAGTTTCAATAAACACATCATATATACCAAGCCTAAAACTGTGATTACCAGACGCGCATCTTGCCTACGAAAGACCCTCCAGCGAAACTACAAAATAAAAAAGTCCAAACAAAGAACAAAGTCATAATCTGAGAGCAACTGAGTACCCAAAATGTTCAAAGGCGTATACACAAAGTTAAAATGCTAAATTAAGGATTTTTTACAAAACGGTTTGTTATTGTCAAACATTTATACTGTTTAGGAATTTCTTTAAAGAAACGTTAGAAATATAAGAGATACTAAAAGTACACCAAAATTTGGAGTTTTATCTAGATTAAGTGATTTAAAGAATATGGTATTGTGATATTAATAGTAATATTAAAGATTTTCTCATAAACATTAATTTGGTGTATATTAACTCCCTTTGATGATTCAATTTCTGGGGTGCTCTGAATATCTAGGTATATCAGTTAAAATAAAATAGATATAATGAGATTTTTTTACGCATTAGCCTTCAACCATTACTTAGTTTAGAAAAATGTATCAGATGATCGATAATAGATGGCCACTGTCATTTCAACAATGACAATTATCTCAAGAGATCATATAAACTCAGACTAAATGCAATTAACACCTACCAGATATAGGTTACAAGAGCACAATTATTCGTAATGCATTTTCCATAGGGTACCACTAGTATTTTTTTCTCTCATAGACTACATTAACTAGGGAAAAATGGGTAGTGGTTCATGTTGCTAGAAATGCCAGTGTTGCATTACAACCAAAAAATATATAGGGTCATGCGGCTCAAATTGATTTAAAATGCAGTTGAAAAAAAATCGTCTATTTTTTTTTCGCCTAATGAAAGAGGCATATTTTTAATTGCTCCGATGTGCAGAAATGGAAGATATTTTCTATACTTCGTAAAATGTGAATATGATTTTCGGTTATTTTTAAACCTAATTGGATAAGCTTTCGATTAAATGTAATTCCAATCCTGTATCAACCAATCAGAAGCCGTATAGGATTCTATTCTGAGTACCATTTTGGGGTAAAAAGCTTGCCGGTAAAATGTAAACAAATAATTGTGCTCTTATAACCAAGAAAGTAGACTGTGAAATCTGTACAATACAAGCCGGACACTTACCAAAGTATGCATTTGAGGCCAGTTTACAAGAATTCTACTGGTACTTAAAGATATATTGCTGTCGTCTGCATGGATAATTGTTTTTCTGTAAAAGGACAGATATATTATTTAATACATACATCATTATATAATAGTCTAGGTCATGAAGATAAGAAAACGGCCATTGAGGTAATCTAGGAAATCAATCGATAATATCAGCATATTTCATAAATTGCTAAAACCCTGTTAATATGAAAAAAGACGTGTTATAGTTGCAAATGAGAAAACTCACCACAAGAGACTAGAGGTATGTTTGCTGTGGAACAATAATATCAAAAGAAACAAAACCCTCAACAAAATATATTGTTTAGTTGTTGTGGAGAACGATAAAAAGTAGTATTAAGAAGATTCATTATATATTTGAATGGGAAAATATACATTGGTAAATGAATCTACATATTTCTTTGTAAATCGAACTGTGTTTCCTGTCAAGGGAAACCGCATAGTAAAGGACACGTAATATGCTTTTGATGGATTTTAACTAGCGTCATGAACCAGGAATACTTTTATATATGTGCTTTTTGTATTTTCTTGTTCTGCTAATTTGTCTTTTATTGTTATGCTAGTTTGTTTATTTGATTAAAGAGTTGAGCCATTTGCAACTAATTTCTAAGTTTAATCTTCTGGTGTTCTGTAACACCACTGACCCAGATTCGGAGAGGTTCAGTGCTCACAGACATGTTCACCCCCTCCACATTCTGCATGTGCCTGTACAAAGTAAGGAACCTGTAATTCATTAGTTGTCGGTGTTTGTGTATGTCAGATTGTTTTTTTTGTAAATTCAATTGTATTAATTAGTTTACCCGCTTCAATTGTTTCAGATTATTTCAAGTAGGGGCCTTTTATAGCTGACTATATATGGTATGGTGTTTTTTCATCATTGAAGGCTATACAGTGACCTATAAATGCGTTTATTTTCGTCATTTTGAATAAGTTTGTCTCATTTACAATTATACCATATATCTTTATATATATATATATATATACATATGTGATGCACTTTCGGCGTCATTAAAAAATTGACCAGATCTATGTGTTTTAATCAGATAACGGCTGATTGTAGCTGTATAATAAAAATCTACACAAAATGTCAATGACAAAAAATAAAAAAAAAGGTAAAAGGTTTAATGATACAGTTGAAGGCGTTTAGTGATAAAAATGGAACCAATACAGCTACTTCATTTGACGAATGGATGTAAAAATAAGTATACTTTCCGGATATTGTTTTATTAATAGCTATGCTGTTCTCAAAATTATACAGCAGTATAAGACAAATCTGACACTTGATAGGCAATGTACGTCATTAATAATTTCATATATCTGCTGAAATATTCCATTAATGCACTTGAATATTCATGCTGATTGAAGTATAGAAATGACAAATACCCGTTGTAAAAGCAAATGCTTCCTTTGGTTAAGTTCATATTACAGATGCGAGTCAGATTATTATTTTCAAGTTGTTTTGTGATATAAAATAATAGACACGTTAGTGTCGATGATTTCATCAACTCCATATTTAAACCGATTTGAAACATGCATGTGACTTTATCTTGAGTGGTATAATACCTTTAACATGTATCATTAACTTTTGCAACAAGCCAGGAATCGTTTGATACTTATGTTTCTTGATAAATGATCTTGACTAAGTTATCAATATTTTGTATGGTCTAGTGATCATATTTGACTTAAAATGCAATTTCATAATCATGACTTTGATAAAATGAACACTTGAAACTTGGTTTGTAACAGTGCTGTCAATTTCAGTTGATTGACTGCTGTAGATATTGCTCTAATTATTGAAATAAATCAAAGACAAAAGTTAGCTAATACTTAGATATAAAATTCCAAATAATTTTGCCGTTGAATGGAAAGATGCATTATCAGCGATATATAAATATATATATCATTAATAGTAAGGATGAACTCAGTCATTTTATGGTTGTTAAAGCTTTAGCACCTAATAATCTTAGCGGTAAACTGTTTTCTCAAGTACAATACAGGTAACAGCTATAGAGAAAGTACTTTTCTTGAGCAAGGTGAAATGAACACCAGTACACTCTGATTATTCAAGTATACGATGACGGCCACGATGAATTGTATAAGTGGCGACAACCTTTTTAAAAAAGGTTACGATGTCGACTAGAAGACAAACGACTAGCTAGATGTCGTTACAGATTATGATTTTTCACGAATTCCCTACACACGAATTTCACTTCTATACATTTTCATGAAAGTCGAGTCAAAGTTTATTTTTCGTATGTCCTTTAAGCAATAAAAGTTGTTTTTATAAGCTGCATATCATAAGGAACCTTTTGGTGATTTCACATTCTCAAATAAAGTTTACTGGCACTGCAACAGTAAAAAGCAAAAATGTTATTGTGAAGTACATGTAAATATGTTGGTATCGTGTTAATTTTGGTTGGGTTCGTGTTACTTAGTCGTCAGTTTTCTATGTTGTGTCATTTGCACTATTACATGTATTGGTCTGATTGTCTTTTTAGTTTTTATCCATGGCGTTGTCAGTTTGTTTTCGATCTATATGTTTGACTGTCCGTCTGGTTTCTCTCCCCCCCTTTTTTGATCTTTTAACCATCAACAAATTTAGTATAATATGAATTTCTTTTGCTTAAATGGCTCTGATGGTATTTAAGTCTGTATAAATTATAATGGATTCAAATATGTCCAGAAAATGCAGTAACGCCAATGGAATGAGTGCACAGCAAGATTCATATTTTCTTTTAATTCGTCTTTTTTTATTTAAAGCAACAATAAAATCATACTTTGCATATCCTTATCCATTTAAGCAAAACAGGTGATGAATTTGTTCAGCTCCCATTGTCTGTTTGTGACTTATAGGCTTCAGTTATTGTAATAGTTTAATAGTGCAGCAAAAGAACAACTGTTACAGATATTTTTGTGAAGTACGTGTGAACACATCGAAATAATTATAGCTTCTATGAAATGGCCATCTGGATATGAAGAAAGAAGTGGGTTTAGTTGCTATAATGTCAAATTTAAATCCTTCAAAGCTATTATAATCTCAAATATTACATAATATAATATGCCCCTCAGAATTAGAAGCAACGAATACAAATCCATTGTCATTCTTTACTTGTATTATTTGGCATTCCCACTCCCATATGTTTTGATGTACTAGTATTATGTCGTATGAGCTTAACAACTTCTTATTTTTTACTTATTCATTATTTCTATTTTTAAGTCATTTAATGAAGAACATGTTGAGAGAACTAATCAGAAGATTATACCAAATGAGACTCGCAACTGTTCATAAATTTATCAACAGCAAACTATACCGAAAGTATAATCAAAACCACTCTAAACACATGATTAAAATGAGTAATGATTCTTAAAAAAAGACAAATCTGAAATTTGATTTCAGTTGTGATGTCGATAGAATTAAAAGTGAAACAGAACCATTTCCGAGAATAAACCATAGCACATATATACAAAGAAATATACACGATATAACGTCTATATCAAAATAAGAAGATGTGGTATGATTGCCTTTGAGACAACTCTCCACGAGAGACCAAATGACACATACATTAGAAACTAGTGTGTTTGTCTTAAACACTTTATGAGAGAAGACAACTATAAAAAAAAAAGTAGATTGATTGCATTGGTTCTTTCGTCTTTCCTCGGCTGCTGACGAGAATGTGGTTACGAGAGAACAAAAATGTATATTCACTGCAAGACAAAGTTGAATATGAACTGTTATTTTCAAAGTATTGAATACATCATATATACTAAAGAACATTTTGAAATCTTTTATTGTTACACAGATGTGACAAAAATATTTAAGTTGATTGTTATAAAGATTGACATACTAGTAATCGAAATACAAATATATTAAAATAAAATTAATTAAAATTCTCGAAATCCCTTTTTGATTAAAGATGGCTTTTTGTGGTAGTCGGTCTTGATCATGATGTTAAGTCTCCATTGCTAATTGATGTGGTTGCTGTTTTGTAAAAAAGTCGACATTGAATATTTATAATTTATGTGTGGCCTCACAAGTATTTTATAATTATCTTATACAAAGCTTTGAATTTGAATCCAAGTCACAAAACAACAGAAACATTTCAATATCAAAATAAGTCATTTAAAGTCGGATGAAAATTCTGAGCAATGCACGAACCAACATGGATTACATATAAGAAGTGCTTTAATGTATATTGAGGATACAGAAACATTTAGGAATCCCGCATCGAAAATGATATTCTTTTGTTTTAACGCATGTAGATTTTGAATGTGCTGGTAAATTGGTCTGTTGTAAAATTATAGCATTCATTTTGTAGGTCTATTCCCTTGCATGCATCAAATGTATCATGGCTTTATGACGTCAAATATGTTCATCCGGTTTTAATAGTTCTGACCTGGACTCGTCATCGTTGTCATATAGCTTTTGACCTAACGGTGTTTAGTTTTACACGAACTTATTAAGTACTCTTCCGGCTTAGTGATGAAACAAAGAATACATTATTTCTATAATGGAAAAAACTCAATTGCATTCGGATAATTCATCATATTGTTTCGGTAAAACATTACATTACAGTATCAATAAACACATCATATATACCAAGCCTTAAACTGTGATTACCGGACGGGCATCTTGCCTACGAAAGACCCTCCAGCAAAACTACAAAATAAAAAAGTCCAAACAAAGAACAAAGTCTTAATTTGAGAGCACCTGAGGATCCAAAATGTTGAAAGACGTATACACAAAGTTAAAATGCTAAATAAAGGATTTTTTACAAGACGGTTTGTTATTGTCAAACATTTATACTGTTGAAGAATTTCTGTAAAGAAACATTAGAAATAAAGGAGATACTAAAAGTACACCAAAAGATTGAGTTTTACTTAAAAAATACGGTATTGTGATATTACTAGACATATTAAAGATTTTCTTATAAACATTAATTAGAGGTATATTAACTCCCTTGGATGACACAATTTATGGGGTGCTATCTAGGTTTATTAGTTTAAATAAAATAGATATATTGAGAATTATGTTACGCATTAGCCTTCAATCATTACTTAGTTTACAAAAATGTATCAGATGATCGACAATAGATGGCCACTGTCATTTCTATAATGGCAATCATCTCAAGAGATCATATAAACTTAGACTGAATGCAATTAACACCTACCAGAAGAAAGTAGTCTGTAAAATCTGTAAAACACATACCAAGTATGCATTTGAGGCCGGTTTACAAAAATTCTACTGGTACTTAAAGATATATTGCTGTTGTCTGCATGGATGATTGTTACTGGAACAGGACTGATATATCATTTAATAAATAAATCATTATATAATAGTCTAGGTCATGAAGATAAGAAAACGGTCATTGAGGTTACCTAGGGAATTACCATGTTAATCGATGAAGTAAAGTATAACATTTGTAGTTCGGCATATAACTTGTTCAAACTTCATTAAGCTTAATATAAAATTGAAAATTACGAAACCATATATATTAAAAAAAGGAGGAAAATATATGATGATATTGCTTCATCGATATTTTATAACATTCTTTGTCAAAATGTCATGTTTTGTGTCTTTTTAAAAGTCATGTAAGCGGAATTATTTGAACAAACATAATTCAAACACCAAAACTGAATAATCACATGTGTTTACTGTGTAACAATAACATTAAAAGAAACGAAAAGCTCAACAAAATTGTTTTTCCGTTTTTGTAAAGTACGATAAATATAAATACTGAGATTCAAAATCTATATCCTTATTTGGATATATGTTATGCACTTTCGAAATCTAAATTTTGTCAGATCTATGTATTTTATTCAGATTAAGGCTGTCCAAGGCTATATAATAAAAATATACACAAAATGTAACTTTTAAGCAAGAAGAAAGTAAAAGGTCAAATGATACATATAAAAGTGTTGATTAAAAAAAAGGAACCAATATAGCTTCTACATGTCCACTTCAGTTGACAAGCGGATGTAAAAAATAAGTAAATTTCCAGATATTTTTTATTAATAGCTACGCATTTCTAATTTAGACACTAGTATTAGACAAATCTGACAATTAACAGACAATATACGTCATTAACAGCTTTATAAATCTGCTGAAATATTCCTTTAATGCACTTGAATATAGATGCTGATTGAAGTATAGAAACGACACATTCGTGTTGTAAAAGGAAGTACTTCGTTTTGTAAGCTCATACGAAGGACGCGAAAGATTATTACTGTTAATTGGAAAAATGGACTCTAAAGTTGTGATTATTTCATAATTTCCATATTCAAAACAGGTTTAAAGCATGCATTTTACTTTATCTGGAGAGGTTGAGTATCAACATTTATAATAAACTAAGGAATCGTTTATTTGTTTTTGTAAATGACCATGACATAGGTATTTGTTGTTTGCATGGCAGCATGTCGCAAAGTCAACAGGGTTCATTTCAGTGCTGTCAATTTCAGTCTACTTAGACATATAATTCTTGATAATTGTTCCGATGAATGGAAGTTTGCATTATCAGCAAAGTCATACATTTATATACTAGTAACTAATAATATAAACGATGTACCCAGTCATTTTATGGTAGTTAAAGCTTTAGTACATAATAATCTAAGCGATAAATTGTTATAATTGAACAATAACATATAAAGAACAAGTTTCTTTTTTGGAACAATGGATGCAATGATTACCAGTACACTCTGCGATTATTAAAGTATACTTTGACGGCGTAGGTATATTGTCTAAGCGGCCGTAACCGCGTTTTAAAGGTTGTGATGTCGGCTTAAAGACAACCGTGTAGATGTCGTTGCAGATAATGATTTTTCTAGACTTCCCTTGACACGACTTTCACTTCTATACTTTATTCAATGAAGGACGAATGAAAGTTTATTATACTTTCGTCCATTTAAGCAATAAAAGATATGTTGTTGTATAAGCTCCCATCACACACTGTGCCTGTTGGGGATGCAAAAGTCTTAAGTACAGTTTGCTTGCACTGCAACAGAAAAATAGTTTAAAAAAAGTGTTTATAAAGTTCATGTGAATGCGTAAGTATCATTTTCATAACCATTGCAAAATTCAGAATATTATGAATTTTGACAGGTTACTAATCTCTGACGGTATTAGTCTGAATATGCTATAATAAATACAAACATGTACAGAGAATGCAGTGACTTTAAGATATTTTTTAAGGTTCCATGACATAAACCTTTGTTTCCTCTTCCTTATTATAGGTACAATAAAATCGTACTTTTCAAGCATTTTACACATCCAAATGTGTAGGCATACCTGAACAACTTTTTTTGATATATATACATTTTACATATATAGACCTATAAATAAATTGAAGAAGATAACACTGAAGCAATCGAAATTTAAAATTTCTGTAAAAATAGACAACATAACAGGATATATAACAAAACCTTAAAAAGACGAACAACAAAAACAAAACACCACAAAGTAAACAAAGGTCCAGCAACACGGTCTCTACCAATACACAAAGGTGACCTTTGGTACTCAGAAGGGTTAGCAGTTCCTACTCTATATGTGACAGCCACTGTGTTGCTAATTGTTGATATAACATTCTCTAAACTTTGTTTTCATCATGCATTTACAATTATGAAATAAGAACGAACATCATCAATTAACATTGTCTGTTGCAAAACTTCAGTCAAGGACAAGTGACATTGGATTTTTTATTTACTTAGCTATATAGAGACGTCTGTATTTGATTTTCGATCACGATAATTTCGTTAAGTTATATAAAATAAATAATAACATAACATGCACCCAGTTTTCTGCACCAGATGCGCATTTCGCCAATTAATGTCTCTTCAGTGATGCTCGAGAACAATATATTTAAAAATCCAGAGCCTGTTAAAATATGAAGAGCTATATACATAAAAAAGGACCAGAAGTATTACTAAATAATCAATGTCTCGGTAAAGTCTCCATAACTTATTTATGTGATGATTCTTTAAAAGGCAATTGGCTTTGCGTATCTATATTTATATGTAGTCATTTTCGTCATACTTCTAAATGTCTAAGTTATTCTATAATCTCTTATTTTTTAATTAGTTTCCAATTGCAAGAATACAGACGCACTTCAATATCATGATTAGTCGTGTCTAGTCGGCTAAAAAACATGAACAATACATAAACATACAAGGATAACATACCAATGTTATGTCTATTAAAGTACTTATACTCTGATAATTAATTTTTGGCTATACCGTCGTTTCGCATTTATTGTGAATCTCTGTAACACGTCTAACAATTATTAGATTTTGTTGTAAATTGTTTACTTATTTAAATTATTTTCTAGTTATATGTTACAATTTATTTCCTTTGCAATTTATATTGACTTGGGGAAAAGAAATTGAAAATAAAAACAATTTTGAAATGATTTACCTTCAACCTCTTTACTCGAAATCAGACATTTTTTTGTCGAGCAATTTCAGTTGTAGTACTGACACCCACAGTCAATACAGTTTTATTTAAACCATGTGATAAGGGTTAATGTTCATAAAGGAAGAGAATCATAACTCTCTAAGTAAACATAGTTTTCGACACCTTTGTTATAAATGTCTTGCACCAATCGCATTTCCATTGAGGCGTCATATATTTTTCTTTAGTGACGTCACTATGTATCTGGAACTTCTATGAAGTCAAGTAGTGGTTGACGAATTTCAACCAGGTATATTGTTGGTACGGACATCATGCATAACGATTAATATTAATAAGTTTTAAGGTATCAAGAGCTTCGATTTGTATGCCAAAATTTCTGTTATAACGTTCAGATTTTTAGTTTTATAAGTCTCGTTTCATTTGCCTGTAACAGTATAAAATTGCCTTTCACGGCTTTGAGACGTAAAAAATGTCGACCCGGCTTTACAAATTCTGACACAGATTTATCAATGACTTCACAAAGTGTAAACCAAGTTGAACGTTCGTAAGTTTCACTCCACTTTGCTTATGTAAAACAAAAAAAAAACAAATTATCATGAAGATCAAACAAATACTATCTGATAAATTGGTGCGTATTTTAATTATATTGATACTGAAAATATTAGGTATTTTTAGTAAAACTTAAAAAAAAAAACAAAAAAAACATAACTTTATTAGGCACACATCTACGTTGTAACATAGAACAACATATTGGATGTTTTATGAAACTTATTTGAAAATCAGTGTACAGGATGGTTGCCACTATGCATATTAATTTTCGAACAATAATCCCTTGGCAAATTAAAAAAAACATTTCTGAATTGATATGTGTCTAGTCTATTAAACGAAATAAACCAATATGCTTTATTGATTGTGTCCTTATGTATTCTATTTTGATGACGAATGTCCATATGAGTAGATAAATCAGATGCTATATATCTTTTTTTTGTCCAAAAGCATACGGAAAAAGTCAATCTGAGTATAACAAAACCCGGGAAATTGAAAGATTTAAACGAGTTATGGGATTTTAAATGGAATCAAAACACCTAATGCATACCTACTTCATTTTACAAATGGATGTAAGAAATAAGTAAATATCCGGATATTTTATATTTATAACTACGCGGTTCTCAATTAGATACTAGTAGACAAATGTGGCACTTGACAGACACTCTACGTAATAAACAAGTTTATAAATCTGCTTAAATATTCCATTTAAGGATAGGAACAACAAATATTAGTAGTAAATCTAAAAAATAAATGCTTTCAATAGTAAAGGTCATAGCCAAACTATAATCAGATTGCTATTTGTAATTTGTTCTTGGTTTATTTTAATGGACTTTGTAAATTTCATTGATTTCATTAGATCAGGTTTGATGACATGTTTTAAACATGCATGTAACTTTATATCTGGAGATTTATAAAACTAATACCTCTAATCATTCGTCGATAAGTTGTGCACAAAAAAATAAACCACAAAGAAAAGATAGTAATTTACGTGCGTGATCGTGACTAAGTTTTTGGAAGGTCTTGTCCTCATCATAGTTATTTTTTACTAAAAAATCAATTTGCTATCACGACTTCAATGTAAAGAAAGAAGACGGCATGTTGCATATCAAAAGGTTCACTTTAGTGCTGTCAATTTCAGTTGATTAACTGCTGTAGAAATTAGCTCTGATTATTGAAATAAATCGTGGAGAAAAGTAAGTCTATTTAGAGATATAAATCCGGATAAATTTGCCGTTGAATGGAAGTATGCATGATCAGCAATATTACACAATGGATAATATCTAATAATACAAATGATGCACCTAGTCAATTTGTATGGTTTTAAATTTTTAGCACCTAATAATCCTAGCGGTAAATTGGTGTTCTTCGGAAAATTATCAGCTAATTAGCAAGTCATTTTTTATATCTGGAACAAAGTGCAATGTTCACCAATACAACCCGAGAGGAAATTGCTCAATACATTTTAAGGGTAGGGATGTCAACTAGAAATAACTTATTATTTTACATGATTTAACGAAAACCCCAGTTACGTCTTTACTACTATTTTCATTCATAAACAGTGAAAGCTTTGCATATCCTCGTCCATTTAAGCAATACAAGTAGTGTATTTGATGAATTTTCATTGTCTGTTTGAGACTTAAATGTCGCAGTTACTGCAGTTACTGTTACAGTTTAATGGTGCAGCAAAAGTAAAGCAGATATTTTCAACAATTTTCGTGAAGTACGTGTGAAGCGTTGGAATCATTATAACGTCTATGAAATTTCCATCGGGATATGAAGAAAGAAGTTACTTTTGTTGCTATACTATAATGGGAAACTATTTTAGATCGTCCCTCGATGCATGCTATTTTAATCTCAATATCATATAATACAAAAAAATACTAACATCCATAGATTTGGGTTTAGTGAAAATAAAGATTTAATTTAATTTTCAAATCCAATAAGATGAAATCAATGGCCAATAAATTATTTCCTTTTATAGTAAGTGTTCGAATCACTGGTATAATCCATAATCCTATATGCAAACATTTGTCATCTCCAAATGTGTAGGCATACCTATGGAAGTCGGTAAGTGTCAGGTTGCAGTTTTATAAAGAATTGACAAGCCCGTTTGCAAAACAAGCAACCAGCAAATTTAATAAATATAGAATCGTCTATTTACGCGAACTTAAATTGCTTTTTCCACTGGATCAAGTAAAATGTTATAAAACAAAATAAACTCATCATAAAAAAGGACCTCTACCTGTATGATTTAATGAGTAGTTCTTTGAAAACACAGAGAACCAGTTGTTTCATATTATTTTGAAAAGGAATTGAAACTGATTTCCCTCAATCAATTCGTGTGCAGAACTATCTATTAAAATATGACTTCATTTATTTGATGCGTATTTTTTTTTTCTTTTATCATATGTTTTTGTCGCAAATTTGCAGATTTAACATTGTTGTGTTAATATTTTGAGTAAGTATGAATACAATTTATTTTCAGACGTGTATTCTCTTCACTTGTGATCTTTGGTATAGTTTCTACTTGTTTAGACGTTTAGACTTTCTTGTTGTCGGTTGTATTACTGACTTTATGACGCATACCAATTATTTATATGAGTCTCTTGGTTTTTATTACGAATTTGATGTTCTTTAGTTCCATTGAAATTATAAAACAAAATAAAAATGACAAGATAGTTTTGAGATGAAAGTCAGTTCGTGAATCAACGGTTACATATTTGTCTAAAGTTAGGTTTTTTTTTTGTATTGTTTGTTTTGAATATTGCCAATGGTATTGTTTATGAAATTGCTATCTTAAATCTTACATAAAGTTCAGTAACCGACATTAAGTGTTGGACGGTATAATTAACTTACAAAAATGGTATAACATTTGAGTTTGCTTTCAAAAACTACGCGATCATGCTTTCATACGGTAACATTTGTTATTTCATTATTTTTCACCCATTTTTACCATTATTTAAAATTTAAACGCTTTCTTGTACTGATTCTATTGTTTTTTCCATGATTTTTAAAACTTTAAATAGTATATAGACATTCATAATTATTGAAGTTTCTGAAGATTTTGTGTGCATTGGGTTGCTGTTTCAGTTACGTAAATCTCTCATCTCCGTTTTTCATATGATTCGAAATGAAAAATAGAAAGCAGGCGTAAGAAATATAGTTTTTAGCTACTCCATATGCAGTCCGAATGTGAACAAGTGCTTATTGTAAATTACTGATTCAAATCCGGATATTGCAATAAATAAGGAATTAAAGCAATGCGTAATGGAGATACACTCCTTAATTTCAAATTGTTTCCGAGATTTCATTACAGCAAATTAAATGCTGTCATTTAATAGTTAAATCATGCTTAAATTAATTCTACCTCCGGTTGTGGCTCTATTCTTGATCTTTTTCTTTTATATCAGTTCTTCAATTTTTGAATTTTCAAGTTGGTTTACGTCAAACAGTGATGTGCAGACATAATTTGTCGAAAACGTACATGGTGCCCTAACATTGGCATTGTTTAATTTTAGGATTTGACAAAATATACAATTTGATGAACAAAGAGTATAAGACAAGAAGTAATTGAAATATTTTTATTGGTTCTTTACCATTTGTGTATTTTAAAGTTGTCTGCTAACTTCATTCATAATTAGTTTAATATAATTGTTACCTGAATTAAGGGACGCATGATAAGGCTGACTTCATGCAGGAACTTCTTAGGCAGAAAGATAAGAAGTTAGCGATATACTTTAACTCTACTTTCCGCTATATAGATGATGTTCTTTCACTAAATAATTCAAAATTTGGTGACTTTGTGGAACGCGTCTATCCCATCGAACTAGAGATAAAGGATACCACAGATACAGTTAAGTCGGCTTCATATCTTGACTTACATCTAGAAATTGACAATAAGGGTAGGTTGAAAACAAAACTTTACGACAAAAGAGATGATTTCAGCTTTCCAATTGTGAACTTTCAATTTCTAAGTAGCAACATTCCAGCAGCACCTGCATACGGGGTATATATCTCCCAATTGATACGATATTCCCGTGCTTGCATTTCCTATCATGATTTTCTTGATAGAGGGTTGCTGCTCACAAGGAAGCTATTAAATCAAGAGTTGCAAATGTTGAAATCATCCCTTCGTAAATTTTACGGACGCCATTACGAGTTGGTTGACCGTTATGGAATAACCGTTTCACAAATGATATCGGATATGTTCCTTACGTCGTAACTACAATCCCCTCCCCTTTCATGAATGTGACCTACCGAATTAGGCTATTTACCGGATTTGTTATCACATAAGCAACACGACGGGTGCCACATGTTGAGCAGGATTTGCTACCCTTCCGGAGCACCTGAGATCACCCCTAGTTTTTTGGGGGGTTCGTGTTGTTTATTCTTTAGTTTTCTATGTTGTGTCATGTGTGCAGTTTTTTGTTTGTCTTTTTCATTTTTAGCCATGCGTTGTCAGTTTGTTTTAGATTTATGAGTTTGACTGTCCCTTTGGTATCTTTCGTCCCTCTTTTAATAGTAAGTTACTTTAGGGTGGCCTCTTTTATATGACAAATATGTCTGTTTTTTTTGGTGTTCGTTTGTTTTTGCTGACTTTATATATTTACGTGCCTACGTCGTATATTTGACAATTATAATCAAATTTGTCATATCTTCAGTTTTATATTAATAACTAACCTACGGCATCTTTTTATTAAAAAAGAGAAATATGTAAATTCATTTTAAATTGTGTTGATCCTGATACCAAATGCGTCAGAAACATAAATTATTTAAGACTTGATCTATATGACTGCGTTTCATCCGGCATTTCATCCGATGATACAAAAGAAATTAAAAATTTATTTCAATTTTGTTACTGTTTCATAAAGTTATTTGTGGTTTGATTTAAATTAGATATAGTTTCAAACATAAAATATCTCATAATAATAATGTTTGGAAGCGAAAACCGTGACAAACAATAATATTTATATATAAAATTAGATCCCGTCCTTATGTTCATAAATTTCAATTCTTTGAGGATTGGTCGGGTTGCTGTTCTGTAAGGTATTTTGCTTTGGCCAATGTCGTTATACTTCAAAATTATTAAAAAAATTTAAATTTCTGTCACACTTACACAAACACGATTACATTTTTATATTATAAGAAATAATGGCAAGTAGTCTTACAACCATGAGCACTGCAATCAGAGACAAGGATATCATAAATATGCTGTGCCTTTCAAGTTTTTCAACTTCTATTAAATAATGTAAAATCTTAAACGCTATTCAATAAGTTAAAGCAATCAAACTTTACTGAGTAGTTGAACAAATGTGTCAATATAACTGAAATTTTAATTACCGTCATAGAAGTATGGGGTTAAGCTAAATTTAAAACCAGGTTTAAACATTCATTTTTGTTTTCAGGAATCAGTAATCAAGAAAATGACTGTTGTTTTTCGTTCGTTCTGTTGATTGTGTTTGTTTTATTTTGGCAGTTTTATCGACATCTCTTTTTTAAAATAGTGTACGTCAAAAAAACTCAATAATCGTAAAATACAATTGTTCATTAATTTTATCAATTTTAGTTGTCACCATAATTTCTCTCTCACACACTTCAACAAGGACCGGTGATAAATATTTTAAATTTAAAGAAATAAGAATCATATCAGTTCTGTATTAATAAACTCAATTACACCACTTGAACTATTTACGTAACACAGTAATCCGTTTTCTTTTGAGACGTCAGACATTTTTTTGTTAACATAAAAAAAATACTAGAACTTCTGTGAAATCAAGTTATCCCAATATCAATATTTTAGAATTACGCGTAAACATCGATATTATTCAGTTTTAACGCATGTATAGTTGTGATAATTCAAACTCGGTGACGTCACAAAGTTTGAACAACAGTTGATAAGAGATTGACTCGAACTTTGCAAATTTTCTCCTGGTTTGCTTGTGAAACTAACAACTTGTTTCTATCATAAAGCACAAAAAAATACAGTCTGATTATCATTTTTTCACCATATCAGATATGTCATAGATCTAATTTACAAAAAACAGTAAAATTGTACTTATGGGAAAATCTTCAAGGTTTTTCGTAAGTACGCGAATATCAACTTCGTTAAAGATTTTTTCAAAGAAGCAGCAAATAACGACGCACTTCAAATATATGCTAAATTAGGGTTAAGTGGTAATGCGAACTATTGTGTCATATGTTTCACATATTTTCGCATAAAAGAGTTTTGAGAAACTAAATTATAAAATAGTGCACATGTTTGGTTCAACTATATACATTGATGTTGTGTATATTAACCGAATTTATTTATATTCTTCTATGGTTTTATCATCTATAAATACCATAAGAATTATTTTATACATTCGCTTTCAGCCTTTAGTATACATTACAGAGTCTACATTATTGCACAAGATGATCAATAATATAGACCGCTGTCTTTTCTGCAATAGTAATCACCTTCAGAGATAATATAAATTGAGACACAATGTTATTTATATCTACCGGAAGAAAGTAGTCTGGAAAATACATTCAAGACACTTTTCAAAGTATGCCTTTCAGGCCATGTTCAAGCTTTCTACTGATACTTAGAGATCTATTTTCTTCGGCTGCATGGAGAAATGTTTTTTTTTAGAATAGAACAGATATACTATTTACTAAAGATAGATCATTATACTACAGTTTGGGTCATAAAAATATGAATGATGGTCATTATGCTGACCTAGGGAATAATCAGATTAATCGAAGAATTGAAGAATAAGAGCAGCATATTTCATCTATTTGGCCTTTTTTAACTTTTATATTCGAGTGTCACTGATGAGTCTTTTGTAGCACAACGTGCGTCAAAAACAACTTTAAGCCTTGTTACTATGATGAGTTTATTCACAAGTCGCTAAAACGTTTTTAGCTTAATATGAAATGAAAAACTTGAGTCAAATATATTGTGATTTTGCCGTTTATTTTAATCGATCATGCATGTCAACCCTTTTTAAAACAAATGATTTATGGCATTTTAAAGGAGAGGGGCGAAAGATACCAGAGGGACAATCAAACTCAAAGATCGAAACGAAACTGACAACGCTACGGCTAAAATAAAATTAAAAGACAAACAGACAAATAATAGTACAAAAGACACAACAAAGAAAACTAAAGCCTAAGCAAAATGAACACCACATCTGATATCAGGTGCTCCCGGAAGATTATGCAGGCGCTGCTGGAATGTTGCTAAATAAAAATTGAAAGTTCACAATTAGGACATCATCTCTTTTGACCTAATGCTTTGTTTTCAACCGACCCTTGTTGTCAATTTGTAGATGTAAGTCCAAGATATGAGACAAATTTAACTGTATCTGTTGTATCCTTTACTATAGTTAAATAAATGCGTTCAACATAGTCACCAATTTGTGAATTAGTTAATGAAAGAACATCATCTATATAATGGAAAGTAAGGTTATTGGATATTGATAACTTCTTTTCTTTCTTTACGAATTCATACTCATCAGAATAAAGGAATAAGTCGGCAGGAAGAGGTACAAATTGGTTTCCATGGGCTTTCCAATAGTTTGTTGAAACAACGTCCCTGAAACGTAACATATATGTTTTCAATCTAGAAATCAAGCATCTTGATAATATCAGTTTCAGGGAATGTTTTGTTTGAATCAGAGTGATTCTTGATAAAGTATGATTTATCCTTCCCTTAGACAAGATACTTGTATCTACGTTGGCTATTCTTTTTATGAAACATAGCAATATCAACTCTTTCAATTTGCCTTTTAGTTTGGAATGGGGAATATGTAAAGTGTAGAAAAGTCAAATGTTTTCATACTATTGCAACATGAAAGAGTTTTTGTTTTTATGTACTCTAAAAATCTTTGGATTTTTTTAGTATTTAAATCTGATTCACGCCACCTGAAGAATATGCATTCTCATATTAATTTTGAAGCCCGGCTTTGATTGTTATATATGTAGGCGATTTGGTTTTTGTCAGATTCTATCATATAATCATTTTCCGTCATTGTTTTTACTGCCGAACTGGATAAATGATAGGTTTATACCGATCATCATTAGGGTAGTTAACTCGATCATGTCGATTAAAAAAATAATAATAATAACTGTTTGCGTATTTAAATAGCTATTAAAGGCTGCGTTTATTGTATGATATATATGCATTTAGAATAATATTAAAACAAAACAAACTTACATGCTTTATACTTGGTATCCTTATGATTTATATTCAGATTGCCTTTATTAGAAGATAAAAGATAATATATAGTTAAATCCCTTTATTATCTATTACATACGCCAAAGTTTCAGTACGTCCTATCAAAAGGCAAAAAGGTGTTGTCTGCTCTATGGTCGGGTTGTTGTCACTTTGACATATTCCCCATTTCCGTTCTCAATTTTTAACGTTACATTTGAACGCGTTGAACAATTCAAAATGAAACCACCATGCTTACTGTGCGTCTACTTCATTTTTAAAATGGATGTAAGAGATAAGAAAATTTCCTGAAATTCTTTATTAATAACAACTCGATTGTAAATAAGACATCAGCATTAGACAAATCGGACACTTGATTGGCAATCTACGTCATTAATAAGTTTATAAATCTGCTGAAATATTCCATTAATGTACTTGAATATGCATCCTTATTGTAGTATAGATGTTCCGGACCATATGAGTATTTGGACCATACGCATATGGTCATGACCATATGCATGTACTCATGTGGTCCGACGATACGCGTATGGTCCGACCGTACGCGTATGGTCCGACCATATGAGTATATACACTTGTTTGGTAATTAACGGACCAGACCATATGAGTATTTGGACCATACAGGTATTTTTTAAATATTAATAAACTTTATCTAAAAAAACAGAATGATGTTTACATGAAAATGTATTAATTTTATAATTCAAAGGCTATAAAAAAAATCAAATATTGATGCCACAGTTAGTTTTCATCGCGAATTGTATTCTTAAATTTACGTATAGGATGGCATTTACATCCACACGGTACCATAACCTTTTCGGCATTTGCACGTCTTGATTGTGCACGATCCTTTGCAGTTACACCATTTGCATTCGGGCGAAAAGCTAACCTTCTTATCAGCTGATTGCAGTGACACCGAGGTCTCGGGAAATTCCATAATAGTCATTAAGAAATTATCGAAATATCTACCTAAGTCAACATATTGCCATTCACTCGTAACAACAAGTCGGTAGTGACTATATGTATAAAATGTGTTTACTATAGTGACCAGTGAGTAAAATTAAATGAACGAAATTGCTTATTTTTATTATAATATAATGAAATGACCTTTGATATTGTCTTTTAAATGACGTGATAACTACAAGGGTTATACCTTATGAAAAGCTAGGTGTTACCTGTAAACTTGTTAACTACCCCGACCATACGGTCGGACAATACGCGTATGGTCGGACCATATGAGTATATACCCATATGGTCCGGAACATAGACACATCACATAACAGTTGTAAAACCGAACGTAAGTGCTTCCTATGGTAAATCTCATACCAAAATTGAATCAAATAATTATAATGGACATTGTAAATTTCGATGACTTCTCTTACTCAGTATGGAGAGTATTTATAAAACTTACCATACATACAAGTTGTGCACACAAAAAGTCGATTATTGTTATTTTGTACGTGATCGTGGCTTATTATTTGGTTTTTGTTCGGTCTTGCAATTATAGTTTTTTTTACTCAAAGAGCAATTTTGCTATCTCGATTTCGATATCTAGAGAGAAGGCGGCAAGTCGCATAGGCAAAAGGTTCACTTTAATGCTGTCAAATTCAGTTGCATAACAGCTGAAGAAATTAGCTCTGATTATTGAAATATATCATAGAGGAAAGTAAGTCTATTTAGAAATATGATTTCAGATAATTTTGCCGTTGAATGGTAGTATGTATGATCAACAATATTACACAATTCATACAACTGGTGATGCACTCAGTCGATAACATGGATGTAAAAATATTTAGTACCTAATAAAACAAGCGGTAAATTGGTGTTCTGGAAAAATCAACAGCTTAAGAGCAACTTTGAATTCTGGAACCAGGTGCAATGAACATCAGTGCACTATGAGAATTTAGCAAACGTTAAAGTATTTTGACTTTTAAAACTTACTATGACGACGACAAACAATTGTGTTAGAGGTCACTGTATGTTAAAAGTATGGATGTCTATATAAATTATTATTTCATATAATTTTTCGAAATTATAATCCTTTCCTTACTCCTATTTGCATTGATGAATAGTGAAATATTTGAAGATCAACGTTAATTTAAGCAATACAAGTAATCTAATTGATGATCTGCCACTGTCTGTTTGGTATCTAGATCTCAAATACAGTTTAATGAAACAGCAACAGTAAATCAGATATTTGCAACGTTGCATGTTTTGTGAAGTACATATGAATGCTCTGAAATCATGGTTATAGACCGTTGAAATATGCAGAATAATGTGACTTTTATTGCTATAATATTAATGGCAAATTAAAATCCCCCGATGCTTTTTTAATCTCAATTTGATATAGGATAATGCATACACTAATCTATTCTGTAGAAAGTGCAGCAGTATGTTTAGATAAACTGGAAATTTAGATTTAAAAAACAAAATCAATGAGATAAAATCAATGGCCAATAAAATATTTCCTTTAGATTGTAAACTTATCAATACTTTAATAGAAATGCATGTATGCAAGTATTTTTAATAGCAAAATGTGTAGGCATAGCTTCGAAAATGTATTATAATCACTATATAAATAAATCTATATAAAACAACCATCCAGCAAATTTTTTATAGATAGTTGATCATTTCTTCACAAATTTTAATATTGTTTTTTGTCTATTATCATTTTTTTTAAAGTGCAAGATTTTATAATCAAACGCACGTTTTCCTGTATGCGCGAGAGTGTCATTTAGGGAACAGAGTACGCATTGTTTTTCACATGTTAAAAACGTACTGATAAAGATGAAGGCATTATGTTTTGCAGAAGTTCCTGTCAATACTATTTATTTTCCTCTTGTTTGTATACTTGTATCTCTTATCAGTATCTTTTCACAAAATGTCTTAATTTTGTTTTACATATGCAACCATTTCAGATGAACACGGTAGGGGGAGTTGGTTACAAAACACAAGTACACTCCGGACATGAGATCCATATTAAACAAATTAGGACTTTAGTTCAGCACAACTAAACAAGTAAAAAAAAAATTGTCAAATTGTTTCCACTTTCAATCAGTCTACCCCAACTTAAAATTAACTTTGATATATGGTCAAGACATTTGTGTATATGCTGCTCTCTTAATGTCTTAACGGTTTTCTGTTTGAGTTCTGCCTTTATGACGTCAACCAATAATTCATATTGTGTATTTTAAAGTTGTTCGTTCGTTCCTTTGATCACCTTTGGTCATCTTTGCTTACTTCATTCACAATAAGTCCAATCAATTGGTTAAACGAATTGTCTGAATCCAGGGACACATATTAATAGTAAGTGACTATATGTTGAATCTATTATATGACATAAATGTATATATTTGTTGTACGTTTGTGTTTAATGACTTTATACGTACTTACGCTTTTGATTTGACAATTATAATCAAATTTTATATTCTGTTTTATCCAAACAACTTGCGTACGGCATCTTCCATTAACATATGACTTAATTTTAGATAGTGTTGATCCTGACATAAAATGCGTCAATATACAGTAATTTTTTAAGACTTTATCTATTTGACAGGCATTTTATCTGATTATACAAAGAAACAAAAAAAATGATTTCAAAAAATTACTGGTGGTTTTATTGAAATTATAGTTAGTGATACACGAAATGTCAATAATATTGAAGGTTTGATGCGAAAACTGAAAAAAAAACAATAATATGTATATATGAAATAAAAACCCGTCCTCGTCTTTATAAATTTCAATTTCTGTGCGGATTGATACTGGTTTTTTTTTTCGGTACAACATGTTATGTTCTTTATTTGGATAGTTTCGTCATACTTCAAAATTACTTCAAAGTTTATAATGTGTGTCTAATTGGCATACATATGGTAACATTTGTATATTATAGGAAGTCATGTCAAGAAGGCTTACAACTCGAACGCTGCATGCCAATGATACAATAAAATTACCCTGCCTCTCAAATTACTCGTCTCAACCTCTATTAGATAATTTGAATTATAAATCGCTAAAATATAATTTAAAACAATCAATTTCTTCTAGATATATAATTGACCCAACGTGTCTATATAAATGTAATATTATTAACTGTCATATGAGGTTTAACAACCAAAGAAACTTGCTTCTTTATGAAATACACAAAAACAATCTCATTATCAAAGAGGAGCGTAAGGTACCAGAGGTACAGTCTTTCAATTTGTCAAAGTTTGAAATGGGGAATATTTGTGTAAAGTGTAAAAAGGTCAAATATTTTATTACTATTGCAAGATGAAATAGTCATAGATTGTATGTACTCTTAAAGATCTTTGGAATGTTTAGACTTTTGTATGTTCATTATATAAGATATTTTACAGTAGCTAGTGTATACATACCTTATATAAGTAACCGTACACAATGCGAGAATAGTAACGTTGTTAAGGAATATTTAAAAGTAGCATAAAAAACGACACACTACAAATAATTGCAAAAATGGGTTTAATAATAGTGTAAGCTATATTGTTCTATTTTTCACATATTTTGTTCACGAGTTCTAATTAGAAACAAATAATAAAAGAGTATACTTGTATGATTCCACTATATACATTATTTTGCGTTTATTAACCGAATTTAATGATATACTTTCTATGTTTTTTCTTCTATAAATATCCTAAGAATTATTTTATACATTCGCTTTCAACCATTAGAATAATAACAGTGTTTACATAAGTGCACAAGATAATCAATAATAGATTCCGTTGTCTTTTATGCAACAGTAACTATCTTTATAGATCATACAAGTTCAGGCAAAATGCAATTTGTATCTACCAGAAGAAAGTAGTCTGCATGGATAAATGTTTTCTGGAACGGGACAGATATATTATTTAGATAAATCATTATCTAATTGTCTGGGTCATAAAATAGAAAATGTTCATAGTGGTAAAAGAGGTAATCCTTATTTATTCTTCACCTTGAAATGCATATTTCGTCTACTTTTTGGATTCGTGAGTCACTGATTGGTCACTGACGCGCGTCAACAACCAAACTTTTAAGCCGTATAATTATGATGAGTTTATTCTCATTTTGAGCTTAATAGGAAATGAGAAATTAGATAATCATATCAAAGAAGTCAAATACATTGATATAATGTTGTCTGTTTAATTGATCATACATGACATTCTGTGTTACATTGATCATTTCTGGCATTTTGAAGTGTAAAAAAGGCGAATTATTTGAAAATAAAATTATTGAACACGCACAACTGAACATGCATATCTGTGTTCTTAACAATACCATTAAGACAAAACTAATAAAACACAATATGTAGGTATATAAAAATACTGAAAAGTTTAATCATACGTACATTCACGGTATATGAAAAGGGTCACTTAAAAAAAGCAAAAAAGGAAATGATTTATTTAAATGCGTTTGGTGATTACAAATGAATCTAAATACTTACTGCATGCCTAATTCATTTCACTAATGGATATAAGAAATAAGTAAATTTTCGGATATTGTTTTTATTAATTATAATAACGTGCTTCTAAATTAGACACCAGTATTAAACAAATCTGATACTGGAGAGACAATTTACGTCATTAATAAGTTTATAAATGTGCTGAAATATTCCATTAATGCACTTTACTATATATACTGATTGAAGTGTAGAAACGACAGATGCTAATTGTAAAGGTAAGTGCTTCTTTTGGTAAAGCTCCTACTCAACTTAACTTATCATAGATACCTGAAGAAAGAGGAAAGAAAAAAATTCGATTCACAGTAAGTCACGAACAATTCAATTTTCTAACAATCAATGTTAGTCGTATGTTATTTTGTGAAACCAACTGTATAATACATATTGTGTAGGCCAGACGTTGATTTCGTCTACAAACGACTCATTGAAAACACTCAGAAAAAAATCTAAGTTTCCAAATAAAGTACGAAGTTGACGATTAGTGAGAACCTTATATTTCGAGAGGCTTTTTCAAATCAAGCTTAGGTTATCTATGCACCATCAGCAATACCATACAATTATACGTCTGATAATACAAATGATGCACTCAGTCAAAAGTATGGTTATTAAATCTTTAGTATCTAATCATCCAAGCGATAAATTGTTTTCCTGGTACAATTAACTGGCAAAGAGCACGTTCGTTGTTCTATAGAATAAAGTGCAATGAACATCAGTACAATCTCGGAATTTAACGCAATCATTGAAATATATTGACTATCAAACCATACCAGTATGTTCAGTGGTTTTTGTTTAGTTATGCGTTACATAATTGTTTTTCGTTCATTTTTTGTACATAAATTAGGCCGTTAGTTTTCACGTTTGAATTTTTATATCGTCATTTCGGAGCCGTCTATAGCTGATTATGTGGTATGGGCCGTACGGTGACCTATAGTTGCTAACTTCTGTGTCAGTCGGTCTCTTGTGGAGAGTTGTCTCGTTGACAATCATACCACATCTTCTTTTTTATAAGGATGACGGCGATAAATTGTCAAAGCAGTCACCGCATTTTAAAGGTTTGAATGTCTACTGCAAATAACTTTTCCTACATCAAAATATCCTCTATGCCTCTATTTTTAGTCATGAATAGTGAAATTTCTGAATACCCTTGTCTATTTTTAAGCAATAAAAGTTATGTATTTGCCTGTGGGCGACTAAAATGTCTAATAAAGAGTTTATTGGTGCAACATATTCGTAACCATTTTTTGTATAGCGCTTTTTGAATGCATTGACGTCATTATAACTGCTTTGAAATTACCTTCGGAATATGCAGTATAAAATGATTTATTTTGCTATAATGACGTAATAAAATCCCCTGCCTCAGTTTAAACTGAAAATATTATAATATGATGCATACTCACAAATTATAAAGATTGCAGTTTATGTTTGGATTGAATTGAAATTAAGATTTAATTTGTTTTTCAAATCCAGTGATACTACTCTTAGGTTTTCTGTTTAGTTCTTGACTTTATGACACAAACCGATTATTTCTATTGATACGTATGTTTGAAGAAGAAATTTCATTTCATAAGTTAAATTATTCAAAAATTAAATGACAAATAGTTTTGAGAGGAAAAAGACAATTACATGTATTTAATTAATGGTTAGACTAAAATCTTGCAAACTGTATTTTCTGTTTTAAATAGTGCACATTATCACGTCTTCTTTTATTGTTTATGGAGTTTCTATATAAATAGAAACCTTACATAAATTTCAGTAACCAAAATTGTGTGTTGGACGGCATAATAGATTATCAAAATGGTATATTACCTTTGACCTTGATATCAGAAAATGCTATAACTCTTTATACGGTATTATTTTGTTATTTATACCTAACTATTTGGTATTTTTATATCAGCGCTTTTTAGCCCTGAATTTATTATATGTTTCTTTTAATGTCTTGTTAATGATGACGTTTTCATGCAAATTTACCTGTCTGCAAACAGGAACCTTGCAAGAAGTTGCCGTAAATAATATTTAAAAAAACATTTTTTGAGATTTATGGTAGAACTTTGATTGTTATCGTTAAATTATTTCATATCGTATATTAACTAAGGACGCTTTACAGCTTCACATACTGCATTCTTAGTAATCTTTTTATTGTTAAAACACTATGCTGATCTTAAGATGTTTCTGGTGTCTTTTTTTCGTGGTGTTGTTGTCTCATTGTCATGAATACCAAATTAGACATAAACTCATACTTCAGAAATAAAATGTTTTTAAACAATACTTATTTAAATTACTGTTTTAATTCCGATATTGCACGTAAATCAGGAATCAGAGCAATTCATCAAAGAGATACACTCCTTTAGTTTCAAGTAATTTCCGGAGTTTTATCACTGCAAACTACATACTGTCTTTTAACAGTTAAATCATGCATAATTTCATTCCTTATGCGGCGTAAGCACTCCCTTTAGTTTTTCCCCGGATATACCAGTTCTTCAGCGTTTTAATTAGATTTTGATTTACCTCGACAATCCTTTGGGAAAACGCGTATCATTGCAGTAAAATTGGCACGTTTTGATGTACGTAAATGTCAAAAAATCTGATGTGACACAACTGCATGAACATGATGCTGCATAAAATTATTTGAGTGTCTTCTTGGACGTTAAATGTCAGCAATGTATTGTCAAGATAGATAAAAATATCTGATCGGATGGATTTCTAAAATGAAAACAAAAGATAAACAAATGAATGAATGAATAAAATATCTATACCAATTGCATCCATCATTTACATGATTAAAATAATTTAAAATAGCATATAATGTTAATGTTAAAGATTGACTTAGAGATTACTTGGAAAATAAATTAAAAATGTAGACCAACCATTTTTCATATTACTGTGGATTCATTATTATTCGTTGGATATCAATTTCCGAGGATTTCGTAGGTACAGATGAACCACGTGTTCAAATATTCAACGAATAACATTTTTTCAATAGGCTTTTTATACGGTGACTGACAGAACCACGAAATCAAATATCCACGAATATACAAGTTTTCATTAATCCACGAAAATTGATACCAACGAAAATAACTGAATCCACAGTAGCTTTGTTTTTGTTCCTTAAAAAATCATATTTTCATTGAAAAAGTTTGAAACATGCAAAGCGGTCGTTTTCAGTTAGTGTATTTAGTGTTGTCCATTGTTTTATCTATACTTTATTTATTCGCGAGGGGTCAACTCCCAGGGTTTAAGGACTTAATGCAAGAAAGTATATAAATGGTAAAAGAGGGACTAAAGATACCATAGGGACAGTCAAACTCAGAAATCTAAAATAAACTGACAACGCCATGGCTAAAAATGAAAAAGACAAACAGACAAACAATAGCACACATGACACAACATAGAAAACTGAAGAATAAACAACACGAACCCCACCAAAAAACTAGGGGTGATCTCAGGTAACAATAAACAGTTAGGAAAAAATATAAAAATTTGCCCTTATAAATTTTACCATCCTCTTTTCATTGCTTTCTGGCAATATCAAGCTTACTGTTTGTGTCATATATGGGCATATGTATGTAATCAGAATCTTCCATAGATTTTATATACAGTATATAAAATGGTAAAATATAATTTCTTTTGGGTGTATTCATGGCAACAATCTGCATTTATTTGTTATAAAATATTGCAAAAAGGGGGGAAAAGATGTCACATATTTCCCCTAAATTTGGCTAAAAGTAGAATTTCAATCGCTTGAAGTAATACCTTTTCTGAAACTGTGTACATATATCATCCAGCAAATCCAATGAAAATCATATATCTTTCATCTCATTTTTTTGTAAAAAACCTCGTGTAGAAAAAAAGTGTTTGTAAACATTACATTAATTTCTGGACCGATGGCCGGTCTAGCTATGAAAATACGGATTGGCAAACAGAAAACAGCCCATAAAACATGTAAAAAATAATCTTGATGCTCTTATAAACCATCTTTGAAGGCTAAATAAGCACTCAGCTGTCTAAAAATTAATTTTATTACACAATAACTTTCCTATTTGAAAAATCCACAGGGGCCAAAATGCGAAACTAAACTCCTAACTGTGTATTGCTACCTCAGGTGCTCCGGAAGGGTAAACAGATCCTGCTTCACATGTGGCACCCGTCGTGTTGCTAATGTGATAACAAATCCGGTAAATAGTCGTCTAATTCGGTAAGTCACATTCATGAAAGGGAAAGGGATTGTAGTTACGACCTAAAGAACATATCCGATATTTTTTGTGAAACGGTTATTCCATAACGGTCAACCAACTCGTGATGGAGTCCGTAAAATTTACGAAGGGATGTTTTCAACTTCACCATTTGGAACTCTTGGTTTAATAGCGTCCTTGTTAGCACCAACCCTTTATCAAGAAAATCATGATAGGAAATGCAAGTACGGGAATATGGTATCAATTGGGAGATATATACCCCGTATGGTGCTGCTGGAATGTTGCTACTTAGAAATGGAAAATTCACAATTGGAAAGCTGAGATAATCTCTTTTGTCGTAAATTTTTGTTTTCAACCGACCCTCATTGCCAATTTCTAGATGTAAGTCAAGATATGAGGCTGACTGAACTGTATCTGTAGTATCCTTTATCTCTAGTTCGATGGGATAGATGCTTTCCACCAAATTTTGAATTATTTAGTGAAAGAATATCATCTATATAGCGGAAAGTAGAGTTAAAGGATATTGCTAACTTCTTGTCTTTCTTCCTAAGAAATTCCTGCATGAAGTCAGCTTTATAATAATTAAGAAACAAGTCGGCAAGTAGAGGGGCACAGTTTGTTCCCATTGAAATACCGACAGTCTGTTGAAAAACACGTCCTCCGAACGTAACAAATATGTTGTCAATCAAGAAATCAAGCATCTTAATATCAGTTTCAGAGAATTTTTTGTTTGAATCAGAGTGATCGGTAAGTTATGGCGTTACCTCTTTGATATGGACAATTTGTCTATGTTTGGTGTACGTTTGTTTTTGTTGACTTTTATCTCCTTTCTACAAACATTAATCATTTTCACGCCAATACGTCGTCGATTTGACAATTATAATAAAATTTGTCATATTTCCTGTTTAATATATTAAAATAACACTCATATGGCATCTTTCTTTTTAATGAAGATATAAATTAATTTAAGAAGCGTTGATCCTAGCGCGAAATGCGTCAATAAATACTCAATCAACCATTTAAAACTATCATATTTAAGACTTAATCTTTGTGACTGGTATTTTATCCGATTATCTAACAATTGGAACTTGATTTGAATCGCTTTATTGTTTTATAACGCTATTGGTGGTTTGATTATACATAGAAATGGATTGAAATACGAAATGTCAAGTAATGTTGATGTTTTGAAGAGAAAACAGTGAACAACAATAACATTCATATTAGAAATCAGATCTTGTACTTGCGTTCTTAATTTTCATTTTCCGGGTCAAATTTTCGCGAAAAATATGCTATAAGTTTGCAATCTTATAAAGGCATACGTGACTGATGAAGGGCATTCTTTTTTTAAGGTTTTTTATGACACCATTATGAGTGGTGAAAATCTGTAACACAGATATATTTTATTTTAAGCGCTAATAATCCTGTCCTTCTTTCTTCGTTGATGACCAATCAAAGGCGACTAATGTCACCATATTTGGAATTGTCATGAGGAACATAACGTTTGAGACGTAGCTTTTTGTGGACTGTTTTTTTTTTTTTTTTTTGTCTTTGATAATATGGTGTATTATGTCTTTTCCTCAATATGGATATATGCTATTCGCTATCATTCCCTTCCCTTTTTCAAATCACGTAACAAATTGCTGAGGTTGTATAACTTCGTCCATTTTGCATCATTATCTCTCATTTATGTCTAGTGTCAGTTATCAGTCAATTTATTCGATTTGTCTTCGTTGACCAGTAATACATAATAATTCCCTGTATAATGTATCATTTATTTATCACGCAGACACCCATCCCTTATTCATTCAGATCAATTTCCGCTGATTTTTTTTCACTTGTACATGGGTAAAATCTAAAAGTTGTCAAATTTTATTGGATTCAAAATAAATCAGAGTCTTATCATATGCTTCGAACATTTTCCCCACAATTAATATGTCTCCATATATTATTTGTTTCGGGGCGTCTAAATTTGCCGATGAAGGCAATTTGATTTAAAATTGCATGCTTACAGGTTTATGTCAAATTATCCACGAAGAACTAAACAAATGAATTATTGATTTAAACTCTGGCGATTCAATAGACCACTTCCGAGTTTGTCCTTCGTCGGAAAAAACTTTATGACGTCATTTACCACGTGCACATAGGGGATCGCCTATATATATGTCACTTTTCAGAGGTTTTTTGTCAAAAATGAAGGTGCATGGCAGCATCCTCGTTCACTCTCAATATGTATGTATGTTATGTATTATCATCAAATACAACTTATATTTAATTATAAAGAATGAACACAAATGCGGCCATTTCCAATTAATACAGAAACCGTCTAAAAATGTGAAGGTTTCAGTTATTTAGCATGACGAAAAGAATGTGTGTATCCAATGTATGTGCATTGCATTGTCCAAAGCAGTCCATATGTGTGTAACAGAAGTATTTTACTTTCCAATATATAGTTAAAAGTTTAAATTTTACATTTAACAATTTTTTTAAACTGCTATATTTTGGGGCCAAAAAAGGTCTTACAGGGACTACTCCTTTACCTTCAGCAGATTTTTGGTTTTGATTAAGAACATTCTTATAATTCATAATTAAACATTGCCAAAATTGATTAAAAACACGATTTGAGCTATCTTCAGGTGGATATTATCTCGTCATCGTTGGAAAAAAGACAAAATATTGTTAAAATCTCTCTCAATTACACACATGGATGTGTAATTAAGTAAATGAATGTTTAAGAGAGACAAAAGTCATTTAAGGGACATTCAAAGTGATAAGCTGAAAATAAACTGACAACGCCTTAGCCAAAAATAAAACAAATAAAAACAGCAATATATACAAAACAAACCAATAAAACTAAAGATCGAACTTTTTAAGATAGAATTAGTATGGTACAAATGTATAAAATTAATTCTGGAAAAGTGTATTCTAGGTGTTTTACCATAGAATATCACAGTGTGTTGCATTATTGACATTTGTGAGAAGATTGGTTCTCTATATTGGGCCAATTATCTTAAGCCAGAATATGTGGAAAATAAATTAACGAGTCATTTATTGAACAAGTGAAACCAGTATTTCTTTTGACTGTTCTACCAATTTGACATTTACATAACAGAACTAGGGCGGTTGATTTATATGAAAGACTATGAATTTACATTTCTCAGGTTATTTGTATTTTTTTATTTATATATTCTAGAAGGATTGATGAGAATAGGACGTTTTTATATACTGTTACATCTCATCCATAAGACTAGTCAGTGTTTCATTTAGAATCTTTAGTGGTATTGTCTGTCTAGAATTATATAACTCTGAAGACTTTATTATATAATAGTTGTATCCAACTAAAAAGTACCCAAATTGTGAACCTTATTAATGAGTGTCTATTAAATAAGTTATACCTGTCTGTTTTTCTTCATTTTAAAAGTTAATGATAATCGCAGATCTTTTAAAGTGTCGTTTTAAAAAGTTAGATCACAAAAACACTGATTTAATTGATTCAAATGTTTGGACTCGGGGCAAATTAGAGGCTGACGAATTGTATATAGACTTTGCGGAAACCAGCATTGTCTTTTATATGAATTATGGGTTGTTGATGTAACGATGGTTGTCTCATTATCGTCTACATTTTATTTCCCCACTCTCTCTCTCTCTCTCTCAGAGTAACTTGCATTTTTAACTTGACTAACGGTCTTTACAGCAAATGTTATGATAAATAAAGTAGTATACTGCTGTTCGAAATTCATAAAACTATTATTGAGAGAGAACAAATCGAATAAGTTTTACTTACGTACTGGTACAGTGTTCACTGGAGTAATTGTTGTTTCAGAATAGATACTCAACTATATACAGAATGTGCATTTGTTAGTATGTGATTATGCACATTTTTTTATTGAAGTGTTAACTTAGCCAATTATCTCACAAACTAAATAAAAAGAACGTGGTATATAAAGTGTAAATAAGGGACAACATTTTAACGGACAAATTAAATTCAAGTATTTGTGAATGTCGAAATCACATAACAAATATTACAATATTTAATATATATTGATAATTTTATATGGCAGACTCTGTTGAATGAATTTTCGATTGTCAGACAAATTTATTCGGTCAACAAATGAAGAAATTCCCTAGAGTCTTCGTGAATATAGCCCGAAATGCCCTATTGATATGATAGACACGCATTGATATTCGTTTTATATTAACGGTAGATAACAAATTTATTTCTTGTCGAAGCGTATTGATCACGCTGATTAGTTTCTTCATTTTTAACTAAAATAATTCGATTATATAGAAATGTTACAAGTCACAAACAGTTTTCATGGTTTTAGGAATACCGTTAATAGTTTTTCATTTTTTATCAAGGACCTCAGAGAACACCAATCTACATGAGAAACTCCTTACAACTAATGTCTTCATTTGATATAAAGATGACAAAAAAATTATGTCGGTTAAAAGCTCATTAGAGCTTGTGTTTGTCTATGTTTGTATACCTTGCCGACTCTAAATAAAGCTTATTTATTTATTTATTACGTTCTGCCTGGAATAACTGCAAGAAAAGATTCGCGTAGCAACATAATTCTTCGGTTCATTTACTACTGATCATAGGAATGTGTAACAGATTTAATAACATGGGTTTTCATATTTTATTGTTAATACTTATATATGTGAATGGATATATGTTGTAAATCGCTTACGGTTATTTTAGTATTACATTAAGAAGGAAGGAAAGACACCAAAGGGACAGTCAAACTCATAGATCGAAAATAAACTGACAACGCCATGGCTAAAAAGACAAACAGACAAATAATAGTACACAAGACACAACATAGAAAACTAAAGACAAATCATTACGAACCCCACCAAAAACTGAGGGTGATACCAGGTGCTCCGGACAGGTAGGCAGATCCTGCTCCACATGTGGCACCCTTCGTGTTGCTTATGTTATTACAAATCCGGTAAAAAGTCAAATTCGGAAGTTTACATTCGTGAAAAGGGAAAGGGATTGTAATTACGACATCATATTTACACGAAATCTATGTTGTTTTATATGATTTTTTATGTCCTGACAATTGACCAAAGAACAAAAATATTAAATAAATTTCATGAAAATAACGATTACAAATTAAGCGCAGCAATCCGACGTACACTATATTTACGGAAATTAGTCTTCTATAGATTTAGTCAGTCTGCAACTGACTCGAACTGACACCAGAATGTCATTTCGTCAGAAGTGATAAAAGCAATAAGAAGATCAGAAGATAGCAATCAGTATGAAGTAGTTAAAGAATGATTAGGATCAAAAGACTGAAATTCATGATTAAGTAGGAGGACGTTACTACAGTGTTAGTTTTACGAAACTATACTACTTAATAATTGCTGCAAATAAAGTAGGAAAACTACAACTGATGAAAAAAAAAGTACGGATATAGGGAAGTACTCCAAACGTTACTTAAAATTGAGAGGTGTATCAATTAGGACCAATACAAAAACAAAGGTCCAAAAGTTTTTACAATTTTTTTTCAAGTCAATAACAAAGGAAAAAGAGAAAAATAAGATTTAAATACTCAGGACAACAAATAGCTGTTGTGAAGCGTCCCACTAACATATATTTTTGTTGTTTACTAATCCATTATGGTTAAATATAGCAAAAAGTACAACATTAGTATTGAAGCGAATAACAGAGACTCAAGAGACATTTCAAGCCAATTAACTAGAAATGTTTTTCCCATACAATATCATAGTTTGTTGCTTATTGACATTTGTTAGGAGATTGTTTCTTTACATTGGGCCAAACATCTAATGTCAGAATATGTTAGAAATTAATTTTACGAGTCATTTACTGAACATGTTTTCGGCAAGCAGAACTAGAATTTCTATTGATATTTATACCAATTTGATATTTTCATCTCATAACGAGGGCGGTTGATCTATGGGATAGGGTATGAAATGACATATCTGGGATTTTCTGTATTTAATCTTGACTTGTATTTTCTTAACCGATTTACGATATTTGGACATTGATAATCTACTGTTACATCTCATGCATTATATCATTCAGAGATGATTTCAGAAGCTATATTTAGTTGTCCGTCTATAGCTACATGTAATGTTATGTAACTTTAAAGATTATCGTATATACTAGTTGAGTCCAACTTTTCTCTCAATCGATTTGTGACTTATAACACTGGTATACTACTGTTGCCTTTATTTTACAAAACATTTCTTAATTTGTTTCCGGATACATTTCATAATAAAATCTGTTTAAAGTAATTTATTAACATGATAAGTGTGTATTTTAATTTATTTTTTTTCGATTTATAAATCTTTTTAGTAGAAGTCATGATGATTCTTTTTTTTTAATAGATTTTAACAAATGAAACAGTAGTTCACAGTCATCAACAAGTTTTCGTTAGAATTTCCAAATGACAGGCGCTTGGGCGCAGGATTGGTATTTTTTCTATTGTTTTGCACTGAATATTCAACTTTCTGTTTTTATGCCACATACTGCACATCATTAGCCTGCTAAGTATTGTTCAGTATGTGGTATAAAACCAGCTAATTCAATATCCAGTTCAAAACTATAAAAGAACAAATTAATAAAATCCTGTACCTAAGAGCCTGTAAATGTTAGCAGATAGTAAACACATGGTTAATATCTGTTTGATAAAGTCGTGGTTTTATCATTCGACAAAAGTATGATGATACAAACAAAGAATTATGCTGTTCACACAATTAATGTCAAATGATATATCGTGATACTTTATTGTCATTTGTGTAATGCTAGAAAACTCTTCTGTTGATGAGGACGAGGACGGAATACATCACTTCACAGTTCGAACGGTGGCTACAATACCTCCCATCAGTATGTGTTTAATTTCCACTTCTTTTCTTGATTGTTACTAAAGGTTCTGTGGCCAAGTAGTCTAATTATAATGTAGTATAATTTTTCTTGCAACACAAGTTGGTCTATTGTCACCACTAATGTTGTTATGTCGAAACCCGCACGTGGCAGGTGCATTCTACTCCAAACTTAATCGACTAGAGTGTTTTTTTTTTTTCTGTCACTCCTCCCGCTGCTTCCTTTACACAAAACAACATGACCGCTGTAAGTGGCGTTAATAAACAACAATCAATCAAGAAACCCAGATCGGTGAAAGAGTTATTGAGGTGCGTCTGGTCCTGCTTTAAACTAAGCTCTTTTAAAGGTACAAAAGTTTGTTTATGAGCATTTTTAAATTCAAAAGTTTTTAAATTGTTTTAAAGTTTGAAATGCTTTATTGCATTAGCAAAGTAGCGTTCGTATGATTGATATATACTTGAACTTCAAGCTTAATGTTTTAAGATATATAGTGTGGTGTATGATAGCAATTGCTGTCAGTATTTTCATATCATTTGCTTGAAGTATAACTAGGTTAGTTTGATAGATAAAAAACGTAAACAAGTTTATTGAGTAACATATGTTCTTGATCATCTAAACATGAAAGAATCATCTAAGAGGGTATAAATGTTCCAATTTGTTCACATCTTTAAAGATAAGTTAAACCAGCGTTTCCTGAAATCCATAGAGATTAGCATAAATTTTCATTTTGTACATTTTGTACGATATAATTGTAAATCAGGCAAATGTCTCATTGATATATATGTCATAACGACGATAGAGGAGTTTTTTTTATTTCATTAATTAGCCCAATTCAGTAAAATCCCAATCTTATAAATTTATGTAACACGTTGTTTGTCTGATACATATTCCTCCCATTGAAACAAAACATACAATTTGCAGTGTGCCTTTGTCTTGTTAGATGACTGGCAAATTCTATACAGCTGTCCAATTTCGTTTCTTTTTTATTGAAGTTTGGTACAAGATTAAGGTCACAATTTCTATTAATTATCTTTTTTTGAATTTCAAACAATTGCGTTACACAACCTGGTCTCTAGTCATCGCTAATGTTGTGACTTCGAATCCCGAACGTGTCAGGTGCGTTCTATTCCACCTCAATCGTCTATAGGATTGTTAGTTTTCATGTCGAAGGTCGGTGATTCTCTACGACCACCATGGCTTTCTCTACCAAAAAAATATTCTGACCGCCATGATATAGCCAATAATGCTGACAGTGGCGTTAATAAACAACAATCAATCAAGTAACCCAGATCGGTGAAAGAGTTATTGAGGCGCGTCTGGTCCTGCTTCAAACTAAGCTCTTTCAAATGTTCATAAGTTTGTTTTAACTTTATGAGCATTCTTTTAAGTCTTTAATTTTTTTTTCAAAAGATTGAAATATTTCATTAACCATTTACCGTTCGTATGATTTATATATACTTGTACTCTAGGCTTAATGCTTCAAAAGATTTATTGTGGTGTATGATAGCAATTGCTGTCAGTATTTTCATATGATTTGCACGAATTCGGTTAATTTGATTGATTAAAAACGTAAACATGTTTATTGAGTAACATATGTTCTTGATCAACTAAACATGATAGAATCTTCTAAGATCGTATTGTTCCAATTTATTTCATATCTTTTTATAATAAGTTTTAAAAAATCAGCCTTACCTTAAATCTATATAGATTTGCATTAATTTGCATTGTGTACATTTCATACGTGATAATTCTAATTCAGGCCACCTTTTTAATGATATATATGTATTAACGACGATAAATAGTTTTTTCCTCCATTAATTTGACCAAGCAAAATCTCAATCGTATGGAATTTACGAAACATGTTGTTTTTCTTTTACATGTGGTTTCTCTGGGAACTAAACTTACAATTTACAGTGTGTCTTTGTCTTGTTAGACGACTGGCAAAAGAAGACATTCTAGTTTAAAAGTTTCGGTGAAATTTTAAACGACAATGCATTTTTTTATATTTGAGTTTCAAAATATTCTACAATATTATATGAATATTCAAGGACAATATGTCATGATCGAGCTTAAGTCCCCCCCCCCCCCCCCCCCCCCCCCAAAGTAAGCAAATCACCATTCTAAATAACAATAGGGGATAGGACGAATACCATCATGGTATAAAAAAAACTGAAAAAAGACAAGCAAATAACAGAAATGGAGAAAACTTGATAAAGCAACCCGATACCCTCTAAAAACCGTGGGCGAACCATAAACATGAATTCGTGTAAATTTAATGCCCCGAGCTTTTCGCTTTAATAAATCAATTCAAAATACCGTAATGATTTATTCCAACGCTCAATTTCTACCCTTCTAAATAGAACCGACAAAACAATGTTCGTGATTATTTTATGTATTTCTTGAATAGATAATGGCAGAAAATACGTAGGCATCTAATTATTTCAAATTAGCAGCATTATGAATGAATTATATAACTCATTATTCTAAAGTAGGAATACTCAAGAGACATGTTTCATGAATGTGTTGTAATAAGTATAGCAACTGCATGCATTCCATTACATAATGAGATTCTGAGTGAAATACGTTTTATAAAAAAGTATGTTAATTAACATCTTAAAGGAAGAATATATTTTAAAAACTCATATTGTTTGAATATTGCCAAAAAAAAAAACTGCTAATAATTGATGACACTTTTTCATTTCAACTGCGATATTTGAGGTTAATTGCTATTCATTTGATAATTTTGGTTAGGATTTTTTGTCTTCAAGTTTACATCTGTTCTGGGTAATATTATCGGAGCAGGGACGGTTCATTCTAATGCTTTGGTTGCGTTCGAATTTCCTAATCAATAGTTTTCTAAGTAGTATTGGGACTATTATTTGTTTGTCGTCTTTTGGATATGGTAATGTTAGTCAGTATTACACTTATCGTTTTAATTGGTCTCAAAGTTTGATATCATCTTTCGCATTATCTTTACATTTTTTTTATGACAGAAAGGAGCATGATATCAATGGGACATTCAAACTTGAAAGTCGAAAATAAACTAACATCGCCATGGCTAAACAAAAGAAAGGACCGACAAATAAACAACAGTACACTAAACACATCATAACAAATGAAGACCGAGCAACACAATCCTCACCAACAACTGGGAGTGTCCGCAGGTGGTCAGAAAGGCTAAACAGACATGATATTCTCTTACTTTTGAACAAACCATTGAAATATTTTTTTTTTGTCTATCAATTTTTCTTGCTTTTTTTCAATGAAATAAAACATTGTTTAGCAGATGATGAAACAAAACATGGTCATTCCTTTCAAGGGACAATGAGGTCTTATATCTTATATGAAACATTAGGTTATACGCATGGCTTTTTGTGAGTATGGTTAACATCCGAATAATTTATTGTTTTTTTTTTCTTTTTTAATCATGTCTTTCTTTATTTTCAGATGTACGTATTGTCTGTGAAGACTTGATCAAACTATGCTGTTTTTAAAGATAGAGACTATCAAAGAACGTTAAAACATTGGAAAGAATTTATACAGCCACGGTATAACCTCAACTAGTAATCTATGGTAAGTTGAATTTATAAACATAACTACCGAGTAAACAAAAGTGTACCACTAAATAACAATGCTGAAAACGTTCGCTCGAGATTACATCTTAAAGGGGGATACAATCAAAACACTTTTTTCTAATGCAATAAATTCAATACATTCTAAGTTTTTCCAAGTATTTGTCTTTTAAATGGTCAAACGGAAAACAAAAATGAATATACAACATAAAATTAATTGCATATTCTTGAATGCCAATAACCAATTTTAGGGATTATGGTGGCCGGTCAAGGCCATTTCGCGTTTTCTCGTTTTTGTCCTTCATATTCTATAGGTCGAAAACGCGAAAAGGCGAAATCGAGAAGTCAAAAACGCAAAAACGCGATGTCGAAAAGGCGAAAAGGCGAAATATTTTTTATTTCCGATTTCGCGTTTTCGACTTTGCATTTTCGCCCTATAAAATATGAAGGGCGAAATACACAATGCCCTTCACCGGCCACCATAATGGATGGACAATTCATACTTCGATTGAAACAAATCGACATCTCAAAATAATATCAAGTTGCTGTAAATTATTTGATTAACAACCTGTTGTACATTGTATAAGTGTTGATAAACGTGTTTGTATCAGCAAGTCGGCATTCTAATTGGAACCAAATAAGCTCATGTCGACTTGTTTCTTTGTTGGTAAGAGGCGTACAGGGGGTTATCAAGAAACATGAAAGAGTCTAATATCCCATTGATTTTACGCATTACTCTATGCAGATGATGCATTTTCCCCGAATTATTAAATGTTGGTTAATAGAATACTGGCGTTTACTTCATTTAGGATAACTAGTAAGATAAAGCAAGTCAGAAGTATATAGTTTGATGTGCTTTACACTAAGATTTCATCTAATAATTAACATTTGTGGTAAGTGGAAACTTATCTTCACGAAATATAAATGACGTCGGATCTTCCAATATGAACTTCCAATGTTAATGATGCAACTTTCAAGCAGAACATATCATTTCCCAAATAAAAAAATATGTGGCATATTAACAGGTCAAATGTACTATGAATATCCCAACCAAAATTCACATCAGCAGACAGTTCAGGTTTGCAGCTAGATGATATATGATTGCTCGTTGTGTAAATGTGTTGTCTCGTCGGAGTTTCTGTTATTCATAACTTTTTTGTATGTCATAAGTTATTATTTGCTGCTTTTATAACAAGTAATTATATATCAAAAAAAGATGATAAATATGATAACTAATTACACGTGTTATAGATACAATTAACTGGAGCTTTTATGTTTCACTTTAATGGTGTTTTTCATTTAAACTAATTTCAAAACTACACGATAAAGAACATTCGGAAAATTACTGCACACGTATTAATTATTTTTTGATAAATATTATATTGATATTGAAATTAGATGCGATATAATTGCCAAGAAAATAAAAGAAGAGATAGTAAAAGAAAACAGAAAGGTATGGTACAAAACAAATACATCAAATTTTTGACAACGATTCGTCAATTGTCCACCAAAAGATCACCGAAAACTAAAAACGTGTTAGGTGTTGTAGAAGGCTCCTGCATGCGTCAAATTACCGTCGTCATATGATCAAGTAAGGTTAAATCTATTAGTTTGTTATAATTACAAACTCGTCAAAAATAAATAAGTCATGATTGTGAAGTATAAAAGGAAAGAGACTTCACGTCTGCATACTGGTTACCTCGAACTTCCCACCAGTCTTACTGATATGACGTAAATCTAATTACCTTTGTGGCTAAAATCGTAGTCGTCACCTGGTTAAGTCGATATTTGATTTGTATTAATATATTTTTGAGTTATTGACACCTGATTAGTATGATATTTGTTTTGATTTGATATATTTTTGGATACTCATTCGCACAAATAGGAAAAGAGGGATAAACAAGATGTACCTTACATAAATACATAAACAACAGGAAAAGGAGGGGGGTCGTTCACTTTTAAATGCTTGGATAACTTTTCAAAAATTGCAGTTGGAATAAAGCAGAGTTACAAATTATTTCCTGCTTATACGTACAGAAAGATAAATTAATACATAAAAAAGTAAACATGAATTTCTCTTGCACGTTAAAGACACCAAGGTTGTAGATTTCAAAAAAGAGCAGGCTAATGCCGCTACAAGGCAGCACTCGCACCCGCAAAGTGAAAGGGGATTAATATGAGTTGCAAAACTTGTTTCCCAATCCACTATAAATAAATATGTTAAACTAAACAGGAATTATAATTAACCTTTTAAGGTAGCACTACAGTCAGAATTTTCTGACTCCAACCAACAGTCTTTAAAGATTAATTTCTCCAAAACTACTCAATGGATTTTTAAAATCTTTAACTCATTATAAAGCTGAAATATTAATTCTTCTTAATCTGTAGATAGATTTATTTTTGGTATGATTAATCTCAAATTATAGCTCCTCAATTGCCAAAAAAGTGGTCTTCCAACTTGGATGAAAATGGCACATTCAGGTCAAATGGTAGTAAAAATTTGTTTTCATCACTTTAATCAACCATACACTATATAGAAAACCGTGTCTCAGATTTTTGATATATGCCTAGTAAGAAGATATATTGATTTAACTGCTGGGTGCCAAACCTCATTTCACCTTTCATCTTTGGACACCTATAAATTCATTTAGAAACAAATTATTCAAAAACTGGGACACGGTATTGTAGATAATACTCTCTTTAATCACATATATCAAAGTCAAACCAAAAGGGGACCCATGAAGTTTTTATTTTCATTTTTTGTTAACAATTCTCATGAAAAATTGTTCTGAGAAATGACCTAAAAACTGAATTTCCCCCTTAGAACCCCTATAAATGCATCATTAATACAAAAGTTCTACGATAACACCCGAGGAGTGTTCTGACACCATTATTTTATCAATATAACCACACACTTTGTGTCTTTGATGCTCTAATACTGTGAATTTTGAATTATATGTGCACTGACCAACACTAACTTCGCATTTGGCGGGAGTTTGACGTCACAGATTTGACCAACATCTGTGATGAAGTAATTAAATATAGACTAAGCTCCGCCTCTATCCAGACAGTCTAAGATAAGAGAATAACAGAAATGACCAGCTGCATATAATCAATATTTAACATCACTATTATCACTATAAAGAATGATTTTCATTTGTATTTTAATAAGAAATATACTATGAAATTAGCTAGAACATTAAAATTATGCAATAAAAGACATGTTCAAAAACAAAATCAAGACCATTCCTGAAAATAGAGTGTCCTACATGATTTTCTTAGTTTTTAATATGGAATTGAAAAATTTCACATAAAATTTAAATTGGTTAAAGTGCCTAAAACTCCTAACAGAAGATAGATCCAGAGCCATATTCTTCTTATCCTTATATCTATACTATTAAACGAGAAGACCTCATTTTGGGTGTCGCTTCTCTTCTTTCCACAATAAATTAATCGACACGCCTCTGTGTCCTTTAGGTACAGTGTAGATTCCCATTTGTCATCCATAATGATTCATATGATTATTCAGATTGAGTTATTTTGGGAGAAAAACGAGAAAAAAGGCATCCGGATATTGTCCCGTCATTGGACGAAATTTTAAGTCAGATTAGACTTCCGGTTTGCGTTTTTCTGTTTTATACAAAGAATAAAGTGTATTTTCAGAATTCTATCTGCTATCATTTTCAAGTTTACTATCCACGGCGGTCACAGAGTTTATTAAATAGAGAGAGTCTGTATACTATTTCAATGACCACCATGGATCAATTAGTAAACTTAGAATTGCGGTCACAGAGTTTATTAAATAGAGAGAGTCTGTATACTATTTCAATGACCACCATGGATCAATTAGTAAACTTAGAATTGAAAGTAAATACACTCATTATATAGTAATGAATGTTCATAATATACAGATAAGCGCTAAAAATATTCATGTGAACTTTTGATACCTTTTCTGAAATTCTCCAGTCATTAAATCTTTTACAAAATTCATTGATTACAAAAAAAAAAGAAGATGTGGTATGGTTGCCATGTTGAGACAACTCTCCACAAAAGACCAATATGACACAGAAATTAACAACTATAGGTCACCGTACGACCTTCAACAACGAACAAAGCCCATACTTTAAGTCAGATTAGACTTCCGTTTTGCGTTTTTCTGTATACTTTGAACATACATATACAAAGAATAAAGTGTATTTTCAGAATTCTATCTGCTATCATTTTCAAGTTTACTATCCACGGCGGTCACAGAGTTTATTAAATAGAGAGAGTCTGTATACTATATCAATGCCCACCATGGATCGATAAGTAAACTTAGAATTGAAAGTAAATACACTATATCATTATATAGTAATGAATATTCATAATATACAGATAAGCGCTAAAAATATTCATGTGAACTTTTGATACCTTTTCTGAAATTCTCCAGTCATTAAAGCTTTTACAAAATTCATTGATTACAAAAAAAAGAAGATGTGGTATGATTGCGATGTTGAGACAACTCTCCACAAGAGACCAATATGACACAGAAATTAACAACTATAGGTCACCGTACGACCTTCAACAACGAGCAAAGCCCCTACCGCATACTCAGCTTTTAAAGGCCCCGAACTGACAATGTAAAACAATTCAAACCAGAAAACTAGCGACCTTATTTATGTGCAAAAAATGAACGAAAAACAAATATGTAACACGACAACCACTGAATTACAGGCTCCTTACTTAAATGTTCATAACATATTAAATGTATGTTCATATTGAAATTGATAGAAAACCAAAAATTGGGAGTTTGGGAAATAAAGGAGGAGGGATAAAAAAAAACATTTTCCTGACCCCAATAACCTATGACTTATGATACTTTTGCTGAAATTCTTAAGTCATTCAATACTTTACAAAATTCTTCCCTTTACATACTTTAAACTACGCTCTGAATGCCCGCGATTTCGCGGGTGTGTTCTAGTATATATTTATTTGTTCACTTTGGTTAGATTTTTCCCTTTAGATTTTCTCTTTTTTGATAACTTTTCCCTTTTCTCTGTTTACTTCCATGTAATATAAATTACTTTTGTTGCAATACACATGATACAATGAGATAAGACCCCACTATTTATCTTGTGGTCAGTGATTAACAGCTGGACACTGGCATCAACAGATGATTGACATATTAGCCCCTCCTAAATGCCTATACATTTAGATAAATTACCATTTGCTTTTATTTACATATATAAGTTCATTATCAGTTTACTCCCTGTTGTGATATAATAATGATTTTTGGATTTTTACAAACTGTGCAGAATAATACTTCCTTCAAAATTATGTGATAAAAAAAATATCTTTAAAAAATCACTGTTAGACTGTAGTGCTACCTTAAAATAGTAAACAGACAACATGTACCACCAGCATATACATTTTGCAAGAGGCAAAGACGAGAACTTTATGGTCTTTTTTTAGAGATCTTTCTGTCTATTTTGTTTCCGTAATAAAGCTGTTAGGTTGCTGCCATATTTGATGTTTTAACAATATGCTTATGGGCTTAAAAATATTATCTTAAAAATACGTTTCCTCCGTGATCATAACAAAATTTTATGTTAAGAAATAAGGCATGTTACTAATGTCTTTTGAAAAAAACAATGTAACCGTTAATACGATTATGTTGATTTTTCTTGTATTTGTTTATTTACTGTATAAACCACACACAGTACAGTAGACATTCGCAGAAATCCGTCCTTCACCTCAAATAAATAAAAAGGAAATTTGCAATGGATTCCAATTAGATATAAATGCAATTTTAAGAATCTATCAATACATAAAGTCTCGAGATAAAGTTAATAGAATTCAGTTGGTGCCATGAAATGTGTCTGGAATACAATAATTTTCAAAACTGTAGTTATATATCTATTTTATCAAAACCACGATCAAGATTTGCCCGTCTTTTTAATATTGCATTTGTCTATAGTAATTCACTGAGTATATAATATAAAGTAACATATATTAAGCTAGGCTACAATAATGTATCTTACTAAAACATTATTGTCTATATAATGTCTATATTTATGTATAGTATTTTCTTAATGGTCCATGGCAAGTATTTCATACAGATACACTGCGAAAACTAGTTAACTGTATGTGAAATATGTAGTTTCTATAAAGAGCGTCAACTCGAAAAATTACTTGACATTTATAAAACCACTTGAAAAGAAAGAAACGTTAACAGGGACAGAACATTTGGTTTGCATCAGGCTAACTTCGACACCTAAACTAGATGATTATGCCATACGGCAACATTTGTATCATTTACACATGACAGTATCAAATAACAGTTACTGCATAAATATTATAGCTGAACTCGTCTTACGTCTGTTATACTTCCGGCTGTGCCCAACAGTCAATGACAACAATTTCTTTTCATTTTGTGGTACGAACATTGAAATTTCCCATAGCCCTTTAGATTCTGAAAAGGGCAATTTAGATATAGGTTGAATTTCAATAACCTATGTAATCCAAGTACCGTTTCCGGAAACTAATGTCCATCACCGAATTTAGTTTTCAGAAATTCAATATAGGTTCTAACAGGCTTCAAAACTACATGGCATATATAGGTCATTCTCCCTAAGTTAATGCCTCTTTCAAACTTGATTTCTGATTCAATAAACACAGATTTTTGCTTTTTCCCAAAAATCGATCTTATTGTTTTCATACGAATAGTGATATTTTGAGAAATGTCAGATTAATGTATCAAGACCGGTGTCAAATGAATTTAGTCTACATGAGTCATGATCAGAGTTTATTAATCACATAAGCCAAAGTGTGTCCGTGTAAGAGGTCTGAAAAATGTTATACTACTTAACTTAGGCATTTTATTTTTAGGTTGGCAATGATGTTAATTGCACTTTGTGTCTTCTAAAGATTTGTAAAGTATATTATATAGTTATTGTTGAATTGTAAAAATTCGAAACAAGTTAGACACGAAAATGTATACCAATACTTGTTTAATATAACAGTTGATTTTTTGACAGACCCTTTCCCTTAAAATAATAAAGGACTTCTGCGTGAGCAATTTTTTTGTATACTTGATACTATATATATGTTTTGATGGTATTTTAGTGTTTTCGTGTTATTTTTATATAAATTTCACGGAGGAAAACGCGCTTAAAGATTTAATGAGAGAAAAAAAAACAATTATACCAAATTATGAGCAAAAGGACCGACACCACTATGGCAAAACAAAGAGACAAAACATACACGTCATTAAACTAAACACGCGATTCCTAACTAAGCGGCAAACCCCGTGAACTTGCATTGGAATGATACCCAGTTCCTGGTCCCTGCAGAAAGAGATTAATAAAAAAATATGTTTAACAGAAAACCATATGTCAACAATCGGTATGTCGAAACAAGATTTAAATGCATACAAACTAGAAAAATGTAATCAAAAACAAATATGCACAATTATTTCAAGACAATATGCTTGGCCATATTTAAACAAGAAATATCATTGAAGGAAATGCAAACTTGTGCCCACATCAATAAATCATTCTTCAAATTGGTTCACCAAAATGCGGAGGTGTCTTTATCTGAAATCTTATTGAAACCAAATTTCCTTACAAAGAGGAATTGTGTCAAGGATGAATTTGCTTCTTTGAAAAGGGCAAGATCTGAAGAAAATCAATCTTTGAACAACACTAAACCATAACATAGAAAGATTGGATAATTAATTCTGTCTGTCTTACAATGCTGGTCGTAATGTCACTCAGATTACAAGATAAATAAGCCACTGAAAATTTGATTATCTTTAGATTTTTCATATATTTCTTTTTCTCAAAAACAATCTGAAATCTTATTGAAACAAAATTTTGTGACAAAGATCAAGTATTTTAAAAGATTATATTTAAAAACAAGAGAAGCGTACATCTGTAAGTTGAGAAATCAGAGATAACGTATAATTTTTGAATGCAAACATGGCGATGATAATTTAGACTAGTTATGTCGGTTCTATTGCTGACACGTCTAAGTTACTATAGAGATAAATCTTAATAAAGGTTATACTTTTTTTTGCATGAAATGTTATTGTTTTGTTCATTTTCTTTAAATTCACTATCTATAAATTGCTGAATTATTCGAAACGCTAAGGTCTTTGCTTTGTGGTTGCAGTAGAATGTGTCCACGTGTCTGTATTGTATGCCCTTATATTTTTACAGCTATGTTTTTTTGTTTGTGAGATACATTAGGCCATTAGTTTGAATTGTGTTACATTTGTCATTTCGGGGCCTTGTATAGCTGACTATGCGGTATGGGCTTTACTCTTTGTTAAATGCTGTACTGTGACCTATAGTTAATTTCTGTGTCATTTTGGTCTCTTATGAAGAGATGTCTCATTGGCAGTCATACCACAACAGTTCATTTTTTTTATCTATAAGTTTGAATGTCCCTCTGATATCTTTCGCCTCTTTTCTAATATTTCTATATCGAATTATTTTAAATCTGGTTTACCTTTGATAGTTGCTATATACCACCTACACTCCTCAGTGTAAGAATTGGATTTACAAGCTTACAAATTTATAGTCGAGCCCCCGCAAGTCTTAAACCGATGTAACAAGATCTCTACTTTAAATGATTTATACTGTCTAAAAACACAATAACAAAATAACACGTTAGACTTCCAGCCTCGAGATTAATGATGCCAAATACAGTATATTGGCCTGAAATTTTCATAAAGCCTTCATTAGAAGGCTGGACACTTTGCAGCTTGTATTGCAATTATGAATTAAGCTTCACGACTTGGAGACTCACTGAAAACTGCCCAAAAACTTTGATAGTGTGGCTTAAAGTTGTCAGTTTTAAAACAAAAATAGTAAAAATGTTTCAGTTAGTTAAAAGACATTGCAATATATGATTTAGAGCTTTACCGAAATAAGTTGTAATAACACTTGATAAATTGTGTTCTCCTGAAACGCTTATCTTTATTTTCTTACGAATAAACGAATGTTAGAGGAGTTAAAAGGGGCCTTTAAATTACGTTTTAAGATTTGACACATACAGTATTTTTAGACATTTCAATTCCTGTCCTTGTTTGGAAACTTATCCAAATTACGTTTTAAGATTTGACACATACAGTATTTTTAGACATTTCAATTCCTGTCCTTGTTTGGAAACTTATCCAATTTAAGACCTCATCGTACATTTCCAACAATCCTTCCTCAAGTCAGTAGAAAAAAAATACTGTATTCAGGGAAGTAAAATGAAACTTTTTGATGCTGCTTCTATAGGATGTTTTTCAAAATATCTCGTATGAGGTAAAAAAAAACTTAAGGATGGTTGGTCAACTTTAACTTAAACGAACCAATTATATCTAACGACAAACTACGAGAATGACAGCAGCATACCGTAAACAATTACAGAATAAACTGTCTGGAACTAATAATGGTTGCATAACACATTTTATCTATTATACCTTCAATAAAGAACGAACTATTTTCATCATGGTATTAATATAGAGACAATTATGGATTATATCACTGGTTGCTTATTTGCTCGACTTTGAATCAGAGCTTTATATTCCTCCTGGTAACTGGAGACTTTCCTTATATATTTAATAGCTTCCTTTATTTTTAATATCGTTCGAACAAAAGAGGCCAATTAAATTGGTTTTTATGTTTCTATTGAAATTTATTTACGACAATTATCTAGGATGGCTATTGTATCAAAGGACTCTTGTAGTAGGAGTTAAAGTTATAAATAGGTTTTCAAGGGAAATAGATTTTAAATGTCAGATTTCGAACAATAAGTTAGAATATCAACTTGTAAATTAATTGATGTGATGTTATTGGATAGACAAAATTCAAAACTATATCTGTGTATATACAGTTATATATATGGACTGAAAACAACTCTGTTGAATAAATATGTCAAGGTGAATAGGCTTATATTCTATGTTATTATTATGTTAATAACTCAGTTGAAGAAATATGTCAAGGCGATTATAATTAAGATGATTTCAGTAAACATTTCTTTTTGATACAGAAAACTTACTAACATTCTCTACTATTGACGCTGTCGAAACGATAACATCATCCATCAAAATGTGTTATTGCGATAAATTAAAAGTTTTGATGTTTTTGCAAAATGGTATTGAATTGTTTTTAATTTTTAGATCTTCAGAAATTGAAATAGTCTACATCTTATAACACTGGTTTAGTATACATGTACGACATCAAATATTTTTTTAAGACAAGACTGTAAACCAACTAATTTTGCAACTTCCGCGAAAAGAAAAATAACGCGAATATAAATCTCGCAAATATGTAAATTATGAATCTTTCATTATTTAACTAAATGAAAATAGCTAAATTAAATCGCTGCGAAAAGGGCTAGTAAAGGCTAAACGCTGAATAAAGTATAAAGCGAAAATAATTTGGTTTACAGTATATTACTGTAAAAAAAAGATGAAGATTGGAATCTCAAATGCATGGATCATCTGCTATCGTTTTTAATGCGATTTTTTGTGAAGCATCGGTATCTAAAATAAAATATGAAAATTTAAAAATCCTCTTCAGATTTATACCAAAGGAAAGGGCAGAATTGTGAATGATGAAAATGTATAAGAGGAATTTTTAAATTGAATGTGAATCCCCTTTCTTTTGTGGGGTTAGCCAGCGTTACTGCTGGTGTTAATATTCTTTCAGGCTTTTGATTTGCACTAACATGATTGAGTTTTTAATATTATCGAACAGATTTGTTTTCGTACGAACGTTCTACGTTTAGTTTTAACATATATCGATATAAAAATATCGGGAAAGTTTGTTATGCCTATCTCTTACCATTGTTGCACTTTAGGGAATTTTGTGTCGACGGTAGACTTTCTGTGGTTTTCTACTTGGGGACATTTTGACCTTGACATGGTACTTAACGACACTTTTCTTTATTTGAAATCTTGTAGACTTCTATTTTATTATTATTGATATTCTATCTTTTTAATTAACATATAAATAAAGTCTAAGCAGGGCTTTGCATTCTGATCGAGACATTTGTTATGCGTATCAAATAATTTAATAATGATTAACTTTAATAGCATTATTATGACTTTATCAGATAATTGATTTATCTTGCATCTTAGTATAAAGACCTTTCTTTGACCTTTAATGGTTTACTTTTACAAATTGTGACTTGGATGGAGTGTTGTCTCATTGGCACTCATACCACATCTTCTTATACAATGTACCCAGGTACATGCTAATTAATAGATGTCCTTGCTTTCGCCATAACTCACGATGGTTCTCCCAATCAAAGGATACTTATACGAAAAGCCTCGGTCACACCTTGCCGGATAGCACGAACGGACGCCTAACGGATGAAAATAAAAGTTGTCCGTTGACAAAATTGTTATCCGTTGGGAGTCCGTTGGTGTACTGACCGAATAAAACGGACGTGTAACGGATGCATAACGGACACATCGGATATGCAACGTACGAGAAACGGACACGTATCGGACAGAACGGATGTCGAACGTACATGTACATCCAACGGACGAGTACCGCATAAAACGGACACCTAACGTAAGCGTACCGGATAAAACGGATGAACAAGATATACGGAAAAATCAAAGGCGACAATAATAATACATTTATATTCAAAATGTCTCTGTGTAACTGGTTTTGGTTTGTTCTTCAAAATTCCGCCCAAGGGCAGTGTCTAGCCTGAATAAAAACTGCTTGATTGTGAAGACGGGCCTATACTCTAAGATCGATTATGAATAATAAGAATTCATGAACCTTAAAGAATCTGACATACTAATAATTGTCATTTCTGACGCAAAATTTTCTATTGGCATTTATCCGTTTCAGATCCGTTCATCATCTCTTTTATCCGTTATACGTCCGGTAGAAGTCCGTTGCCAGACCTCCAACGGATGTTTAACGGACACGTAACGGATACAAAACGGAAACGATACGGACGAGTACCGTACAAAACGGACGCCTAACGGACGTTCAACGAACATTTTATCCGTTGGACGTCCGTTCAAAGTTTTGAACATGCTCAAAATTTTCCACCGGACATGACGGACGTTGACGGATAAAATGTACGCTTAACGGACATGCAACGGATATGGACGGACGATCTAACGGATTAGAACGGACGTCTAACGGACATGAACGGATTGAAAAAAAAGTTATCCGTTAGGCGTCCTTTCGAGCTATCCGGCAAGGTATGACAGAGGCTTTAAACACATTAATACACATACTTAGAAAAGTATAATCCTTCTGAAGTCGTGTGTTAAGAAGTGTGTTTTGAATAAGGATTTAGAAACTGCGTGTTTAACAATTTGTGGTAGACATTGATATTATGTATTGGAAAAACTTAGAAAAGTATAATCCTTCCGAAGTCATGTGTTAAAAAATGTGTTTAACATACGTATGAACAAGTATGGATTTGGGAACTGCGTGTTTTAACAATTTGTGGTGGACAGTGTTGTTCTGTTTTTGAAAATTTGAAACGACAAGTTTGAAAAGACAAATCATCTTAATGAACTACTGCAAGAAATTTAAGCATCTACGTGTGCATTAAATGAAATAGTTTTCAATATATGTACGTATTGCGAATATTGATGTAAATTATGAAGCATAATAAATTTGAGGTAGGGACAATTTGCCGGGAATATTTTTCATTCGATAAGATAGGTAAATCATGTTTTAAATAGCCCGATAGATGCTAATTATAGTATATGAAAACACGTCACATCTTCTATTTTCATACCTTGAACAGGTATTCCTACAAAAACAAGGCCAAAACTATTGATTTTTTAATATTGATTTTATTTTATTATTAACATCCTTTATGCAAGATACCATACCACGTAACTTGTCAAGGAGCCAAATAATATCGAATCAATTCAAATCGTGCTTTTTTAATTCTGAATATATGTATATCTGTATTTGTCCTGGTCTTTTAAGGTTTTATCGTCTATAAAATAAGATAAGATAGTACATGTATATATTTTAAACGGAGAACATCTTACATCAGTTGGTCATAGATCACCCTGTGTTACTAACACATGTTATATTGCCTTATCTTGCATTTTAACACATCGGCCCTTCGTTGTAATACAGATTCAACAGCTTCTTGATGTTTTACCTGCAATCAACTTGAAGATTTGTAGTGCAATTTTATTGTTCCTCAAACAAAAAGTGTAAACATCTGAAAAAACATTCTTTAAAATTGCTTGAGTCTGGTTTAAAATTGAGGGAAATGATTTCATATTGTATTTCATGAAACTGTTGAAGATATCTCATATAGAAGTTCTTATCATGAACTAAGTCGTGTAAAACATAAGTTACTCGTTGCATACATAATGTGTTATAATTATGATGTTAAGATTAAAGTTATGTTTTGCTACGCAACAGTAAGAACGGAATAACTAAAAACAAAAAGTCGAAAAAAGACGAACAAAAGCATTGTAAAAATACATGCAATAAAGTTGAAGAAGAATATTCAACGCTTCATAATACAAAAAATATATAACATTTAAGATGTGTGACCGAATGCTACCCACCCTTTTCCCCAACTAAAAAATACCACAAAACCGGAAAGGACTATGGACCATCGGAAGGGTCATAGCAAATTATTTTATGCTATCACTTAAAGTGGTAACAATTGGGACTTTTAACTTTCTGTTATCAGTTTAAAAAAAGGATAAAATCCATGATTTCCCTTTTTCTAAAAAATGGAAAGTAAATCAGCTCAATTGTGTCCGTTTTAGCGTAGATTATAGTATTGAATTGGACCGAGTTGAAGGAAAAAAGGGGAAATTATCACTGAGGGTCAAATATTTTTTCATGATTTTTTAAGAGCGAGTGGTCAAAATAGGAAAGTCAAATACCCATCTTGAAATGTGCAAAGATTAACCAGGTTTTGGTGCTACTAAAGACTTAACTGACCAACCTTAATAAAAAGTTCCAAATTTTTCATTGATACATGAAGTTTACTTAGATAATTGTCAATTATTTTTCACTTCATATCCACATTTTAGTCGAGTTACATAATATAGTTGAATCTGTTTATGTCCTGAATGCAGCTTGAAGTACTTTTAACCAGACACATTAAACAGTTATAATTCAACCTCGATATTATTAAATTAGCTATAATAACTCAATATGTTTTCTTGCGTATGTCACTTATTAAAAAGGTTTACGACATTTCCCTAATGGTTCAACCAGTGTCCTGTACATGCATATCAAATATTACTTTGAAAAGTTCAATGTTCGTGAAAAATTATTAAGTAAAAACCGATTATTCAGTGGTATTCTCCAACCTTGAAAAAAAAATGCATTGAACACGAATCTTAGATTCAGTTCTTCTGTCTAATACAAATTTAATGATTTTCTCAAGTTAAATAACATGGCAATTATAACACATTATGTCAATCTAACCAAGATTGGCTGTTTGACATTTCAAAAAAATCTTTCATCCTTTTTCCAATAGATTTTCTACATAGTAATACAAGCTGTCGTAGTGTAACATCAGGCTCAGAGATAAACTATTTTTCTAATAAAACTATTAGCCTGTACAGAGATTAACAATAAGAAATCGACTTTCTATTCCATCAATATGATAAAGTTGTTTTCGGTTTTGCAGTTCGTGTGAAGTCCTGGGAAGTTATGGCTTAGGTTTTATTTCTGCTGGATAATTATTCATCATCATTAGATGTAATGCGATGTTATTTACAAGTCAAATCACTTTTCCAGGTAAGGACTTTTGTTTGATTTATATTCATCTTTCCTGTTGAGGGAAAAATCTCTAAGGTATTGCTAACACTCCTTGGTTGGAATATAATTCTGGAAACTATTTGGAACACTGCATTATTTTGAATATCAGTTAATTGCCAACTATTCGCCTAACGTAAGTCATTATTTCCTAATTTTGAAAAAATGATTTTAGAATATATTTAAATAGCGCCATCTTATTTTTTTCTTTTGTTGTATCTTAGGTTTTTTTTCTTCAATCGGCGAAATGTAAATGTTACCTTTCCAGAAATCATATATGAAAATAAAAGTTGGAGAAAAAAGTAGGAAAATTTCCCAAATATCAACTTTTGAATCTGAAGGTCAACTAACTGGTAAAATATTGCAAATGAAAAAAAAAAAGGTATAGAGTTGTGTTGGTTTATTCTACATTGGCTAGAGGTAAAGATGTTTAACCCCGCCGCATTTTTGAGACTGTCTTAAGTCAGGAGCCTCTGGTCTTTTTTAATCTTGTATGCTTTTTAATTTTGGTTCATTTATGTTTTGAAGTTTAGTATAAAGTCCATTTTCACTGAAGTAAAATTGAGAATGGAAATGGGGAATGTGTCAAAGAGACAACAACCCGACCATAGAACAGATAACAGCAGAAGGTCACCAACAGTTCGTGAATGCAGCGAGAAATTCCCGCTCCCGGAGTCGTCCTTCAGCTGGCCCCTTAACAAATATTTATACTAATTCAGTGATAATGAACTCCATACTAAACTCCAAATTGTACACAAGAAACTAAAATTAAAAATAATACAAGACTAACAAAGGCCAGAGGCTCCTGACTTGGGACAGGCGCAAATTAGTATACATTTTATTAAGGGGCCATCTGGAGCCCAACTCCGGGTGCGGGATTGATGACCCATTGGTGGATTTCGGCCGTTATTTGCTCTTTGGTCGTTTTTTTTTTTTTGTCTCTTTGACAGATTCCCCATTCTTCATTTTATAGAGAAGCATCAATAAATTTCAGTAACGTGAACTTTGGCGAGCAACATTTCTCTCTGACCATGACTCCAAATAAATATCTTATTAGATTATTTCCGCTTATGGTGCTGTAGCGTTGTAATGAATAATATCAATAGTTGTATTTAAGTGGACATAATCAATAAACAACAATAATAGAAATGACTTCGTGTATCCATAATTATTTATATTTATTAAAGTTATTTACAAAAATAACGTGAATAAATACGTAAAATTTTTTTTTTTCTAAATATGGATCATCAAAACTGAAATCGATTTTATCACTTCGGAAGCCATATGTGCTTCGTCACGTCACGTAGTTGTGAAAATGATGACGTTTCGTTAAGACTATGTCATCGAGGATAAGTAGGTTGCCTAAGCATATATAGTCAGCGAAGGGATAGTAACTGTCATATCAAATCTCGCTTCAAATCAGGAAGGTAGTTACGGAATATAGGAAGTAAATTATTGTCATTTGGAACTAAGCTTTTACATTAATAGTTCAGTATTGGAATATTATATATCATTGAAAATTTATTATTTAGCATAAGGTAAGCAAATATTCGTTGATAATGAAATGCATAAGTGCAACATGTGCTTTTGGAAATATCTAAATTATTTAACTTCCATGCAAATGTTGATACTTGTTCTAATAGTACGTGCACTATATATATGATAAACTGTAATTAAAGCTCTTTGAGTTGTATATTTTTTTAATTTTATTTTATGTCAACTTATTTATATGAATTAAAAAAAAAAGCAATTGTGTATTCGCATGCTTAATATCAGATAAAGCATGGTTATTGTATTGATAACCTTAGAAGGTGGCAGGATAGGCCAATGAAGTTAAGCAAAGATATAGAGACAGAACTACACATGGCTGACGCAACAAGTTGAAATAAACTTAATTTCTTTGATAAAATTTAAAAAAAATATAGAATATCTTTGACCTTATTTTTTTCTACACTAGAATATTAATTACAATTTATTTTCTATTACAATTCAAAAAGTCTTAAAAAGATACTCAACGTAAAAGAAACTTATGAAAATAAGTTGTAAGAAGCTGAACATGTGTTTTACTTGTATGCCTATCAAAAGGGTCATAAGAATATAACATAATTCAGTTAAAGTAAACTGTGCATTAGGGAGTTTAAACTCTGAAAACTTTACAATATTAGTTTTGAGAAAAAATTTCCAAGGCCATTAAAACAAGTATAAGAATAAGCATAAGTACAAACATTACCTACGCAACAGATGGTTAAACGTTTTATTTCATTGCGTAACTAATTGCTATTTGTAAGATTCGTAATTGGTGGTGCTGTAGAAATACATAGAATACACGGTGCTGTTTATTATTTTTTTTTAGAAGATTCATATTGTTAATCTTTGATTGTATGTAGGTTGTTGTTGTTTTTTTTTTAACTTTTTTCTTGGCAGAATATTGGAACTTGCCGATTTTTTTTTTAATGAGTATAGCCTAGACAGAAGAAGGGTCGAGGCATAACAATGATCATACTGTAATTGTAGTTCGAAAAACATTTTAAACCATAAATTTCGAATAAATTGTTTCAGAAATTTCTTGTTTTAAACTTCTATATCTTTTTAGATAACATAAATACTATAACTTCTATCAAACTGGGGTTTACTGTGCATGTTGCTCTGTGTTTGTTTAATCTACATTGGCTAGATGTATTAAGGGGAGGGGTTGAGATCTCACTAAAGATGTTTAACCCGGCCGAATTTTAGCCCTGGCCCCAGTCAGTCTTGAATAATTCTTATATTTAAGTTCATTAAGGAGTTAAGTAGGATGTCCATTTTAACTGTACCAGACATAAGTACACATTTGTGTTTAGGGACCAGCTGATTTTCTCGTTGTGTTGAAGACCCATTGGTGTCCTTCGGTTGTTTTTTACTCTTTGGTCGGGTTGTTGTCTCTTTGACACATTCCCCATTTCCATTTTCTATTTAAAAAAAATAACAGGTCCAGGGGCAAAGAAAAAAATAATTTAGATAACAATCTGCAAGAATTTCTGACTTTTAAAATTCATACGATTTCCCCCCGAAGATTTTGATAAATTATATTACATATAGGTAATAATTATACATACATTGAAATAACTGACTGTGAAACATATATTTTCAATTCTTTCACTATGACGTGAAAATGTTTCATCAATAGGTTGTAATCATTGATTTTGATTGTATTATTGTATTATTTGCATTGAGATTGATAGCTACAGCTGCTGCACATATACATATATATGTATATACCAACGCAAACATGAACATGTAAAATAAAAAAATGAATAAAACAAGTGACATTATGACATGTTTTTTTTTAATTTTATTTCAGATGTGAAGCTTACAAAAACAATAACGATGAGTAACAACACTTCGAACATTCCAAGATCGCCTAGATTAAGCACACCTGATAATCTCCTTCAATTATGTTTACGAGATCATTACGATATTTTGCGAGAACTTGGAAGAGGAACATACGGTAAAGTTGTTTTGGCTAAATGTAGAGAAACTGGAACTAATATTGCCCTGAAAATCCTTCCAAAGACACACGTTAAACTGAAGGAATTTCAAAGGGAATTTAACCTTAGCTACTTTCTATCGCCTCATACTAATATAGTTGACACTTACAATGTTGCATTCGAAACTAGAGTTTCGTTTGTATTCGTACAAGAATTTGCGCCTTTCGGTGACCTTTTTGATCTCATTTCGCCACAGGAAGGAATGTCAGAAAAAGACTCAAAAACCGTCATGAAACAAATTTCGTCTGCACTCGACTTCGTGCACAGCAAGCAACTGGTACATCGAGACATCAAACCTGAAAACATTCTTGTGTTTGAAAAAGACTTCAGTAAAGTTAAACTTATGGATTTCGGCATGTCGAGAAAAGAAGGTACAATAGTGCGAAAAGTGAATGGATCCATTCCATACACACCGCCAGAAGTTTGTGATGCCGTCCGAAACGAAAGCATCAGTGTTTCTTCTTCCGGTGATATGTTTGCATATGGAGTATTGCTCTTCTGTATGTTGACGGGGAATTTTCCGTGGGAAAACGCAGACATTAGTGACATTTACTATAACGAATTCATTCAATGGCAACGACGAAAAACGACCAAAATTCCATCCCAATGGCGTAAATTCACCCCTCGTTTAATGAGGTTCTTTCGGAAAGCACTTGACTGTAAACCAGAAAGACGTTGTGAGGTAAAGGACATAAGTAAATACATTAACGACAATTGGTTACGCCAAACCAAAACATCAAATGACAGTGATTTTGAAGATGACGTCACGGATAGTGATCACATGGACAAATTAACAAATATTCTACAAGACCACGGTATTGAAACGAAAGTAGATAAACGACTGCGGGAGCGGAGAATTTCAGAATGGTTGCTACAATCATAATATAACAATACATCCCTCACCAAAGAGCTTTCATTAAAGTATATATTCATAAAATTTATTTCAAAATAAACAAATATTTGTCATATTTTAAATGGCTTTTTTTTTTGCATTTTGACAAAAACGAAATAGAAATTTTGAGGTATAAATCAATTAAACAGCAACCTTACAACAGTAACAACACAAAACATCATACATTTCACGAAGATTTAACACAAGCTTTCATTACCTCACACCAATCTTTTCTGTTAAGACTGCTAGCCTATTCAGCTCATACATTTCTATTAATTGGAAATGATTGAAGTTTAATAACGAGGCAACAATATGTCAAGCACTAAATCGTTAATGATCCATCGCTGTTGTCAGTGCAAAAGTGTATTCTTCACGACCCAAACACTACGTCATTATTTGTATCAAAATACAGAAGAAAAAAACTGAAAAAAAACTTTGCTAAGGATTCTATATCCTAATGATGTAGAAGCTTCGAATTCAGTTCAGACTTCGTAACGTTCAATGAAGGTTTGACTAAGGATTGAGGTTGCAAAATGTGATCAATACACAAAATGTAATAAGATATAAAACATACATATGAATCTATAAAAAAAATGTACCAAGTAGTTTAAATTTTAGTGTCAATAAAAACGTAATGTCAGCTGATCTCAAACATAGACTTTGCATTATAAATGACGTCTTATATAACCGTATTAAAAGTTTTCCTATTTGTGAGATACTGATGTAAACCTAAGTTTTAAAATTGTTTTTCATTACGCAATCGGAAACATCGTAATAACCAGATGAGCGTTCAATAACTCCTGAGTAAGGTAACAAAACTCATAGACACGCTATATGTTCCTTCACATTTGTTTCAGAATTATAGGACCTTTGTTTATCATATTGTCTTCTAAGTAGTTTATGTATGGATGTTAAATAATACATAAATCAAATTTCATTAGATGCAACAATGGATTTTTTATATATGTTCTTTTACTTTTCAAAGAGAAAGGCTTCTATATGAAGATGAAATTATGTTACCAATATTATGATGCTACACAGGGAGAAGTAACTAAATAATAAGAAAATCATATTATGTTTTAATGCACGCTGTTTAACCAAACATAAAGTATTTATGTGCTAAAATGCTCCATCTATTTTGAACATATGTGTAAATAACTGAGCACATCCAATTATTTACACTTCAAAATTAGCCTTTACTTTCTAAAATCAATAAAACAAACACAAGGTTGGATACTAAATGGCGCAGTGACCACCTCTTAAATTCTATTTCTTATACAAAATGTATCTGATCTGCATGTTTAGTCCATCAAACTAAATAACAAAAGTCCTATCAAAAACACAAGATGACAGAATCTTGGACAATACTTTCTGCAACAAAAAAATCTACAAAATAAATACAACACATTTAAATACTGTTCTATATAAAACTTGAATACAAATATTTTGTATACAAAAAAAAAATGAAAATAAACTTCTACCTATACATGTATATATATATGACGTGCGCGTATGTGGTTACTACTCAGTCCTCGATAACTAAAAACCCGTGCAATTTTCTTTTATACTGACCGCCAAACCGGTTAACGGCAATAGTATACAACTTATACAAAATCTCCTTTATCAAATTAATGCGCAATCTTTCAAATACCTTCCGCGTACAGCACATACATTCATCAACGTTTGAGTAAGGCTTTAAGACTTTTAACACGCTAAACTTTCTTAAATTTCATTTTTAAACTACTAGTATACCACATCCCCTTATTTTTTTTCTATATGACCTTCGATTATCATATTATCTTTTAAGTTTCTGTATAGCGGAAAGTAGAGTTAAAGGATATTTCTTACTTCTTATCTTTCTTCCTAAGAAGTTCCTGCATGAAGTCAGCCTCATAATAATAAAGAAACAAGTCGGCAAGTAGAGGGGCACAGTTTGTTCCCATTGGGATGCCAACAGTCTGTTAAAAAACACGTCGTCCGAACGTTACAAACTGTAGGGATTGTGCTTGACATATATATGATGAAGACATAATCTTCCAACCAGTTTAATTGAGGTCTGGAGCTGGCATGTCAGTAACTGCTAGTAGCCCTTATAGTTATATGTGTTACCTTTTCTGAAACGGACTCGGACTTCTTTTAAACTGAGTTTTGCTGTGCTTATTGCTGTATGTTTGTTTTTCTACATTGGGTAGATGTATAGGGGAGGGTTGAAATCTCACAGAAATGGTTTAACCCCGCCGGATTTTAGCACCTGTCCAAAGTCAGAAGCCTCTGATCTGTGTCAGTACTTGTATGATTTTTAATTTTAATTCATTTATATATTCCTAAGTTTAGTATGACGTCCCATTTATACTGAATTTACACATTTTTCTTAGGGGCCAGCTGAAGCCCGCCTCTAGGAGCGGGATTTTTTTCTCGCTGTGTTGAGGACCCATTGGCGTCCTTCGGGTGCTTTCTTCTCTTTGGTCGGATTGTTTGAAACATTCCCATTTCCATTTTGAAAGTTATATGATACAATGTTGGTGTTAAAAACCATTGATAAGAATGATAGACCCTGAAAAAAGGAACAATACGAACCCAACCGAATACTGGGGTTGATCTCATGTGCCCTGAAATTGAAGGATGACGTTACCATATCCATTTCCAACAGAAAAAATAAATTAACAAGAGCTTTTGCTGTTCCATGTAGCAAATGTTAATATAAAATGCCTTGAAGAGAAGACCGTTTGGTAAAATAACCAAACAGCTCGTCATTTTGCCAGAAAATCAAAAGTTCTTTATACTTAAAATTGAGAATGGAAATGGGGAATGTGTCAAGGAGACAACAACCGACCACAGAACAGACAACAACAGAAGGTCACCAACTATAGGTCTCCAATGCAGCGAGAAATTCCCGCACCCGAAGTCGTCCATAGATCTATTAATATAAAAAATTGAAGTCAACAGCAATAGCATAGAGAAACATAAAGATTAATTTGTGTATGAATTACAGATTACAAGGATTATAAGTCAAAGACAAAGCAACCTAACGAACACACAATATAGATATCTGAAGGGCAATACACAGACTAAGCCAATAAAAGGCAAATGTCTATACAACATTTCAGGTCCTATATTGTCCTAGGGCTTTAACAGATGTTAACAATCAATACCAAATTCTCCAAAATATTAATTATAAAGTATCAAATCTAAAATATGACGTAAACAACCAATACAGGAAACTAGAAATCCTCCTACTTTAAAAAAGAAATTATACTAGTGGACCACCAATACGTATATTTATAAGAATATATTCATTAAGTATTTAATAAACATTAATTTTGTTAAATAAATGAGTTGATCAAAGCGGACGGACTTACAAATTGATTCGTTTCGAACAGGTACTCGTTTTCTTGCTTCAGAACAAAATTGATAAATTTATAGTCAAAACCATCTATTGTATGCATTAATGATTTCATTTACTTTTTTATGATTATCTTTTTATTTCTGTACCGAAATTCTTGCGTCAATAAAAATTTATACTGATTAGTTTTCAGTCTAAGATGGAGATTTCATTGCATATTATCTTAAATCTAGAGTTATCATATGAGAAATGATAAAAATCTTATGTATATCGAAGGAAATTAAGTGCAAATAAACTCATCATAGATACCTGTATAAGCGCTAGATGCGTTTTTCATCTACACAAGACTCGTCATCGACAATCGAATAAAAAAAAGTCAAATAAAGTACGCAGATGAAGAGCATAGGACCAACATTTTCTAAAAGTTTTGCCATATGATTAAATACCATGCTGAAGATTATTATATTCCCCTAAAACAACTATTCCTGTTTTATTGACATCAATGATAGAAATGAAAACCATGCTTTGTATCTAAAAATATCGAAAAGACTTCAGCGGAATAATGGATTCCATATTTCTAATTTTTACTGCTGCTTTCAATGTAAAAATACAAAGCTCACTACACCAAAACTATGTATAAAATGTAAGTAAATTAAAACAGACTTCACTTGACTAGGAACAAACTCAGCTGATGTCAAATATAGAAGTTGCAGTAAAAACGGCGTCTCTTATTACCATTATTCCTTATTTGTAAAACAGTAATGTAAGTCTGAGGTTTATAGTTTTTTATGGAAATAGAAGCTGGGGCAACCTTTAAATTGTTTTTCATCACGCTTTTGGAAAACATGCTCGTAATAAGTAGATGAGCGTTCAACAAAATATTTGCAGCTGAGTTAGATTATAAAAGTTATAGGCACGCTCAATGTTTCCTCAATTTCAGTACAAACTTTAAGTTATACTATACAAAAGACATTCGATTATCAGACTGTCTTCTTAACTTTTGTTGGCTAAATGTCAAATACATAAATAAAATTGTATAAACCAAAGCCTTTGCCGTTCCATGTCCTAATTTACACTCCCTAAATGCGATAAATTCATACTTTGAAACAAATTTAGAAAGAAAAGGAGTTCTAGAGTTGCTGTATTGAATAAAACGTCAAAGAAGAAAGATTGGAAGATTGATTTACATTTTTTCTAAAAATTAATCATCAACGATCAACTTTCATTATTAACATATTCTATCAAAAATACGCAGTACAATCGAAATGCTAATTTAGTTTGGTAATTAAGAACTCAGGGTCATGGATCTGATATATATGCATTACTATATCGAGTTCATTTGTATTTTATTCAATCTAACGGCATATATGAAAACATATTTTGCTTTAAAAGGGCACTAACTGTCAAATTCATATTCACCGAATTCACTCAAATTCTCATATTCTATTTATAACAATGTAAAACATTAATAAAAATTATAAAAAGTCTGAAATAAACAATAAACAGGGCACAGGCATGAAAAAATGTAGCTTCGTTTCATGTGTATTTTAGTCCAGACGCCATCTAATTAAATATCGAGTTGACCTCAGATGACCATATAAGCGATGTAAACATAAATAAAGATATGAATAGATTAAACCAACACGTGCAATTGGATTTGTATAGGTCTGTTTAATTCTATTTTATAGATTAAAAATATGTATTTCTCATCACTTTTATCCGTATAAGAATGATTTTATGTGGATCGGTTATCAAATGATTTACCTTTGTTTCACTTTCATTATTGACATTCTTTTCCTTTAAATAAGCGGTACACGTACAATGTATGCGTTGTCAATCTCTAGCTAGGGGTATAAATTGAAGTTCACATGGAAACGCAGTTTACGAATGGAAAGCGTTTGTCATATTCCGCGCTTTGTAAAGGCATTTCATTATGTAGAATACAGTGATTTAAATCTGGGTTTATAGCTAGCTAAACCTTTAAAACTGAAGATGTAAGTGTTTTAAATGCATATTGCAAAGACTGAAGAAACCAAGGACATTTATAAGATTTTGAGAGAGTAAATGAGATGAATAAGAGATATCTTAAACGGGAAAAGAAAATACATTAGTTGGATTAGCACAAACATGGAAATTGAATTTATGACGTGAAGTTGTCTGTATGTTGGGTTTCGAACAATTAAACTACCTATAGTCCTTTAGTTTATGAAACGGCGAACTGTAAATGCAATGCAACCAGGTGAGTTGGCATGATAAGCAGAGGGATTTAGCTGTCACACGATTGAAAGTCGCATTAAATACTTATTTTAAAAGCCAGTTGCACTTTTCACAAACAATTTTAAGAGTAAAAATACTCGTAAGTCTAACACATTTCAGTTTAACTTTTTTGTGAAAAAGGGAAGATGACACGCCTGTGTTAATGGCAGATTGTCGTTGGTATATATTTGATGTAAGGAATTTATAAGGTACAAAGCAAGATTTTTAAATTGCATCATCTTTTTGAGTAAAAAAAACACATTAAGGGAAAATAATATTTCTTGGTCAAATCACATAAAAGAAAATCTGAAAATGAGGACAAGGTGGCTGGTTTAACTGTTTGTTTAGATGCTAAAAGTTTCAAGTTCAGATTTCATATGTAATACTTAACATCTGAATTTGTTTTTAAAAAACTTCGAGTTATTTAAGTTTAGAATATTTAAATTTGAGTGACGAATACCATCCAGTTAGTTTTATCATACAATTTCCCTAGTGTGAGGAAATATTTCAGAATTTGTCGAACCCTATTCATCTTGTTGTAGAAATAATAAAATCTTATGTCAATTTTTGTGTTTTTGTAAGAAGTGAGTACTATTCAATTACATAAGGATAATGCAATGGCGCTATATGAAACCTGAACTAATAACTTGAGACGTTATCTATAGAAACATTCGTTTTCTTTTGCAGAAACTGAATAGGTCTTTGATCTTTAAAGCACTATCCAATATATTATGAATAAATGATACATGATTTTTATGATTAAGTTATTATATAATTTCAAATGGGTTATTTGAGGTCTTTTCGGATTTTCATTGAGATATTTGAGTCTTTTTTTTATATGCATCCGGGTTATTCGAGGTCTTTTCTGATACAGATCGAGTACATTATGCCTTTACTTATGAATCTCTATTAACCTATCTAATTTTGAATTGCGTTATTTGATAAGTGATCAGCTTTCTGAATTATGTTTGTCCAAAGAAATAATATTTCAAGATATACAAATAAGTAGATATGTTGTAGTATTGGCAATAAGACACCCATGCACTAGAGACCATACGGGTTAGATGTGGGTTTAGCTAATGTAGTTTATAACATAATCCGAATTAGAGTTCGAAATAGAAATTGGCATATAGATTAGTATGAAAGTTAGTATCGGCATGATTCATGTTAAAGAGGAATCAAATGACACCAGACACAATTCGTGTACATTAATCACGATTTATCCACGAACCTAACGACTCAGAAATAACATACACGACAACATCACGAAGTTTTCATCAGTTGACTGGTGTCTGTAAGCATGTCAAGCATTGAATGGCTCATAGTACGAAAAACTAACTACCAGAGATTATCACAGGACTGTCACATATTAAGTTAAATTTAACACATTATAAAGATCCATTTAGCTTTGTTAAATAACTATGCACATCAAAATAAAGCGATAAAAATGCTTAGGATTAACAAAACAAATGTTTTACCGCGCTTGTTAAAAAAATACAAATCATAACTGATAATAATAACAAGATTCACCATCGTGGTAGTTCACCATTATAGAAAGAGAATCATCACTGATGTTACCGTAGATATAAGAAATAATGTATACCTTTATCACTAAGAAATTGATAATCATTTGTATATCAGTCTATGACCTATCAAGTGATGACCCAGCTGTCGAATAATGAGCAGACTACACAAAAATGCATACATACATTCGAGATGATATGTTCATAATACTTTATAGATCTTTATAGGTTTGAATGAGAGGAGAAAGACACAAAAGGATCATTCAAATTCTTAAATCGTAAATATGCGGATAACGCCATTGCAATAAAAAAATAAGAAAAAGACCAATAAAACAAACAGCAGAGTTCAAAACACAACATGGAAACTAAAGATTGAACTAGAGTAAAACTTAAGAACATATCTGTTGTCATCCGTGAAATGAATAATTTTCCTTCTAATTTTAGATCCATTTTTCTTTATCTTTTTTCGGGGCGAAATTATAACAATACAAGGCCAGAAAAAATGAATCTGAGTAAGTTGCTTTTGAATTTAATTGAACAAAATGAAATATAACCTAGTCTACATCACATTTGTTAAAATCACCTTATTAGAAAATATCTCTTGAGTTCAACGGTGATATCAGACCAAAGAGGAGAAGATACAAGAGGAGTTCGTTTTTAGCTAGTTTTGCTGCCATTATCTACATGCAAAAAGTTTGAAATTCTTGAGCTTATAAGTAAAAACACAATGAAAATATGTTATAACAGGATGATATTTTGAACATCTGAAAAATAAGCATGACAAGATAACAAAACTACAGAATTCCAAGATAATTCATTAAAACTGACAAAGTAACACCAAAACATTGTTTTAATATTGTTGAAATAGGTCCGTTGTTTTATACACATGGACTGAATACTAACCTTATCTCCCTAGTTTAAAAAATGAGATAGTGTAAAACCTTTTTATCTTGTGATCGAAGTAATTAGAAAAATGTTCAATTTATTCATTGTATGAACTATTCAATCATATACAAATGATTTAATCGCACTTTTATGTTGGTTGAGCGTAATCCACATAGAAACGGTTTTTTTTCTAACAGCCGACAAGGTCTTTGATCTATATAACACAATTTTATCTATTATGAAAGTCTGGACGCTTAAGAACAACATTATCAATATATAATCTTTTTGATTTAGTAATATTAATCATTGAAAAAAGGTTTTTGAAGTTTTAATCTGATAGCATTCAGGTTATAGGAGGTCTTTTTTGATATACATGAAGGTTATTTCAGATTTTTACTGATACTGATTCGAATCCAGAAAATAATACCCTTTCTTATACATAACTGTTACCCCATGTTACTTAAAGTGGCGTTATTTGCAATTGATAAATCAAGTGTCAGTATCATTTATTTCCAAATCAAAATAATTTATAATATGACAATACGGATATGTGTGGTAAATCACAAATGTATCAATGAGACAACTATGAAATTTAGACCGAAAAAAAGAGCGGAAGAATACCAGAGGGAAAGTCAATCTCATAGATCGTTAGGGACGACATCAAAAGTTCAGTGAAGAATAAAAAACTTAATTCATATAGTTTTTCACTGACCACCCCCCCCCCCAACCCCACCCCTCTTAACTTAATTTTGGAAAAATTGATTGACTCATATAGATATATGTAAAAATCAATGTTGGATAACCACATCTTGCAGCAGTTCAACTCTCCAACTTCAACAGATCTCCAACTTTTTACATTCAATTTAAAAACAAGACATTTAGTTTTTTACAAAAGACAACAACAAACACAACAAAAGGTGACGGAGTAAACTAGATTTTCGGGATTTCAACTAATCTTTCTTTATTGTTTGATTGACTGAAGGAATAAAAGAGAACCAACGACCTTCAGCAGGAAACTGGATTAAAGTCGAAAACACCTACCATGTGCGGGATTCAGATTCACTATCGCAGTGTTGACATTCTTGTGATACTAGTTGAACGACTTTGACTCGGTCGATGGAGTAAGAAAAGGTATATAAAAAGTAAAATAGCAATTATGCTTAACTCCAAAGAAAATTCAAAACTGAAATTCGATAACGAACGGCAAGATAAAGAACCTCAAACACACTAAACGATTGGAAAACAAATGTCATAACCCTGACTTGGAACATACATTTCCTTTTGTAAAATATCGTGGATTAAAAGTATGACAATGGAAATCAGAACAGAAAATACATTTTTTTAAGAATTAATCCTGGACTATAAAAGAGGGACAAAAGATACAATAGGGACAGTCAAACCCATAGATCGAATAGTAAACTTGCAACGCCAATGTTCTAGATGAAAAAGACAAACAGACAAATAATAGTACACCAGACACAACATACCATACATAAGGTTTAACAATTAACAAAAGCACGAGTGCAAACCAAAGAACAATAAACAATAGTACTGTATTAACTAATGCAACAGTTAATGAGAAAAGCATCAAAGTATTTAAACTGGTGATTAGAAATCATGCCATCTACACTCTAATTAATGTTTCTAATCTAATATGCTAATAATGTACTTTTGTTTTACTTGTTTATAGTACAAAAATAATCTAACATTATTGATGCTATTTTGTTTCACAGCAATTAATGATTACAATGTCTTTTTTTAATCCAGCCATTGTCACGTCAATGACTAGAGCTGCATGACAAACAGACCAAATGCATTGTATTATATAGATGTTATACATATTCAACAATCTAAATGTTTCAAATAGATACATAACAGATGAAGTTGCAATGACTTTTAAATGTTTGGATAGGAAATAATGACTTTTTAAATTCTATTAACAACAACAATGACTTCTAGACTTACTTCTATTTCATTAAGCATGTTTAATTGTCAAAACCTACAATATTTGTTGATAAAATTTCTATATATAAATCTGCTTTTAAATATCGCAATACAGCTGTATCTGGGAACCAGTCAGACTAAATGGTCGTGGTAAAAATAAAAATAACTTATTTCTATAGTTATGTTGAAATTGCTCTGAGGATAAACGCGCGTCTGGCGTAAACACAAAAGTTTATTCCGGTATCTATGATGAGTTTATTTAAGACAACTCGATCGGTGTCACTGCTGGTAGAGTTTTAATTCCCCTAGCACAGCACTTCATTGCTGATATGCATGATCATTGTTATGGTCATATTTATAAATTAACTGTTAACAAAACTTTTAATTTTTTTAAATACTAAGGTTTTTCTACCTCAGATCACCTTAGCTGTATTTTGCAAAACTTTTCGGAGTTTTGGTCCTCAATGCTCTTCAACTTCGTACTTTATTTGACCTTTTTAACATTTTAGGTTTCGAGCGTCACTGATGAGTCATTTGTAGACGAAACGCGCGTCTGTCGTAAATGTCACTGAAGAGTCATTTGTAGACGAAACGCACGACTGGCGTACATACCAAATTTTATCCTGGTATCTATGATGAGTTTATTTATTCACTATTAAATATTCTATTTCCTCCTCTTTAGGTCTGTTGTCCATAAGCATTATTAAATTGCAAAAGTAAAGGGAAAGATATCAAAAAGGACATTCAAACTTTTGAGTCGGTAAAAACTAACAACTAAAATTCAAAACGGAAAGCCTCATTTCAAACGGCAAATTCAAAAGCTCAAATACATTAAACGAATGGCCAAAACTGTCATATTCCTGACTTGTTACAGGGATTTTCAGAATACCAAAGGGCTGCATTGTTGTCTAACATGATGCTGTTGGCCAAAAGAAAACCCTGTTTTTTTACATTTTTTTAAGTTCAACTATACAATTTCAATATATCAATGCAGTATTCCGACATTAAGTTTCAACTGAATAGACTGGTTTATGGTTACTGAAGATATTGATGTAGATAGCAAGTGCCTTTAGCTGACCTTTAACTTTTGCTCCATAAAACTATGTAAATCGATATTTTATAGACTAATAACAATTCAATAGAAAAACTGCCCTAAACATTCCTAGGATAAACAGGAAAACTTTTCCGTTTGTGCTTTCATTCAAAACGTGTGTGTTACATTTTAATGTTATTATTAAAACCAGAATATTAAGTTACAACTTAATATCGGAATACTTCATTGATGTACTGTAATGTATATCATTTTAATGTTGTGTTACATTTTAGTGTTGTTTCGTAGTTCTCCTCTTATATTTGATACGTTTCCCTCAGTTTTAATTTGTAACCTGGATTTGTTTTGTTTTTTTTCTCAATCGATTAATAAATTTCGAACAGCGGTATACTACTGTCTTTATTTGACACGTTTGAATGAAAGTACAAACGGTAAATGAATACAACAATGAAGATATACCCCATCATTTACTTGTAACTTGTAACAGATCGCAATGTTAAAAAGAGAACCAGTGACGTGACTGTAGATAAAAGAAATGTTCAATACCTATATTACAAGGAAATTGATATACATATGTAAAATCGGTCTTTGACCCCCAGGGCAACGAGCCATCTGTTGAATAATGACCAGATTTATCAACAATGCTGACATAGAATCAAGATTTGTCTTTGCTACTATTCTATTCTATGACATGAATATTTTCTCTATTTATTTCGGTTCCATTTCGTTGTTTTTATTTTTGACGAAAAATACAAATATAGGAAAATACCAAACTGTAATAATCAAGTTTAAATTTATACGGCAAAATGGAAGAGATAAAGTCGTGTTATTGTTATATACTAATTATAAAAATGTCATACGTAACAAAGTTGACCAAAATGGCTAGAAGATGAATATGACAAACGCCAAGCATTTTAAATAACCATATCTTTGTGATTACAAATTACCTTTTCATGTCTTGTCTTCTAAAAATAAAAGGGTATGCTTTTATCTAGTTGCACTACCTTTCTGTACATGCTTGAAATTAGAAGTTCTTTTCCCTGTTCATGTGTTAAGTGGAATACTTCGAAATATTTTAATATAGATATTCGACAGAGAAGCGCCCGCATAGAAAAAAGTCTATAAAATCACGGTGGGTATGGTTGTCCTGCGAGAGAACGTTCTGTGCTGGTGATTTGGTCCTGTCAGGTGCTGGTGGGTCCTGATTCTGTGCTGGTGGGTTTGTTTACATTGTATCAGAACGGCAATAAAATGACTGTTTTGTTGCTTAATTTTTTTCTGATGCGTCATAAGTTCCATGCAAAGTATATTACAACAATATTATATTGCAAAAGTCGTGCAAGTTCGTTAAACGGAATTTTCCTGACGCTGTGCTGGTGATAAGAAAAACGGTCCTGGTTCTGTGCTCCTATGTCCTGGTTCTGTGCCTTTATATTTTAGTTAAAAGTGGCATATATTTAAGATCATTGATGCTGTACTGTTATTGACTAATTAACTGTTGTCTGCTTTCTTGAAATTGACATTGTTGTGAATCTGTTTACTGTTATTATGAGAGAAAAAATACCCCTATTTTATTATTTTTTTTTTAAATTAACTTTTATCTTATTTATTGGCCTGTTAATGGAACCCTTCTTGTCCCCTTTTAAGATAAGAAAATATGTTTACGATTTTCGGGATTACGATCATTTTGCAAGATCACCAAAATACGTTGTAATTTTTACAATACATATATAAAGTAGATGATGTGTATGTTTGTTGTCTATGGACAAATTTCCATAAGAAACCAAAGGAAGTATGTGTTAACGACCATACGTTATCGTACGACCTTCAACAACAACCCATAAAATAAAAATGTAAAAGGTTTTGCATAAAAATGGAGAGCAAAAATATAGATTTTTTTTTTACATAAATAAGGCCGTTAGTTTGCTCGTTTGAATTGTTTCACAGTGTCTTATCGGGACCTTTTATAGCTGACTATGCGGTATGGGCTTTGCTCATTGTTGAAAGCCGTACGGTGATCTATAGTTGTTAATGTCTGTGTCATTATAGTCTTTTGTGGATAATTGTCTCATTTGCAATCATACCACATCTTCTTTTTTATAAAACAATACAAATCTACACACACAAAAAACTGGCTTAATTTCAACTGGTTATCAACCCGAATCGCTATAAGATCATATATAAGCTCACCTGTGTCGAGGGGTCGTGTGAGATTCAAGTATTGTCTTGGTGTCCGAAATTACAAAAAGATCTTTTCTGAAATTACTTGACCAAATGTTACCAAATGATTTTTCAAGAGTGAATCTAGGAAAAACAATATTCATCAACAAACATGACCACTGTCTGTTAAAATTTAGTTGAGTTTTTAGTTACAGCCGATTCCATTGAGTATGTAGGCAAAGGTAATATCTTTGGTTAGCTTGCTTGTTAGCTAAACCTTGAAGTCATTGTTAGGTAAGGTATACTACCCTCCGTTCGAAGTAGCCTGGTCCTACAGACAGAAAGATGTGTCCTTTGTCGGACTAGTCTACTCTTAAAGTAGGGTAGTTTACATAACCTAACAATGACTTTTCTGTTTAGCAAGCAAGATAACCACAGATATTCCCTTTGTCTACGCACTCATTGAAATCGGTTTAATATTGCAAAAAGTCAAGCAATTAGGGCAAAACTTACCGAGTAAAAAAAATCAAAAGGCTGATGTCTATCTACCTTGCACATTTCAGAAAATTCAGATCAGATAACGAAACTGGGTCCAGCAACATTTATAAGCATTTTAAGATTTTGACACCACAGTTTCCATTCACCACAAATATTCTCGTTACAACGAATCATTTTAAATACAAAAATACCAGTTGCAGCCTTTTGTTTATCTATTAATGTATGTATACGGATAAAGTTATGAAAGGCAGCAGAGTCACCAGGATGAGGAGTCCATGTCATCTATAATAAATGCTAAGCATAGATCTAGAAAGCGACAGATAATCATGACATTAAAAAAACTTTCTTCTTTTCGACTTTTTTCGAACTAATTGAGACATAAAATGAATTATTTAGTATTGTGGAATTTTAACTTGTGTTCAATTCATTGGTTACATCTTTTACTAGGATAACAATCCTGTCAAGTATGAGCTGGGTAAAATATTTCATAAAAGAAGATGGAAATGTGAAAGTTTCCGTGCGTCAGGTGCAACAGCATACGAACAGCTTACACGCCTCGTCAGGGTGAAAACTAAAACGTCCACGAAAATTTGATTAAAAACCTTTATTCGTTCCAACAAAGTTATTGAGATTTTGTTGAGGATTTAACCATCTACGACAACAAGAATTTTTTTTTAGAATTTACAGCTCTTCTATAAATATATGTAAAGCAAACTATTGATCAAACTGTTTGCTATGATTGTTTGGATGTTTGTAAACGACAGGTAAGTAGTCTGTTTACTATATACTAGAATTTGTTTGGACAATGAACATTAACTTCAATATCTGTCTGTTTGTATTTGTCCAATCAAATACCAGTATGTATTGAAACTCCGCCTACCTATTGTCTGAAAACATCCAAGCAAACATAGCAAGCAGGTCAATCAAAGTTTTTCTTTGTATGCTTTTATAGAAGAGCTGTACTATATAATGCAAAGAAGCGTTTAAGTCTTTCGCCAAAAAATACTATCAATTTCTTTTTGTCCTATGTAAACTTCCGTACAATTTCCTTCCATTCATGATCATTAAATTGAACTGTAAAATATTTCTTGGTACCTTCTTAATTCCTTTATAAGTCTTATGTAAATATAATTATGACAATAACTGTTGTGAGCACAAGATTCACTGCACACTTTTAAGTTCTGCTTCATCAAACATTAAAATGTGAACTTAAGTTTTGAGACTTTTTAATCGACACGATTGGGATTTTTGTATATGAGAACATGGTTTATTTATTAGTTGAAAATGCGGCTTTGAACTAGCTTTCAGTACCTGCGAGCATTCGTTGTTCAATAATGTGTGTCTTTGTGTTATTATTTTATGTGATAAATTGTTGTGTTGGTACACCACTGTAACAATGAAGGAGGAAATGAGGAGGGTTAGTTGGGTGGAAGTGGGGAGGGGTATGCGGAGCGCTAACAAACATGTCTATGCGGCATGGGCTTTGATCATTGTTGAAGCATCAATGTAAGGGGCATTTATTATCTTAATATAACTATTCTTTTTTTAGATACTATATATTGTTATCTTATATTGGACGAAAGATGTTGCCCTTTTATGTAATTATGTAATACAAGTTACGATCATTTGAAAACACATATTAAACAGCAAAATGGATGCACAAGAGCTAAAATAGGAGTCATAGATCCTATTGACAACAATTATCTGCCCAATTTTATTGATTTTGTAACAATTGTTTCAAATATGACCAACTTCTTATCCAAAATCACCAACACCGTATCAGGACCCACCAGCACAATGACAGGACCCACCAGCACAGTATCAGGACATGAATAAATTGAGAAAATGCTAAATTTTAATAAATTGCAATGTTTTTTCACAAAATAGTTTTGTCGTGTGGATTGCGGTATAGAAAGCGGACTCTATGAGCATTTTTGTTTTATTTTTTCAGTTCTAGATTTTCTGAAAATGAGCATTTTTGTGTAACGCTTACTGAAACAGTTTAGAGGGTCAACTTTTTAATGGTTTATATATGAACCCATAAGAAACAAAATTGAAAAATCTCAACTGTTTCCTTCCATTTTTTATGAGTGAAAACGTCAAAAATCATCATTTTCGTCTTTGTTTACATTTTTTCATTGATCACCAGCACCCGTCAGGACCGAATCAATAGCACAGAACGTTCTCTCGCAGGACAACCATACCCACCGTGAAAATGACAAAACCAAACACAAAACAATTTTTTTCAACAGCTTTAAACTAGTTTGATTTCTTTCTAAATTCTAAGGGACTAACACTTACTAGTATACATATTTTTAAGGGGCCAGCTGAAGGACGCCTACAGGTGCGGGAGTTTCTTGCTACATTGAAGACCCATTGGTGGCCTTCGGCTGTTGTCTGCTCTATGTACGGGTTGTTGTCGCTTTGACACATTCCCCATTCCCTTTCTCAATTTCAACGTTCCTAATTCCAAGATATATTGAGATATTTTAGAACATTTTTTTAATTAGTATTTAATGAGAATAAATGTTCAATATTTTTTAACTTGTACTTGTTAGTAATTTTCAATGATATAAGAATAATGCAGTCGCACTCTAAGTAGTATGCACTTTGCATTTAAGACAAAATCCATATAGAAATGTTATTTTTCATATGCAAAATTAGTCTATGATCTATGAGGCACAATCTTATTTGTTATGAAAAATCAGTTGGTTTAACTTCAATCTATGATCTTATTTATAAGTTATTTTATAAGTTGAAACGGTAATTTGAAGTCTATTCTGATATTTATCCAGGTTATATGAGGTCTTTTCTGATATGTATCCAGGTTATCATAGTCTGTTTAGATATGCGTTCAGTATATTACGTCCTTTCGTCTGAGTCTCTAATACTGTTTGTCATTTTGAGCGACGTTATTCAATAAGTAATCAGTTTCAGTAGAATATGATCAAAGAACTAATATTTCATACTACAAAAATGAGAAGATATTTGGTTTTATTGACAATGAGATGTCTATGCATCAGAGAGTAATGTAACTATTACATAATACAAACAAGAATGCATTAGGAGGAAAGTAAGTATAGACATGATTCATTCTAAAGGCGGATTTAAATCAGACCGAAAAATATTCGTGAGAATATTCATTTTACTATTGTCGTGTGAGTTAATTGTGAATTAAAAGGAGACATCAACGACACAGAAGTAACCTCAAGCCACCAAAAAGGTTTCATCAGTATATCAGTATCTATAAAATATGTTCAGTTATACCTTGCCAGAGTAATAAAAAAACATAAATATACAAAGACAAATACTAAAAAACAATATAATACGTACTTAAGATGATAAACAATGTCAGTACCTAGAATCTATACTTCACACCATTATACATTATGTGTGAAGTTGATACGCAATATTTATTAACAAGATCTTGCAATCTTCCGATGATTTTAATTTAGATAAGGAAGGGGAGATGCTCTCTTACATAAACCTGGTTCATCAACTTTCTGATCAGACACTTGTAACGTTTATATATAAGTCTGAGTAGCAGCTGCATGCTCTTGAATATCGAATGGATTGACAAATGTTTATCTCATATGCAGGTGAAGTTGGTATATTTGCTCTAATCATATAAAGTGCAGACCTTGTTGATACTTCTTCACTATCAAATTCACAAATAAAACATGATGGTCTAGAAGTTCGGACGCTTTTAATCATCTTAATTATGTTTTGCAGTTATGTTTCATTTGTCTTTTTATATATTTAACATTTACTTTTTAGTCCATTTTTATTAATAAACTTTTTTGCGTGGATAACAAGTTAGATGTTTAGCTAAAAAGTTTTAGTAAAAAGTTTGATTTTCTACATTTTCTTCATTTCTTCAGTATCATCCAGAAATATTTACTCAAACCTCAAATTTGGAGGCCCTTGAAGACATATACTTTATTCCAAATGCCATCCTGCACTAAACAGATTTTTTGTTGTTGGTGTGAGTAATGTGTCTGCATATACATAAATTGAATACTTGCAAAATCATATACTCCTTATATGGATTTTGTTTTACAGTTATCTTCGGATATGTACTACTTTGATTTTCGTCAATCGATATGTTTGTGTATTGCAATCCAATTTGTAACTTTTGTTCTTTTTTAAAGCAATGTTAAAACATTCTTGATGTCCCTATCAAGCTAGGTACATGTATTGGTGGAGGGACAACAATTACAGTATTTGTGACATTTCTTGGTCTATTATAGTTTATTTTGTGTTGATATACATTTAATTTAATTGTGGATTTAACGCGTCATCTAATTAGCTGACGTCGTTTTTATTTTGTTTATCATATCAAAGACACAGTTTTGCCATGTGACCATGGCGTCATCAACGTTTTTTCATGATTTATGCCGGTTTGAAATGGAATTTAGAATTAAATTATAAGAAATAACTGTAATATTTTGTCCGTCTATTCGAAATAACATAAAAAATGTGGTGCACACTGTTAAATAACCCGCTACGCGCGTTATTCAGTGTGCACCCCACTTTTTATGTTATTTCTTCATAGACAGAAAAAATATTACAGTCATTCCTTAAGTATATATACGTTTGTATCATACGTTAATGCACAGAGGTAGTATCATTGACAGGATATATTAGGGAATATTTCAGCTTTGTAAACTGCTGGTAAGAATCGTCTTAAATTTGAGATAAAGAACAGAAACAAATAACGATGTTCCGATGACTGTTCTGTGAACTGGTGCATGTAGGTGTTACGTTGTACGATTATCTTCTCCAGTTCCATTGTTTTTAAAATATAGTTTCATTGGAAATAGTTAATCTTGCTTTTGAATAATTAACAATCAAAGTATCATTTCATATACGACCAAAGATAATCTGTTTATAGCTATTTTACCTATGACGACGTTGAAGCTGACATTGACAACGGCGTGCGCGTCCTTAGTTTAGCGATAATTTTCCATACCATTCTATTGTGATGAGAAAGGAAATTATCATTCACTACGGTCAAATGAAAATTTTGTAAAATAGCGATAATCTTTTTTGATAACCCCAAAAGTATCAGGTTTACTTCCTTTCGGTTAGACAAGGTCACCTACCTTCTCTTATTAATTTTCTAATAACTTTAATTTATCTTTTTCGATTTTCTCTCGTCTTAGAGAGCATAAAATATTGTACTAGTTTCAAATCTTAAAGACATAATTTTACCAGTTTTATAGGTTTTTCGTTACATCAGTTAGTTATTATATAATTGACCGTTAATATTATTTTTCTTATATTATAGCAATAACGTTTCATAGTTTAACCCAGTTTATCCAGACTGATATTACAAGATGACAACTAATGTGTTATTTTAAGAAGGAAGATTATTTTTCTCAACTTGTTGTATAAACAAAATACAATCACGACGACGACCTTATGTCAATAAACAAAGTACACTTTTCATAACATATTATATTAAGTAAGTAAACATAGGAATATTCCAGACAATGTAGGTCAGTATTTCCTCTGTAACAAAAAATGCAAAAGAATGCAAACAAATAATTGGTAAAACGAGGTTGGCTACGTCTGTCGTACACTATTTGTACAACACTTTTTTTAATAGGCATGCACGGATAAAAAGTGGTGCAATCAATTAATTGTAAATTTTCGTTTTAGTCTCAATTTCAGTCTGGCAAAAAGCCTGGTGCATGACCTTGAACTTCTTTCGTAGTAAATATTTTGCATTAGAAAATATGATATAAAAAAGAAGATGAGGTATGATTGTCAATGAGACAACTGTCCACAAGAGACCAAAATGACACAGACATTAACAACTATAGGTCACCGTACGGCCTTCAACAATGAGCAAAGCCCATACCGCATAGTCAGCTATAAAAGGCCCCGAATAGTTGTACAAATAATATTATTAAGTTTTTGGGACATCTACTTTTGCTCTCTAAAAAACATATTATAAAATTTAAAATAAGAAGGTGTATCATAATTGTAGATGATAAAGTTGTCTTTCCGGGACCAAATAGGTTAAGAAACTGACTATGGTAGCGATAGTAACATTTCTATTAGGTTTAAATTTTCTGACAGAAATATACCTTAACTATATAAAAAATTGAACGGAAAACATAAATACACCCAAGAATGCTTAGGAATAACAAGATTACATTTAGGTCACAATAGCACAACCATATATGGTCATTACTAGAAGATATGTCCTCTAGATTTTGAAGTAGCCATTCATCTTAACAGAAAGGGAACCATCAGTGCTGTGACTGTAGACGAAATAAATGTTATTATTATTCTCATAAGAAAATCGGTGTTATTGAAGTTCAGATTGATAGTATTTCCTAGGTTAAGTTTCTGTACAATAAGGGATAGATATTCGGTATTATGCCGTATACGTTTTTGTTATGAGATATGATAATTATGGTTGTGGTATAAAATGCGTTAAGCTTTCGGTTCAATATATGTTATGTTTGAAATGATTTTTCGTTAATATTTAAACCACTTGCGACACTTACAGCTTAGAAAAAAACTAGTTTCTGTAATTGAGAGAAGCCTGATTGTCAATAGAGAATCAACGATTGTCGGTAGGAAACGTGGCAATACACGTCACTTAAATCTGAACTCGAACCCACCATTCACGTGCGTGGTTCTAACTCGCATTATAACTTCTTACATGCTAGTGGTTCTTTATATGCATTAATTAGACCACGCGGCTACCGCAAACCCTCTCGTTCTGTCCCTACAAAAAGATTAAAGAGCATACAAATTTGTTTTCTTCTGAAAAACAGAACAAGAAAAGGACATATTTCCCAAAGACTATGATAACAGTACACTAGATAATAAAATCCTCAGTGCAAACCAATCAATAATAAAGTAAACATTATCAAAGAAAGCTCAGGGTTTATAAACGAAGAACCAAAGCACCTACCTTGATGATTATAAATCATGTCTTCTACACTATAATAAGTATATGTATGTAATAGACTGTTGACGTACTCGTGTATGTATGTAATAAACTGTTGACGTACTCGTGTATTAATGTTAAAAGTTCAAATTGAGTACAAATGATAATAATGCCATTTAATTTTGACAAAAAGTACTGGATACTTTTATTTTTGTATCTGGCCATGGTCACGTCAATTGCCAATATTAAGAAAAGAAGACCAAATGCATCCAATTTACATAGAAGTAAACAATATTTATATTGTTTCCGTTAAAAAAAATATTGAATAAATATTTAACAGATGTAGATACAGTGTTAATCATTAGATGAGGTCAACTATTTTGAAAAGAAATAATAGCTATTTTATTTTGGATTATCAACAAAATGAAATTACAAGACCCCCCCCCCCCCCTTATTGGTTTAACTGTCAAAACCTACAACTTATTTTGGTCAATATAAATTCTAGCTTTCTTTTTATTTTAGCTCTTTCCCATCTTACTGGGAATTCATTTTCTTCTTTAAACACCAATTTACCGTAGATTTCATTTCGGTATCATGGTATTGTTCCTCATTCTTCCACCGCATGACGACATCCGTGTTCAGTTTAGTTTTAATTCTTTTAAAATATCTTTGAATTATAATGAAAGCATATTTTCTATTTTCATTAAAAAAAATACTTGAAAAGATACATATCGAGTGTACTAGCTTCCGATTTATCGAGTTCACCTACTTTCTCTCATTCTTTTTATTTATGAACATTCTAAGTACTATCTTAAACAATAATTTTTAAATAAGCTCAAAATCTTGCATAGAAGTAGTGATATTTGTCAATCAATGTGTTCTCGGTTTTCCTTGCATCAGTGAATAAGTTTTAAATTACCGTAAATTGTCATGAATATATAAATAGAGTTCACAGTTTTTCCATTATTACTTATTCATTTTATCCAGACACATATTTCAAGATGTCAAATATTATGTTATTTTGAGAGAAAATTGTTAAGCTTAATTTGCTGCAAAACTAGATACCATCACAACGTCGCGTTATAACAATAAATAAAGCATAACATACCTATATACATAAGTAAAAGGGGAATATTCCAGACAAAGATATTGATCATTTTTGTCTCAAGGTTATCCGATAGAGACTATCAAACGTACATGTATGTGCATAACCCTACATTCAAGCGATGATAAGAGCTTGATAATCCACATATAATTGTACATAAGTATTAACTATTGTAAACATTTTCTACTGGAAAAATGTCAGTTATCCTTGACCTTATACTGGCAGTATATTGATTGGCTTTAAATGATGAGGTCATCTGGAGAAATACTTTTGATGTAAACATTGCTGTCTGACCAGATTCTTCTAACCAAAAGAAAACTCGGTCTATAGATGAAGCTTTAAAGCTCAATACAGTATTTATACATGTAGTTATTGCTTTATTTTTAAGAATTCTATTTAGAGTAAGTACTGAAACTTAATCAAATTTAAACTTGTTGTCGTCTATAATAAACATACTGTATAAAATAATCGAAACTTGTATTTTCTAAACATTTCAGTGGAAATTAAAAGCAACATATAAAGCTTATGATCAACGAGGACATTTTTGACCTTTTAAATAATATATCAATCCAGATATGACTATAACTATAAAATGCACTATCTTAAATGGAAAGTTACAACTTGATGAAATGTTTGAAAAGAACATAACATCTGTGATGTTATTTTTTATGAATGAAAAGCTAAACTCATTTGTCACAAGGAAATCGATATACATTTGTAGACCGGTCTTTGACCTATCAAAGGAGTTCTCATCTGTTGAGTAATGAGCAGAATGAAAAGTCGTATATAAATATAATTAATATATTTCTATAATTATGATAATAGTACAGTCCTTGGGTGGTGTTAACTACTGGATACTTTTATTTTTGTATCTGGCCATGGTCACGTCAATTGCCAATATTAAGAAAAGAAGACCAAATGCATCCAATTTACATAGAAGTAAACAATATTTATATTGTTTCCGTTAAAAAAAATATTGAATAAATATTTAACAGATGTAGATACAGTGTTAATCATTAGATGAGGTCAACTATTTTGAAAAGAAATAATAGCTATTTTATTTTGGATTATCAACAAAATGAAATTACAAGACCCCCCCCCCCCCTTATTGGTTTAACTGTCAAAACCTACAACTTATTTTGGTCAATATAAATTCTAGCTTTCTTTTTATTTTAGCTCTTTCCCATCTTACTGGGAATTCATTTTCTTCTTTAAACACCAATTTACCGTAGATTTCATTTCGGTATCATGGTATTGTTCCTCATTCTTCCACCGCATGACGACATCCGTGTTCAGTTTAGTTTTAATTCTTTTAAAATATCTTTGAATTATAATGAAAGCATATTTTCTATTTTCATTAAAAAAAATACTTGAAAAGATACATATCGAGTGTACTAGCTTCCGATTTATCGAGTTCACCTACTTTCTCTCATTCTTTTTATTTATGAACATTCTAAGTACTATCTTAAACAATAATTTTTAAATAAGCTCAAAATCTTGCATAGAAGTAGTGATATTTGTCAATCAATGTGTTCTCGGTTTTCCTTGCATCAGTGAATAAGTTTTAAATTACCGAAAATTGTCATGAATATATAAATAGAGTTCACAGTTTTTCCATTATTACTTATTCATTTTATCCAGACACATATTTCAAGATGTCAAATATTATGTTATTTTGAGAGAAAATTGTTAAGCTTAATTTGCTGCAAAACTAGATACCATCACAACGTCGCGTTATAACAATAAATAAAGCATAACATACCTATATACATAAGTAAAAGGGGAATATTCCAGACAAAGATATTGATCATTTTTGTCTCAAGGTTATCCGATAGAGACTATCAAACGTACATGTATGTGCATAACCCTACATTCAAGCGATGATAAGAGCTTGATAATCCACATATAATTGTACATAAGTATTAACTATTGTAAACATTTTCTACTGGAAAAATGTCAGTTATCCTTGACCTTATACTGGCAGTATATTGATTGGCTTTAAATGATGAGGTCATCTGGAGAAATACTTTTGATGTAAACATTGCTGTCTGACCAGATTCTTCTAACCAAAAGAAAACTCGGTCTATAGATGAAGCTTTAAAGCTCAATACAGTATTTATACATGTAGTTATTGCTTTATTTTTAAGAATTCTATTTAGAGTAAGTACTGAAACTTAATCAAATTTAAACTTGTTGTCGTCTATAATAAACATACTGTATAAAATAATCGAAACTTGTATTTTCTAAACATTTCAGTGGAAATTAAAAGCAACATATAAAGCTTATGATCAACGAGGACATTTTTGACCTTTTAAATAATATATCAATCCAGATATGACTATAACTATAAAATGCACTATCTTAAATGGAAAGTTACAACTTGATGAAATGTTTGAAAAGAACATAACATCTGTGATGTTATTTTTTATGAATGAAAAGCTAAACTCATTTGTCACAAGGAAATCGATATACATTTGTAGACCGGTCTTTGACCTATCAAAGGAGTTCTCATCTGTTGAGTAATGAGCAGAATGAAAAGTCGTATATAAATATAATTAATATATTTCTATAATTATGATAATAGTACAGTCCTTGGGTGGTGTTAACTTCCCACTAACACCATACACCATTACACCATTCACCATACACTTTGTGCCATTACATCATACACGTTACACCATTGCACAAATACACCTTACAAATTACACCATACATGCCATAATACAATTAAATTTCCAAGAAAGCGTGCGACTACAAATTTTTTTATTTATTTCAAAAAACGAGTTGTGATGACAAATTTGTAAATTAATGTACAAGATTAAAAATCAGTTCTTATCAATAGTTTGATAGATTTGAATGTCGTACATCATTCATTCACACCATTCTCGATCGCGCGTTACACCATAACACCATTCCCCTTACACCATACACTATATCACAATACACCTTTTACCATTGCACCATATGCCATACCCCATAACATCATACACGTTTTTGGAGAAGTTTACACCATATAAAGGCTGAAGTATAGGTCTAAGAAAGTGACAAGACTTTTTTATTCCCCGTGAAATATCATCTCCACTTCATGGTCTTTATTTCAGCTTCGAAATCAAAGCTAACACACACACAAAAAAACGAAAAAATAGGCTAGATTTATAAGATAATTGAAAATGTCCTGCTTAACCTATTCGACTGCATTTAGCTGTTTGACTTTATTAGGCTTTTTGGTGAAAAACAAAACGCAAATTAACTTTGTTGATGGAGATACCGAACTTGCATCATTTTTGTGAATTTATTTTTCTGTCATATCTTATTCAAATCGGAAGAGCAAGTTTCAACTTCTTTTACTGCTATTCCTTACATTCTAGAATAATATCTTGATAAAATATCTAAAGAAAACAAAATTGTAAAAATATACTAACAGAGCTCTGAGGAAAATAATAAAAGAGAGGACTGAATAAAAACTGAGAGATTTGAACATAAGACTATTTATTTGTTTTTAATTTGAGGTATGGACTTCATTTTAATCTTTCAATTGGATTAGATAAATAAATGAGATTGTATACTACTGTAGCTATTTTGTGATGGACACAATTATAAAATTGTTAATAGTTTGTTATATAAAGTACGTTCAAATCATATAAGAATAATGCAATCGTACACTCTACAGTATGTATTTATCATTTTAGACTCAATTCACATCAAAACAGTAATTGTAAGAAACTGAATATGTCTCTGATATTTTAAGCACAATCATAACTATTATCAGGACGATAAGCAACATTATCTTACCTCCTTTAGATTTATAATAAGAGATATGATTGGTTAAAGGCCTACACGTGGTGACTATGTATATTTGATATAGGGTGTCCTAAAAAATATAGGGTTAGCAACCATACATGGTTAGTTACAATATGGGGTAAGTAAGGAGTTACTTCCCTTTCAAATAAAAAATGATGCCACAACCCATTTATAAAAAAAACACGAAGTTGAGGAAAAATCTGAAAGGATTCAACAGACGAAGAAATTGATGATGAAAGGTTGAAATAAGTTCATAAAACATAATAAAAGCTAAAAAGTTGTTAATGTTGGCATAACGGGGTTACTTCCCTTTAAAACAAAAAAGAAATCTGAACAGACGAAGTAATTAAAATACATATAATGAACAATTGAAATTAATTCATAAAACAAATTTAAAGCTAAAAGTTGCTATTGTTGGCATTTGTTTTTTGTACAGACAAATGGAAGTAGGATCTTAATGCTAAGTATTGAAGACTTGATCACTTTGATAGGCCGCTAGTCAAAATGCCACATTTGAAGATAGTCGGTAAGATAAATTCATTACACGGTGTGCTAGTGACCTCTATTGAATTTAATGACCCCATATATATCGAATTAGGTCACTAACACACCATATATTATATTGTTTCTTTCAAAATACATTATTATATAATTATTAAAAAAGTATATTGAAGTCTTTTCTGATACGCATTTGATGTCTTTTGATTTTAAATATTTACCATGAAAAATCATACCATTAAAATACATTTTACTTCTGAAGTATAATAATGGTAATTTAAAAGTAGATAACAAAAGCACGAGTTCAAACAATATATGTACTCTAACATTTAACCAAGTAATTGTGCAGTTAATAAACAAAGAATCAAAGTACTTATCTTGAGGTTAGATATAATGCCATCTTAACTTTTTCAAATGTATATAATCTAGTATGCCAATGATGTACTTGTGTTGTACTATTCAAATATTAAGCAAATATATAGATGTCATTTTATTATACAATAAGTAATGAATAAATTGTGTTTCGTATCTGATCATGTCACGTCAACGACCAGGATTAGACGACAAGTAGACCCAATGCATCTTATTTATGTAGAACTCAATGAATACTTAAAGTAGTTAGTTGGCAGAGTAAGGTGCAGAGTATATCAATACATGATCATGCAATAATCAACTATTACAACTATTACAAGAAAAACAACTTTATTGCCAACAATACTGGTACACATTACTATAACTTCGTCTTTAATTTGACTATTGACAACTTTTGTTGATAAATATTTCAATATAAAGAAGATATATCGGTTTTGTACAGGGACATATATCGTTAAATATCTTGTGTTTACATAAATTGAATATTCGGCAAATAAATGCCCCTAGTTCTTACATGTGTTGTGCATTTGCTCGTGAGACTACTTGTCTACCTGTGCATCAAATGTGTGCGCATAACCATGTGCTATAACAACTAGTGTTGTGAGGCATCAGGCGTCATGCAGGTAAGTATGAGCTAATGCTGGGTGTTGAAGGCTTCGGCATTGAATGTGCGGTCAAGAGCTATGACGTTGAAAACGATGTTACAAGTTTTGTTAACTGACGCTTGTAGGGATTATGTGCCATAATAATACATCATATCTCTTCTTTTCCCCCTCAAAGGAACATAAATATAAGTTTATGTATATACTAAAATGGTTAAAGGCTATGGAAATATATTATCAATTGTACCGAAATTAATAAATACAAGGTTAAACAAGTTTACATACCATCTTATATTCATTATTTTCAGTAACGTATTACAATTTTCGTTCGTATAAAAAGCGTAAACGATTTAACTAGTAACAGTGCTATTAATCCTTCGACAACATGTTACAGAGGATTTTTACTGCACGAATGATTTATTGTATAATTGACTATTAAGATTATTTTTCTTGTATATAAATAGTAATGAATAGTTTTACCATGGTTGCTTATTCATTTTATCCAGACACATATGTCATGATGACAATTTTATAATGTTACTTTTAGAGAAAAGAAAATTGTCTTTATTTGATAAAAAAAAATTAAAAAAAATACGTGTACCACAACGACGACAGCGTTATAATAGCATAATAATAATATAATATAATGAGGTCAGTTATATACTATACGTGATTGCTCATCTTTTTTTGCTGCATATAATAACAAAGGTGTACATGGCTGTTTGACAAGATTCTTCAGACCAAAAATAAACAGTGTTTTTTGATGAATCTTTATGTTCAACTATATCTTTTCACGTATCAACACAGAACAAACACATGAACAAAATGTAGTAAGTAGCATCTTAATAATCTTGGTTTTTTTGTAGAGTTCCTGTTGACCTTTGATGACCCTATACCTGTCCCTCCATATCAAAAATATAGAATCGATATTTATATAGGCTAATCATATAAACAATTCAATAGAGAGAAAAAAATAATGCAAAAAGAATTCTTAAGAAACTATAATACGTTTTTAAATGATAATCGAATATACCCTCTACATTTGTACGTAACACTTCACCATTACAGAAAGAGAATCATTACATTAGTAACGGGACTGTAGATAAAAAATATTACCTTTATCACAAGAAGATTCACATACATATGTTTTTAGGACTTTGACCTTCCATTCGATGAGCCATCGCTATCTTCTTGTCGGAAAAAATTATGATTACGAATATAATTTCACCGCCTTTATTCATTTTAAGACACCGAATGCATTTCATGGTATTCACGGAAAACATACAGTGATCTGTCGAAAATAGTATACTAAACAACAATGCATACATATAATCAAGATATTTATAAAAGAGGGACAGTCAAACTCATAAATCTAAAACAAACTGACAACTCCATGGCTAAAAATGAAAAAGACAAACAGAAAAACAATAGTACACACGACACAACATAGAAAACTAAAGAATAAACAACACGAACCCCACCAAAAACTAGGGGTGATCTCAGGTGCTCCGGAAGGGTAAGCAGATCCTGCTCCACATGTGGCACCCGTCGTGTTGCTTAAGTGATTACATATCCGATATCATTTGTGAAACGGTTATTCCATAACGGTCAACCAACTCGTGATGGCGTCCGTAAAATTTACGAAGGGATGATTTCAACTTCACTATTTGGAACTCTTGGTTTAATAGCTTCCTTGTGAGCAGCAAACCTCTATCAAGAAAATCATGATAGGAAATGTAAGCACGGGAATATCGTATCAATTGGGAGATATATACCCCGTATGCAGGTGCTGCTGGAATGTTGCTACTTAGAAATGGAAAGTTCACAATTGGAAAGCTGAAATCATCTCTTTTGTCGTAAAGTTTTGTTTTCAACCGACCCTCATTGTCAATTTCTAGATGTAAGTCAAGATATGAAGCCGACTTAATTGTATCTGTAGTATCCTTTATCTCTAGTTCGATTGGATAGATGCGTTCCACATAGTCACCAAATTTTGAATTGTTTAGTGAAAGAACATCATCTATATAGCGGAAAGTAGAGTTAAAGGATATTGCTAACTTCTTGTCTTTCTTCCTAAGAAATTCCTGCATGAAGTCAGCCTCATAATAATAAAGAAACACTATTCTAGTTTGGTTTGAAAATGGAATCATGAATATAATTTGATCTCCATGTTGTCATTTTATATTTGGACCGAAAAATACTGCAGTTTGAATAAAATCGAACATGAGGAAGTCTATATTTCAATTTTACATAACAAAATGGGATTATTAAGTCCCCAAGTTTATTATCAGTAGAAGTCTGTCCTTTGGCATTGACATGACATTTAACAAATCTTTTGAAAATTGTCCATTTATAAATTTAAATAGATATAGGAAGATGTGGTGTGAGTGCCAATGAGACAACTCTCCACACAAATAACAATTTAAAAAGTAAACCATTATAGGTTAAAGTACGGCCTTCAACACGGAGCCTTGGCTCACACCGAACAACAAGCTATAAAGGGCCCCAAAATTACTAGTGTAAAACCATTCAAATGGGAAAACCAACGGTCTAATCTATATAAACAAAACGAGAAACGAGAAACACGTATATATTACATAAACAAACGACAACTACTGTACATCAGATTCCTGACTTAGGACAGGTGCAAACATTTGCAGCGGGATTAAACGTTTTAATGGATCCAAACCTTCTCCCTTTTTCTGAAACAATAGCATAACATCACAACAAAAAAAAACATGATAATTAAGAAACTTATGTTTCAACTCCATCGGACAAAGATGACCTTTTTTAGGTCCTTCTTGGTATTATTACTCTTAAAATTATTCAGTTCTTATATATTCTTTCATATTTTTGGTTTTGAGCGTTCCTGATTAAGGTAAATAAAAAAAGAAATTCGGAGGCATCTAATTTTTATTATGATTATTTACATATGTTGATATATACGAAATTATTGTAGACATGCCATGCTTGACCTATTTGACCGAATGAATATTTTTTTCCTGATTTTTGGTTTGATAAAAAAAATGAAGCTACGTTGACAAAACATATGTTTAACTTATATGATCCTTGTGAGAATCACCTTTTGAGAAAATATAATATTATATCATATGGACGATCGGAAAACGAGGACATTTTTGTTGTTTATACTGCTTTCCTTGCATGCTTATATATAAGACACACTTAGAATATATGATAATGTTTAAATAGATTTAGTTATTTCGTGTTTTTAATTTTAAGAGACCTCATACTATTCCCATAGTTTGGAAGAATAAATAAAGATTTGTAGAACTTTATTTAACTTGTAAGAAAAGTTAATCATGTTGAATTCAGTTTTCTCCTACATGTAAGTACCACTCCATCATATAATCATTATGCAATCGCACCATTCGTAGTATAAACTAACTATTTCAGATGTAATCCATAAATACTATAACAGTTGATTTGGTATTTGATCTATAATGCACAATCCAATTTATAATGCAATACATGGACGCAAAATGACAGTACATGATTGGTTTGTTAAATTATTATACGATTACAAACGAGTTATTTGATGCCATTTCTGATACACACCTGGGTTATTTGAGTCTTTTCTGATATTCGTTCAGGTTATTCGGTGTCTTTTTTATGATATGAATGCTGCTTAATATGTACTTTCTTATGCATCTCTATTACTGTTTGTCATTTTGAGTGCCGTTAGTTGATAAAAAAATTAGTTTGTAGTACTAGATATGTCCAAATAGCTAATAATTCATGAGGTGATATATGGGATTATTGCAAATGAGATAACTTTTCACCGGCCACCAGAGTGATGTTGTTAATTTTGCTTATTACGTTATCCGAAAAAAGAGTTAAAAATAAAATATCAGATAAATATAAGTAAAAGTAAATATATACATGATTCATAAAAAAAAGAGGGAATAGTAAGATGTAACTAGATGTCCAGGCTCACAATAATAAAAACTATTATATATAAATAGATATTATTTTAAAGGGGAAAATTCCAGACAAAAAATAATTTTCGTCGGCAAAATGTCTGTGTCCATTACCTCATTTCTATGGTACTTTGATCAACTTTGAGTGATGAGGTCAATTTTGAGTGATGATGTCAATTTTGAGTGATGATGTCAGTTTTGAGTGATGATGTCAATTTTGAGTGATAATGTCAGTTTTGAGTGATGATGTGAGTTTTGAGTGCTGAGGTCAATTGTACAGATACTATTAATGATTGGCCATCTTTGTTTGCTGCATAGAATGACAAAGGTGTACATGGCTGTTTGACAAGATATATTCCTTACCAAAACTTAACAGTGTTTCTTAAGGAATGTTTATGTTAACAATATATTTTTTAGGATCAACACATGGCAAGCACATGTACAAAATGTAGTAGCATCTGAATAACCTGTTTTAATTTTTTAATTTTTTTAAGATTTTTATGCAGAGTTCTTGATGACCTTTGATGACCCTCTACCTGTCCATCCATATAAAATATATAAACTCGATATTTGTAAAGACTAATCATATATACAATTCAATAGAGAAAAAGTACCTTGACCTATAATGGTTTCCCTTTATAAATTGTGACTTAGATGGAGAGTTGTTTCATTGGAACTCATACCACATCTTCCTATATCTATATGATAATAAGATATACACTCTAGATTCGCACGTAATTTTTCACCATGACAGAAAAAGAACCATAAGTAACGTGACTGTAGATAAAGAAATGTTCCTTACTTATTCACAAGAAAATTGAAATACATACATTAATAGAGCTTTGACCTTCCAATCGATGAGCCATCTGTCGAAAATAGTATATAAAGTTACTTAATTACTAAACAACACTGCATACATATAATCATGATGTATATTATAATATTATGTGTTTAACAAGATGACATGAATAAATTTTCATATAATTTCAGCTCAATGATGTTTTATTTGTAGGCCGAAAAATACAAAAATTTGAAAAAAATCAAACATTATGAGGTAAAATTAATTTAAGGGGGCTCGAGGGTATTAATTCAATTTTTATTCAAATATAGGATATCGGTTTTTTTTTCATAAATGAACTTTATCATTCTCAATAGACAATAAAACAAAAATTGGGGTTACCGTTCATTTAGGCTCACAATCTGCCTTCGAAAGACGCATACATTTTGATAAAGAGTTTTTTCTGTTTAACTTATGGGAGAAATAGGGGTAATATCGAAATAAAAGAAGAACTAAATTACAGAAATCGCTTAAAAATTACAATTAAATTTGAGAATGGAAATGGGGAATGTGTCAAAAAGACAACAACCCGACCATAGAAAAAACAACAGCAGAGGGTCACCAACAGGTCTTCAATGTAGCGAGAAATTCCCGCACCTAGAGGCGTCCTTCAACTGGCCCCTAAACAAATATATACTAGTTCAGTGATAATGAACGCCATACTAATTTCCAAATTGTACACAAGAAACTAAAATTAAAACATACAAGACTAACAAAGCCCAGAGGCTCCTGACTTGGGACAGGCGCAAAAATGCGCAAAAATTGTCTAGTTTGAGAACAGCTTTTTTGAAGAAAAAAAAGCAATACAAATATAGATCACCGATGTGTTAAAAGAGATTTCAATTTTGATACTAAAACAAGGAAGATAGTTTTGAGCTTTTTCAATGATATAAACATTTTAAAAGTCATCTGGGCCCAAAACGAATTGATTTTTGGTTGGTTTTTGTACCATATCAACTAACAACTTATAGTATGATAAATAAAATTTGAAATAAAAAAAACAAAAAAAACAAAAAATGCTGCATTGTTTGTATTCTCGAGCCTCCTTGACAGACCACAATGAGATATACTAAGTCCCCAGTGGTATTATCTGTAGTTCGTACACCGATACTGACATGTATATAACATTGAACCAACCTGTTGGAAAATGTACATTTATAAGTTTCAAGATATTTACTTTTCAACTTCCTCAGGCAAGGTGACCTATTTTCTTAGGTCTTTTGCGGTAATGTAAAACTTCATATTTGTCACTTTTTCAGTGCCAAAAAAAAAATATCAAACTAGATGATCTTTGTGAAAATCACCTTCTGAAAATATATGAGTATGCTGTTCCATATCTGGTCTCAAATAAGACGATCTGAAAACGAGGCTAGTTTGTTGGAAATACTCTTTTCCTTATATGATAGAAGTGTTAGGTAATATATATTAGACACGCTTAGAATTAAAGATATCCGACAAAATATTTTGTTTATCTTGAGAATGTTTAAACGGTTGTAAAATATTTTGTGTTTTAATAAATAATAAAAAACTAGCTTCATACCATTCCATTAGTTTGAAGAATGAAATGAAGATGTTTAGAACCTTTTTTTTGGAGGAAAATAATAAAATATGTTCAATTGTGTTTTCTTCTACATGTAAGTGGTTATATATAATTATATAATGATAAAGCAATATTTGGTATGAACTAATTATTTCAGACGTAATTCATAGATACACTATTTTTCATAAGCTGAATCGGTCTATGATCTTTGAAGCACAATCCAGTTTATTATGCAACTCATGGACGCTAAACGACAGTACGTTATTGTTTTATTAAGTTATTATTCGATTTAAAACGGGTTATCTGGGGCCTTTCTGATACACATCGTGGTTATTTGAGTCTTTTCTGATATTCATCCAGGTTTTTCGAGGTCTTTTTCTGATATTATCCAGTTCATTATGTACTTTCTGATGAATCTCTATTACTGTTTGTCATTTTTTGTGACATTATCAGTTTTATATTTTATAAATATACAAAAATAATATATAACATTATGACCAATGAGACATCTATGCACCAACATACGTGGTTGTTAGTGATGTAGTTCATTACGTAATCCGAAAAAGAGTTCGAAATGGGTTTGGTTAAAAAGATTAAGATAAAATTTGGAATACACAATGTGAATATTTTTAGGAGATTATCAAAGATTTGTCCTTTATCAAATAAAAGTAATCGAATGAAAAAAGACAACGAAGAGCACGTTACCATGTGGCGATGTAAACTATATTTTGTATTATATTATTGACCGTTAATACTATTTTTCTTGTATACAAAAAGTGTTTTCCAGTTTTCCTATGATTACATATATATTTTATCCAGACACATACTTCAAGATGGCATATAGTCTATAATTTAATACAGAAGATTATTTTCTTTATTTGCCATTAAGAAATACTATCAACACGACGATGTAATATCAATGATTAAACTACAGATATATATATATATATAAATAGTATGTTAAAGAAAATTATTCTAGACAAGACAATGGGCCTTTTTTTGTTTCACGGAAATCCGTCGTCAGCTCGGTCAGTCGTAAACTTTACATACGTGCAAAGCTTTACATTCAATTGGCAAGAACAGATATATTATTATATACTAGTAATTGTATGCATGCCTTTTTGTTCAAATTTCAGTCTGGCACTTTGATCAGCCAAGAGTGATGAGGTCAGTTTTGAGTGATGAGGTCAATTATACAGATACTATAAGTGATTGGTCATCTTTGTTTGCTGCATAAAATAACAAAAGTGAACATGGCTGTTTTAAAAGTTTCTACCGATCAAAAGTTAACAATGTTTATTTATAAATCTTAAATGTATACTATATTTTAACCGTGTATCAACACAAGACAGGCACATGTAGTAACATCTAAATAATCTCTCTTTATTGAAGTAGAGTGCCTGCTCACCTATGACAGCCCTCTTTCCCTCTGTTTATGTTAAACATATATAATCGATATTTGGATAGCCCAATTATATGAACAATTCAACGGAACAAATAAATGCTCCAAGAATTCCTAGGTTTATAATAATTTACAACCATAAATGGTTATGATATTAAAATATACCATCCAGATTTGCAAAAAAACTTTCACCATGAAAGAAATGAACCATTAGTAGCGTGTACCTGACTGTAGATAAGAAATGTTCAATATAAAGATATCACAATAGAATTAATATACATATGTCTTTGACCTACCATTCGAAGAGCCACCTGTCAAAAATAGTATACTTAACAACAATGCATACATATAATTAAGAAATCTATAATACAATTAAATTACATGATGAAAATCAACATGTTTCCTTATAATTTCAGCTCCCTGTTGTCGTTTTATTTTTGGGTCGAACAATACAAGATGTTGAAAAAAAATCTAACTCATAACATTGATTTGAGTTTTAAAGGCCAACATGTAATAATTCAAATCTCAAAGTTTTAAATTATATTAGTCCGAAATTATTATATTATACATTTTAAAAATTATTTATTCGTAAATATTGAAAGTATCAGCAAACTAACGTCTCAACTCATCTTTGAAAAATTGACCTGTTTTCTTATGTTCTTTTTGGTTATATAACCCCTGAAACATTTATGATTCGAGCATCACTGATGAGTCTTTAGTGGACGAAATGCGCGTCTGGCGTATATATAAAATTTGAATCCATGTATCTATGATGAATTTATATGTCACATCTAGACACAAATTAGACGATCTGAAAATGAGGCTATTTCTGTTGGTTGTACAGCTTTATTTTCATAAGTTTATATACAAGACACACTTTAAACATATTATCTGGCAGAAAAAATATCTTAAACATTTGGAGAATGTTTGAATAATCTAGTTTAAGGGACCAGAGACTAGACTCACATTATTGGGTAATGAAGAAATAAATGAAGATTTGTAAACCCTTTTCAACTAGATATTAAGAAAAACTTAAAACATGCTATTATATTTTTCTTCTACCTGCAAGTATTATTATATAAACATAATACAATCGCACTATATGTCGTATGAGCTTATTATTCTAGACGTAATCTTTATATTCGTTATTTTCCAGAAGCTGAATTGGTCTTTGATCTGTAAGGCGCAATCCAATATATTATGGAATATCTACACGCTAAACGACAACAATATTGTTTTATCGCGTTATCATATAAAAAGACCGGGTCATCTGAGGCCCCTTCCGATACGCATCGAGGTTATTTGAGTCTTTCCTGATATTCATCCAGGTTAGTCTAGGTCTTTTTCTGATACGCATCCAGTTGAGAATGCACTTTCTTGTGAACCTCTATTACGGTTTGTCATTTTGAGTGACGTTATTTGATAAGTAATCAGTTTACGGTATTATTTATGTAAAAGAACTAATATTTCATGATACAACAATAAGAATATATAGACATCATTGCCAATGCGACAACTATTCATTGGAGACATAAAGACGTGGATGTAACTTAAGAGGTTTATTACGCAATCAGGAAAAAAATTCAAATTAGAAGTGGTTATACATATGGATATAGAAATTATGATATTTTGGTATCGTTTGCCTCTCTTTTCTCTTTTTACTTCTTTACTTTTCCTGAACTAATCTGTTTGTTTCTGGAATCGAAGTACAGTTTTTCCTATTACAAATGTATATTACCCTTCTATATTTAATGCTCAGTCAAATTCTAACACATACCTTAATGTCTGTAGGAGCATTACCACCAGTAAATATTCCAAAATATATTATTATAGATATTTGGAAGAATCATATCTAAAACTTCTAGAAAATGTAATAATAGTTTTGAAAAAAAATGTGCTTTTAATCATCAGGCACCAACAACTATTTTCAAGCTATGTTTCTTATTTGAAAAGATTAGATATTTGTATAATATAGAGAGAAATAAAAATGTGGTATGATTGCCAATGAGACAACTCTCCACAAGAGACCAAAAGACACAGAAATTAACAACAATAGGTCACCGGATGGCCTTCAACAATGAGCAAAGCCAATATCTTATAGTCAGCTATAAAAAGCACCGAAATGACAAATGTAAAACAATTCAAACGAAAAAACTTACGGCCTAATTTATGTACAAAAAGAGATCGTAAAACTGATATTTTGCACATCAACAAACGAGAACCACTGAATTACAGGATCCTAAATTGGTACAGGCACATACATACAGAATGTGACGGGATTAAACATTGTAAGCGGAATCCCGACCCTCCCTTAACTTGGGACAGTGGTTTAACAGTACAAAATAATAACAAACTATAAAAATCAGTTGACAAAGCCTTTATTCATCAGACGGATACATATATAGGTGTAATACCACCAAATCATGGTACGTCACATCCGGTTGCATACGAAAGTAGGCCTAAAAAAATATTCCCTTGAATTTGACAGTTGTAGAAAATTAACCCTGCATTTCAATGCACTTAAATTTTTCTGAGTCGTAAATATGTATGTTGGATGTCTGAAAGCATCATTCTTTTTTTATTTGATGGTCTTATGAAATATTTTGGAACGTTAAGGTTACGTAGTTACCAAAGCAGGTAACATGTAAATAACAGTGTAAAAATTGGGTTGTTTACTTCCGGCGATGATTATTTTCTTATATGCAATGAAATGTAGTGTGAAATTTTCACTGTATCACTGGAAAGGATTAAACTTTACACATGCAAAGTATTTCTTTGGTTGAAATAAAGGTAAATACTGTACAATTTTTTTAAAAGTGCCAATTTAACAAAGACTAATAGGGAAAAATCAATGGTGGTATTACACCTATTTAGGGAAACTACATATGCACTCGTGACCTTATTGTACTTTCATTTTTAAAAGTTATTAATAAACCAGTTCATACATTGTAAACATGGACTATTCGGAATGGATTTAGACACAGAGAGCACGTTTGAGGTAAAATTGCCTTGAAATGAGGGTTTACGGGTGTTTTCTAAGTCAAATGAGTGGACAGACAAAGCTGTATTTAGTTTTACTGTGTTAAATTTTAAATTACCCTGACAGATTTGTTTATACAACATGTGATTTTTTTTATTTCAGTGTTAACCATGTTCTGAAGAGCATTCTGTTGAAAAATCTCATATGTGAATTGGTCTGCAGATGACACTTCAGCATTAAAGTAAGTATCAACTATCATCATGTTTTTTTGGTTTTTTTTGGCCGCAAAAGTTTACAATTTGCCATTGTGCCGTCTACATTTTGCACAGACAATAAATCATCTAAACACTTATTTGCCCTGGATTTACACACATCAGAATCCAGTCTCACATACTTAAACTTTATAATTCTTACCAATTATTTTTTGTACCAGCATTCCAAGGGACATAACCCTTTTTAAAAACATTTTGAGGTATTTTTTTATTACTCTTTCTCCCAATTTTCTAATGTAAAATACAAGAAAGTGGACTCTTTGTGTAAATCTATTAGAAATATACTGTTATGAGTAAATAAAAAGACTTTGATACCAGTAACAATAAATGATTGACTGAAAGGGAACCGTTATTTGTCACACTAGGCGAACAGACCAAAAACTTGAGTTACACATAAGGGCTTATAGAAACTTCCGTGTAGACTGTTAACATTTATAGAGACAGTTCTTTCAGCTAAAACACTTTAATTATTGATTTAACATTACATTTATTTAATTTTTGTGGGGAAATAATCACATTTGTTTTAATTTTTAGACAAAAGATATCAAGTTTTGATGAAAAAGGAAGAAAGGAGGAAAAATGGACCAAAACAGACCAAAACAGACCTTCAAATGAACTCTAAAAGGTGCAATAAAATTGTTTATCATCTTAAAGTTGTCTTTTGTATTCTATATAATTGTTTGAATGCATAGATCATGAGTTTATGATCAGATATTAGTCAACACTGCATTTTATAATAATACACTGAAATTAGGATTTTTCGAAGAAATTAGACTGAAATTGCCGTAGGATATGGCCTTACATTATAGTGATTTTCTCTGAAACTATAGCTCTGACTGAGACAAAACTTGACTGTTATGCTTGAAATAACTTGCAATTGGAGGGGAAAAAATTACATTAAGTTTATTTGACATTTAGGTGTTCTTTAGGTGTAATACCACCAAATCATGGTACGTCACATCCGGTTGCATACGAAAGTAGGCCTAAAAAAATATTCCCTTGAATTTGACAGTTGTAGAAAATTAACCCTGCATTTCAATGCACTTAAATTTTTCTGAGTCGTAAATATGTATGTTGGATGTCTGAAAGCATCATTCTTTTTTTATTTGATGGTCTTATGAAATATTTTGGAACGTTAAGGTTACGTAGTTACCAAAGCAGGTAACATGTAAATAACAGTGTAAAAATTGGGTTGTTTACTTCCGGCGATGATTATTTTCTTATATGCAATGAAATGTAGTGTGAAATTTTCACTGTATCACTGGAAAGGATTAAACTTTACACATGCAAAGTATTTCTTTGGTTGAAATAAAGGTAAATACTGTACAATTTTTTTAAAAGTGCCAATTTAACAAAGACTAATAGGGAAAAATCAATGGTGGTATTACACCTATATGGAAGTGTTTAACGACCTTGACTGGCTATACAGCCCTCGCACGGTCGACTCGGTGCCCGAAGACGTTTGGTGAGCTTTAACATATTTTGATGTCGTGGGTCAGGAACAGGTAGTGGAGGTCGCAATATGTAGGCCGCCATCTTGGTTTTGGTGAGTTGTTTTTGGTTTGTTGACTATTTTGTTGTTTATTCTTCACTAACGGCTGCTTTCAGGGCCAGTTTGGTCAGCTTGGCAGCTCGCTAGCCTCGATGATGGAGTACTGGTAGATGATCTCGGACGTAGTTCGAAAGATGACAGGAAGCGTTATCAGGACCAAAGCCGTGAGGCAGTGAAACGTAGGTCTTATCACCCAACAGCCTAGGATACATCCCTCGGACGTTAATCGGCATAACACTTCCCATGATACAATGGTTTTGGAGTGCATGTTAACGCAGGTACGCCAACTACTACGTCTATCTGTACGGCATGGATTGGTTTCTGTCATCTTAAGTAGTAAGTCCTTGATATCTAACTGTAAACCCTCATCGAAGATAGCGAGTAAAGGAGAGCTGGCCCAACACGTCCGTTCAGCTGTAATGACTGAGACGTGGATTCGATGATAGATTGGATTGAGACGGACACAAATAGAAATTCCTTTTACTTATGATACATATTTTTAAAAAGTAATCCTAACCACATCGAAATGTTATTTTTCGGACGCTAAATAAGTCTTTTATCTATAAGGCACAATTCATTATGAAATATCAGGAGGCTAAACGACCATGCTAGATCATCTTGATGAAACTATTATGTACTTTGAAACGGTTTATTCTAGGTCTTTGTTATATGCATCCAGGTTGTGGTGGTCTTTTTCTAAAACACATCCAGTATATCTTACACCTTCTTATGGATTATAATTACTATTTGTCATTTTGAGCGGCGTTATTTGTGAATCACAAATAGTGAGTTTTTAGTATCAAATTATAATTTAAGATGTAACATTTATGAGATATTTTGGATTATTGCCAATGAGCCAACTATGCCATGGAGACCAAAAATCGAGGATGTTAGCAATGTCGTGTATTGCATAATATCAATGAGAGTTGGAAAAAAATAACAGTGACTATAGACATGATTCATATTAAAAGGGGAATTAATTCAGACCACAAATATTCTTGGGCATTCATTATTTTACTGTAGTTATCTGAGAAAAGTTATGAGACAAATACGAAACGACTCAGAAATAAGCAAAATACATCAAACGATTTTCACAAATAGACGGGTGTCTATACTATATGTCAAGATATAAATTGCCCGTTGTCAAAAGAGGTGTGAATAAAATTATCAGAGATATTAAGAAGTGTGATACTCATCAAATAATGATATCCGAATTCAGAAAAAAACTAACTTTAAGCTTCAACCTAAACGTAAACATGTGACGATGAGAAATATATTTTTTAGATCTCTACCTACCTGTTTCTTTAAATCGATCCGTGGATTAATAGATAAATGTACCTCGTCTAGTATATATATACGCACTTTTATATTACTGTTTAAGGACAAAATATCTATAATACTAAAATAACGAGGTCTTATTTGTCAGCCATCATGGGGTAAAAACGACAAATCAAAGAATTCAACTTTATAAATAGCTAATATAGGACAATGGTGATGATTAAAAATTACACCACTCCAGACCCGTTTGTTTTCCACATAATTAATATTGCCAGTAATTAACAAGTTCCGGGTCGAATCCGATACCGATACCAATAGTATATTCACCTGTTACCTATTACCTTATCTGTACGTTCCGCATCTGACAGGCGCACCACCAACCCGTGTAATTAGGATTTTGCTATATACACGGGTCATAATAACAGGATTGACACTACTAAATTTAATCATTGTCAAATTGATCCCTATTGTAGTATTTTAATCAGTAAGACTTTTTAAGATGACCATACGAATACTAAAAATCTGGACTTAAAATAAGGCGTATAGGTACAGTTTCAATTTGTTAGAGGGCATGACGTAAAACAGCGAATCAAAGAATTCAACTTTATTCATAACTAATATAGGACAATGCTGTTGATTAAAAATTACTCCATTCCAGGACCTTTAGTTTTCCAAATAATTAATATTACCAATAATTGATAAGTTCCAGGTCGACTGGTTCAAAAAGAAAGATTTTGAAAGCAGATAAAACTGTGCATCTTATAATCGGCATAACTTTATAATTTATCTGATGACAATATCAATACTAAAATAAGGCTCTCGCATAGTTATATACTTTAATTCAGTCACGGACCCGCGATATCACGGGTGTGTTCTAGTAATACAAATAATATCAATGCCATTTTGTTTTTACAACAAGGAATGAATACGTTTCAATTCTGGCCATAGAAGTTATCACAACAATGACCAAGATTGATTTGACGAAAACCAGACATAAGGAATATAGTTAACAATAGAGGTAATTAGTAATGTGTTTACAGTTGCTTCCAGAAAAGATTGGTTTGAAAAGATGCTTCTTATATAAAGTAATACTGTCTGTCACTGTCAGTATAGTTAGCAATTTATAACGAAAATAGATAATGAGTATTTTCTATTGTGTTATCAACAATAGTGCTAGCATTCAAGATTCACTTTCGTATCTATGTCAAAACCTTCAACTACTGTTCATAAATGATAACTTTTCTATATTAAGAGCGACATCGATTTCTACAGGGATAATTTAAGAAATCGCCAATTGGTTTCCTTGCAAACCTATTTGTTGAAATAAATGGTTATCTGGTTTACCTATATAAATCAGATGCATTTGTATGTCGTTAATAGCTCTATTTTTAGGTGGTGATGCATTGTAATGGATGTTCACCTCGTCTTGTTTGCAGTAAACTTTCATTAAATATTCAAACTGATCTCAATTACTTATGTAATTGGTCGTTTAAGATATTTTTTTGTATAAATATAGTGTTTCATGGTTTTCCAATTCCAGTTTATTTTATCAAGACACATATTTCAAGTTGACAAATATTCTATAGAGAGGCGTTTATTCCTAATTTGCTGTCAAAACAAAATACAACCATGATGACGAAGTAGTATCAATAAAGTATATTGTCTCATAAGCACACATATACGTATGAATAGTAAGTTAACTGGAAATATTCAAGACGACAATGTGATTCGTGTTTGTTTTATGGAAATCAGCTGGTTATAGCTACATGTATAAGCAAAACCTTACATTCAAGCGGGTAAAAAATTGAATAACACCTATATACAAGTATATAAGTATGGTTGTCCCCATTTCAAGCTGTCAAAATCACCGTTGTTACTGACTTGATTTTTATGGTACGGTTTTATCCATTAACTTCAATTGATGATGTCATTTGATGTGTCATATGTACTATTGTTTGTCTGTTTGTCTTTTTCATTTTTAGCCATGGCGTTGTCAGTTTATTTTCGATTTATGAGTTTGACTGTACCTCTGGTATCTTTCGTCCCTCTCTTGTACAGATATCATATCTAGAATTACATATATATATATATCAAATCATATTGCTTTTCTTTATCTTCTGGTGCTATATAAACAATTTAAAAGGTTTGCTGTTTAACAGAAAGTCGCCTAACCGAATGGAAACGAAGTTTATAGAGGAATTTCAAAGTTTAACAATATTTATTATGTATCTTTTAAGCATTCCTACATTAAGTATCATCTAAAAATTATGGTTTTGAAAGAACTTTTATAGTAATAATGCATGCCCACTCACATAAAATAAATTTAACGTTGCACCTTCGCATAGTATTAGTGATAATCATTTATTCATATGTGAAGCGTCCGTAGATAACAGAAAAGCTAAATATCGATATCACAAGGAGATTGGTATACTTTTGTAAATCGGTCTTTGACCTGCCAGGCGATGTCCCATCTGTTGAATAATGAGCAGACTAATCAACACTGTATGCATGTAATCAAGGTATTCTATAATGCTATTATATGTTTAAGAAAGAGACATGATTATTTTCCTTTATAATTTCAGCCCCATTGTGTTGTCTTCTGAAACAGATTTGAGATGTGTGTTTTTTTTTAGAACATAATAGGTCTTGTTTTTAGTATGATAATTGTGAAATTTTAGACATTATATGGTCCGAGGTTTTTTTTGTTATATAGCGGTTCAGTTCATTGGTCGTGAGTCTTGGGAATTTTTAGTAAGTTTCCTATTTGCAATCAAATATTTTTTTATAAGTAGCATGGTCCATATGGAGATAGAAAAATTATATGATAGATGTTCCACATGTTCAGTCACTACCATACAGTAATGGGTGTAACATCAGTAAAACATCAACAATGTGCAATAAGATTTATACGTGTTACATATATATGTGTGTGTGGGTGTGTTATCGCCGACAAACCTGTCAGATCTAAACATTTGTGCCCCACAGGGTTAACAAGTAAGAGTATATAAGTACACGTTTTTTCTGAAGGCCATATTTCTTAACTAGAAACAAACACAATTACTTCTGAACAATTACATTAGATATTAGATGCTAAAAAACAAAATGTACAACATATTAACATATTTCCTGACTATTACGTTTAATATGATTAAAATTTAATCCAAAGTGACCAATTGTGTTTTGTTAAAATATCTCATAACATGACTCATACAGAAGCTTAACGAAGGCCTCGTTTTTCATTTTAAAAAATGCAATTTGGTTTGGAATTTAGTTTACGACATATATTAATAACATGTTGATCCTATATTGCTATTTTGGATTTGATAATATGAATATGGCGTTCATGAATCTCATATTGTCATCATTAGGTACACAACATTAGCGTATTACATAACTCTTATCCGGTCTCCGCGTCTTTGAGGAATTATTATTATAAGAAGTAAGTACTTAGTCGTCGTTCCTTTAATATAAGATTTATAAGTAAACTTAAACAAATGACATTGTTTGGACGCAGACATGTCTCTTAATTAAAGTGCACGTATATTGTAACATATCACCTTATCATGAATCATTGTGTCTGCAGTTCGGAAGATAACGCATCCGTTGTAATCATCTTTAGATATAACTTTATCGTTTTTAGAAAAAAGGATTTGTTCAAATCTTCGTCTGAGCTGAATCATTCTTTTTCGCCCGTAGAAAAATAAGAAATGTCTTTATTTACAAAAGTATTATAAATGAAATAAGATACGTATTTTACTTGATATAAACAATGCTGCAAGTTCACCATTTACATGATTTGTAAAAAGAAAATTACACTTGATAAAATTGATGATTCATTAACTATAACAGGAAAACAACTAAACAACAGAAACACTGAACTGCAGCAATTACAAATACCAACATACATAGATCACAACTGCCATATTCCTGACTTATTACAGGACGTTCTTAGTAAACATGGTGGATTGAACCTGGTTTTATGGTAATTCAAACCTTCCACCAAAGCACTGATTACTGAGCTGATGATAAACAGAAGTATAATATTCGACACACTACTAGAAAATGAAAAAGAAAACACTTTATAAAATTGCTGCGTCCTACAAGCTTTTCTTGAATATGAACATTCAGATCTTTACATGATTCTTATACTTCCATGTTTTGCTCATGACAAATCGGCTTAAACCAATTTGTTTTCTGATGTAAAATATTGAAGAGTAAAATACATAGCAGGATGTTACTGTATGGAACTAGAATAAGAATATAATAGAACAAAAAGATATGGGTATTCATCCGTCACACAAAATCAGTATATGTCGGCAAAAACAAAAATACCGTCAGAATAAGCCCAGTTCAAACATTGTAAAAGGCAACAATAGCTATATTGTAAACCAGTGTTTAAATCCAGAAAATTCGTAAGGAAGATGTAAACCAATGGCAGGTTAAAAAAGCTAAGAGAACCGCTTAAAATCGAAATTGCAATTAATTGTCCACTATTTTAACTGTTTACCAAATTGTAATCCTGGTTTATATATATATATACATATGAAAACAAAGGCAGGTGTATGCAGGCATTTCAGTGGGCAACCTTGCCATAACCTTAAAGAGTAGAGTGACAGCCCGACAAAATAGAAAACTGTTAAGGTGAATTGGATAGGCTTGATTTATCCGATCGACACGAAGCACAAAATGAAAACAATACAAATTCCGATCGAAAACTACAAACAGTTTCCAAAAGTTAATTTAAAGACTATTTCAATTAATGAATATTCTCTTTTTCAAAATTAGAATATGTGTATTTAAGAAATACAAATTCCAGAAACAATAAACACTGCTTCCTCTGTCTTTTTATAACTTCACTTCGAATTCAAATCACAAACGGTCCTATCAGTACCATTATTAATGACAAACGAGACTATTCTATTTATGAAATCAAAATTCCCAAACCTTCGCAACAATATACGATCTTCACTTGCATATGTCAAATAACTAACTTCTAAAAAAAAGTTCATTTTGAAGATTCTAAGACCTCTTTGATCAATATTCTATATCATCTTCAGAAATACTACATAGTATCGAATCTAGGTACTGGAGTTACTTATGATCTTAATTGCGTATTACAGTGTCCTTTTGTTCATCTTTCTAAAAAAATTTATACTTTGCTGTTCGGTATATTTTTGGTAATATCCTTTTGTCGTTGATCGTTATTTATACATCCCGCCATTGTGTTATTGTGCCATAGTCATTTTGTGTATTCCTGGCTTTCATTTTTGCTCTGTAGAGTGCCTGCATGCCATTTTGTTTTTCTTTGTTGCTTTCGTTGTTTGTTTGTTTTTTTGTGAAAAATGTTTGTTTTAGAAAGTTACCAAAGTTCTAAATTGCCTAACATTATGCCGTATTCCTTAAAGGTGAAAAAATTAGCAGGAAACGCCCTTGGCTCATTTCATTTGATTTGCGTCGATTTTAAATATCAAACAGACCTTTTTAGTTCTCATTACATGCAGAAAAGAAAAAAAAACCGATTCGATCTGCATAATTTTTTTGGAATTTCAAGAGTATTCTATGCCTTGTGGTAAAAATATTATCAACATAAATATTATAAAATAAAATGGGGTTTAAACGGGAAGTAACTCATTATAGTATCATTAAATATGCATTGCATTGTGAAAAGACATCTTCTACAATGTAGCAAATTAACAACTTGGATGAAATCCTTCTAAAAATATTAAAACATCTCTTTCAACTTTATTTTAAAAATCATTAGTATGTTTCTATAGTTGTATATCCAATGCAGTCCTTATGAAATAAAAAAATTTTAACACTGCCAGTGATCGATGATATTTAAGTTTTATAATATTTAAAAAGGGAGATAAACTATATTCGTCAAAATGTTAAATAAATTTGATTATTTCCAATTTAGTATTTATTGACAGTGCTTTGGTTTGATTTTTAAATCAAGAACGTAATTCATTTGCAATATTTATTGAGAAAAGACGGAATAATATTTTTTTTACATTTATGTCAGTTGAATATGTTCACTAGCGCATTACGGTAGTTAAGCTAAATGAAACGAACCAGTATAAAGCAGAAATTTAAATTAAATCTGCAGGTGTATGTACATCTATATAAGAATTATGTAAAATGTGTGACTGGTATTCAATATGGCAGGAGTCTTTACAGGTATATTTTATTTGACGTCTTGCTTAAAATTTGTCGTGTCTGTTTCGTATTTTACAACTTTATTTAATTACTTTAACGGTATGCTAATTGAATTAACTTTTATTTCAGATTTAACTGGTGCTGTTAAAAATCTGTTCTCTTCAACCGAGCATTACTACAAACTTGAAGATGAGGTTAGAATAGTTCTAATAGGAAAAACAGGAGTAGGCAAAAGTGACACCGGAAATACGATCCTTGGAAAGCCAAAGTTTAAGTCGGGAAACGCGTTGATGTCCGTTACAAAAAAATGCAAACTGGCAGAAGCCGTTCGAGAAAATAGGAAAATCGTTGTTGTTGATACGCCTGGCCTTTTCGACACTTCAACCAGTCAAACAGACACAAAGCAAGAAGTGGCTAAGTGCATTGGATTAACATCTCCTGGTCCACACTGTTTTTTACTTGTCCTATCAATAGGAAGATTTTCCCCTGAAGATAAAGACTCTGTGGAAACAGTGTTTAAATTATTCGGAAAGGATGTGCATAAGTATGTTATTATTATTTTCACGAAACTAGATACCATTTCAAAGAAAGGAAAGGTTAAAGATAAGCTTGATGAATACTTTGGAGAAATACCTGAGGCACTAGAGACACTCTTTACGCGTTGTGAGAATAGAGTTATTGCATTTGACAATACAGCACCCTCAAAAAAAAGAAAAGAACAGTTTAAAGAACTATTTCGTCTAATAAGGGAAACTGTGACAAAAAATGGCGGTCTTTACTACACAAGTGAAATGTTTGAAGAGGCTGAAAAGGTAATTCAGATTGAAATAGAAGAAGAAATACGAAAGCAAAAGCAGAATGCTATTGATGAAGAACAGAAGCTTAGGCAGGAAATATCGACCGAAAAAGAGATTGAAGTCAAATTAAAACTGGAAGAAGAACGATCAAAATTAAATGAAGATATGGAAGAGAAAATAAGGCAGCTAGAACAAAACGCCATAAAACAGGAACAAAAAGTTAGACAGGAAATGGCTGATGCAAAAGAAAGCGAGATAACACAGAAGTTAGAAGAAGAGCATAGAAAGCTTGAAATGGAAAAAGAGAAACTGAAATTTATGGTTGACAGCCAACAACAATACGACCTTCGAACTACTATTAGACAAAAAATAGAAGATGAAGATGAATCTTTGACTGGAAAATTCTTGTATGGTCTGTCAAGTGTTATAACTGGAGTTGTAGCACCAGCAATTAAGTTTTGGTCAAAATAATTATTATTTAGTAACTATTCGGATATCATTTATACACACAACTAGTGAATTTATCCGGGTTCTGTTGCACAAATGTAGGAAAAACAAAATACTATTGTGTTGAATTGGCAACAAATAAACTTTATTTTCTCTTACAGTTTTTGATAATTATAAGATTACCTTGTAACGTCAGATTTCAAGATAGAGTAATACATTTGCACGTAATATTGATAAATTGGGGTAATAGTTAGTTGGTCCGGTTAGTTATGTGAATTTAAATCATTTCAAATTCAAATGATTATACAAGATTTTTGTTTTGGTTTAAAGTAAAACGTTAATTTCAATACGAGCTATAGCCAAGATAACTTATAGTTGTAGACTAACATGTTGAAAGTCTGAAAAGTATTGCCATTCTGGAATTGAATTAAAAAAATTGCGATGGCATGATGATTTTCATGAATGAAATTCAAAGTTACGTAATTAAATTAGAGTTTAAAAAGCGGGAAAATAGTAAAAGGAATAACATGAATACTGAATTCCAAGGCAAATTAAAAAAAAGCGTAAAGTCCAAGAAAATTGAAAAAAATCAAACGCCACCAATAAATATGATCAACGGAACAAGTGAAAAACATCTACCATTGTGATGACTTGGTAGAGACGGTACATTATTAAATCGATAGCCTAGAATTGACGATCCGGATCATACTGTGGACATATTTAAGTATACAGATATGATTAACGATATTGACAAATGAGAACTGTACACCAAAAAGATCAAATAATACCGAAATGAAAAAATTTCGGCATGACTAATAACCTTTTAAAGTGTTAACATTTAAACAAACTACAACATACATTACATCAGAAAGTACTTCGGTATCTTATATATTCTCACGATTTAAAACGCAAATTGATTTGCGTTTATGTAATACAATGAAATACTATACCATGGAGATATTATACGCATGTAAAGGTATGTTTATATATAGTAATGTCAATGATACAACTGAAGCATACCAAACAAGTTTTTTTTTATGTATCAACCTCTTTCTTAAAACATGATTGATTTTGTAACATAAAAGCTCATTTTATACTGCAATTAGTTATATTGTATTGCATGTGCTTATGGTTACTCCGTAAATAAAACCTTGTTTATATCAGATGCTTTCTTTTTGTTATTATATAAAGGAATAAAGTGTTTATAGTAAAATTTAATTCGATGTCCAGCATAGCTTTTTGCTTCTTTTGTTATGCTTCAGTAAGAAAAGTAAAAGAACAATTAGACACTTTATACCAGAAAAAACACAGGATATGGGATAAAATCAGTGCATACACAGTAAATAAAACATATGCATGACTTCAAGTAAAAGGCTATGTGACTTACAATTGTTTTTAGTATTTTGTTTTGTAAATTTGACTTTGTTCATTGTTGAAGGCCGTACACCCTATAGTTGTTAATTTCATTGTCATTTTGGTCTCTTGTGGAGAGTTGTCTCATTGACAATCATACCACATTCTTTTTTTATTCAAATTTTCGAGGATTAATTTGTTATCTGCAATTTCTAATAAACCGTAATTGTTTATTTGTGTGTATGTAAATTGCGTACACCATGTTACCATATGTTGTGTTGATACATGCGTGTGACGAACAGTTCATAATTCTTTTGTGGTATACTGTCGTAAACTAGTTTAATGGAAGGTGTCCGATGTTATATGTGGTTTACACGGTGTAATGTACTAATATATTATATATTTATGTATTTCTCTGTCCTAAGTGTTCTTGTGTTTTTTGTACTGTAGTCCTGTCACATTATGTTGACATTTTAATGGTGTTCTTTTAACATTGCCATATAAGCAGGAGGTTTAGCTAGTAAAAAAAGCAGCTTGAATTCACCATTTTTTCTTAAAATGCTCTGTACCAAGTCAGGAATATGGCAGTCCGCTTCGATTTATGTATGTGTTTGTTTTTTGTAGCAGTTCAGTGTTTCTGCTGTTCCGTTGTTTTCCTCTTAAAGTTGAAGTGTTTCCCTCTGTTTTGGTTTGAAACCCCGATGTTTCTTCGCTAATTCGATTTATGGCTATTGCACAGCGTTATTCTACTTTTGCCTTTACCTGTATAAGCTAGTACAAGTCAATTAGGTAGGTCTTAATCCTACAACAGAAAAGATCATAATTTAGAGTGCACGATTAAGCGACTTTTGATTTTCCAAGTGAAAAATTGACATACAACAGCGACCAATGAACGTTTGAGACCTCTGTAAAGGTGTTTACTACTGGGTTGGTTATTTCCTTAAAAACAACACATTCTACCAGCACTGTTATCGATCTAGCAGTTATAAAATAATCAAAGATACAAGGATTGTAATTTTGCCCCGAGCTTTTTTGTTTGAGGGAGGAGGGACATTGAAAATTATGTTTAACGTCATTCTTAATTCCGATACATGCGTAACTGGACGAACAATACTTTCGGTAACTAAACGTTCCCCAGAAAAACTTATTATTTAAACTTTATTGGCAACTGACATTCAAATATTTATAGGATACGTGTACCATTCTTCATAACTTTTATTCCAATAGGATAAAAGATGATACAGATGTCAAACAGTGCTTTTCTGTAAATTTGATTGACACAAGTTACTATTACCGTTGCTAACAATGCCTTTGATTGATTGAAGGAAAGATACCAGGCTTATATTCCATGAACAGCATATTTGTAATTCGTATACAGAAAACTGAGCAGGGGCACTTGAGCAAAACATTATAAGGACAAATCAAAACAAGTAAGGTATTACATTGAAACAAAAGAATAATTGTTAAATTATTTTCTTTATATTAATCCAAATCAATATTGTTTGTAGATCTTTATTGATAGTATAGTTTATTCGTAATCAATTAGCATTTGGAAATCATTGTCGGGTCAAGCTTTTGACCACAAAATTGAAATGTAAGGATAAGCCTTAACACTTGAAATAGTATGGGTGAAAAATCTATCAGCTACCGTCTTAATTCCAGTTGGTGTTACTTTGAAATCCGACAGCAGCGATATGAGGAAGAACGAATTTAAACAACACTACACATTGTTACGGTCACCGTTACAAATTTGTTTACTGATACCATTTGTTTGTGTCCCAAATTATCTGAAGTTTTAATAAGTATGTTCTTTTTGTTTTCTCTATTTCTGGATTTGCACGGCACGCATGCATGATTGTATTTGAGATGTTTATACCGTCGAGACACCGAAATTATCTATGTTGAGAGTTTATGCAATCATTTAGGTTTTATTCGCTTGGTTTGTATATTCAAAAATAGTTGAGAATATTAGTACTTAAAAATTGCAAAGTAGTTAAACCATTTTGTTCTTAGAATCAAACAAAACACTCCTATATCGCTTCCATACGGTAAATAAAGGCAATAGTAGTATACTGCTGTTCGAAAGTCATCATTCGATTGAGAGAAAACAAATCCGGGTTACAAACTAAAACTGAGGTAACAATGTTTTTCTTTACAAAGGGTTTATTGTTTAATTCGTCTTTTTCAGTTTTAATTAATGAACAAACGTGTAATCTAATTTTGTTCTATGTTGACAATTAAAAAATATGGTATTTTTTTCTTCTTACATTAAAGTTGTATTGAGGTTATGGAAATATTTCACAAATATAACATAAACGATACTTATTCATATTCAATTAATGATAAATTCGAATGAATACTAATAATTATTTCAGTTAAAAAAAATCAATTACTGCCATTGATTGTTTTACTGTTTAGCTGTAAGAGCTCCGTGCAGAATACTGTTTTCAAGTCTCTGTGTAATGGAAATTTGGTTTAGATTTCATACCAGCAAAATTACGCAACACACTTTATAAAGATCTTTGTACTGGTATATATTGCTCTAATCTTAACAGATTTACACTAGTCCTGAAGAGTTAATATCTGTCTATAGTAATCATGCGGCTTCATTGATATCGTGTTATCAATTGTCAAAACTTAAACAGGTCGAATTTTATTCAAGTCTCTTGTGACGGTAACAAAATAAAGCGAATTTGTCTGATAGCGTCAAATAGCTTTTAGAGGAACCGATTCAAACATTGACATCAACTGTATCTCGTGAGATTCGGTGGTTTTTTTTATAATGTAGGCAATTCAATTTGATATCCATAGAATGCGCAGCAAGCCTCGAATTCTAAATTACATATACCAACTGTCCAAAAGTGGAGAAATATCTTACTGGTTGTTTTGTTGTCCACATAATATAATAAGATATGCATCAACTATGCGGCATGGGTTTTGTTAATTGCCGAAGACCGCACGGCCACCTTTAATTGTTAACTTCTATGTGTATAGGTCTCTAGTGGAGAATTGTCTCAATGTAAATTTTACATCTTCTTTATTTTATATTCATGTACAAAAGTATTGCACCACAATAATGATCACTGTCCAAGAACTATAAGAAAAAAGAGCATAACCCCAATTATTTCTGCCATAAAACCTAGACACATAAGAGATAGGACGAAAGCAATAGAAAAACATATGATACTATAGATAAGATAAGATTAGATGATATGTAAACAATGGTGAAGTACATATAGTAATGGAATAAAAGTAGACAATAACACATTATTCCAAAATTGATCAATATGATTGTATACCTATTAAATACCAAGGAGCAAAGAAAGAATTTCAATACAATGCCATTAATCAAACTCCTGACAGGATATTAAAATATCTAATAATCGAAAATTAATCAACACAGAGTGCACAATAACCGACAAAACATATTAAAACAGCAAATATAGTTATAACTGGTTTTAATATGCACTTTTCAGAAACATGAGAAAATAGATTGCGGATTACTGACAGATTATGATGCAATTTAGTTCCCACTTGAGTTTAACATCCAAGATTGTTATTTAAAGTTACAGAAATTTTTCTGCAATTCTTTGGAGAGTCCATGGCTTGTTTTTTTTTTTAAGGAGTCGTCTTTGAAATGAAGCAGAACATCAAGATGTCTTCGAAATATGATAAGATAATTCTTTTTGTGAAGCAGATTTTTTTAGAATTCGTTAGACTAAAATATATCATCGGCTAGAACTAAAACACTATTGCCGAATTTTGTTTCAGAACTAGAGGCTATGAAAGCGTATTTTTTTCTAGAATTCATATGACGTTGATGAATAAACGGTCAGAACGTAATTATAAAAAACGGACTGATTCTAGCTTGATTCATCTTAGGTCGAATTAACCGGTTGGAGTTTAAACCTTAGATTCTTTAAAATACCAAAATTAATAAAAGGATAAATCAAGAAAGTTGTTTTTCATAAATCATGTCAGTACCAAAGTACAGAATGCTGAAGTTGGTTACCCTCAAGGTTTGATAGTCCAACAGCAGATCTATCAACAAAGTTAAGTAAAAATATATTAAAACGACTTGTTTTTAATTTTGTGCGTCCGAAACGCTTTTGTATTTACCTCTATCGGGAATGATCAAAGCTCAATATTTAAAAGCCAATGATGTAAAAGAACAGACACAGTTGAAGAGTTATATGACCAAAATAAAATTGTAAATATACATATATAGCTAAAGCCATATAAGGTCAACAAACCAAATGATGCTGAATCCTTATTTTCTTCATGGTATCCAATTTACAACATGAAAAACATGGCACGTGCTATGAAGTAATCAACCAATTGATGTATAAGAATACGAATGTCTTTCGAGAACATTCCCACCATATTAACTTCTTGTTGCATGAAAATCAAATGTACCTGTCTCAACGACGACGGCCCAACTATTTTTTTTAAGATGGTGATTACTATGAAAAATAGCCATTTTTTCTTTAAAACATTTTAATTCATGTTGTGACAAAAATAATACTTTAGTGGGCAAACCTGTCAATGCCTTGTTTCACAGGTTAAAATGCTATGATATAATGGCTTTAATGTACTATACATTTAAAATGTTACGATGTTTTTATTTTGGCGAAAAAGACAGGGTTATCATCGCAATGCAATAATTAAAACTCGCATTTTGAAAGTTTTGATACGAATTTAACAAGATTTTTCTCAATATCACAAAATTCAAATTCGCGTCTAAAATGACAAAATGGCAATAATTAATGCACGTAATAATATCTGAATATACAGTCTCAACTGTTTAAAACAATCATTAGATAATACATATTGAAAACGAAATAATTTGGTATATTACGATATATATGAATACTGTGTACAAAGGTCCTGATCGTGGGGTATATTTTATAGGAATAAGAACTTTCTATTGAGATCTTAGTGGGGTAGCCTCAAGACAGAAATGATTGTGTTCTGTCTGTGCCATATGTCTAAACAGAACAATAACTCAAAGGCCAAGGTCCTACATCTAGATATCACACTGACATTCCTGTAAACAACTCTTAATTATATCAATACTGGTCAGAATAAAGACACTGAAAGATGTCTTTACAGACGAACTTGTCTATTAATTAAACCTCGTAATCGACAAAGCAAGTAAACAATATATATATGTTAATAGGGCATTGTACTTTCTATAGGGTCACTTACCGCAAGCATAACCTAATATCAATACATGATGCATCAGATTAAATGATGAGTTATGGCATAACGTTTGATTCTTGATTAGCCGTCCCATTTGTTAACCCGTGTCAAAAGGTCCTCCTGAATTAAGCTACCTTATCACACAAGCTAAAAGTCTCAAAACATAATATCCAGAGATAGGTGTATTTAGTGTTTTCTTTATTTGAACCATACCAATAATGCAGTACTTACTATGACATGGATAGCATACCCGAAGTCTGAAGTAAAGAGTAATGTCTTACTATGTGAGGGATTAATGTCTTACTATGTGAGGGATTAATGTCTTACTATGTGAGGGATTAATGTCTTACTATGTGATGGATTAATGTCTTTCTATGTGAGGGATTAATGTCTTACTATGTGAGGGATTAATGTCTTACTATGTGAGGGATTAATGTCTTACTATGTGAGGGATTAATGTCTTACTATGTGAGGGATTATTGTCTCAACGAATTAAAACCCATATTTCTTTTCCATATTTGAGATTCTTTTTTGTTTTGGATGACAGGTTACTATTTGTGAACTGGTATTTTTAAGGCGAAGTATACGTAATTGCACTTTTCTAGCGGAATTCGGGAAATGTTTTGGGTCTAATGTGCTTTGTTTACCCTTAAATAATTATGAAATAGACCAAGCTGTGTTTAAGGGGAAAATTTGAACATTGTAATTGCATTGCTACATGAAAAGTGTTAAAGAAAACAAGACAGGTGAATTTACAAACAAGATCAAACACATGTGCAGAGAACACTTAATTTTAACATAATAATACTGTTATGCCGGCTCCCCGTAGTTATTCAGTGTTATTTTTAATATGCATGTTCGTTGTTGTTATGATCCCTGATCATAAGTTGGTTATCGAATGTGTTTGATAAGTCAGGAAAGGCTTATTCTTGTACATATAAAACTATTAATTTGTATGATTTAAACCTGTGTATTATTGTTTTTGAGACAGATAACGTTTATTCTCGAACTGTTGGAAAATGAAAGTAGGCCATAGATTTTTATTTACGGCTGTAAATAATAATAATAAGATGATTCTTGTTGGCATAATTTTACATCTTATAATTCTATATTATGTTTGGGTTTCTTTTGTGTATGATTGCTAATTTCTCGGAACAGTTTAGAGACTGTAAATAACTCTCGTTCCGATTTTTAATGTTTGTCACCGATCTAGGTGACACTTACATGTTTGATGTGTATTGGTTAGAATGCTCGTTTCTTGTGGACTATCGATTGCTATATACAGTAGTTTGTATCTGTTTGTATCCATTACAAACGTTTTCCAAGCTTTTAGATGCATTTTAAATACATAAATTATATTTGTTCGTGAAGAACATGGCATTGTTTACTATTTTGTCACCGTTAAGGGAATTTCCCTAAGAAGAGTGATGGCTCGTGATTGGGCGTCTCTATATAAGCTCAATTCTCATTGGTCAATTTAGAATATAAATACGTGTGGTTGGTTGATAGATAGATAGATAGATAAACTAAATACAAATATGTCGGATGTAATGAATTTAAAAGTTAGTATTGTGAAATATATTATAGGATTATAATTATATTAAAGGTGACGGTGACAAATATCAGTCCCGGTGATTAAATCTCGATGACGGTGACTGTAATATCGGTGACGGTGACTATAGCTGTAGGTGACGGTGACTATATCTGTCGGTGACGGTGACCATACTTGTGGGTTACGGTGACTCAATATTTTTGTCACCACATTCGGAGATTCAGATATGTATATTATAAATTAATGAAAATATAACCGTGGCTATTGAGATAGTATTAAATATAAAAAGTTAATAGTATTAAATATAAATAGTTAATAGTATTAAATATAAATAGTTATAATTGAAAAACATATATGGTATGTTTCTAATATAACAGTTTGAGGAAGATCAAGCCTTTTGATCTTGTTTAGTAAAAGTAATTATAACTATGATTGAAACCTTTGTATAAAGGATTTGTGTTAAAGAAAAGCTATACATATATATAGCTTATGAGCAGTATTCACCCACGTGAATAGTTGTAAGACCAACCATACCCGGGGGCACTGACCAGTGACAGCACCGAGATTCCAGACTTGTTCCAGTATTTTATCTCATTAATAAAATGTTGAACTATAAATATTCTATTTCATTTTAATAATACTCATGAAAACAGGACTACAATAGTACATTAATACACCTCTATTGGTATATAATTCCTTCGTCCTATTTCGGGTTTAGATCGGTGGTTTAAATTAAGACACCTTTCTCGACCTCTAATAGATTCCTTTTTATGTAACCCTGTTATCTCTGGTGACCGACTCTAACGCCAGAGAGGCAGCGTAACAATTGGTGGCAGCGGTGGGATACCACTCTCAATATATTAGAGTCTATTGTTTGTATATCAAAATCTAAAGTTGTTAAAAAAAATAGAAATGGACGATTCAAATATCGTTACGTTCGGTCCCAATACTGGGATTAGACATGAAGTAAATGAAACACTATCGAATGAAGTGATAGCTTCTAGTAGTGAAAATAATGTAACAGCAGATAGAAGGCTTGCTGACGCTAAAGTTGAAATGAAATTTATGGTAGATAAATGTCTTTCAGATTTTTCTGAGAAAATGGACAGTATGTTGGCAAAATTTGACCATCATTTAACAAATAAAACTACTCCTATTTTGGGAAGGGGGTATGATAGTTCGTCTATAAATGCGAGTGGAGAAGCCAAGCATAATAAACAAGATTTAAATAAAAGCCATTTCACTGAGAACATCAGAACTAAACCTGAAATAAAATGTAAAATTAAACCTCAGCTGTATGACGGTTCAGACGATCTAGAAGAGTACCTGACACAATTTCATCTTTTGGCAGAACTTAATGATTGGGACTTTTAAGGTCTAAAGACTTATTGTTGGCAAGTAGTCTAACAAGTAACGCTCGTGCTCTATTAAATGAAATGACAGAGGGTGAAAGGCATGACTTTGAATGTTTAGTGACAATGCTTAAAAGCAGATTTGGTTCTATAAATCGCTCAGAAGTTTTTAGAGCTGAGCTACAGACTAGAGTTAGATTAAGGAACGAAAGTTTGCCTGAACTGGCACAGGCAATAAAAAAACTTACAAGGCGAGCATACCCTGGTACTTCCCCTATTGTCAGGGATACCCTTGCGCTGGATTACTTTATTGACGCTATAACTGAAACTGACATTCGTCTAAGGTTGAAAGAAGTAGGTCCAAAAACAATATATGAAGCTGAAAATATTGCTGTTCGTCTTGAAGCTTTAAGACTAGAAGACAGACAAAAAGGGCGATCAGTGAGAACTGCTGATGCATGTGACACGGATGACAGTAAAATGGCCAGTGAAATAAAAGAAATAAAATTAGGCATACGAAATCTACAAAATGAAGTAGGTGCCATAAGGAAAAATAATACGTCTAATGGTCAACGTTATAACAATAATAACAATAATGGTTCACGTCAGCAAAGAGGATCAAATAATTTTGGAAATAGAAATAACAACCAAATTTATAACAGCTCGGAAAACTACCAAGCGTCGAGTGCGGGGGTCGCGGCTCGACCACGATAAAAAGACCCAACACAATTATTTCAAATGTTTCTTGGGGGAAAGATAATGTATATTTTGTAGTTGCTAGTATAAATTCTATGTCTGTAAATATGTTGGTTGATTCTGGAGCGAGTGTCTCCATTTTGAGAAAAGATTTCTTTGATAGCCTTGTACTTGAGAATAGACCTCAAGTCATGCCAGTCAGAATGAATTTATTGACAGCTACTGGAGAAGTTTCAGAGTTTATTGGAAAAGTTAATTTAGAAATAAAATTAGGAAAACATGTTTTCAAACACGAATTTTTGTTGGCTGAAATCAAAGATATGGCTATACTTGGTATGGACTTTTCTTTTTGATGACTAATAGTATTGATGTTCTTTTTAGCAAAGGTTGCCTGAGAATTAAGGATGAGTTTATAACCTGTTTTACAAATAAAGGTGATAGCTCATGTTGTCGAATCTCAATTGCGGAAACAGTTGATATTCCGCCTGATAGTGAAATGATAATAAAAGGAGTGCCATGTGGCCCCGTTATATTTAATGAAGTAGGTATCGTGGAGACAAACAGGTCGTTTATTGAGAAAACTGGTTTGTTGTAAGCCAGAATAGTAGTTCAGCCAAATTCAAATATCATACCTTTAAGGGTTGCTAATTCTAGCTCAGAGCCGGTCAAGGTTTATAAAAATACAATTGTGAGTTCTTTTGAACCTGTTGACTTAGAAACGTATGAAGTGAGTACTGTAAGTCGGGTCAATTGTGCAGATAGTAACACTAAAGTAGACATTCCTGATCATTTAAAGGGAGTATTTGAGAAAGGTTCCAAAGATTTGGATAATATTGAAGTCAAAAAGTTAAAGGAGTTTTTATGTTCTTATCAAGAGTTTTTTTTCAAAATCTCCATCTGATATTGGTCATACTGAACTCGTTAACCATAAAATAAATACGGGCAATGCAAAACCCATCAAACTTAAACCATATAGACTTCCTTTGGCAAAGAGAGAAGTTGCAGAGAAAGAGATACAAGACATGACATCAAGGGGTATCATAGAACCTTCAAGTAGTGCTTGGTGTTCCCCGGTGGTCATGGTTACGAAAAAGAAAGACCAGAGCATTCGATTCTGTATAGATTTTAGGAAAATTAATGATATTACTGAAAAAGATAGCCAACCGATCCCTCGTATAGAGGACACTCTGGATGCTTTAAGCGGTAGTAAGTGGTTTTCAACTCTGGACATGCGCAGTGGTTACTGGCAATGTGGTTTAGATGAGAAGGATCGGGAGAAAACAGCTTTTGCAATACCTGGTAGTGGTTTATGGCAATTTAAAGTGCTATGTTTTGGACTATGTTGGGCTCCCGCGACTTTTGAGCGGTTGGTCGAGAAAATATTTTCTGGTTTAACTTGGAGAATCTGCTTAGTGTATCTTGATGACATTATTGTGTTCTTCAAAACTTTTGATGAGCATCTCAAAAATTTAAGTGAAGTTTGTTTGAGGCTAAGATCAGCTAATTTAAAATTACATCCTAAGAAGTGCTTCCTTCTTCAAAAGGAAGTTACCTTTATGGACATAAAGTTAGTCACGAAGGGATAAGTACTGACGATGAAAAAATTAAGGCCGTGCAAGATTGGCCCACTCCCAAGAATGTAAAAGATGTGCGTAGCTTTATCGGACTTTGTTCATATTATCGTCGATTTGTAGAAAATGTCTCTACCATTGCAAAGCCCCTACATCAATTAACCGAGAAGTGTAAGAAATTTGAATGGACAGAAGCTTATAATTGCTCATTTGAGCATCTGAAAAAGTTGTTAATATCTGCACCTATCTTAGGTTATCCAATTAATGATGGTGGCTTTATTCTGGATACAGATGCTAGCAATGTTGGAATGGGGGCTGTTTTATCTCAAATCCAAGATGGGGTAGAAAGAGTGATTGGCTATTTTAGTAAAACTTTTTCGAAAAATGAAAGAAACTATTGTGTCACCAGAAAAGAATTGCTTGCTATCGTCCGTGCAGTTAAAAACTTTCATCACTATCTTTATGGTCGATCTTTTACTGTTCGTACAGATCATGGGTCTCTTAGATGGCTAGTAAATTTTAAAAATCCAGAGGGTCAGCTTGCCCGCTGGTTGGAAACACTTGGTGCATATGATTTTCAAATAATACATCGCCCTGGTCGCATTCATTCGAATGCTGATGCTTTGAGTCGTAGACCCTGTTCAGTTGATTGTTCGTATTGCTCTAAAGTTGAGGATACATTTTCAAATGTGGGTTTAGGAGAGATTGAAATAAATAATGAGATTTCAACCAAAGAAGTGGTAGTAAAGTCAGTTGTGGTTGATGCTACGAATACTTTAACAGGCGCCGTTAAAGTTGAAGGTAGTCAACGTATAGAGACTAGTAAGAAACATAAAGTAGCACAACTATATGCTAGTTATAGGTCAGACGATTTAAATGCTTCTAAATCCTGTACAAAACATGAAAATGAAAGGGTGAACATATCTGATAAAGTGAAGGATGAAAGTGGATTTGTTTCAAAGGCATCACATGACGCTCGCAAATCAAGTAGTTCTCAAACTTTTAATATTTTTAATTTGAAAAGGTCCGAGAAAATAAAAGGGAAAAGAGGATTTGCAGGAGAAACATCAGTTGATGTTTGCAAATCAAAGACCCATGAAAACATTATAACAAACGGGTAGGAGTATTTAAAACTCGAAGTATGAAACCTAATCCTTTGGATCAACAAAAACCGAGCTCGTCATCTCCGATGCACGATGAACAATTTGTTGAGATGGATTTTGATTTAGAAAATGAACAAGAAAATGACCCGGTACTAAAGATAATTAGGGATTGGCTAGTAAACAAGTTGAAACCCATTTGGTCGGAAATATCAAAATTCAGTCCGATTATCAAATACTTCTGGAATAGAATTGAGATAAGAGACGGTATTCTATGTCGAAAATGGGAAAGTGAAAAAGGGGACAATGTCATCTGGCAAAAAGTAATTCCAGAAAATTTGAAAGAAGGTGTGCTCAAGCAGTTACACAATAGTGTCACTGGTGGTCATTTGGGTATTAAGAAAACCTTAAGTAAGGTTAGACAAAGATTCTTTTGGTTTGGAGTACGAAAGTATATTGAGAATTGGTGTAACAAATGTGATGTATGTGCTTCACGAAAGCGACCAAACAGAAAACCAAAAGCACCTATAAGACAATACAAGGTCGGTGCTCCTAGAAAGGGTTGCTATGGACATAATTGGGCCTTTGCCTAGGTCAATTCAGGGAAATAATTATTTACTCGTTATTGGTGATTACTTCACTAAGTTTGTGCATGCCATTCCACTAAAATCTCAGGAAGCAGAGGTTGTAGCTCGAGCATTAGTAGACAATTTTGTATTGTTACATTATCAAAACAGGTGTAAAATGTTAGAATAACCGAAGCAACCAACATTCGATGCTGTTGGTATTTCCCTATGTTCAAAGTTTATGAAAGTTCGAATAAGTTAAAGAGCGTGAAATACTCAAGGAAATGTCTCCTTTTTGTGAAACACGCATATGGTAACGATCGACAAAATCTTGTGATGATAAAAAAGAAACTAATCATGATGAAATACATTTTTGTTGAGTATAAAGTTTATTAAATAGGCCTTGACACAGTGATTGACATGAAAATCACTATCAAAAATATTGGAACACTCACCTGATAACAAACGACCAAATACTGATATCGACTAAAACTATGTAATGATGACATTTGTTATGTTACATATTAACCTTACTAAATATGCTATGTGACAGCGATTTTCATGAAAATTACAAGGGTAAACTAAATATTAAAACAACTTTTATTCTTGTAGCCATGGCATTGTCAGTTTATTTTCAATCTATTAGTTTGACTGTTCCACTGGTATCTTTCTCCCCTCTTTTGAGGATATTTTGCAAAGCAGGAAAGAAAGAAAACTTACTGTTGGAGAAAGGTAAACTATCCCGGGTTGCATAGTTATTTCAACTGCTTTTTGAAATTATGATATATTAGCGTCACCCATGTCATACACAACTGTGGAATACAACACTTTGTCACAGTAGTTCAAAACTCCTTCGTAAATGCATTAAAATGTAATACTACTACTAGAACTAGTATTCTAAAATGGTTTTGAAAATACTTAATGGACCACTTCTCAGAACTAGTAGTATTTCTAAGGACACGTGTGCTATTTTTATATCCAAAAAATGGAATGGAAGTCATCATAATCAAAGTCAATGTATTTTGGAAGTGCAAAATTATTCCTAAGTACCTCATTTCATACACTGTATAATAAAAGCATTAAGATATGAAGCGCTATTGCATAATACTATTCTGTTAAGGGCTTTGTCAACTTGAGCTTTGACGTAATTATCTTGGAACTAGGACAGACACATGGCAGCTTTATTTTATTGAAACAGTGGAACAGGTGTAGTATGAGTGCATAATTAAGACAGATGAAACAACTTATTTATTTGAAATTGAATTTGACAATAGCTTTTTTCCCGCATCGTATACTGATGAACTCGGATAAAACTGTGATATATGTGCCGCTAGACATGATAAAGCTTAACCTTTCTAATCTATTTTAATAACAAGAAGAATAGATGAATTTTAAAGCAGAACTGTTTTCAAAATTTAAAAGGCTATTTTAGAGGAAAGCAAAAGGTATTGAGATAATATTTAAGATTTGCTAGGATAGGGCAAAACAGAAGGGGCCTGTCATTAAAGGTTGGTGTGTCCATCATATTACATATGTGGCAACCTTTTGTTTAAGTATTAAAACATATTAAACTTTTTAAATTTATTCAAGCTCCATTACAAACTACAACAAATGGAAGTTTTTAACGACCTTGACTGGCTATACAGCCCTTGCACGGTCGGTATTACAAACTTACCGTCGACACCTTATAATGTAGAATATCTATTTTAAATAGAAAAGGGTGTTTTCTAGGTCAAAAGATTGCAAAATTTCTAAGAATGAATAGAGCAGTCCCTATTCGTATGCAGCATTCTCTAACTTAGTAGACATGTCTTTGACAAGCAATACTGTCAGTGTCTTAAACGATGTCATGCGCAAAAATGACAAAAATTCAACACAGAGTAGTGTCCCTGCTAAACTGAACAGTGTAGGTTTCAGCTTGAGAGATCCCAGTGAGGTTATATTTTTTTTTCAGTTAAAATATTTGAGTAGACAATCTACAAAAAGAAACAAAAGTTGAAAATCTGATGCTCGTCTTGGTGTATACTCAACCCTCAAATTAAGCTCTCCCGAATCTAATCAAAATTCAAACCTTGCTTTCTAACAGATCTATTCATGGACCGGACCGGCGACATTCTTTTGTTAATAAGAAAATCTACAGTGCCGTTACATGCATGGTGTCTGCTTTGAGTCCCCGCCCGTAAAGAAAGAAATAAGCGTCTTGGTTTTCTACACATAAAATAAGCTTGGCGCCATGAAATAGCAAAAAAGGATGAAAGTAGCGCTAAAGACCAACAATGAATACATCAATCATTTGATATCTTCATAGACGTTTCCCACACAGCTTATAGTTTTGTTAAACACGAATCTATTTATTTGAAATTGAATTTTAGAATAGCTTTTTCTCCGCATCGTATACTGATGAATTCGGATAAGACTGTGATATGTGTGCCGCTGGACATGCTAAAGCTTAACTTTTAATTTATTTGAATAGCGAGAAGAATAGATGAATTTTGAAGCAGAACTGTATTCAAAATTCAAACTGCTTTTTTAGCGGAAAGCAAAAGGTATTGAGATAATATTTAAGATTTGCAAGGATAGGGCAAAACAGAAGGTACCTGTCATTAAAGGTTGGTGTGTCCATCATATTACATATGTGGCAACCTTTTGTTTAAGTATTAAAACATATTAAACTTTTTAAAGTTATTCAAGTTCCATTACAAACTTACTGTCGACACCTTATAATGTAGAATATCTATTTTAAATAGAAAAGGGTGTTTTCTAGGTCAAAAGATTGCAAAATTTCTAAGAATGAATAGAGCAGTCCCTATTCGTATGCAGCATTCTCTAACTTAGTAGACATGTCTTTGACAAGCAATACTGTCAGTGTCTTTAAACGATGTCATGCGTAAAAATGACAGAAAATCAAAACAGAGTAGTGTCCCTGCTAAACTGAACAGTGTAGGTTTCAGCTTGAGAGATCCCAGTGAAGACATATTTTTTTCAGTTAAAAAATTTGAGTAGACAATCTACAAAATGAAACAAAAAATGAAAATCTGATGCTCGTCTTGGTGTATACTCAACCGTCAAATTAAGCTCTCCCGAATGAAATCAAATTTAAAACCTTGCTTTCTAACAGATCTATTCATGTACCGGACCGGCGACATTCTTTTTTTAATTAGAAAATCTACAGTGCCGTTACATGCATGGTGTCTGCTTTGAGTCCCCACCCCTAAAGAAAGAAATAAGCGTTTTGGTTTTCTACACATAAAATAAGCTTGGCGCCATGAAATAGCAAAAAAAGGATAAAAGTAGCGCTAAAGATCAACAATGAATACATCAATCATTTTATATCTTCATAGACGTTTCCCACACAGCTTATAGTTTTGTTGAACACGAATCTATTTATTTGAAATTGAATTTTACAATAGCTTTTTCCCCGCATCGTATATTGATGAATTCGGAAAAGACTGTGATATGTGTGCCGCTGGACATGCTAAAGCTTAACTTTTAATTTATTTGAATAGCAAGAAGAATAGATGAATTTTAAAGCAGAAATGTATTCAAAATTTAAACTGCTTTTTTAGCGGAGAGCAAAAGGTATTGAGATAATATTTAAGATTTGCAAGGATAGGACAAAACAGAAGGGACCTGTCTTTAAAGGTTGGTGTGTCCATCATATTGCATATGTGGCAACTTTTTGTTTAAGTATTAATACATATTAAACTTTTAAAAGTTTTTCAAGTTCCATTACAAACTTACCGTCGACACCTTATAATGTAGAGTATCTATTTTAAATAGAAAAGGGTGTTTTCTAGGTCAAAAGATTGCAAAATTTCTTAGAATGAATAGAGCAGTCCCTATTCGTATGCAGCATTCTCTAACTTAGTAGACATGTCTTTGACAAGCAATACTGTCAGTGTCTTAAACGATGTCATGCGCAAAAATGACAAAAATTCAAAACAGAGTATAGTCCCTGCTAAACTGAACAGTGTAGGTTTCAGCTTGAGAGATCCCAGTGAGGTTATATTTTTTTTCAGTTAAACAATTTGAGTAGACAATCTACAAAAAGAAACAAAAGTTGAAAATCTGATGCTCGTCTAGGTGTATACTCAACCCTCAAATTAAGCTCTCCTTCATCTAATCAAAATTCAAACCTTGCTTTCTAACAGATCTATTCATGTACCGGACCGGCGACTTTCTTTATTTAATAAGAAAATCTACAGTGCCGTTACATGCATGGTGTCTGATTTGAGTCCCCGCCAGTAAAGAAAGAAATAAGCGTCTTGGTTTTTACACAAAAAATAAGCTTGGCGCCATGAAATAGCAAAAAAGGATAATAAAATTAACGGTACCAATTTTCTTGCACCAGATGCGCATTTCGACAATACATGTCTCTTCAGTGATGGTCGTGGCCAAAATATTTGAAATACAAAGCTTATATAAAAGATGAAGAGCTATAATCCAAAAGGTCCAAAAAGTATAGCCAAATCCGTGAAAGGAATCAGAGCTTTGCATGAGGGAGATACATTCCTTAATTTATAATAATTTCTAATATTTAAAAGTAGCGTTAAAGACCAACAATGAATACATCAATCATTTGATATCTTCATAGACGTTTCCCACACAGCTTATAGTTTTGTTAAACACGAATCTATTTATTTGAAATTGAATTTTACAATAGCTTTTTCCCCGCATCGTATACTGATGAATTCGGATAAGACTGTGATATATGTGCCGCTGGACATGCTAAAGCTTAACTTTTAATTTATTTGAATAGCAAGAAGAATAGATGAATTTCAAAGCAGAAATGTATTCAAAATTTAAACTGTTTTTTTAGCGGAAAACAAAAGGTATTGAGATAATATTTAAGATTTGCAAGGATAGGGCAACACAGAAGGGGCCTGTCATTAAAGGTTGGTGTGTCCATCATATTACATATGTGGCAACCTTTTGTTTAAGTATTAAAACATATTAAACTTTTTAAACAAATTTAAACAAATTCAAAACAGAGTAGTGTCCCTGCTAAACTGAACAGTGTACGTTTCAGCTTGAGAGATCCCAGTGAAGACATATTTTTTTTCAGTTAAAAAATTTGAGTAGACAATCTACAAAATGAAACAAAAGTTGAAAATCTGATGCTCGTCTTGGTGTATACTCAACCCTCAAATTAAGCTCTCCCGAATCTAATCAAAATTAAAACCTTGCTTTCTAACAGATCTATTCATGTACCGGACCGGCGACTTTCTTTGTTTAATAAGAAAATCTACAGTGCCGTTACATGCATGGTGTCTGCTTTGAGTCCCCGCCCGTAAAGAAAGAAATAAGCGTCTTGGTTTTCTACACATAAAATAAGCTTGGCGCCATGAAATAGCAAAAAAGGATAAAAGTAGCGTTAAAGACCAACAATGAATACATCAATCATTTGATATCTTCATAGACGTTTCCCACACAGCTTATAGTTTTGTTAAACACGAATCTATTTATTTGAAATTGAATTTTACAATAGCTTTTTCCCCGCATCGTATACTGATGAATTCGGATAAGACTGTGATATATGTGCCGCTGGACATGCTAAAGCTTAACTTTTAATTTATTTGAATAGCAAGAAGAATAGATGAATTTCAAAGCAGAACTGTATTCAAAATTTAAACTGCTATTTTAGCGGAAAGCAAAAGGTATTGAGATAATATTTAAGATTTGCAAGGATAGGGCAACACAGAAGGGGCCTGTCATTAAAGGTTGGTGTGTCCATCATATTACATATGTGGCAACCTTTTGTTTAAGTATTAAAACATATTAAACTTTTTAAAGTTATTCAAGTTCCACAACAAACTTACCGTCGACACCTTACAATGTAGAATATCTATTTTAAATAGAAAAGGGTGTTTTCTAGGTCAAAAGATTGCAAAATTTCTAAGAATGAATAGAGCAGTCCCTATTCGTATGCAGCATTCTCTAACTTAGTAGACATGTCTTTGACAAGCAATACTGTCAGTGTCTTAAACGATGTCATGCGCAAAAATGACAAAAATTCAAAACAGAGTAGTGTCCCTGCTAAACTGAACAGTGTAGGTTTCAGCTTGAGAGATACCAGTGAAGACATATTTTTTTTCAGTTAAAAAATTTGAGTAGACAATCTACAAAATGAAACAAAAGTTGAAAATCTGATGCTCGTCTTGGTGTATACTCAACCCTCAAATTAAGCTCTCCCGAATCTAATCAAAATTAAAACCTTGCTTTCTAACAGATCTATTCATGTATCGGACCGGCGACTTTCTTTGTTTTATAAGAAAATCTACAGTGCCGTTACATGCATGGTGTCTGCTTTGAGTCCCCGCCCGTCAAGAAAGAAATAAGCGTCTTGGTTTTCTACACATAAAATAAGCTTGGCGCCATGAAATAGCAAAAAAGGATAAAAGTAGCGTTAAAGACCAACAATGAATACATCAATCATTTGATATCTTCATAGACGTTTCCCACACAGCTTATAGTTTTGTTAAACACGAATCTATTTATTTGAAATTGAATTTTACAATAGCTTTTTCCCCGCATTGTATACTGATGAATTCGGATAAGACTGTGATATATGTGCCGCTGGACATGCTAAAGCTTAACTTTTAATTTATTTGAATAGCAAGAAGAATAGATGAATTTCAAAGCAGAACTGTATTCAAAATTTAAACTGCTATTTCAGCGGAAAGCAAAAGGTATTGAGATAATATTTAAGATTTGCAAGGATAGGGCAACACAGAAGGGGCCTGTCATTAAAGGTTGGTGTGTCCATCATATTACATATGTGGCAACCTTTTGTTTAAGTATTAAAACATATTAAACTTTTTAAAGTTATTCAAGTTCCATAACAAACTTACCGTCGACACCTTATAATGTAGAATATCTATTTTAAATAGAAAAGGGTGTTTTCTAGGTCAAAAGATTGCAAAATTTCTAAGAATGAATAGAGCAGTCCCTATTCGTATGCAGCATTCTCTGACTTAGTAGACATGTCTTTGACAAGCAATACTGTCAGTGTCTTAAACGATGTCATGCGCAAAAATGACAAAAATTCAAAACAGAGTAGTGTCCCTGCTAAACTGAACAGTGTAGGTTTCAGCTTGAGAGATACCAGTGAAGACATATTTTTTTTCAGTTAAAAAATTTGAGTAGACAATCTACAAAATGAAACAAAAGTTGAAAATCTGATGCTCGTCTTGGTGTATACTCAACCCTCAAATTAAGCTCTCCCGAATCTAATCAAAATTAAAACCTTGCTTTCTAACAGATCTATTCATGTATCGGACCGGCGACTTTCTTTGTTTTATAAGAAAATCTACAGTGCCGTTACATGCATGGTGTCTGCTTTGAGTCCCCGCCCGTAAAGAAAGAAATAAGCGTCTTGGTTTTCTACACATAAAATAAGCTTGGCGCCATGAAATAGCAAAAAAGGATAAAAGTAGCGTTAAAGACCAACAATGAATACATCAATCATTTGATATCTTCATAGACGTTTCCCACACAGCTTATAGTTTTGTTAAACACGAATCTATTTATTTGAAATTGAAGTTTACAATAGCTTTTTCCCCGCATTGTATACTGATGAATTCGGATAAGACTGTGATATATGTGCCGCTGGACATGCTAAAGCTTAACTTTTAATTTATTTGAATAGCAAGAAGAATAGATGAATTTCAAAGCAGAACTGTATTCAAATTTAAACTGCTATTTCAGCGGAAAGCAAAAGGTATTGAGATAATATTTAAGATTTGCAAGGATAGGGCAACACAGAAGGGGCCTGTCATTAAAGGTTGGTGTGTCCATCATATTACATATGTGGCAACCTTTTGTTTAAGTATTAAAACATATTACTTTTTAAAGATATTCAAGTTCCATTACAAACTTACCGTCGACACCTTATAATGTAGAATATCTATTTTAAATAGAAAAGGGTGTTTTCTAGGTCAAAAGATTGCAAAATTTCTAAGAATGAATAGAGCAGTCCCTATTCGTATGCAGCATTCTCTAACTTAGTAGACATGTCTTTGACAAGCAATACTGTCAGTGTCTTAAACGATGTCATGCGCAAAAATGACAAAAATTCAAAACAGAGTAGTGTCCCTGCTAAACTGAACAGTGTAGGTTTCAGCTTGAGAGATCCCAGTGAAGACATATTTTTTTTCAGTTAAAAAATTTGAGTAGACAATCTACAAAATGAAACAAAAGTTGAAAATCTGATGCTCGTCTTGGTGTATACTCAACCCTCAAATTAATTAAGCTCTCCCGAATCTAATCAAAATTAAAACCTTGCTTTCTAACAGATCTATTCATGTATCGGACCGGCGACTTTCTTTGTTTTATAAGAAAATCTACAGTGCCGTTACATGCATGGTGTCTGCTTTGAGTCCCCGCCCGTAAAGAAAGAAATAAGCGTCTTGGTTTTCTACACATAAAATAAGCTTGGCGCCATGAAATAGCAAAAAAGGATAAAAGTAGCGTTAAAGACCAACAATGAATACATCAATCATTTGATATCTTCATAGACGTTTCCCACACAGCTTATAGTTTTGTTAAACACGAATCTATTTATTTGAAATTGAATTTTACAATAGCTTTTTCCCCGCATTGTATACTGATGAATTCGGATAAGACTGTGATATATGTGCCGCTGGACATGCTAAAGCTTAACTTTTAATTTATTTGAATAGCAAGAAGAATAGATGAATTTCAAAGCAGAACTGTATTCAAATTTAAACTGCTATTTCAGCGGAAAGCAAAAGGTATTGAGATAATATTTAAGATTTGCAAGGATAGGGCAACACAGAAGGGGCCTGTCATTAAAGGTTGGTGTGTCCATCATATTACATATGTGGCAACCTTTTGTTTAAGTATTAAAACATATTAAACTTTCTAAAGTTATTCAAGTTCCATAACAAACTTACCGTCGACACCTTATAATGTAGAATATCTATTTTAAATAGAAAAGGGTGTTTTCTAGGTCAAAAGATTGCAAAATTTCTAAGAATGAATAGAGCAGTCCCTATTCGTATGCAGCATTCTCTAACTTAGTAGACATGTCTTTGACAAGCTATACTGTCAGTGTCTTAAACGATGTCATGCGCAAAAATGACAAAAATTCAAAACAGAGTAGTGTCCCTGCTAAACTGAACAGTGTAGGTTTCAGCTTGCGAGATCCCAGTGAAGACATATTTTTTTTCAGTTAAAAAATTTGAGTAGACAATCTACAAAATGAAACAAAAGTTGAAAATCTGATGCTCGTCTTGGTGTATACTCAACCCTCAAATTAATTAAGCTCTCCCGAATCTAATCAAAATTAAAACCTTGCTTTCTAACAGATCTATTCATGTATCGGACCGGCGACTTTCTTTGTTTTATAAGAAAATCTACAGTGCCGTTACATGCATGGTGTCTGCTTTGAGTCCCCGCCCGTCAAGAAAGAAATAAGGGTCTTGGTTTTCTACACATAAAATAAGCTTGGCGCCATGAAATAGCAAAAAAGGATAAAAGTAGCGTTAAAGACCAACAATGAATACATCAATCATTTGATATCTTCATAGACGTTTCCCACACAGCTTATAGTTTTGTTAAACACGAATCTATTTATTTGAAATTGAATTTTACAATAGCTTTTTCCCCGCATTGTATACTGATGAATTCGGATAAGACTGTGATATATGTGCCGCTGGACATGCTAAAGCTTAACTTTTAATTTATTTGAATAGCAAGAAGAATAGATGAATTTCAAAGCAGAACTGTATTCAAAATTTAAACTGCTATTTCAGCGGAAAGCAAAAGGTATTGAGATAATATTTAAGATTTGCAAGGATAGGGCAACACAGAAGGGGCCTGTCATTAAAGGTTGGTGTGTCCATCATATTACATATGTGGCAACCTTTTGTTTAAGTATTAAAACATATTAAACTTTTTAAAGTTATTCAAGTTCCATAACAAACTTACCGTCGACACCTTATAATGTAGAATATCTATTTTAAATAGAAAAGGGTGTTTTCTAGGTCAAAAGATTGCAAAATTTCTAAGAATGAATAGAGCAGTCCCTATTCGTATGCAGCATTCTCTGACTTAGTAGACATGTCTTTGACAAGCAATACTGTCAGTGTCTTAAACGATGTCATGCGCAAAAATGACAAAAATTCAAAACAGAGTAGTGTCCCTGCTAAACTGAACAGTGTAGGTTTCAGCTTGAGAGATCCCAGTGAAGACATATTTTTTTTCAGTTAAAAAATTTGAGCAGACAATCTACAAAATGAAACAAAAGTTGAAAATCTGATGCTCGTCTTGGTGTATACTCAACCCTCAAATTAAGCTCTCCCGAATCTAATCAAAATTAAAACCTTGCTTTCTAACAGATCTATTCATGTATCGGACCGGCGACTTTCTTTGTTTTATAAGAAAATCTACAGTGCCGTTACATGCATGGTGTCTGCTTTGAGTCCCCGTCCGTAAAGAAAGAAATAAGCGTCTTGGTTTTCTACACATAAAATAAGCTTGGCGCCATGAAATAGCAAAAAAGGATAAAAGTAGCGTTAAAGACCAACAATGAATACATCAATCATTTGATATCTTCATAGACGTTTCCCACACAGCTTATAGTTTTGTTAAACACGAATCTATTTATTTGAAATTGAATTTTACAATAGCTTTTTCCCCGCATTGTATACTGATGAATTCGGATAAGACTGTGATATATGTGCCGCTGGACATGCTAAAGCTTAACTTTTAATTTATTTGAATAGCAAGAAGAATAGATGAATTTCAAAGCAGAACTGTATTCAAAATTTAAACTGCTATTTCAGCGGAAAGCAAAAGGTATTGAGATAATATTTAAGATTTGCAAGGATAGGGCAACACAGAAGGGGCCTGTCATTAAAGGTTGGTGTGTCCATCATATTACATATGTGGCAACCTTTTGTTTAAGTATTAAAACATATTAAACTTTTTAAAGTTATTCAAGTTACATAACAAACTTACCGTCGACACCTTATAATGTAGAATATCTATTTTAAATAGAAAAGGGTGTTTTCTAGGTCAAAAGATTGCAAAATTTCTAAGAATGAATAGAGCAGTCCCTATTCGTATGCAGCATTCTCTAACTTAGTAGACATGTCTTTGACAAGCAATACTGTCAGTGTCTTAAACGATGTCATGCGCAAAAATGACAAAAATTCAAAACAGAGTAGTTTCCCTGCTAAACTGAACAGTGTAGGTTTTAGCTTGAGAGATCCGAGTGAAGACATATTTTTTTTCAGTTAAAAAATTTGAGTAGACAATCTACAAAATGAAACAAAAGTTGAAAATCTGATGCTCGTCTTGGTGTATACTCAACCCTCAAATTAAGCTCTCCCGAATCTAATCAAAATTAAAACCTTGCTTTCTAACAGATCTATTCATGTATCGGACCGGCGACTTTCTTTGTTTTATAAGAAAATCTACAGTGCCGTTACATGCATGGTGTCTGCTTTGAGTCCCCGCCCGTAAAGAAAGAAATACGCGTCTTGGTTTTCTACACATAAAATAAGCTTGGCGCCATGAAATAGCAAAAAAGGATAAAAGTAGCGTTAAAGACCAACAATGAATACATCAATCATTTGATATCTTCATAGACGTTTCCCACACAGCTTATAGTTTTGTTAAACACGAATCTATTTATTTGAAATTGAATTGTACAATAGCTTTTTCCCCGCATTGTATACTGATGAATTCGGATAAGACTGTGATATATGTGCCGCTGGACATGCTAAAGCTTAACTTTTAATTTATTTGAATAGCAAGAAGAATAGATGAATTTCAAAGCAGAACTGTATTCAAAATTTAAACTGCTATTTCAGCGGAAAGCAAAAGGTATTGAGATAATATTTAAGATTTGCAAGGATAGGGCAACACAGAAGGGGCCTGTCATTAAAGGTTGGTGTGTCCATCATATTACATATGTGGCAACCTATTGTTTAAGTATTAAAACATATTAAACTTTTAAAAGTTATTCAAGTTCCACAACAAACTTACCGTCGACACCTTATTATGTAGAATATCTATTTTAAATAGAAAAGGGTGTTTTCTAGGTCAAAAGATTGCAAAATTTATAAGAATGAATAGAGCAGTCCCTATTCGTATGCAGCATTCTCTAACTTAGTAGACATGTCTTTGACAAGCAATACTGTCAGTGTCTTAAACGATGTCATGCGCAAAAATGACAAAAATTCAAAACAGAGTAGTGTCCCTGCTAAACTGAACAGTGTAGGTTTCAGCTTGAGAGATCCCAGTGAAGACATATTTTTTTTCAGTTAAAAAATTTGAGCAGACAATCTACAAAATGAAACAAAAGTTGAAAATCTGATGCTCGTCTTGGTGTATACTCAACCCTCAAATTAAGCTCTCCCGAATCTAATCAAAATTAAAACCTTGCTTTCTAACAGATCTATTCATGTATCGGACCGGCGACTTTCTTTGTTTTATAAGAAAATCTACAGTGCCGTTACATGCATGGTGTCTGCTTTGAGTCCCCGTCCGTAAAGAAAGAAATAAGCGTCTTGGTTTTCTACACATAAAATAAGCTTGGCGCCATGAAATAGCAAAAAAGGATAAAAGTAGCGTTAAAGACCAACAATGAATACATCAATCATTTGATATCTTCATAGACGTTTCCCACACAGCTTATAGTTTTGTTAAACACGAATCTATTTATTTGAAATTGAATTTTACAATAGCTTTTTCCCCGCATTGTATACTGATGAATTCGGATAAGACTGTGATATATGTGCCGCTGGACATGCTAAAGCTTAACTTTTAATTTATTTGAATAGCAAGAAGAATAGATGAATTTCAAAGCAGAACTGTATTCAAAATTTAAACTGCTATTTCAGCGGAAAGCAAAAGGTATTGAGATAATATTTAAGATTTGCAAGGATAGGGCAACACAGAAGGGGCCTGTCATTAAAGGTTGGTGTGTCCATCATATTACATATGTGGCAACCTTTTGTTTAAGTATTAAAACATATTAAACTTTTTAAAGTTATTCAAGTTACATAACAAACTTACCGTCGACACCTTATAATGTAGAATATCTATTTTAAATAGAAAAGGGTGTTTTCTAGGTCAAAAGATTGCAAAATTTCTAAGAATGAATAGAGCAGTCCCTATTCGTATGCAGCATTCTCTAACTTAGTAGACATGTCTTTGACAAGCAATACTGTCAGTGTCTTAAACGATGTCATGCGCAAAAATGACAAAAATTCAAAACAGAGTAGTTTCCCTGCTAAACTGAACAGTGTAGGTTTTAGCTTGAGAGATCCGAGTGAAGACATATTTTTTTTCAGTTAAAAAATTTGAGTAGACAATCTACAAAATGAAACAAAAGTTGAAAATCTGATGCTCGTCTTGGTGTATACTCAACCCTCAAATTAAGCTCTCCCGAATCTAATCAAAATTAAAACCTTGCTTTCTAACAGATCTATTCATGTATCGGACCGGCGACTTTCTTTGTTTTATAAGAAAATCTACAGTGCCGTTACATGCATGGTGTCTGCTTTGAGTCCCCGCCCGTAAAGAAAGAAATACGCGTCTTGGTTTTCTACACATAAAATAAGCTTGGCGCCATGAAATAGCAAAAAAGGATAAAAGTAGCGTTAAAGACCAACAATGAATACATCAATCATTTGATATCTTCATAGACGTTTCCCACACAGCTTATAGTTTTGTTAAACACGAATCTATTTATTTGAAATTGAATTGTACAATAGCTTTTTCCCCGCATTGTATACTGATGAATTCGGATAAGACTGTGATATATGTGCCGCTGGACATGCTAAAGCTTAACTTTTAATTTATTTGAATAGCAAGAAGAATAGATGAATTTCAAAGCAGAACTGTATTCAAAATTTAAACTGCTATTTCAGCGGAAAGCAAAAGGTATTGAGATAATATTTAAGATTTGCAAGGATAGGGCAACACAGAAGGGGCCTGTCATTAAAGGTTGGTGTGTCCATCATATTACATATGTGGCAACCTATTGTTTAAGTATTAAAACATATTAAACTTTTAAAAGTTATTCAAGTTCCACAACAAACTTACCGTCGACACCTTATTATGTAGAATATCTATTTTAAATAGAAAAGGGTGTTTTCTAGGTCAAAAGATTGCAAAATTTATAAGAATGAATAGAGCAGTCCCTATTCGTATGCAGCATTCTCTAACTTAGTAGACATGTCTTTGACAAGCAATACTGTCAGTGTCTTAAACGATGTCATGCGCAAAAATGACAAAAATTCAAAACAGAGTAGTGTCCCTGCTAAACTGAACAGTGTAGGTTTCAGCTTGAGAGATCCCAGTGAAGACATATTTTTTTTCAGTTAAAAAATTTGAGCAGACAATCTACAAAATGAAACAAAAGTTGAAAATCTGATGCTCGTCTTGGTGTATACTCAACCCTCAAATTAAGCTCTCCCGAATCTAATCAAAATTCAAACCTTGCTTTCTAACAGATCTATTCATGTATCGGACCGGCGACTTTCTTTGTTTTATAAGAAAATCTACAGTGCCGTTACATGCATGGTGTCTGCTTTGAGTCCCCGCCCGTAAAGAAAGAAATAAGCGTCTTGGTTTTCTACACATAAAATAAGCTTGGCGCCATGAAATAGCAAAAAAGGATAAAAGTAGCGTTAAAGACCAACAATGAATACATCAATCATTTGATATCTTCATAGACGTTTCCCACACAGCTTATAGTTTTGTTAAACACGAATCTATTTATTTGAAATTGAATTGTACAATAGCTTTTTCCCCGCATTGTATACTGATGAATTCGGATAAGACTGTGATATATGTGCCGCTGGACATGCTAAAGCTTAACTTTTAATTTATTTGAATAGCAAGAAGAATAGATGAATTTCATAGCAGAACTGTATTCATAATTTAAACTGCTATTTCAGCGGAAAGCAAAAGGTATTGAGATAATATTTAAGATTTGCAAGGATAGGGCAACACAGAAGGGGCCTGTCATTAAAGGTTGGTGTGTCCATCATATTATATATGTGGCAACCTTTTGTTTAAGTATTAAAACATATTAAACTTTTTAAAGTTATTCAAGTTCCACAACAAACTTACCGTCGACACCTTATAATGTAGAATATCTATTTTAAATAGAAAAGGGTGTTTTCTAGGTCAAAAGATTGCAAAATTTCTAAGAATGAATAGAGCAGTCCCTATTCGTATGCAGCATTCTCTAACTTAGTAGACATGTCTTTGACAAGCAATACTGTCAGTGTCTTAAACGATGTCATGCGCAAAAATGACAAAAATTCAAAACAGAGTAGTGTCCCTGCTAAACTGAACAGTGTAGGTTTCAGCTTGAGAGATCCCAGTGAAGACATATTTTTTTTCAGTTAAAAAATTTGAGTAGACAATCTACAAAATGAAACAAAAGTTGAAAATCTGATGCTCGTCTTGGTGTATACTCAACCCTCAAATTAAGCTCTCCCGAATCTAATCAAAATTAAAACCTTGCTTTCTAACAGATCTATTCATGTATCGGACCGGCGACTTTCTTTGTTTTATAAGAAAATCTACAGTGCCGTTACATGCATGGTGTCTGCTTTGAGTCCCCGCCCGTAAAGAAAGAAATACGCGTCTTGGTTTTCTACACATAAAATAAGCTTGGCGCCATGAAATAGCAAAAAAGGATAAAAGTAGCGTTAAAGACCAACAATGAATACATCAATCATTTGATATCTTCATAGACGTTTCCCACACAGCTTATAGTTTTGTTAAACACGAATCTATTTATTTGAAATTGAATTTTACAATAGCTTTTTCCCCGCATTGTATACTGATGAATTCGGATAAGACTGTGATATATGTGCCGCTGGACATGCTAAAGCTTAACTTTTAATTTATTTGAATAGCAAGAAGAATAGATGAATTTCAAAGCAGAACTGTATTCAAAATTTAAACTGCTATTTCAGCGGAAAGCAAAAGGTATTGAGATAATATTTAAGATTTGCAAGGATAGGGCAACACAGAAGGGGCCTGTCATTAAAGGTTGGTGTGTCCATCATATTACATATGTGGCAACCTTTTGTTTAAGTATTAAAACATATTAAACTTTTTAAAGTTATTCAAGTTACATAACAAACTTACCGTCGACACCTTATAATGTAGAATATCTATTTTAAATAGAAAAGGGTGTTTTCTAGGTCAAAAGATTGCAAAATTTCTAAGAATGAATAGAGCAGTCCCTATTCGTATGCAGCATTCTCTAACTTAGTAGACATGTCTTTGACAAGCAATACTGTCAGTGTCTTAAACGATGTCATGCGCAAAAATGACAAAAATTCAAAACAGAGTAGTTTCCCTGCTAAACTGAACAGTGTAGGTTTTAGCTTGAGAGATCCGAGTGAAGACATATTTTTTTTCAGTTAAAAAATTTGAGTAGACAATCTACAAAATGAAACAAAAGTTGAAAATCTGATGCTCGTCTTGGTGTATACTCAACCCTCAAATTAAGCTCTCCCGAATCTAATCAAAATTAAAACCTTGCTTTCTAACAGATCTATTCATGTATCGGACCGGCGACTTTCTTTGTTTTATAAGAAAATCTACAGTGCCGTTACATGCATGGTGTCTGCTTTGAGTCCCCGCCCGTAAAGAAAGAAATACGCGTCTTGGTTTTCTACACATAAAATAAGCTTGGCGCCATGAAATAGCAAAAAAGGATAAAAGTAGCGTTAAAGACCAACAATGAATACATCAATCATTTGATATCTTCATAGACGTTTCCCACACAGCTTATAGTTTTGTTAAACACGAATCTATTTATTTGAAATTGAATTGTACAATAGCTTTTTCCCCGCATTGTATACTGATGAATTCGGATAAGACTGTGATATATGTGCCGCTGGACATGCTAAAGCTTAACTTTTAATTTATTTGAATAGCAAGAAGAATAGATGAATTTCAAAGCAGAACTGTATTCAAAATTTAAACTGCTATTTCAGCGGAAAGCAAAAGGTATTGAGATAATATTTAAGATTTGCAAGGATAGGGCAACACAGAAGGGGCCTGTCATTAAAGGTTGGTGTGTCCATCATATTACATATGTGGCAACCTATTGTTTAAGTATTAAAACATATTAAACTTTTAAAAGTTATTCAAGTTCCACAACAAACTTACCGTCGACACCTTATTATGTAGAATATCTATTTTAAATAGAAAAGGGTGTTTTCTAGGTCAAAAGATTGCAAAATTTATAAGAATGAATAGAGCAGTCCCTATTCGTATGCAGCATTCTCTAACTTAGTAGACATGTCTTTGACAAGCAATACTGTCAGTGTCTTAAACGATGTCATGCGCAAAAATGACAAAAATTCAAAACAGAGTAGTGTCCCTGCTAAACTGAACAGTGTAGGTTTCAGCTTGAGAGATCCCAGTGAAGACATATTTTTTTTCAGTTAAAAAATTTGAGCAGACAATCTACAAAATGAAACAAAAGTTGAAAATCTGATGCTCGTCTTGGTGTATACTCAACCCTCAAATTAAGCTCTCCCGAATCTAATCAAAATTCAAACCTTGCTTTCTAACAGATCTATTCATGTATCGGACCGGCGACTTTCTTTGTTTTATAAGAAAATCTACAGTGCCGTTACATGCATGGTGTCTGCTTTGAGTCCCCGCCCGTAAAGAAAGAAATAAGCGTCTTGGTTTTCTACACATAAAATAAGCTTGGCGCCATGAAATAGCAAAAAAGGATAAAAGTAGCGTTAAAGACCAACAATGAATACATCAATCATTTGATATCTTCATAGACGTTTCCCACACAGCTTATAGTTTTGTTAAACACGAATCTATTTATTTGAAATTGAATTGTACAATAGCTTTTTCCCCGCATTGTATACTGATGAATTCGGATAAGACTGTGATATATGTGCCGCTGGACATGCTAAAGCTTAACTTTTAATTTATTTGAATAGCAAGAAGAATAGATGAATTTCATAGCAGAACTGTATTCAAAATTTAAACTGCTATTTCAGCGGAAAGCAAAAGGTATTGAGATAATATTTAAGATTTGCAAGGATAGGGCAACACAGAAGGGGCCTGTCATTAAAGGTTGGTGTGTCCATCATATTATATATGTGGCAACCTTTTGTTTAAGTATTAAAACATATTAAACTTTTTAAAGTTATTCAAGTTCCACAACAAACTTACCGTCGACACCTTATAATGTAGAATATCTATTTTAAATAGAAAAGGGTGTTTTCTAGGTCAAAAGATTGCAAAATTTCTAAGAATGAATAGAGCAGTCCCTATTCGTATGCAGCATTCTCTAACTTAGTAGACATGTCTTTGACAAGCAATACTGTCAGTGTCTTAAACGATGTCATGCGCAAAAATGACAAAAATTCAAAACAGAGTAGTGTCCCTGCTAAACTGAACAGTGTAGGTTTCAGCTTGAGAGATCCCAGTGAAGACATATTTTTTTTCAGTTAAAAAATTTGAGTAGACAATCTACAAAATGAAACAAAAGTTGAAAATCTGATGCTCGTCTTGGTGTATACTCAACCCTCAAATTAAGCTCTCCCGAATCTAATCAAAATTAAAACCTTGCTTTCTAACAGATCTATTCATGTATCGGACCGGCGACTTTCTTTGTTTTATAAGAAAATCTACAGTGCCGTTACATGCATGGTGTCTGCTTTGAGTCCCCGCCCGTAAAGAAAGAAATACGCGTCTTGGTTTTCTACACATAAAATAAGCTTGGCGCCATGAAATAGCAAAAAAGGATAAAAGTAGCGTTAAAGACCAACAATGAATACATCAATCATTTGATATCTTCATAGACGTTTCCCACACAGCTTATAGTTTTGTTAAACACGAATCTATTTATTTGAAATTGAATTGTACAATAGCTTTTTCCCCGCATTGTATACTGATGAATTCGGATAAGACTGTGATATATGTGCCGCTGGACATGCTAAAGCTTAACTTTTAATTTATTTGAATAGCAAGAAGAATAGATGAATTTCAAAGCAGAACTGTATTCAAAATTTAAACTGCTATTTCAGCGGAAAGCAAAAGGTATTGAGATAATATTTAAGATTTGCAAGGATAGGGCAACACAGAAGGGGCCTGTCATTAAAGGTTGGTGTGTCCATCATATTACATATGTGGCAACCTATTGTTTAAGTATTAAAACATATTAAACTTTTAAAAGTTATTCAAGTTCCACAACAAACTTACCGTCGACACCTTATTATGTAGAATATCTATTTTAAATAGAAAAGGGTGTTTTCTAGGTCAAAAGATTGCAAAATTTATAAGAATGAATAGAGCAGTCCCTATTCGTATGCAGCATTCTCTAACTTAGTAGACATGTCTTTGACAAGCAATACTGTCAGTGTCTTAAACGATGTCATGCGCAAAAATGACAAAAATTCAAAACAGAGTAGTGTCCCTGCTAAACTGAACAGTGTAGGTTTCAGCTTGAGAGATCCCAGTGAAGACATATTTTTTTTCAGTTAAAAAATTTGAGCAGACAATCTACAAAATGAAACAAAAGTTGAAAATCTGATGCTCGTCTTGGTGTATACTCAACCCTCAAATTAAGCTCTCCCGAATCTAATCAAAATTCAAACCTTGCTTTCTAACAGATCTATTCATGTATCGGACCGGCGACTTTCTTTGTTTTATAAGAAAATCTACAGTGCCGTTACATGCATGGTGTCTGCTTTGAGTCCCCGCCCGTAAAGAAAGAAATAAGCGTCTTGGTTTTCTACACATAAAATAAGCTTGGCGCCATGAAATAGCAAAAAAGGATAAAAGTAGCGTTAAAGACCAACAATGAATACATCAATCATTTGATATCTTCATAGACGTTTCCCACACAGCTTATAGTTTTGTTAAACACGAATCCATGCCAAGAAATTACCTCCGTTGAAACTCTGCAAATATCCCATTGAGCAAGTTACATGTATGATTAGTATTGACCATTTGGTATATGGTCGTATTCTTAGCGAGACGTACATATATAAAGGTCATAAATTAATTTGTTGAATGCAATTAAATCTGTATTTACTAATGGGTGCCGTAGGAGGTCCACCAAATGTTTTGCTAGGATTTCTTTGCATGAGTAACATAATAATATGAACCCCTTGCAGAAAGAAAGAAAGAAAGAAAGAAACACACACACATTAATCAATGAATCATGTTTCTTAGGGGGAGGACCGTTTACAATTGCTTTTTTTTTAAGCAATTGATTCATATTGTAAAAACGGCGTTTTTAACCATTCGTATGTACCGTTTTTATTTTAAAAAAAATGTCCCCCTGGGACCTCCTTTCCCCCCCCCCCCTTTATTTGTTTTTACCCTCCACTTACAACTGTTGAACGAAGCTGTGTGCTATCTATCCTTTCAACGGAGAAGAACGACAACACCGGGTTTTTTTTCTCTTTAATATTGTATTGACATAGATCTCTTATGAAAAAAAAATCCACATGCTTGTTATCTGATATACTCTGAAACTACAAGTCCAATCGACCTCAAAATTTGCAGTCAGCAGGGTATACATGTATTAAAACTTCAAAAACAACGTGATGCAGCTACCTCCCAAGAATTTACGTAGAGAAAAGACATTGCAATGCCGTAAAAATCGCTCTCTAGGTCCGTTAGTCTCAAAGAAATCCTACAAAAAATGTCTGCTCCTATATTATGATAAAATCTGTGTTACAAGCTGCTATTGAGAAATGTAAATTGTAAGAAAATAATCAATAATCGCGTTTTAAAGTTATGCAGGATAAATTAAATCCAAAGCATGCACTGCTCGTGAACTGTGATCATAACGTCAATATCCTACAATGACAAAAGAAATATACATCGTGTGGATTCCCTTGTTATAAACATGTTGTCTGTCTAACGTCTCCACCTAAAAAGAAAGAAATATACTAAGTTTTCGCTATTATAAAGCCTCGTCACGTGACGCCACAACCTAGCGCGACTTTGTCTCGCGCGCGGGACCTCAAATAAAAGAAAAACTTTCCTAACTAAATATAAAACTTAACCATGCCAAAAAATTGCCTCCGTTGAAATTCTGCAAATATCCCATAGAGCAAATTACATGTATGATAAGAATTGACCATTTGGTATATGGTCGTGTTCTTAGCGAGACGTACATAAAGGTCGTAAATTAATTTGTTGAATGAAATTAAATCTGAATCTACTAATGGGTGCCGTATGAATCCACCGGAATTTTTAGCTAGGATTTCTTGGCATGAGAGTGCACACACTGAAATGTCTCGCCTTTTTTTTACTAATCATTGATATAATGTTGATAGTCTTAAATATAAAGAATTATTACAACTGTCACATAAACTTCACAGTAACCAAGAAAACTTAATATTAAACAATGAACTAGGAAAATGAGGTCAAGGACAGATGAACTATGACAGCCAGATATGTACAGCTAACAGTATTCCATACAACAAATATAGTAGACCTATTGCTTATATATATACATATGAAAACACAAAAACCTAACACTAAGCAATGAACTGTAAAAATGAGGTCAAGGTCAAATAAAACCTGCTCGAATGACATATAGATCATACATGATTCCAAACAAAATATAGTTGACCTATTGCATATTTTATTTGAAAACAAAGACCAAAACTCAAAATTTTAACTTTGACCACTGAAATCATAAAAACGAGGTCAAGGTCAGATGACACATGCCAGCTAGACATGTTCATCTTAAAATCATTTCATACACCAAAATTAGTAGACCTATTGCATACAGTATAAAAAAACAGCCCAAAACACAAAAACTTAACTATAACCACTGAACTATGAAAATGAGGTCTAGGTCAGATGACACTTGCCAGTTGGACATGTACACCTTACAGTCCTTCCATACACCGAATATACTAGACCTATTGCTTATAGTATCTCAGATATGGACTTGACCACCAAAACTTAACCTTGTTCACTGATCCATGCAATGAGGTCAAGCTAAAGTGAAAACTGTCTGACGGGCATGAGGACCTTGCAAGGTACACACATACCAAATATAGTTGTCCTATTACTTATCATAAGAGAGAATCTAACATTAAAACAAGTCTTATTTTTTTTCAAATAGTCACTGAACAGTTCAAATGAGGTCAAGGACATTGGACATTTTCGTAACATGAGGCATCTTTATACAAAATATGAAGCATCCAGGTCTTCCACCTTCTAAAATATAAAGAATTTTAAGAAGTTAGCTAACATCACCGCCGCCGCCGCCACCGCCGGATCACTATCTCTATGTCGAGCTTTCTGCGACAAAAGTCGCAGGCTCGACAAAAACGGCCACAAGGAGTATACCCAATCATAAAGTCTATCAAAGTAGCTTTTCTCTATGTCCCCATTTCGTTTCCCATATTCGTTCTCTGCAGTCCCCTGTCACTTGTCATTTTTCCACCAAATCAATGACTTAAGTTCAACGAACTAACGAGTCGTTGTTTATGTTTATAGCTCGTTCGCTGTGTCCGTGTCTGTTGTGACGTTTTTGATTTTAACGAATGTAATCTATGTATAACTGGAAAATGATTACAACCAGGGATGTCGTTACTCTAAATAACATAAAACCTTTACTAAATTAGATATAAAGATTTGGTTTTGAAGTTTGGTTGTACCTGTAGAAAACTTATTTCAAACGGAATAGCACATCCTCATTTTTACGGAAACGTTGTTAACCGTGCCTAGAAATTTAGAAATGATCCTTATAAACTTATAGCTCCTTTAAATAAACTTTTTCTAAAAGGTTACCAATTCAACACTGTAATACGATCATTGAATATTGTTTTTATTGGTATAAATATTAATTTTGTTATCAGTAAATTAAAAGCAAACTAAATATTACTAGTATACATATACACATTCACGGATCTACAATCTGTCGATACCTGTATCTTGGCATTGCACAATGTCATGTTTTCTCTGACTGTTTATGACGTCTTTACACTAAATCCATTGGATGTTGGATGTGTACGGATTGATCATTTAGTCTTAGATGCATGGATTTTTTATTAATTGTTAGTGGCTTTGGACTAGTTGTCAGATAACTGTGAGTACTCTCAGATCTGTTCCTGGTGTCTTTTTGTTGTTAGGATGTACAAGTACCCGGCCACGTCCACTTGTATTTTTGTCCATCTGATGAGTTAAGCCCTTTTTAACTGATTTTTATAGTTCGTTCTTATATTGTACTGTTTTACCACTGACCCAGGTAGGGGGAGGGTTGGGATCCCGCTAACATGTTTAACCCATCCACATTATGTACGTATGTGCCTGTCCCAAGTCAGGAGCCTATAATTCAGTGATTGTCGTTTGTTTATGTGTTACATATTTGTTTTTCGTTCATTTTTTGTACATAAATAAGGCTGTTAGTTTTCTCGTTTGAATTGTTTTACATTGTAATTTCGGGCTCTTTTATAGCTGACTATGCGGTATTGGCTTTGCTCATTATTGAAGGGCGTACGATGACCTATAGTTGTTAATTTCTGTATCATTTTGGTCTCTTGTGGAAGGACAGTTGTCTCATTGGCAATCATACCACATTTTCTGTTATACTAAGAAAACGCGAAATTCGCGTACTAAGGTTATAGCTTGATAGATTTGAAGAATATTTTAATTATCTGCATATGTTCCTCTACAGTTATATAATTATATTTTTGCGTCGCTACCTCTTCCATTAACCGAGATGCAATCAACATTTTGCAAAGATACTTTTTTTAATTGTCTTTATTTTTTTTGCGTGGTTATTGTTTTTTAGATGTCGATTATAATATTACTCTTACAAACTGTACCTCGATTTTTCCACTAAAACGACATCAGAAATTTAGAATACAACTTGAGTAATAAAAATTAAAAGTAGATCATACAAGACCACATGAATTATAAAATCTAACAAAAAGTAAAATCACAAAATACTGAACTCCGAGGAAAATTCAAAACGGAAAGTCTTTAATCAAATGGCAAAATCAAAGGATAAAACACATCAAACGAATGGACAACAACTGTCATATTTCTGACTTGGTACAGGCATTTTCAAATGTAGAAAATGGTGGATTGAACCTGGTTTTATAGCGCTAAACCTATCACTTTTATGACAGTCGCATCACATTCTGTTATTTTTACAACGATGCGTGAACAAAACAGACATAATCGGAATGAGAGGGAAAAGATACTACAAAGACATTAAATTTCATTAGTCGAACACGAACTGACAATGCCATGAAGAAGAAAAAAATACATCAAAAGATATCACAATACAAACAACATTAACAATACACAACAAAGAAACCAGACCGGACAACAATAATCCAACTTAGAACCAGAGTGATATTAGGTGCTTCAAAAAAGGTCACAGGGTGATGCATGCATAGTGGACGAAACTATCCTCATTTCTGTCGACGCATCGGAGCTCGCTCCGCTTGTAGCTCATACAATTCCTACAATTTTTCTTTATCAACTTGATTTGAATCTTCTTTATTAAAACAACTCAAATAAAATCCCTACAGACACATCAGAGCCGAACAATTTTAAACAGATATATCATGTTAAGGAGGGGTATTTGCGAAAAATACCAGTCGAGAGAATGTTAAATTTCGCGAGCCGTAAGGAGGGAAATACATTCTCAAGACTGGTATTTTTCGCAAATACCCCTCAAGAACATGCTATATCTGTTTAATTACACCGAATGTTAATGTTCAAAAACGCATTGATGATCGTGACGTTACAAGTGTCCAGTCGGATAGAGTATTTTTTTGGCAAATACCACGGCAAAGAAGGTAAAAAAGGCATATCCTTTTGGCAAATACCCCTGCGGCGTTAAAAAATGAACGATATTCATTTGATAACAGTAAATTGGTGAAAAATACACTGGCTATCAACCAATCAAAATCCAAGATTCTAACATAATTTGTAATTATAGAAAAAAAAACACTGTTTCTTTAATTATTTGTGAGAACAACAAAATATTTTAAAATAATCAGGTTTAAAAAAAAAAAAAAAAAAAAAAAAGGATTGGAAATAGGGATTGTGTCAAAGAGATAACAACTCAACCAAAATGCAGAAACCAACCAAGGGCCGCCAATGGGTTCTCACTACAATGAAAAAATCCAGGATCAAGAAACGTGCTACAATTGGCTCCTAAACAAAAATGTGTATAAGTTCAGTGAAAATGGACGTCAGTTTAAAGCTCAGAAATATATCAATGAACTATAATTAAAACATATATTTCGAGATCTCAACCCTCCTCCTATACATGTTAGCGATTGTAGTATTTTTAGACAAACGATAATGATTGAGACGCGAAGATACCATTTGAACGAGTTTGGTATTTAGAATTTTTCCATTTCTGTAAACTTAAAGTGTAAACTTTAACAAGTTTAACTTATGATATTAGACATTAATAATTTCTTCAACGGAAATCCCTGAAATAATTAACTGATAATCAACATCAATACATCAAATTTAGTTCTGTATTGAAACGTCTTACGACCAATATAGTCTAAATAGCCTACACTTCATTATAAATGACATTAAACCTTTTAGAGAAGAAAACGAATCTATTTCGGATTATAAAACCATGATATAATTAATCAGAATATTCATATTTATGTTCATATTTAACATGGTATAATATATTGATCATCTCTCAGTAGGAACATGTAAATAAATGACAAAAAACAATTTGCAGCCGATTCATACTTTACAATTACACTGGATAATATAGGGTCTGTTATATATGTTTATGGGGAATGAAGATACAATCTTCAAGATATCATGCCCTAAAAATCTGTGTTCAATTGCTCAGTCTAATAAATGCTTTAAGGCAATTCACCCAAAATTAGTGAAACTTTCTGTCAGTATTTAAAATCGGGTCATTGAATAACTCAACGGAAGGCAGAAAATAATAAAGGAATAGTCAAACTCATTAGTCGAAACCAAAATGACAACTCCATTCCAAAAAACGAAAAACGACCATAAAACAGACATCTTCGGATTTCAAATGTTTGGCTTTGAGCGTTCCTGATGAAGGTAAATCCAGGAAAGCGCTTCGGACGCAAGAAATTATTAAACGTGTTGTTTCCAATGTTTTACATCACCGGGTCGATACATCTGCTGGTGGACTATCAGTGCCCGAGGATATCATCAGCTCAGTACTCAGTGCTTCGGTACTGAAATGATTTAACCAACTTTACTAAAATTTTCCGTTTATAAATTTTGAAATTATTATGAAACTAAGGTTCCAACTCCCTCAGGCAAAGTTGGCTTTAGACAAATTTGGCTATTATTTTAGGTATTTTATACATATAGCTCTTCAACGATTTTTGGTACTTATACATCTTCGGATTTCAAATGTTTGGCTTTGAACGTTCCTGGTGAAGGTAAATCCAGAAAAGCGCTTCGGACGCAAGGAATTATTAAACGTGTTATTTTCATTTTTTACATAGTTTTTCTTTGTCAGCTTCTTTTAAAACTACTTTATTTGCTGTATTTTGCAAAACTCTTAGGAATTGTTGGTCCTCAATGCTCTTCAACTTCGTACTTTATTTGGACTTTTTAACAATTTTCGATTCGAGGGTCACTGATGAGTCTTTTGTAGACTAAATGTGCGTCTGGCGTCTATATGAAATGCTAATCGTGGTATCTATGATGAGTGTATTATTAATGAAAGCGAAGAAAAGTCACTTCAGACAAAGAAAGCAGAACAATTATGAAAAGAACTTGTCACAGATTCCAAATGACCATCATCATCCAATTAATTAAAGTAAGCAATTGGAAAAGTTTGTCGTAAATTATTTGTTAAAAAAAAGAATTTTCCGCAAAAACAACAAAATATTTTAAAATGATAATGTTTGAAGGTAAACCTTAACGTGGATTATTAGAAGTAAATAATTTTCCTCAACTGAAATTGTCATTCCTGGCGCAATCCCTAAACATCAATAAATCAAATTTATTTCTGTATTGAAACGTCTTTCAACCAATGTAGTCTAAATAGCCTACACTTCATTATAAATGACATTACACCTTTTAGAGAAGAATACGAATCTATTTCCAGATTATAAATCCAGGAAAGCGCTTCGGACGCAAGAAATTATTAAACGTGTTTTTTCAATGTTTTACATCACCGGGTCGATACATCTGCTGGTGGACTATTAGTGCCCGAGGATATCATCAGCTCAGTACTCATTGCTTCGGTACTGACATGATTTAACCAACTTTACTAAAATTTTCCGTTTATAAATTTTATAAATTTTGAAATTATTATGAAACTAAGGTTCCAACTTCCTCAGGCAAAGTTGGCTTTAGACGAATTTGGCTATTATTTTAGGTATTTTATACATATAGCTCTTCAACGATTTTTGGTACTTATACATCTTCGGATTTCAAATGTTTGGCTTTGAGCGTTCCTGGTGAAGGTAAATCCAGAAAAGCGCTTCGGACGCAAGAAATTATTAAACGTGTTATTTTCATTTTTTACACAGTTTTTCTTTGTCAGCTTCTTTTAAAACTACTATATTTGCTGTATTTGGCAAAACTCTTAGGAATTGTTGGTTCTCAATGCTCTTCAACTTCGTATTTTATTTGGCCTTTTTAACATTTTTTTTATTCGAGCGTCACTGACGAGTCTTTTGTAGACGAAACGCGCGTCTGGTGTCAATATGAAATGTTAATCCAGGTATCTATGATGAGTTTATTATTAATGAAAGCGAAGAAAAGTCACTACAGACATAGAAAGCAGGACAATTATGAAAAGAACTTGTCACAGATTCCAAATGACCATCATCATCCAATTAATTAAAGTAAGCAATTGGAAAAGTTTGTCGTAAATTATTTGTTAAGAAAAAAAAAATTCCGCAAAAACAACAAAATATTTTAAAATGATAATGTATGAAGGTAAACCTTAACGTGGATGATTAGAAGTAAATAATTTTCCTCAACGGAAATTGACATTCCTGACGTAATCCCTAAAATGATTTACTGAACATCAACATCAATAAATCAACTTAGTTCTGTATTGAAACGTCTTTCAACCAATATAGTCTAAATAACCTACACTTCATTATAAATGACATTACACCTTTTCGAGAAATATACGAATCTATTTCCAGATTATAAAACCATGAAATAATTCATCAAAATGTGTATGTTTATGATCATATTCAACGTGGTGTAATTGATAATCTCTCAGTAGGAACATGCAAACATATAACTAGAAAAACAAACAACTTGCAGCTAATTAACACTCAACAATTAAAATTATGGATAATCTAGGTTCTGTTATAATTTTTGAGTGGGGAGAAATGAAACATAAACAATCTTTTAGATACCATAACTAAATAAACCGTGTTGTCTTGCTCAGTCGAACACATGCTTCATAAAAAATTATTCAAAGTGATTGACAAATTGTAAGTTTTTGGGAATCTGAGTAACTAAATGAAAGGCGGAAAATGCCAAGGGATAGTCAAATTCTTAAATCGATATCGAACAGACAAGTCCATTGGAACAAACGATAAACGACCAGAAAACACATCACTACAAAATGTAATTGTAATCCGGTTTGTTTTACTATTTTGATAGATCAAGAATGAGCAACGTTACCACGAGTATTGTTTTGTAATGAAAAGAAATGATATAGAGTATTACGTTAATTAGGATACAGAAACACTCCATTTTTTACACAAGCCGTTAAGCAAAGGAAAAGTACTTTATTGATATTACCACCTTTAAATCACTAAAAGCGTTATACATGGAAAAGCTAATTCATCAGCAAGTTCATACGGTACATAGATCCTGTTTTAGCAATGTTCTGTGTCTGTTGTTACGTTGTTTTATTTTTATATGATCTATATTTGATGTTTCACTCGTTTCAAAACCAGCATTTACAATTACCTTAATCATGATAGATAACTTGTCATTTTTCTAAGAATTTACAATCTCAAATAAAACATGTAATAATTCAGTTTTTCATTTTTTACTGCCACTTGCATAATCTTTAATTCTATATTCCATAGACATGATAATTTGATTTTTTTTTAATTGAGATTTATCAATTGTCATTTTTTGAAGCGTTCATAATTTCAAAATGTTAAAGGTTGCCTGAACTAACGGCCATTCTATCGATTACTATTTTCAATTGATTAAACATCCATGTAACTAATATAGGTACTATAATAGATTTTATTACATAACGTGAATAAAAACGATAATTACTTCTAGTTTAACTTTTGATGAAAAACTACTTAAAGTATCTTCATCAATGTGCAAGTTGTGCAGTAGTGAATGCATAGTTCTAAATTGAATCTTTTTATGTGAAATATAATCCCAGTTCCGGCAACCAGTCCGGTAATCACGAATGTAGTTCTTAAAAAAATAGCTTTTATTTAAAATGGTGTAGTATTATTATTACACAATTTATATAATTGATTGTAGATTTAGTTAAAATGGTAGGATTTGTTTTTCTGTAAAACTTTTGATTCATTAATATGTAATCTGGCGTCAGTGCAGAGAGTAAATAGCCTGATTTCTAGCCTTTATTCTTCCCCGAAAGAAGACTGGGTGACCCTGTTGTCAATCAAAACATAATTTTGCAATGGATTGCCGGTCATGAGTCATTGCGATTGTACTTAGAAACTGGGAAACCAATGTTCAATATGAAACAGAAGTCCCAATGTGACTTCATTTGTATCTAAATTATTTAATGAACAGAACCCCATATGTTACTATGACTTTCAATGCGTTTCAATGGGACAACAAACTGAGTCCCCGTTTCAAATTGCAGATAGCACATATGTCGAGGAGCACTAATATTTGTGATATTTATGAGAGAAAAAATACCTCAAAAGAGGTAGTTTTTTTTTCTTTGAAATAGTCGCATATTATACGACTCACTACATAAGATATACGTTACATTGTGATACATGTATTTGTTTGATTTTTTGCCGCAGTTATTTTGTAAAATATAAAGTAACTATTTCTGGTTGATTCGCAAGTAACAAATCGTCTTCAAAACAAAACAATCACATGCAGAGGTAGATGTTATATACAATTTTTAAAATGGTTCAACCAATAAGGATACACTTTTTTTATTTGTTAGAATTTATAGGAGAAAACTTGGACAAAACTCAAAAATCTTCTATTCACTAAATTTTCAGAACACTTTCTTATTTCATACATTGCAATTGATGGCGCACAAAAGAAAAAAATAGACGTTAATAAACAGTAAACATGCATTGAATTTATATCTATAAAGCGTACCCTTCTTGAGAAATTGATACAATTGAAAACATCGAATTTACAAATGCAATAGAAAGATTGAAAACTGTCATAGCAGAATAACATTCAAATTAAAAATGGAAAATTTATCATTATCTTGCAATTGATCCAGTGGGTCTTCTCAAATTATGTAATAGAATTGATTTGGATCCAACTACAACTTTTTTTTTAGCAAAACGTGTCAAAACAAATATACGTTTTTATGTTTGCCACAGATTTAATACGCCAAAAGTTTTGACATGTCTGAATATTGTTCGGTGAACTGCAGAAAAAAAGTAGATTCATTATAATTATTAAATCCAGATATTGCTTCAATGCAGCATTACGCACAACTATTTTCATAAAAATAGTTAAATGGAAGAAACCATGTTCGTGACAGTTTCCATTTTATATCATAGCGTTCTTACAAGTATCAAACAAAGGATACATCTGATTTTTCCGGAGGGCTTTAATAGATTACCTTCACCAGGAAAGCTCATTCCCGATATGTATAAGAACCAAAACATATGTGGAGAAAAACGACCAAAAGGGTATTGTTTCGGCCCAACACGTTATATTTTGGATTATCCTCAAACAAACAAATTTTTTTTCCGGTAAAGTTTCTTAGTTGTGCTTTTTATTATCCTATACAATGGATTTTGGCTTTATTCCACTGTTCAATCTCTTGCAAATACAAAAAACAAAGGAATGTATAGTTTCAATTTACGAATTTCACCACTACTAAAAGTTATCCTGCGATTGTTTAACAATTCATAGTTATTGTGGAAGATATCAAAAGGGGGAGGGGGAATCCGACTTCATATCAATGCAAACATCTGTAATATTACTAAATGATTCAAATTAAAAGAAATACTCTGGAATACAAAAAATACTAGGATAAGAATATATACATTAACATTAGTTTTTATTTCATTTTGTAATTATTTTTTAAATATGACCTTGTAAATATCTAAGAAAAAAAACCAAAGACAACTAAAATTTTATTCTGTGGTTTTAAAACTTTCTATTGTTATATTCATCAACAATACAAACAAATCTTTATCAACATTATGTTCTTAGATTAAACGCATCGGAAATATACAAAATTATGTCTATCCCCACAGCAGTAAAAATATTTGTTTCCAGACAATTAAGAGTTGACAGCAAGAGATGTAAATATAATGGCTCTAGATGATCCAATAATTAATTTCCTATTTTGGAATTTTCAACCAAAATAAGTCGTTATTTTTATATGATCAATATTAAAGTCGTAAAAAAAAATATAAATAAAAATGGAGACTAAGTCGATTAAAAAAATAAGCCATTCTAATTTTGAAAAATTAAAAAATTAAAATACTACTTGTCTGTCCATTATTGGACACCTTGACACACCAGAACTATTTTATTTCCATGTCTTGTAAACAAAACTTTGGTCAAAACCCTGATTTGACATTAGTATTCAACATGCATACTTAATGTCATGTTGATGTGACCCCAAACTATTCTACACAAAATAAATTAACATTTATTTAACCAAATCTTTAACATTTCTTTAACATTTCTTTAACCAAAACTTTAACATATCTTTAACCCAAATGTTAACCTTTCTTTTACAAAAACTATAACAGGACTAGCGGACGCACGAACAAACCGAAAACACAATGTCTCTGGGCTATCAAAATTTGAGAAAATGGGACAAAAGAACCTCTAACGAACCATTTTCTGAAATTTAGCAGATGTTAAAGAAAAACAATTTGCAAAGATTCAGGGTTAATCTAGAATCTAATATTTAGGCAACACAAGATTATACATGTTAAAATCTCTTAATCCATTTTAAAAGATACATATTAAGACACAACACAAAAACTAAGGGAATTACATGAGCTCCAAAAAAGCAAGAACGCATGCCTCGAGTGGATGAACGCCAAACAAATACACACAGTCAAAATGTCTTTATTGGTAATAAAACACAATCTGTAAAATCAACAAACGATCCAATGTCAGAATATAATCGAAACATAAGAGGGAACAGACATAAGTGATTATAGAAAACTGGAAATTCTGAAAAAATAAAATACAATAAAAGGCTTCTATGCATGACATATGTGGTTTATTTTAAAATGAAAAACTAATTTATTTAATTTAGTTGAATTCCGTATATGAAGCAGACTTATAAATAATTCATTTTATTTTTTTGGAATTTTGGATCCTCGATGCTCTTCAACTTTGTACTTGTTTGGCTTTATAAATATTTTGATATGAGCGTCACTGATGAGTCTTTAGTCCAAATAAATATGACGCCTTCCTACGTAGTTACAAAGTCCGACCTTTTTTGTGCTTATTGATGTAAAATATTTCCAGAAATATCCAAAAGAAAGGATTAAATAAGATACGATTCCATTTGAAGTGGGGGAATATTTATTTTGTTTGGAAATGATTTCCCACAATTACCAACGAAACATCACTTCCGGTGAAAGTAAAATTTAAAATCCGTTAAAATTTGACAGAGCCGAATTTCCGGACAATGTAAATCGAACGTTCCGGAAATTCCAATCCTTTAAAATATACCGGATTTTAAATTTTATATTCACCCGAACTATCCTATTTCAATGTCTTGTGAACAAAACTTCGGTCAAAACCCAAATTTGACATTTGTATTAAAAAAAGTTACATTAGTTATCAACATTTGTACAAAGTGTCATGTTGATATCATAAACTATCTTACATAAAAACTTGAAACTGCTAACGAACCATTTTCTGAGATTCAGCCGATGTGAAAGAAAAACAAGTTGCAAAGAAATAGAGTTCACCTAGAATCTTAAATTTAGGCAAGATAAAATCTCATAATCGATTAAGAAAATGCATATTGAGGCTTAACACAAAATCTACGGGAATAGCATGAACACCAAAGAAGCAAGAACGCATGCCTCGACTAGATGAAAAATCATGCTATGCATGCTTATCACATCCCGCCATTCGAATTCACACTCAATGTAAATCGGTAATAAACATAATCTGTGAAATCATGAATCAAGAAATTATGCAGGTATTTGAAGATTTTTTAACGCAAATAACATTTCACCAGTGATTAGATACACAGATATATCGCATATATATTAACCAATTCATGATTATTAATTCAAAACTTATCTTTCATTTTTTATATTAGCTATTTTGTGTGGATAGTATATACCTTTTTTAATAAAAAAAAATATGTATTGCATGAAACAAACGATCGCATGTCAGAATATGAGTGTGACAAGATAAGGAACAGACATAAGTCATTGCAGAAAAGCGGAAATTCTGGGCAAAGAAAATTAAAGTAAAATGAATCCAAACAATTAAAAGGCTTCTACTCATGGCATGAGTTGTTTATTCTTGATGAAAGACTATTTGCCTTAATTTAGATGGATTCTGTATAAGAAGCAAACTTCATTTTGAAATATGTTTTCACATGCACTTAACACTCATCTGTAAGAAATTTTTGAATAATTAGGAATTTGGTATGCACAGATTTATTTGGAAAATCTAAATCATACTATATGAAACTGAAAACAAGTTCGATTGATGCTTTAAATTTTCTCGGTGTAAGAGCATATCATTTTTGTTTTATTGATACACTTTGTTATGTATTTCAAAGAAAAATCTTTATATTTCATGTTATGATTTACTCCTAGCTTCTATCGTTTCGATGAAAGATTGGCTAAAGAAACCAGAGGGACACTAAAGATACCAGAGGGACAGTCACAGTATTTTCAAACTAAAACAGTTCAATTCTATTACAACTTCGTGTTAAAATGATAAAGTGCTAATGTTTATGAATTCAAATGGTTGTTTGGTGTTTTTTTATCACATATACCATACATATCATATTATATCACCCCTAGTTTTTGGTGGGGTTCGTGTTGTTTATTCTTTGGTTTTCTATGTTGTGTCATGTATACTATGGTTTTTCTGGGTTTTTTTTCATTTTTAGCCATGGCGTTGTCAGTTTGTTTTAGATTTATGAGTTTGACTGTCCCTTTGGTATCTTTCGTCCCTCTTTTATATGTGAATGCTCAAGTTCACTTCCATATAGTTCTGAGATGCTGTTTTATAGTGCAGTCTGTTTTGTATTTTTGTGTTTTAATTTTTAGGTGAAAGCAATACCAATAAAGAAAATTAAATATCAAACTTCTCCTCAGATTTTACATTATCTTACTTAAGCAGTGGGATTTTTTATGAATTTTATATGGCATCACATTGAAATTAATGCCTTCCATGTCAAAGTTATTATTGATTACAGTCGTGCAAAGGAATAATGCCGAAAAGCAATATTTGAAACTTAATATTTAGGTCTTCATCTCTTAATCTGATTGGGAAATCTTGTGGAAAATTACAGTAATATTTCATTACGACACAATTGGAATATTGCTGGGATTTCCAGCGTATATAAAGGTCGCTCTTGTCAAAATTGAATTTGAAATATTGAAGTTTTCATAATAACAAATTGAGATTGAGTGGTGGATCTTCAAACTTCATTTTTCCAAATGGGTACTGTTCTTTTAATAGTATTTTCCAGAGAATTTTACATATGTTTCACAACGAATCACATTCTTTTTCTATTCAAAATGACTTCATAGCTGATTATGCGGTATTTGTTTCACTCATTGTTGAATGCCGTACGATCACATATAGTTGTTAAATTCTGTGTAATTGGATTCTTGTAGAGTTTTTTCATTGGCCATCATACCACATCTTCATATTTTTATATTGATTTTGACCTTTTGATGTTTTCTGATACTTTTTTGTTAAAAAAGTCATCTTTTTTTTTCAGATATTACAGCAATCATAATCTGCACTTAAATCTCTATCAAATTTGGACTTATTTGTCAACATATAGTTTCAAGATACTTAAATTAAACTACTAGTAAAACACAAGTGGAAATGTCCAAAATATATTTCGTTCAGTTTTCTTCGCATAAAAATAATTTCAGTACCAATCAAACGACATGGGTAGTTATTAGTATAAATTAATTCTATGTCTATTAGATTATTTCATGGAGTTACATTGCATATTGACTAATGTACCATCATTTGTTAATTTTCGACCTATTGTGTCCGTTTGTTTTGTTCACGGATCGTTGACAATATAATGGAATTCGATGCGACTGTCAAACAAATGAGAGGTTTAACTAGCTTTAAAACCAGATTCAATCCACCATTTTCTACATAAGAACATGCCTGTTCCAAGTCTGGAATGTGACAGCTGTTATCTATCCTTTTGATGTGTTAGAGCTTTTGAGTTGCCATTTGATAAGGGACTTTCTGTTTTGAATTTTCCTCGGAGTTCAGTATTTTTGAAATTTTACTTTTTTCATTGAAGGTGGATTTGCATAGAGGGTGATGGATACTTGGCAGGAGATGTTGACCCTGTCGATCATGTGGTTTTGCTTCTTCTTATCTTATTTGTATTGTGGTTTTTTTTCCATCTTAACCACTATATTTTCAAAGACTTAACGAGATGAAAACATAGTTAAACTACTGTTATCTTTAGTTTAAAAAAAACTCATAAAAATACCATGCGTAAAATTGTATAAACCAGACTCGTTTCATCAACAAACCTCTATTCCTAAGAAAGTTAATATGTTTTTATAATTATTCTCTAAACACATGTTAAAAAAGGCAACTAAATCTAAGAATAAAAATAGATATTCGTTTGTGTTTTATTAAATACTTCATTTGACTCAACTGTAGTGTTAATTACATTGTAATTGTTCATTCGACTCAAATTATTTGTTAAATAGTTGCACAAATCGTTTCAATAAAGGATAGTTTATTGTCGTATAAAAAGACTAAACGTTAAAGCAATTTTAAGAATGATAAATTTGAAATAAAAAGAGCAAGCTGCATTAAATCTTGAAGTAAATTGCAAGATTGACACGATGCTTTTATTGACGTCAGATGTTTTTAGGCGTTATTAAAAGCAAAAAATACAATTATCTTTTTTTACGAAAAATAACATAATAAGGAGGAGCTTTCCATATTATTTTGATTTTAATTGTTGATGCTGTGAACATAAGTTATTTCAAGAATAAAAAATTACCTAAACTATAGGATTATCATTAACTTTCCCTTTTCGTGTAGATGAACCGTTAATGAACATTCAAATAAAGAGGAGTAATAACAAAACCAATCATCTGTATATAATTAACCCTAAAAAAGAATCATTTTGGAACTTTGAATGACGTTAGGGACATAACATTTTTTTTACCAGAAATTCTAAAATTGAATTGTTTATTCGTCGGTCATAAAATATATTCATAAAGAGGTGAATACTCGATTAACTTAAAAAATATATTTGTTTTAAATTCTTTCTTAGATGTTTTATTTTATTGCAAATCAAATTTTAGCAATTACATTACAAGCTTTAGATTTAAGAGAAAATCCGACATGTCATGATGTATTGATTTTAAAGTCTGATGGAGGGCGAGATGATATATTCATAGCTCATCAAATATGAGAGAATAGGAATTAACAGTAGTATATCGATGTTCAAATCATTTTTTATAAACGAATCAAGATAAACAAAGAATGGAAGAATAGCATGAACTTAAAACAGAGCGAGACATCGGGCATCGACAATAAAGGAATCTCCTATTTACATGCATCACTCACAATCCAAATCAAAACGCAATCAGAACGTTGTTACAACCAAGGATTATAACATGAATGATACTTATCTGATTTAAGACAAATGATGCTCTAGGTAAAACTTTAAAAAAAAATGCCAAACATAATTTAATCGCTTAGAAAGTTACAAATACCAGAAAATCATTTACCAAACTCTTTTACAGCAAATTTCAATTACTTATGATCGAAATTGTGCTTTTTTACATTATTTCAGATATACAGAACTCTCTTATGTTATCCATGTAGTGCCAATAAAACTTGTTCCCGCTTACACTACTTTTCTTGCTTTATCATTTTATTTCATATAGTTTAAAAATTCATTTTAAAACTATTTATAAAGAACTTATTTGGTTCTACTTTTTAAATTTCCGTATTCCTATCCCATCAAATTGTAACAGTCTTCTGTCTCATTGTCACTCATGTTACATATTTTTATTTTTAAAAGCTTGTTAAACAGGGGTGCAAACATTTGTAAACTGACAAAAACTAATCGCAAATTAAACTGGTAGTACACATTCACTAACAAGCAACCAGCAGATAAATCGACGGTCTAGAAGTAGTTAAAGATACACCTTTTCTGTTCTAGATTCACATTTGAATAATTAATGTATTTAGCAAAAATGCTAAAGTATACAAATTGAAAATCTGAAACATAAAAACATAAAAACATAAAAACATAAAACAAATTATGGCAGTTGCTATCTACAGTTCGTTTCTTTTGTTGCAGCTCGTTGTTTGTGTTGTTCCGTTGTTTCCCCCTTGAAGTTGATGTGTTGCCGTCGGTGTTAATTTTTTACCCGGATTTATTTTTTGTTAATGAATTATGACTAATAAACAGGGATATACTAGTGTGTCCTTTATCATGTTTTGTTACGTTTCCTATACTGATTTATTTTATAGAAGGTTGCTTAATACAATGAACATATTAAACCATGGGTTCAAAGTTGTGCAGTTGAAGTCATCATTGTGAAAAATTCACGGACGAATTCAGGAGTTTGTTGACACTGATGGCATATGAAGATATATCATTTTCAAAACAATGGTAGGTCGTTTTTTTTTTAATTCTTATATTAGATACAAACGCACAGGTCTTAAAATCGATAAAGCTTGATTTTATATGATAACTTTGCCGCTCTTCCTGTCGACTTGTTTCTTTATTATTGTTAGGCTGACTTCATACAGGTACTTCTTATGAAAAAAGATAAGAAGTTAGCAATATCCTTTAACTCTACTTTCCGCTATATAGATGATGTTCTTTCACTAAATAATTCAAAATTTGGTGACTATGTTGAACGCATCTATCCCATCGAACTAGAGATAAAGAATGCAACAAATACAGTTAAGTCGGCCTCATATCTTGACTTACATGTAGAATTGACAATGAGGGTCGGTTGAAAAAAAACACTTTACGACAAAAGGGATGATTTCAGCTTTCCATTTGTGAACTTTCCATTTCTAAGTAGCAACATTCCAGCAGCACCTGCATACGATGTATATATCTCCCAATTTATACGATATTCCTGTGCTTGCATTTCCTATCATGAATTTCTTGATAGAGTGTTGCTGCTCACAAGGAAGCTATCAAACCAAGAGTTCCAAATGGTGAAGTTGAAATCATCTCTTGGCTAATTTTACGGACGCCATCACGAGTTTCACAAATGATATCGGATATGTTCCTTTCATCGTAACTACAATCCCTTCCCTTTCGTGAATGTGACCTACCGAATTGGACTATTTACCGGATTTGTTATCACATAAGCAACACGACGGGTGCCACATGTGGAGCAGGATATGCTTATCCTTCTGGAGCACCTGATTTCACTCCTAGTTTTGGTGGGGTTCGTGTTTTTTATTCTTTAGTTTTCTATGTTGTGTCATGTGTACTATTGTTTGTCTGTTTGTCTTTTTCATTTACAGCCATGGCTTTGTCAGTTTATTTTCGATTTATGAGTTTTACTGTCCCTCTGGTATCTTTCGTTATATGTTATATTTGTTATTCTCGTGGGATTTTGTCTGATGCTTGGTCTGTTTCTGTGTGTTCTACATTTTAGTGTTGTGTCGTTGTTCTCCTCTTATATTTAATGCGTTTCCCTCGGTTTTAGTTTGTTACCCCGATTTTGTTTTTGTCCATGGATTTATGAGTTTTGAACAGCGGTATACTACTGTTGCCTTTATTTCGTCCCTCTTTTGTGGCAACCTTTTTAATTTTGTGGTTTTAATCGAGTTTAAAAGACAGTATTAGTCTTTTCAAATGTTGCGCGAAATTGGAATTTGAAAACATAAATTATGTGACGATTATCTTATAATCAATGTGTATATATTAATATATCACCATATATATATGACAAAAGTGTATTAATAATATCTCATTACATTAAAAACTAATTCTTATGAGAATTCTTAAAGGAAGTTATGCCTCTTAAAATGTAAATATTTTTAAATTTAAACTGTATATGTTGCGGGCTAAAGTTGAAACTATCCTGGAAAATGTGAGATCTGAGAAGGCTCTAGTCAGCGTACTCTAGAACGGTTAATTCTGTAAAACGTGTTGTGCGTACTAGAATCGGTAGAATACGATCATTTCGTTACTACGTGGTCGGTTGTAATGCCTGTGGAATGAAATGTATTGAGGATTCCTTCTACCTAATAACCATTGCATCAGAATAAGCAGCGTTTAAATGATACTGTTTACTTATATTTTTAAGTTATTAAAAACTATGACATTACTGATTGGAAACCTTAGACAGTATATATGCAGTTTTATTTTATTTTTTTTAAATAACTTTTTAATTTTTTTTTGTTTTTGATGAAATTCTAAACTTTAACATACTTGGTTCCCTATACTTTTTGTTTCAAACAGACTATACATCAGCATTTTAGCGTCTGAATCAGTACAGCATTGTTGTATACAATTCTTAATATCTTACACCAATCAATTAATACGCAAACAAAATTATTCATAATTTTAAATATAAATTTATCAATCACTATAATTATAAGGTTTTTGACCTTTTTCGAGCTCAAGATTGTTTTCTATAACCAAAATATAAATGCTTAATTGGAACTTGTTCTTTGTGGTATTTTTATTCACTAGAAACGACGGAAACTAATTTGCTGTCAAATTACTTGTCATAAATAGAAATTTGCTGCTAAAAGGTATATAGTTAGTTTAGAATGACGTCATATAAACGCTTAATGAATAGAAATTTTCTGTCTCTTCTATTTATGTGCAAAAATGAACCGGATTTTGTATTTGATTTGGTTTGTTTTATCACTTCCACGGCATTTAATACATAATGAAATGACTTGTTAAATTAGACGTAAAAACCATAGGTTTTAACCACTCTAACTGAAATAAAAATGCCCTAAGTGTTCACCTACAAATTTATTTATTTTTGTGTATCAATATTAATTTGTTATAAATGTTTCACCCATTTACGACATTCGAATAAAAAACATGTCAAATCTGTAACATGAAAGAATGGACTTCTCTTGAACTGAATTTTAATGTGCGTATTGTTATGCGTTTACTTTTCTGCATTGGCTAGAGATATAGGGGAGGGTTGAGATCTCACAAACATGTTTAACCCCGCCGCATATCTGCGCCTGTCCCATGTCAGGAGCCTCTGGCCTTTGTTAGTCTTGTATTATTTTAACTTTTAGTTTCTTGTGTACAATTTGGAGTTTAGTGTGGCGTTCATTATCACTGAACTAGTATATACTTGTTTAGGGACCAGCTGAAGGCCGCCTCCGGGTGCGGGAATTTCTCGTTGCATTGAAGATCTGTTGGTGATCTTCTGCTGTTGTCTGCTCTATGGTCGGATTGTTGTCTCTTTGGCACATTCCCCTATTTCCATTCTTAATTTTATTTGTTGTATTTCAGGAATACATAGTACATTCCTTCATGCAAACGAAACAACTAGTTTATAGCTAAAATCACTATATTATCTCTGTTATCGAAGGAGCAAGCACTCACAGCAGACTGTAATATCAACACTACCCATATTTGATTGGATAAAAGCAGGAGTAAAATTTGCAATGAGGTGGCATAAATTTGTACAAAAAATCCTTAGAATTTCTTAGATTTTTGATGTGATTTTTCTGACAAATTCTTCTGGCTTATGTGCAAATAAAATTTATGATTTCGGGTAACTAAAATATGGTCGTCCTAATGTGAAGATATAAAAAAAAAATTGCAAATGTGTGTGTCTGTCCAGCAAGGAGATTTGAAAATGTATCAATGCATTGAAAATAAAGCCAACAATGGGTCACTTTGATACAAATCTGATCCTCACCTGAAGAATCCAACTAATGTCATGAAATAATTTAAGGCAAAAAAAAGGTAAGGAGAGGGTTACACGCTCTGTAGCATGATTAACCCCACCACATTCATTGCGTGCCTATCCTAAGTCAGAAGCTTTTCGTTCAGTGATTCTTATTTGTTCATATCTTTCGTACAATGTATGTGTTTTACCGTCACTTGTTAGTTTTAAAATAAGGTCGTTAGTTTTTCGTTTAAATTGATTTACAATAAACGGATCGTGGTCATTGACTATACTGTATAGGTTTATCTAAATGTTGAAGGCTGTAATATTGCCAATATTTGTTTAGATTTACTCAATGTGAAATAGTTGTTTCATTGGCATTCATACAAAATATCCATGTTTGTATATCATTTGCGTACATTTGACGTCGTTATAAACGTTATTTTCAGTTATATTGAATAAATGGTTATGAATTATATTCAAGTTTTCCTATAAACTTCAGATTATTATAATTTTAGATATGTTTCCCTTTCAAAAGAAAACAGCATTTTTTTTTCTTTAGATCTTTTAGTTTATTTACCTTAGCTTCTTTGGAGTCTGCAATTGTGCAAAATAAAATATGAAAAGAACACGTAAAATAATTTAATATGTCCGAAGCGCTCTTCTGAATTTACATTTATCTGGAACGTTCAAAGCCGATTACTGGAAAGACGCGTAGTCTTAGAACAAACAGTTGAATAGATATACCCCTGAAAAATAGTCGAATGCATCTAAGGTCAACTTTGCCTGAGGGAGTTATAAAATTTAATGCAACTGATACATTATTGAACCATATCATCATGCAAATAGGTGATTTCCATGTTTTAAAATCGAAAAAAAAAACAGATAGAAAAATTGTTATATGAATCGTTTTAGTTTTTTTGGCATATTTCTCAAGCATTTTGTCTGCAAAAGACTCGAACAAACAAGATAGTGTTTTCTTCAGGTATCTATTTGTGAAGAATGTTGATACATTTTGTCTGCATCTGACTTAAATGAGATTTGGAAGAAGTATACCAATTGACACTTGAAAACATGCAAATAATTAGAACGATTTGTATAGATTGTTTATCCCTTTTCAATAACTATTCACAATATAAATAAACCATATGGAAACTTAAAAGAAGAAATAATGTAAAGAAAACAAATATTATTTGCTTTATTGTGAGCGAGATTTATTGCATAATTATTCATAAAAACAATTACGATACAAATACGAATACTGAAGTGGATTGTGTCTTGTTCATAGCAACCATTTCACGTCTCTTTATTTCTATATTGGTGTAACACATCAATCTCTAATACATTACTGTTCATGGTTTATGTAATTTAAGTTTGATTGCATAGCGTTCATGTTTATTTGACAACGCTGCGAAAAAAAATAATGTTAACCTACATGTGTACTTTTACGTTTTAGTATAAAGGTTAGCTTTTGATATTTTGTCTTTCATTCAAGTTCTTTTAATTATTTCTTGAGCGTTAATGTTTTACAATTACCTTTCAGCTTAAATAATGAAGTGGCTGATTCCTTCTTAATGGAAACCTAATAACACTTGGTCAAGGAAACACTGATCATTTTATTTCTTTTTTCTATTCCTTTTAATTTCTTTGACATTTACACATGACATTCATTTCTTATACAACTGAAATAACATGATTTCAAGTGCTTGTCAGAAAAAGCAGTTCTAATTAAACCAAATTGCGGCTTTGTTGTTCTTACGAAACTGTTTAAATCTAGATATAACAGTTCACACTCAAATGACTTGTAGGCAGATTGGTGCAAGTGCAATTTTCTTAAATAGATAAAATGTACTATGGATAGTCATTATTTATAAAGTTGTATTTAGTGAACTATTATCTCTCGATCAGAAGTGGATTATGTAACATCAAATGAATATTTTAAGGGTGTAAAAGTGGGAAGAAAAAAAACATTAAAAAAATATATCAACTACGCAGATAAAATCAAAGCGGTGGGTCTATAAAAACTGTCAAAATATAGATGTGATCAATCGATGGATCGAATATATAGCAATCGTCATATATCTGAATTGGGACATACATCGATTGCAGCTGTTGATAGTTCCGTTATATTAATTTTTCAATTTTCATTTTATTCACCTTTAAACTATATGAGAGGTCCTACATACAAATAATAACAGTTAACAAAGTCCATTTGATATTAACCATTAAAAAAAACCTGCGGAATATAAATTACAACTATGCACGACATGTGTTCTCGATTAATCTTTTACCCAAAAAGTGGGATGTAGAAAAAAAACACTTGTTTATTATTAGAACTGTTTATTCTAGCGAGCAACCGAAATCATCCATTTTACCAAAAAAGTCCTAAAAATGAAACTGCAAATGTCAAAGTAGTTAACAGCAATAAATAAGAAATAAAACGAACTGAGATTTGATTACGTGGTATTTATTTTCCTCGTTTAATAGGAAACAGTCACTGCTTGTTAAACAAAACTGTAATTGTAAAACATTGACGCTATAATCAAGAAAACATAATAAAATAAAAGATAAGATATAAAAATCCATCATTTGCGATTCGAGGTAAAGGTTAACATGACGGTTGACATTATCAATATTGCATTTTTAAACATGTATGAATTAAGGTAGCACAATACAAAGATTTTTTTTACTTCCAATCACTAACCTTTAAAATGCTGTAACTTTCTAATGAATGCATACAAAATAATAAAAGAGGTCTATATAATAGTTAATAGATTGAACTATTAAATGAATGCAATATTTTTATTATGCAATCATTATGTAATCAATAATTATGTAATTAGTGGCAAAATCTCTGTCAGTTCACTTGAACGAATTGAGCTCTTTCATCTCTTAAACTATACAGATAATTTTAACGAGATGTTACTCAACACATCACGGGATTCAAAAATGTGTCTCAAATTGTCCCTATGGTATTTCATTCTCTCATAAATCTCTAATTAGTGTGAACATCATAACCACATAAAAGAAGATAATGTTTAATTAAGTGTAATATTTGTTCTATAAATTCTATCTGAAATCTGAGACATGTTTTTGTAGATAATGGCCATAGGAACAACATATAATAAAAATCAATCCTCTTGGAATACCTATGAGGAAGCTAATTTCAATTGAAAGTAGAAATTTGAGGGAAAATATTTTAGACACAGTTATAATTGGTCACATAATTGTTGCATCATACTATAGTTGCATTTATTTGAAAGAGTAATATGTTAGCTATCCATAACTACCACTTTTATAAATTTACAGGCATTATTAAAAAAGTAACAGCATTTTAAAACTTGGGAGTTGGAGTTACAAAATCTTTGTATTGTGCTACCTTAAAGATAAATTTCAAAGTAATATAAAATCATGAATGAACGATAATATGCAATACTATTATCAGTTCTTTGACACCAGCTTACACTATCCTACAGTGTATGGGCAGCGTCAATATATCGAAACAAGCACGTTTCATTGAACTCTGTCTCGACAGAAATGTAGTTTTATTTCCCAAATTTGACCTTGTCTTCCAGAACAAATGCGTTCACATTACCACATTAATAATGGATATGTCTATCTTAATACTATGTACTTAATCTGAAGGTAACACCTGACCCGTGACAGATTTCCAATAACCTGTTTCACTCTCTCTTCAATACTGTTTGTCAGTATTTCTCATTTGGGAAAATTACTGCTATAAAATACAAAAGTTAGATTTGTGTTCTTTCGTAAATTGGTTTTATTGAATTGATTAGGATCTATTTTGGTATTTTCTGAATTTATTTAGGTGCATTAACGAGATAGCACATGAGTAACAAAGGAGTATTTAATTACATGAAGTGATGTTAATACGCTCAGTGATTGTGGTAAATGTTTTTCCCACGAGGAACCGATTGCATTTACGTACTGTAGCATTTGAAAATTAGAATATCTCAAATGAATCATGTCATAAAATCATAGAAATCACCATGTATTAAGACATAGAGTCAAAAAAGAAATAAATTTACCTTTTTGTACTAACGCTGTGTTGTTAAAATTGCAACAGTAAGTTCTCGGTTATAAGTAACGCCTACTCACCGTAAATTAGAATGGTACATTTTCTTTTATCAGCATACATCTTTCGTTTTCCATTTGTGACCTTTAATGGCAATTCAACGTCAATTGTACTTTGATATAAGTCCAATGATAACCGCAGTATTTGACCTTTTGATCCGAGACCACAATTATTTCGTAGTGCATTTCTTTTAGAACATAAATGAAAATTTAAAAAAATCCCACCTGGGTTTTCTCACTGAAATTTTTACAGTGTGATTAACTACTTTTGGGACAAATTATATCAAAATTATAGAAAACTTCATCGGCTCTAACTCAAAATATGGACATTTTTATGTTAAGGGCGTCTTGATTTCTTTTGACAGCTTCCGAAGTGCTAATTTTTAACCTTTTTCAGCTTGACCCAATCACTACTTTCCTTTAAAATTCTGGACCCAATTTTTTTACAGTGTAATTTCACCCCCTACTTGCAATTTGAGGCATAAAATATGGAGAAATAAATTTGGAAGTGGTATAAAAAATATTGGCAAGTAACCCACTGTCAACACTAGGGACTGTATTCGTGGAGAACGAAAATCAAAGGACGACAATTGTGGTCTCAGACCTTTAATATGTCTTTTCTGGAATTATTAATCCGGGATTTTGTTGATTTTGTTATAGATATTATAGAGTTATATACCCTTTCTGGGCTTATCTTCATCGTTTGTTCTTTTATTGTCTTTTTTTCATTCAAATTCATAATATTTAAAGGACACGCGATCAAGAACAAAATTGTATAGGATAAGCATGTGCATTTTAAAGTCAAGAACCTCAATGATAGTCTGTAGTAACATTAAACAATCTGCCAACTATTTTCACAATAATTTTAAGCTATTGTCGGTTAAGATCTTGTGTAAAAGACATTGTTAATAGTTGACGAACGTGCTTTGGCCTAAATGGCATAGACATATAAAAATCAGATGTCGCGAATTTGGTCAAAACACACCTTAGCCAAGGCAATAGGGCACCAACATAAAATTAAGATAAACAACAATACTCTATACAGAAAATATACGATTGATCTACACGAAACTGTTTTGAACCAGATTGCCCAATTTGTAAGAAATTCCGACTTCACAATAAAATTGTCACCATTCTTGATCTTGTGATAACTTAAATCCAGAGTTAAATCGTATATGGGGAATAGACACGAATCAGAAAAACAACAAGCTAAGATTGTGGTAACGATGAAATAAAATAAATACCTTAATTAATTCCGTATCTGTACCTAGTCAACCAATTCGCAGTAGTCTGTAAATTTTATTCGATTGCGCCAATGACAAGTCATAACTAACTGTGTTTTCTGGTAGTTTGCCTTTGGTTACACATTTGACTTAATGTCTTGTCTGAACTTTTCGTCAGACACATCTTTTGAAATTTATATGAGGAACAGTTCAATGTGAAAATAACACTAAATAATTGTAAACGTCTGAATTGGATTTTAGGATTTACATAAATATAGAACGCTCACAGCCAACATTTTACGGACGCCATCACGAGTTGGTTGACCGTTATGAAATAACCGTATCACAAATGATATCGGATATGTTCCTTACGTCGTAACTACAATCCCGTTCCCTTTCCTGAATGTGACCTACCGAATTAGACTATTTACCGAATTTGTTATCACATAAGCAACACGACGGGTGCCGCATGTGGAGCAGGATCTGCTTACCCTTCCGGAGCACCTGAGATCACCCCTAGTTTTTTAGTGGGGTTCGTGTTGTTTATTCTTTAGTTTTCTATGTTGTGTCGTGTGTGCTGTTGTTTGTTTGTCTTTTTCATTTTTAGCCATGGCGTTGTCAGTTTGTTTTAGATTTATGAGTTTGACTGTCCCTTTGGTATCTTTCGTCCCTCTTTTAAAAGACAATGATGATCTTTATGACCAAGAGGGCGATGTACAAATTTGATAATATAAGTCAGAATTTGACGAAAAAATGGATGCATACGGTTGACGTAACATTGACTTTTGTAACAATTAAATTCATGATGCATCATCATGAGATATATGATTGAAGATCTGCATGCTTACCGATATAGCAAACTGGTGCATTTGAGTTCAACGCCAGTTTTTTCATAAACTAATAAAAAGTTATCAAAGGTACCAGGATTATGATTTAATACGCCAGACGCGTGTTTCGTCCTACATTTGACTCATCAGTGACGCTCAGATCAAAATAGTTATAAGCCAAACAAGTACAAAGTTAAAAAGCATACACCCTTTTTGATGATTATAAACAAGTCGTATCAAAAAGTAAAATAAAATAAAAAATCCGAACTCCCGCAGAAAGTCCAAAACAGAAAGTCCGTAATCAAATGGCAAAACCAAATGCTCAAACACGTCAAATAAACGGACAATAACTGTCACACTCCCCACTCGGCACAGGCATCCTCCATGTAGAAAATGGTGGGCCAAACTTAGTCTTCTGTTATAGCTTGTTAGTCATGAGAACCACGCAGGTTATGTTATGTGTTTAAGTGACAAAGAATAAAATTACAGTAATGCATCTTGTATAATGATTGACCCGACTTTGATAGTCTTGACCAATAAATCTAAAATATGTGTCTTTTGTAGCTTGTAAAGCAAAGATCGTGCGATCCACACAAATCAAATGCATAAAAAAACTCTGATGTACCATAGGCAGATTGCAAAATATCAACGCCTTGACATAATGGGAAATCATTTAAACTCGTTTCGCTTCAATAGCTTATAAGAAATCATTATCCTGTATGTTACAATACCAATATACAGACGATATGCACAGAAGTTTTAATTATGGTGCATAACCTATCTTGCGTTGTTTATGTGAATTTATCCCAAATGCTTTATACCCGAAACAAAAGTTCTGGAGCATAATTCGTGTTATATTACAATAACATAGGGTCTTTTACTCCTAAGAATTTTCAATAAAGTAGACAATTTTTTTAAATTAGAAAAATGTCTATTGTAAAAATTGTGTTGAAGTTTGCAAGTCATCATGCAATTGACACTCTAGCATTACATGTTTCTCCTTTTTAACAACCTTTCAAATCGACCAGTGTTTTTGTAGATAAGCGAAACACCACAACGAAACTTTCCATTTGTGTTGAGACTATCATTGTATGTTTCACTTATTTTGGTGTGCTTTGGCTATTTAAAAGTTCAAAATTTCTTAACGTATTTCATTTCAATGCCGTTGAGAAAATGTTGAGAATATTTTCTGACAATTGGTATTAGTAGTCTAGATTGCTTGTTTTTTTTATCTACAGTTTCGGCGTTATTCATGTATTTACACTCACATTAACATTTGACAAGAAAATTCTTTCTATAATAAATTACTAGAGTTACTACCGTTCACTTGCTCATATATCTAAAATAAGAACTGTGATTCTGTTTAGCTTATATGAGCGACCGAGTCACAATAGATTTTAGTTTTAATCAAATTGTTCTACTTGCAATTTGTATGTTGTCTTTCGAGTAACGTTTTCAATCGAAGTAGATTCTTTTTCATTATGATTACATAATGTTGTTAAGTATTGTAAATGGTTTATTGAGCTCCAGGTTGTCTGTCTCTATTGTAAATCCTTTTCGTTTTCATTTAACTTATATTCAGCATATAGAAAATGATGTTATGTGATGTATAAAAACCTTAAAACTCAAACCCATGTAATTTAAATTGTATAACATTTGGTATTGCATGATATAACGAAATTACATGTGCTCAGCATTTCTTATACCAAAACAGGTTCGTTTAGCAATAACATACAAATCATTGATGGTTATATAACAATATTTTGAACTTGTAATCTGGTCATTAATAGGCTTATATTTTCCATCAAAATTAATGTCGTCTTTTCGCAATATAATAAAAATCTTGACTGACGTTTATCTCTAGGAATGGCTATAAGACGCTTGCAATCGACCTTAACAACATAGGACAGTACTACGTGATTCGTTATATCTTTATTATTGTATTAAAAAACACATTCAATTAATTTTAACTAAAAGAAAACAGGACTTAACTGCAGTAGAATTAGATCAGTCTATCTAAGAGATATTGAATTGTAAAAACATAGACAGGTAATTGTTTCGCAAAGTATAGTTGCACTGCTTTTGAAAGGATATTGTCATATCCAGCCAAGGATACCGTTAATAGTTGTAAGGCAAATAAGGAGAGGAAAGGGGGCAATGAAATCATATTCATCTTGAGGGTATACATATTTTGGCACTTGCACTTTGTAGTCACATCCCTATCTTAAGTTATATCAAATAGCATTCCCCATTTCCATTCTCAATTTTATCATCATAGACACCACGATTCATTTTTTATTTGTAAGCTTACGCGCGTTTCGTCTTCAAACGATTCTCTTCTAAACACACTTTTATTAATCTACTGTTTCACAGATGGCAACAAAATTTATAGTATTTCTTCAAAATTAATACATTTACAAGTAAACTACTTATAACATGTCAATTTGCATAGCACCTTCGTAACACAATATCACAGACAATATATTATATCACTACTATAATTATTCAACGTTTTGACTTAAAATTTCAGAATTAGTTGACATAAAACAAAATGATGAAAAAACAACAAAAAGCAAAAAGAACAAAACAAGATTAGATATCCTTCAACAATAGACAAAAGGAAAACAAGATAATGTAACAACCGAACATTACAAATAAAAAGAAAGAAAAATTTGCAGTTGTTCATAAGTATAACATCCACCCAACCTTAACTACTTTATATTTGTAATTTAAGAACAAACCATGCAATTAATATAATGACTAAACAAATGTTGTTATTACAACAATATTTAATTCTACCAAACGTTGAAACCCCTCCCTTTAGGCAGGCAAATTGGTCTGCCAAGAAATTTTAAAAGATAAGTCTTGATATTAATTTTTCTATTGCAGATGTCAACTGTCATTCCAAGTCTATGTAATGCTTTAGTTTTTGATCTGTTGAAATAATTTGGCTTCGAATGATCGAAATCAATGATGGCTATGTCCTGCAAATATCTCGAAGTGAAATAATTCCAAGCATAACTGTATTCAACGCGCCTAGCTTTTCGTTTAATGTCATCATCTGTATTGTCACTGAATTCACTTTTATCTGAATCATACATCGATTTTGAATTTATTATCAAAACTGTTTTACTTATTTTCATATTCGATATAAGATTGTCTTCAACTTGATTCCCAGGAATTGAATCTCGACAGGGCAAGTACATTCGATAATTATGTACACGCTCAAGAAACGGGACTAATTCTAGAACCACAAACTCGCGAACACCTTCATTTTGGTCATCGAAAGAAAAATATGTATCATACTTCCACTTTATTTGTGCATTGTTACGAACACAATTTATTCTTCTACGAAGAATCGCCAATTCGTATCGAAAATGAGATAGCATAAACGGTAATACTATCAAAACAAAGACTAATATAAAAGCATAAATGATTAAATAATGGTAAACGATATCTTCATCATCACAGTCTTTGAGTATGTTAAACATTTTTTCAAACGTTTTGTTGTCGTAATTACTACAATAAAGTTTCCAATTTTCTGAAGCATTTCTATAAATCCTCCATTCACTAATCCATAGATTATCACAATTGCACGGAATACCTTTAATTCCAAATCTAAAAATATCTGGGTCAAGTTTTTGTATTGACTTTGGTAAATTATTCAAGGAGTGGTCCTGTATTCTCATTTCTGTAAGTCTGCCCATTTGATTGAAATTGTCGGCTAAAACTGATATTGGATTATCATTCAAGTCCAGGACTGACATTCTTCGGAAATAATCTTTAAAATCCATAGTCATAATATTGTTATTTGAAAGATTTAAAACTAAATCGAAGTTATATTTAAATTCTGGAACAACATCAGGAAAACGTGTACAGTTTTGATTCGAGCAATCCACAATTATTCTTTTTTTACTCGGCTGCATTGTACATTGACAATGACAGTCCTTTGTTTTAGTACAGTTATCTATAACGTCGCACTTCATCATGTTCCGGTACGTGTCATTCACCCATACATCTTGTATAGTAATGTTAACCAAAGGTTCGGGCGAATTACAAATTGATTCGTCGGCTCGCTTTCTATAAATACGTTGGATAACGTCAAGAGTCACATCAAGAAAAAGACCAAGATTGCAGTCACAGTTATAGGCTGATCCATAAAATTGATAATCTCCACAAGGGAAATATTTCCAAATTGTTTTCAGTTCTATATGTTTACAAATATACGAAATCGGATTGTCAGATAAGGATAAATTGTTAGCAGTAAAACTTCCACATACTATTTTTGAAACGTTTCCAAGCTGAAAATTCTCTTCGTTTGTTATATCAATGTGATACTTATTATGGGAATATATGTTGTCGCAAATTACTTTATTAGGTATAAAAATATTTGTTACGTCCAGCTTTCGAAGACTATTACTCCCAAAATTAACATTTAATACATGAATGTTTCTAAACAAATTGTTTTCTATTGTGGTGATCATGTTTTCTGATAGATCAACGACTCGAAGGTATGTTAGACCGACAAAAGTATCATTTGATACAAAATTAAGTTTGTTCCTTTTTAAAATAAACGTGTCTAGTTGTTGTAGACAAGATATATTACCTATTTCAGTAAATCTGTTGCCTGTGAAATCTACTGAGACTATTCCAAAATCACATATATTTCGTGGCATCCTCCGTAGAAATCCATTTTGATGAGTTACTCCAAAAAAGACATGTACTGAAGGCAGCGTTTTTTGCACTATGAGATAAGAATTGTTTCCTTTGACATCTGCTATCTCTAATTCTAACAAAATATATGATATATTGGAAAACATATCAGTTTGTTGCCATTGTGGGAACGATTTACACGAGCAACAGTTATCAATGTCATTCGACTTGTAATAATTTGTGTAACATTCATCTGGACACCACAATTCTTTGGTTAAATCTGGACTCCAAAATATGTTACTCTCAATCATGGTGTATACATTTTCTATCACCAGTAATGGTAACAGAGAGTACAAAAGTGACTTTATCATAGTTACATCTAACATCATAAGGAATGTGTAAGACTATGTGCTTTACGGCGTAAATTCTTTTTTCTTATATAGAAATAAGTGGACCAGGAATTTAAATATATAAAGAACTGGTGTTTCTCTAATTACAGAAGTTGAAACAAAATAATTGTATTGCTTATTATATTAAATATAAGAGGATCGTATTGTTTAAAAGATTTAAATTGCGGAATTTATGCATCTTTGTGTAGTCAGGTTCAGCTTTTCGTCATATGTTCGTGACAAATGTTTTAAAAATATATTTCACAAAGTTGCCCGATAACATTATTGTATTGATGATGATTTTTAACAATGATCTAATGTGCACGTTACCTCAAAACAATTAATTACAAAAGATCACATAACATAGATGTGTTATAAATTAAGTACGATTAGTACAGACTGGGTTTTTCCTAAATCTTTTAATTTTATCGAGTTTAACCATGTTGACTCATTTTTTTTAAAATGGTGTGCCAGCTGGTGTTCAATTTTGAAAAGTAACAGGATGGACAAATTGTCCATCCTGTTACTTTTTTTAACTGATAGCAAAAGTGATAAGAGAAAAGAAAATATCCAATGAAAAGTGTGGCTGACACTTACATAGCAGTGTGCATTTAAAATCACATTTACATTAATCATTTATGTAGATTACTCAAACAAAAATTGCAGATAGTCTGTCCGTTCGGCAAAAATCATCACATTTCTTATTTTTCAAACGCTCTTAAAAAAAATTGTGGAGACAGTGGCAGCGAAAATTTACTACTATGTCCCTTTTCAATGATACTGACTGGAAACTTAGTCAATAGATCAGTTAAATTGATTGTCAAAACTATTTTACAAATTTTTTGGGGTTACAGGAACGAACAAAGGCAGTAACAGGGAGGACAAGGTGGTAACAGTAGAGACAAAACATAATTTAGGTCACAAAAATCAATAACAAAAAACTCGACTTTGAATTTCCTATATGGATACAAAAGAGAGATATAAGTATTAAAACATTATACACGAACCATTTATAAGTGTATCATCCCTGTTCGGGTCAAACAATCAAAACAAAACAAAAACAAATGAAACATTGGTATTGTTGTTTTTTTCGCTAACTTAAAGTATGAAGTAAGATTTGGTTACCGCAAGTCGAAAAATTCAGGGTACATAAGTTGACATGCCTCTCTGTGAACTACCGCTTTTGAAGATCAAGTTCAGCAAGTTGGTTGTTATTTATTCATCATATTCTCTTCCTGAATATGCCTTTATGTGACCACTGAAGGCTAACCAATCACCAGAACGAACAACCGCCCAATTAAAAAAAAACTAATTTCATATGTTTAAAAACATGAGGACATGTTAAAAAACACAACAATACAACTGAACGAAAATTTAAATAAAACATTTTTTTATTGTCAATGATTCTAATATACATGTATGTAGTTTCTGACACATTTTAACACTGAAAGCTTGTCATTTGGATTTTTGCATCAACTCCATAAGTTAACGAAGAGCTTCTGATTGTGCTTGGATTCGGAATGGTAGCCAATATTCTGGAAGTTGTAGCAGCTTTTGTCTTTCAAAGGAGAAAGGGGTTAGGAGAAAGGAGAGGAAGGCTGGGAGAAAGGCGAAAAAGTTGGAGAAAAAAATAAAATATGAAAAAATTAAATATCTAATATCTCTCTTTTTTCCGGTAAATTAAAAAAAATAAAATAAGGAGAAGAGGGGTGGGAAAAGAGAGAAGGGTACCCCCCTGTCCTCCCCCTCCTATGACACGCTTGAATAATAGCTGTATAGTAATATCGGCAACTGAATTCTAAATAATAGTTGCACAATTAATAATTTTGTCCATCCTGTTATCAGTCAAGGTAGCACTTGACTTGTTCTAGAAATACCATAATACAAATGTACATTTTATCTAATTAGAATTAATATACCGTACGGTAAAAAATATCTGTAACAATTTATTTACGATAATGTTAGTCTTAGAGGCATTTTGAATTTTCTAACAAAGTATGTCTATATCCTGTTACCATTTTTGTCCCTCCTGTTACCATTGACTTTGTAACAGGAAGGACAGTAACAGGATGGAAAAATTAGTACATAAACCAAATTGGTTTTAAAATAGTCGCTCCCTAATAATTGATGTAGTGTTTTTATATTTTCGGCCCATGGCTAAGTACGGTAACAAAAGTTTCATAAGTCTTATGTAATTAAAAATTATCTTTCAACTGGTAACATTTAAGACATAATAGAAAGGTATGCATTCATCAGTACTTACCGATCTTTTGATTCTGATGACCAAAATCTTTCTACATAAACATTTTCACCATGTCGTTAGGCAGCAACCATTTGATTTTCGGGGGGGGGGGGGGGCTATGGTTTTTTTTGGAAAAAAAAGGTTTGTTTCCAGTTTTTGGAGAAAAAAATAATTTGTTTTTGATTATGAGAAAAAATAATTGTTTGTTTCACCCTCAGCTGCCACTATATGTAATGCTACAATTGAAAGAAAAAAATTGTTTTCGACTTGTCGCGAAAAAAATAGATTGTTTTTCGCCGCATGCGAAAAAAAAAATTGTCCAGAAAAAAAAACCATAGCTCCCACCCCCAGAAAATCAAATGGTTGCTGCCTTACGTCCTGTATCCACGCAAACGACGTCACCATAAAAAAAAAAAACGCCGTTATTGAAGGGAGAAACTAGTTTTATTCTGTAAACAAATAAATAGTAACAGGAAGGACAAATATTCATGAACAGACATTCCAGTGACTGTGGAATAAAAGTTTTCATGATTTGAAACATACAAAGTTATTTATTTTCAATTATGATGTTACTAAATGAAAAATATCATTCTGTTTACCTTTACATGCAGTTTTATCTACAGATATTTTGAATGAAAATGTTAATTATCAAAAATGAACGCATAGAAATTGACGAATTTTCATACTTCAACGAAAATAAACAAAATATGAAACTTTTTGCACACTAATATTTGCATGTACTATCTTGCACAATGTGTAAACTCTAATATTAAATTAAACAATTAAGTCAATCATCAGCCTAAATTCATCAATTGGAAATACAACTTTAAAATTTTGATGGTTTCAGTCGAGGATTATCAGGGGCGTAGTTTACGTTGAGGCAACCGAGGCAACTGCCTCAGTAAAAAAAAAAAATAAAAAAATCCTTCACTGTATTTTCTTTTAAATGATTATTGCAGCAAACTGGCTACTAAACAATAATGTAGCAACTTGTTATGTCTTGTTGGCGCGGTTATTGATTCATACCCTTTACGAATTAGTCAAGACTTATGGGAACATTTGAATTAATTTTCCCTCCTCTACTTGGAAATACCCTTTACGGTAGTTTTCTGTAATTCAAGTTTGTCAGAGTAAAAGGAAATCGACAACAGATTTATTTTGTCCTACCCAATTGCAAGCGAAAACTGTGGGTAGAATAGATGAGGATGCCACTCACGAGTCACCCGATCAAATCATTTACCATTGAATTAGGTCAATTAGTTAATTTTGTGTAAGAATAATTTCTAGTATATGAGGGCCTGGGTGATGTTTTAAGAAAACAGAAAAATCGGCCCTGAAATTAATTTAAATTTGAAAGAATATGGATTTAAAATGGTGCTAACTTATAAAATAAAGGAAAATCAAATTATGGGCGACAATGATTAAAAAAATAAATATTTTATAATCCCATTCAAACCCTCATTTATAACCGTTGACATGTTCCCCTACGACTATGTTCATTGACTTTGGTACTAAACAAAACAAAATATGCATTTACATTTATATATTATAGTGCACAGAAAATAATTTATATGTGGTGGTTCTTAAGTTTTATTCTCCATAGTACGTTTTCACAAGCAGGGAATTTAAAATATTTAAAGGAATCACTAATTCCAGAGAAATATGTCTGTTTGTTAATACATAATGTTAGTTTGTATATAAAAACAATCAACCGAATACTGTTCAATTATAATGAAGACTTCAGAATAAAGTAAATGTTAGTTATTCCCAGGTTGTCATGTTCATCGTGAATGAAAAAAAAGATAAAAATCATTCAATATGTAATTTCAAGACCTTCGAAGGAGTACACCACTAGTGCCGTGCTACACTTTACATGTAGCATATTATGTTTTTCTCTTTGTTTATCCTGAAATTCGTTTGTTCAATCCAGCAGTCATTTTGTGGTCATTTTGTGGTGATTATCTATAATTCGTTGATTCGTGTCCTACGACCAAACCACAGGCACTTGTTTCTATCCATAGCAAGGTCGACTATCCATATAAATATAAATTCTATTTATATGGATAGTCGACCTTCCTATGGATAGAAACAAGTGCCTGTGGACCAAACATATTATCATCACAAAACTTATTACAAATAAACCTTAATATTTGCGGTTTTTTTCTGTATTGAACATTTTGTACAGGTTTCTTCTATCCACCGAGCAAGGTCATGATTTCTTGTGATATGACGTGTGATGTACAGCCAACTATATTAGAGTGTACTACGGCTTGGAAATATATTGGGAGACATTAGGCATTAATTTGAGCTGGCTCTCTGTTGGGAACAGTATGTCAATATACATATAAATGTATATATGTTCCTGCTTTTTGTAACTGCTAGCAAGTCAGGAAACTGACTTGTCATTGGTTGTCTAATGTGATACCTTCACCGTCGTATTTTGTTATTTTCATAGCTTTGAGTAGACAGTAAGGCATATAATTAACACTATTATGATGAAATAACATTGAACAGCAACTATTTTTAACGATTTTTTCTTGTTCAGATTGTAAAAACCTCTATAGCTTCAGGGGGGCTGCGCCTCCTGACCCCCTGCCTCGGTATAAACAGAAGGCAAGCTACGCCACTGATTATGTCAGGCAATGGTCCAAGCGCGAGAAGGAAGACGTAGACACTTTTTCAGAATGAATTAAGGCAGTGAGGTCGTTAATACAGATCAGTATTAAGAAACTGAATGGGTCTATCCATGCCCACGTCAATCTTTAAAGACCCAAATGTTTCAAAACATTTATCCTACCTCCATGAAAAATATGTTACTGTCCCCGCAGATAAAGCCCCAAACAACATCGTTTTTGTTTGTAAGACTCGTTATATTAACTGCTTGATAAACGAATTAGGTATTGACAATTCACTTGGAAACACAACATATACCCTCACTACACTTACCAAAGAGGAAATCCTGGATAATCATAGGTCTGTTCTATGTTACTTTGTAATTGCAACCAAAGATGAAGAACTAGATCTTCCATCACTGTATTGGATACCTAAACTACACAAGTGTCCTTACAAACAACGGTATATTGCTGGGTCTTCCAAGTGCTCCACCAAACCTCTATCTAAATTATTAACATCTATTTTATCAGCAATTAAAGACGGGCTTCAAAGATATACCCTCACGACACTTACCAAAGAGGAAATCCTGGATAATCATAGGTCTGTTCTTTGTTCCTTTGGTATTTCAACCAAAGATGAAGAACTGGATCTTCCATCACTGTATTGAATACCTAAACTACATAAGTGTCCTTACAAACAACGGCATATTGCTGGGTCTTCCAAGTGCTCCACGAAACCTCTTTCTAAATTATTAACATCTATTTTATCAGCAATCAAAGACGGGCTTCAAAGTTATTGTGAAACTGCCTATTCTAGAGGTGGCGTGAATCAGATGTGGATACTTAAAAATTCCAAAGATCTTTTAGAGTACATACAATCTAACTCTCTTTCATCTTGTAACAGGATTAAAGCATTTGATTGTCTACTCTTTACACAAGTATTCCACATTCCAAACTAAAAGACAAATTGAAAGAGTTAGTATTACTTTGCTTCATAAAAAAGAATGGCCAACGTAGATACAAGTATCTTGTCTTAGGGAGGGATAAATCATACTTTGTAAAGAATCACTCTGATTCAAACAAAAAATTCTCTGAAACCGATATTATCAAGATGTTTGATTTCTTGATTGACAACATATTTGTAACGTTCGGAAGACGTGTTTTTCAACAGACTGTCGGCATCCCAATGGGAACAAATTGTGCCCCTCTACTTGCCGACTTGTTTCTTTATTATTATGAGGCTGACTTCATGCAGGAACTTCTTAGGAAGAAAGATAAGAAGTTAGCAATATTCTTCAACTCTACTTTCCGCTATAAAGATGACGTTCTTTCACTAAACAATTCAAAATTTGGTGACTATGTGGAACGCATCTATCCCATCGAATTGGAGATAAAGGATACTACAGATACAGTTAAGTCGGCTTCATATCTTGACTTACATCTAGAAATTGACAATGAGGGTCGGTTGAAAACAAAACTTTACGACAAAAGAGATGATTTCAGCTTTCCAATTGTGAACTTTCCATTTCTAAGTAGCAACATTCCAGCAGCACTGCATACGGGGTATATATCTCCCAATTGTAAGATATTCCCGTGCTTGCATTTCCTATCATGATTTTCTTGATAGAGGGTTACTGCTCACAAGGAAGCTATTAAACCAAGAGTTCAAAATGGTGAAGTTGAAATCATCCCTTCGTAAATTTTACGGACGCCATCACGAGTTGGTTGACCGTTATGAAATAACCGTTTCACAAATGATATCGGATATGTTCCTTACATGTACGTCGTAACTACAATCCCCTTCCCTTTCATGAATGTGACCTACCGAATTAGACTATTTACCGGATTTGTAATCACATAAGCAACACGACTGGTGCCACATGTGGAGCAGGATCTGCTTACCCTTCCGAAGCACCTGAGATCACCCCTAGTTTTTGGTGGGGTTCGTGTTGTTTATTCTTTAGTTTTCTATGTTGTGTCATGTGTACTATTGTTTTTCTGTTTGTCTTTTTTTTATTTTTAGCCATGGCGTTAACGTTGTCAGTTTATTCTCGATTTATTAGTTTGACTGTCCCTCTGGTATCTTTCGTCCCTCTTTTACAAATTAAACAGACAATAGACAATAACCGAAAGATGTACATTTTTTTTAAATGATTGATATACTCAGTATGTAGGCGCTGCTGTAATGTTGCAACTAAGAAATGGAAAGTTCACAATTGGGAGGATGAAATCATCTCTTTTGTCGGAAAGTTTGTTTTTCACCCGACCATCATTGTCAATTCCTGGATGTAAGTAAAAATAAGAGGCAGATCTGTTGTATCCTTTATCTCATGCTCTGTGGAATGGATGCGTTCGACATAGTCTCCAGATTCTTGGTTATCAATTACAAGAACATTATCTTTTTAGCAGAAAGAGAAGTAAAGGGATATTGCTAACTTCTCTTGTTTTCTTACGAAGAAGATCATGCATGACGTCAGCCTCATATGGATAAAGAATCAGGGGGACAAGATGAAGAATGCCGATTATTTGCTGAAAAGCACGTCCTCCATATGTAACAAATATGTCGTCATTCAAGAATGAAATGAAGAATCTTGATAATTTCAGTTTTGGAGATATTTTTGTTAGAATAACAATGATTTTTTGTCCAGGTCTTACCCCTTCAACATCTTCCCTCCAACCCCCCCCCCCCCCTTTTCCAAAAAAATAAAGATTAAAATAAATAACCTTTTCTTTTTTCTTACACATTAAAATAAATATTTGAGCTCCAAATATTCAAAATGTTTTGGTTTGCTTCGCTCGCCACATTTCCAAAGATATACAATTGTAACAGATAATCCAGAGAAAATAAAGAAGCATGGTCAGTTGGGGGGGGGGGGGGTTCTTCCTCCTCCTTTTCATAATTTCCAGTGTTGATGAAATCTACCCCAAAACAATTTGACTACGCTTGGTAGAAATTTTACTGTTTTATTTTACACTGAACACACCCCATCTTTCCTAGGATCCACCCTAGTTTGACTAATACTTTTATACTTTTATTCTATATTATAAACTTCAATTTGACTGCTGTATCTGTTTTCCTCTATATTACAAATACATGTGCACTACCAATGTACCTTCAATAATTTGTTATGCTATGATGATCATTGTGAAATCGTTATATTTTATACTTATTGATTCACATAGGAAGATGTGGTATGAGTATCAACGAGACAACTCGCCATCCAAGTCATAATTTATAAAAGTAAACCATTATAGGTTAAGGTACGTTCTCAGTCAACAAGTTTGAATTTTTTCCTTTGCTTTTCTCTTTTTTTTAAGGTTTTTGAATTGCGATGACTTTTTTCTTTATTTCGATTAGGGTTTACATTCTATTCATATCGTAGTCACAGCACAGTCAGTGGCGTAGCTAGACTATTTTCAAGTGTACGCCCAAACCTCGGCGAGGGGTTTGAGGATCACAATCGGGTCCAGGTTAAAGCATCTACTGGCAGTGGGTTGCAGGGGAAGAAGCCCCTTGAAGCTAACGAGCCTATGGAGAATGAGACACCATTTCTGTCATTAAACATTTATCATTAGCAACTTACTTTAGAGTCTAATTTGTTCATCTCTAATGTTTAATTTATTCATTGTGTTGATTTGGAATCTAATGGTCATTGGTTAAAGAGAAAATGTCCAAACAAATTACTTTAGAATATGTATAAAAGGAGCCCCACTCGATCGAATTAAACCTCTGATTTGTGCAGCCAATTTATTTAGTGGACATGAAGTAATTAATTTTCATAGATGTTCAGGTGTATTATGAAAATTCGTAAAAGGTTCAAGGGTTCCATGGAACCTTGGTTCTCGCCTGGGATTACTTCCCGCGAAATGAGAATCCATTTATCAGTCTATTACCGGTTTTATAAAAATCAAACTTTTCTTAAGATATTTTTTCTTGATCTGAAATATTAACTTCTACCCAAGTTTTATGACAATCTCTGAAGGTTTTCAAATTTTATTAAAAATAAAATCCCCAGACCGTCTGGTAATTGTGAAAAATTAAGTCCGTTTGTCAACTGAAAATGAAAAAAGAATTCATTCAAAATTTTACTTCAGATATTTATCATAAAAAAGCTTCTGCCAAGGTTAATACAATTCATGACCAGGGGCGGATGCAGGAATTTTCGAAAGGGGGAGCGCTAACCCAGGGCAAAGGGGGGGGGGGTGCAAAGGGGTGCAAAACATATGTCCCGATACAAATGCATTGATCGGCAAAAATAAAGGGGGGTGCTCACCCCCGGAACCCCCCCCCCCCTGGATCCGCCACTGATGACATTCATGGAAGGTTTGACAAAGTAATTGATTTGTAACAAACATTAACCCTAGACTTTATCTACTTGTTAACTTCAAATAGAAGTCCTTCTATCAGTAAAATACGGAAATTTAAATATTATTTCATCATTATGCTCTGGATACTATAAGTATTTTGATCTCAAAAAGCTTCTGTCCAACTCTCGTAAAATTTCATGAAGGTTTAACAAAGTTAATATTTAAAAAAAAAATCCTTAACCACATACTAACTGTGACCTAAATGGTGACGACGCGAACGAAATGTATGATCACTGTCTCGCTTTCGCGACATAATTGTCGCAGGTCGATAAAAATGCAAACCACATATCGAATCTCAGCAGAACTGAAAATGCTTTAAACAAAAGAAAGTAAATAGAATTCACAGAAAATTCATATTTTGACAGAAAATGAACAAATATATAACACGGTACCATTTGATTGACTTTTATTCGCATTTAACATGTTTAAAGCTCTGAAGAAAGAATTACGAAGCTGATGTGCTTTAACCAGTTCTTTTAATTTATTTAGATTAAAATTTTAAAAAAATTTACCAAAATTCAAGTGTACGCCCGGGCGTTTTGACGTAAACGTAGCTACGCGCCTGACAGTCCAGATTTGTAATATATATATTAGTCCGTTCTAGTTGAAAGTTTGTGTAACCGTTATTGTTGCGTTGCTGTTCCGGAACCGAACTAAATATATAATTTTGCTTTCGTATTCAAAATGAAAGTAGACAAAAGTTGACGTAAGCTTGGTAAGTGAGACAGTACGTATATTCTTTCTTTACACGTTAAGACAATGAGTCGGGTGATACACATATAAATACTTGGATCAAATACCAAGAGTACTTTAAACTTATAACATTATCAATCATAGCATGTTGTTGATGTTGCTCGGTACACATACACTATATAGTCATGCTAGTTCATGATACCGTAAACCTGTCGTCAAAAGTATATAGCAGTATTTTTACTCTTGAGTACTTAAAGAAAAAACTATGCATAGATATGGAAAACATTGAGGCAACTCTGGACCAAGATAACAAAAAAGATTCAAAGGCATTTTTTAAAAATGTATACATTATCATGATTATCAAAATTCATGTTTTGTTTTTTTTCTCTATTGTATTTTTCACCTTTTTGCAGTTTTCCTTTGCCAAAATTAACTGAATTGGGAAAGATGTTTGAGACGCTCCTCCCATATAATAGTTAAATGTATAGTGAACTGTATATATACATATTGACATGGTCAATTGAGGAACAATAGTGATATATTTGCCTACAATTAAGCACAGGGACTTGTTTAGTGGGTCAGATGAGGTTTTACTGTTAATGGCGATCGCTATCCTATATCATGTATATAAAACCTTGTCTGACCAATTTTATATAGGATAGCGATCGCAGTAAAACCTTGTCTGACCCACTAAACAATTTTATATAGGATAGCGATCGCCATTGACAGTAAAACCTCGTCTGTCCCACTAAACAAGCCCCTGTGAATTAAGTAATAATAGTACTGTAGACTGCAGTCATGTAGCTAAAGAATTGACGCTGTCAATTGGGCGATTTGACAATCACTAACAATGACTAATGCAATCTTATTGGCAAAGGTAGTTGATCCAGGAAAAAGGTATATACATGTAATTGCAACCATCAAATCAAAATTGATGGAGCAACTCTTCAACTACAGTACTGTACTTATATATTCCTATTATAAAGCATTACAAAAAGATTTGTTTTGTACATTGCCATATATCTGCAGACTTGAAAAAGAAAGCAAAACAAAAAGCAGGTTACTTTATAATTTTTTTAGTGTAAAATGCAAATAGCTATTGCATTTATTTACTGTTCAAGGTACAGCCATGCCTTAAAACTTTCTTAGATGCACAGGTAAGTCTTTACTCATAGTAGATTTTGTGGTATAAAAAAGGCCATATTTGCCCAATCCATATGATGAACCTTGAAATTTAGGACTATTATATCTTTATAACACACAGATGAGTGTGGATAGTATTATCTTTATAACATAACATAATGTGTTATCAATGGTTATAGCTGTCTCTGATAAAACCTTTACAAAAAAACAACCATGCAGTCATAAGTGTGCATTAAGACTTATAGACCAAAGCAGATAAAATATTTATGCTCAAAGGCACATGTTCTTGCAGCAATATTGCATATTAAGTTAGTAAACCAATTCAAACTTTCTTAGGTGCATGGGTTAGTCAAAGATTTTATGGTATAAACTAGATCACATCCTTATGATTTTACAATGCCATAATTGGAGTTCCATTTGATGAACCTTAAAATCTAAGACTAATTAAATTACAACTTTATATTGTCACATAATGTGTTATAGAAGTCTCTGATAAAACCTATACAAGAAAAACAACCATGCAATCATAATAGTGCATTAAGACTTATTCATTACATAACAAACATGACAAAGCAGATAAAATATTTATGCTCAAAGGCACATGTTCATGTGTCAATATCGCATATTAAGTTGGTAAACCGATTAAAATCACTAAGAAGCTCGACTGGGATGACAATTTACCTAGAATTTGAAGGTCAATGAAAATCTTAAGGAAGTGATCTAGACTTTATAATGCTTGAATAACAATGTCAGAACTTTACAGTGCTTAAAGTCATATAAAACAAGTAATCCCTTTCCGATTCAGATTCCAGAGCAATTTTATGGTTTGGGTGTCTGAGACAGCCAATTGATCAGTAACCAAAAGAGATTGAAATGATTAATTAATGAAACCATTTGTTTGCTTTCATAGTTATGAGGAAGTTTTTGAACTATTCCATGCATATATATATGCGGTTCGATGTTAGCCAAGGATCTGTGTTGAAGGCCGTACTTAAACTTTGACCTATGATTGTTTTTCTTTTAAAAATTGTCATGACTAAGACAATTTAAGAGTTGTCTCATTGGCACTCATATCATATCTTCTTACATCTGTAGATAATGATTTAAGTCCTCTATTGATGTAACTAAATTTATTAAGAATCTACAACGTATTAATTCAATTAATATAATGTCATTTAGTGATTGTTGAATGTCCATTGTTTTCCAAAGTTTACCAGATAGTGACATTTAAGGACATGGAGCAGATTCATGAGAAATAAGGGAACTGATAGAATGATGTTTAATTTTAAACAAAATCTCCTTATGAAAATAAGTAAATGAAGTATGATTGCCAATGAGACAACTATCCAGCAAAGTTCACTTAAAATTGATGCAAGCAGTTAATGGAAACTGTACTGCCTTCAACAATGAGAAAACCCATACTGTATAGTCGGGAATAAAAGGCCCCAATAGGAAAGTTATGAAACAATTCAAATGAGATTTCAAAGTAACAGCCTTATTTACAAGAAAACGATAAATATGGCAAACATGATTTAAAGGGAACCACTGAACAATTGGCTTCTGACTCAAGACAGGCATATAAAGAATGTAACAGGGTTTTAAAACATGTTTTTCCGGGCGCTTGACCCTCCCCTTACCTAGGACAGTGGTGTAACAGCACATCATAAGCTAGAACAAACTGTGAAAATCAATTGAAAAAGCTTAACTCATCAGACCAATATTAAGAAGAAAATCATCAAATTTTATCACAGACAGACAGGGTCTTTATCCATGCCTCATCCCTTACAACAAAAAATGCACTTTATTCAAGTACAGATCTGAGAGTACTCACAGTTCAAACCCATTCTCATTTGTTTATACAACTTTCCGTAACAGCTGTATTACAGTGTAAAATAATTTTGGTGTATTTTATTTGTTCTTTTTTTTATGAATTAATTATTATTATTTACCTTCCAGTGCAAATAATTAAATTTGTTTTCCTTCTTGCATCACGGTTTTCCCTTGCACTTGCGTTGTGCAGTGGCCAAAGTTCTAAAGAGAGTTCTTGTAGTTCTCTGTGGTAACTTCATATTGGAAAAGATCAGCTAAATAGATTCATCAGAAAATTCTAAAGATTTTGATAAGATAAAGCATTTTCTTTAAGGTTTAAAAGTCCATGTACACTTGGTTTTAAATAATTTTGCTATTAAGCCATTCAATTATATATTTCATTTTTTAGCTCACCTGGCCCGAAGGGCAAATTGAGCTTTTCTCATCACTTTGCGTCCAACCATGGCTAAAAATAGTACATAGGGTAAAATGCAGTTTTTGGTTTATATCTCTGAAACTGAAGAATTTAGAGCAAATCTGACTGGTGGCTAAAATGTTCATCAGATTTAGATATATATCTGCCCTGAAATTTTCAGACAAATCCGATGACCAGTTGTTTGGTTGCTGCCCCAGTTTTTTGCTATTATCTTAGATATTATTATAGTATTTAATGATATTTCATACTATAAATTATGATTTTAACCTTATTTTACATGATTTCCAAAGCATCAGTAAACACAGGTGAGCGACACAGGCTCTTTAGAGCCTCTAGTTTTAAATTTGAAGTATCATATGATAATGTACATAAAAATGTGAAAGAATAATGCTTGCAAATTTACAGTAGGTAGAAATGCAGGAAAGAGACCTATACTTGGTTTTAGTCTTACCAATAATAAATCCTATTTATGATATGAAAATTAGTCGTGGAGACTGTAGGAAGAAAGACAACTCTATTTTATTCTTGAATGTTATGATTTTTCAGATTAACACAACATATATGTATTCAAGAAACCAAAATGGATATGTTGACGATGATAGTATAACTTACTGAAAAAGGCAGCTGCTCTTGGGATCAACATGAGGAAAAACCAAAATGTGAAAATAAAAGGAGAGAAAGTCACATTAATTCCATATGAAGCTCTCCATGTACCTAAGTAAGACTTTATTATGTATTTATCTTGCAATTATTAACAACTTGATTTGTGCTTTAAATTTTTTTTTGATTATTTATTTATCACATGAAATTAGTGTTTAGCATCAGTTATATTGGCTGAGCTGGTAATATTTAAACATTACACTGTCTGTTTTTCTTAATTTCTATTATACTTGTTTTATCATCATTACTGTTAATGGTTTCATGGTAGCATGTATACTTAGTTCAGTTCCTAAAACAAAAGACTTAAACATGTTAACTATTAGCATTTGCTGCTTCTTGTACAAACAGTAAAAGTTGATATTAAGAGCAACAACTGGTTTGCTCTAAGTTAAAATAATACATACATGTTAGATGACATATATTTATGCTGACTCAGTGACTAGATCTAGTACAAATTAAGCTGGGTATTAAGGTATGATGGTCATAATGGCGGTACTTTCATAATGAATAACTGTAAATTTTCTTGCCAAATGAGGTTAATGGTAATTTTTGTTGCATGATGATAAAATGTACGCTTTCTTATAGATGATAAAAAAATAGACGTTAAATTTTTTTCCAAAAATAATGGTAACGACAACTATTTGAGACCTCTGACTAATCAGGTTAAGGATATAATGACAAATCATGGTAAAACTTAATCCAATTTGACGCTCACAGTAGCCAAAAATGACTGCTTGACAGTAAAGGGCGTTCTTACTCTCAGGAATATTCTTTTTTATGCCTCCGCTGTAGCGGAGGGGGTATTTAGTTTTACCCTTGTCCGTTTGTCGTACTTGCGTCCCAAAATTAGTTTTGTATTGTAACTTGAGTTTGCCTTTACCAAATGTCATGAAACTTATACACAATGCTTTTTACCACAAAACACAGATCACATTTGAATTTTGGTGGCATCACTTTAACCGTTCTAGAGTTATGCCCCTTTATAAATTGAAAAACTGCAAAATACATGTATTTAGTTTTTGTTCTCTAACTCAATTTTGCCTCAACCAAAAGTTATGAAATTTATACATAATGGTTATTACCACAAAATACAGATCTAGTTTGAATGTTGGTTGTGTCAATCTAACCATTCTAGAGTTATGCCCCTTTAAAAATGGAAAAATTACAAAATATTCAGTTTCTGTTCTCTAACTAAAGTTTGCATCAACCAAATGCTATGAATTATACACAATGCTTATTACCACAAAACCAAGATCGATTTTGAATTTTGGTTGCGTCAGTTTTAACTGTTCTAGAGTTATGCCCCTTTCTAAATGGAAAAATTACAAAATTTTTAGTTTCCATTCTGTAATTTAAGTTTGCCTCAACCAAATATTATGAAACACAATGCTTATTATCACAAAACACAGATCAAGTTTGAATAATGAAGGCACCACTTTAACCATTCTAGAGTTATACCCCTTTTTTCAAAAGTTATAGTTTCCGTTTTTTTAATTAAATAGTTTGCCTCAACCAAATGCTATGAAACTTATACACAATGCTTTTCCACAAAACACAGATCAAGTTGAATTTTGATGGCGTCACTTTAATCATTATCAAGTTATGCCCCTTCATAAATCGAAAAATTGAAAAATATTTAGTTTACGTTCTGTAACTTAAGTTTGCTCCAACCAAATATTATGAAACCTATACACAATACTTATTACCACAAAACTAAGATCAAGTACAAGTTAAGGTAGCTTCCCTTTAACAATTCTTGAGTTATGTCCCTTTATAATGTTATATGCAAGCAGGGGAATCATCTGTGTCCCATAAACACATTCCCCTTTTTTTTTTATAATATATAATTATTCTGATATTTATATAGGTACCATTCTTGGATGCAAAGTGAAGACTTACAAGAACTTACTGCATCAGAACCATTGTCATTGGAAGAGGAATATGATATGCAGAGAAGCTGGAGAGAGGATGAAAAGAGTAAGCTCTAAATTAAAACCAATGCCTTTCACCATTTTGAATATTTCAAGATATGTTTGTTTTATGACATTTGTCAACACTAACCCCACTCATGGCATTGCACTCAACTCCTACTTAATAGACTAGTATTGTTAGTTTTCCTATCAAAGGTCTGCGGTTTTCTCTGGACACTCTTGCTTCCTCCACCAATAAAAATTGGCCATCACCAAATAGCCCAAAAGCAGTGCTTAAAAGTGGCGTTAAAACACCAAAAATCAAATCAATGTTATGACTTATGTAGTAATTTGCCATACTTTTATACTTATATGTCTTTTCTTTTTGTGTGATATTTGCTATTTTTATTAATCTGTTGACACTAAGAAGTATATACCAAATACATAATCATGCAGCATTAAGGAGTAAGAGCAAAAACATGTCAGCTCAAACATGTCAATGTCTGAATAATGTGGCTCGGTTGGGTGACATGTCTACTTGCTAACTGTTGCCTTTGGATCTAGCACATCAACAATCTAGCTTAGCATAGGGTTTAGTACAAAGCAGGGTTAATATTCATACTACATTAACATTTTCTCATAATGCATATGTATTTTATTTGCTGCCAGACATTCGTTATTATTATTATCTTTATCATTGACATTATTTGACAAGTCTTGACTTCATAAAATTTCTGATACATAACAAATAATTGTTTGTATTTTTTACTTACAGAATGTACCTTTATAGTTCTACAAACTGGGGGTGTTGATGAAGTACAAGATGAAATAGGTATACAAAGATTTTAATTCATTTATATCATGTCATAAATGAGATGTGGGTATATATGATTTGTCAATGAAAAACCACCTAAAGAGCACAATTTTTTTCTCAAGAAAATCAATGACCATGATGGATGTTTAATGTTAGGAAGCAATTCTAATTTTCTTTTGAACATTTAGGTCAATTTGAATTTGATGTTGTTTTATTTGAAAAAAAGTTTGAAAAGTCCAATATTGATATTCCTTTTAATCATGTTAATATCTTTAGTTTTGACATATATAACTTTGTTACACTACAAAATTAATTTGTTCGTCTTAGGAGGGTTGAGTTTATTTTTGACAAGTTTTCTATTGTCTTTCCTGAGTTAGAACTGTGTCCTTTGTATTTACAGGACAAATGATTGGTGATGTTAATATTTTCTTCAATGATGAGGAAGATGTACACTGTGGGGAAATAGAAATTATGATTGCAGGTGATATTTACATATTATTATTATCATGAATGTTATAGAATAAAAGCCATAGAAGCCAATTTATAAAAAAAAAATGACAAATAAAAACTACAATAGGAATTCTGTGGTAAAAGTTTTTAAATTTTGATAACTTTCTTTAACTATCCTGGATTTGTATAAATCTTGGACAGAAGCTTGTTTATGATCAAAAGCTAGTGTCTAGAAAGAAATTTGTAAAATTTATTTTCTGCTTTTCCTTACATTACTTATAATTGGACTTTTCTACCATCTTAAAACAAAACAGTTAAAGTTTAAAACATAGACAACAGCAAAAGTAGCCAAGACACTGGGTTCCGTGGAACCCTTACAACTTTGTATCAAAAGCGATATTTCTTGTAGGGGTAAATTCAGTAAAAATTTCCAATTAACTTTAAAGCAAAACTATGTCTTGAATTAAATTGATGCCAGATTGACCTTTAAAAATCAGAAGATTTCATAAATCATTCATTAAATTAGTACAAATGTAGCCACATCTTTTGCAACAATAAAAACATAGGGTCATGTGGCATTTTTGTGTATTCATATGGCCTTGTTTACAAACAATGTAGATTCACATTTAATTCCTATACTGACCCCAATTACCTTTCAACCTTGTTATAAGAAAATTAAGTGCTTTAAGCTTTCTTTTTTTTTTTTTTTTTTTACTTTAGTTTTGAATCATCTATCAAAAAATATTTATTACAAACAATATCTACCAATCAGAAGAGCACAGCATTTAAGTTTTATGCAGAAAGCTCCCCTCTAATTGCACATCCCTAATGACATATATGTTTTTATTGAATTTACCCCTGTATCACACTGAATGAAGTGCAATATATGTGTAGGACTTGGAGGTGCGATGTGGACGCTGAAGTGTGATGGCCATGCTGAAGTGTGAAGGCCATGCTGAAGTGCGATGCTCTTTTCGCTGAAGTGCGATAGTTTTGCATGACGTTTGGATATTGTGACATTTAAATACAGCGTTATGAAACAAATGGATTCATAGCCAGGAGAATAAGATTTGTAGATGAAGGTTTCATATATGTACAAAGGAAAGGAAAAAGAATGAAATGAACGATTTAAGTCCCCAACAGTTTTTATACACCCGTCTTTTAGACGGGACGTATTATGGAATTCCATTGTCCGTCCGTCCGTCGTGCCGTCTGTCCGTCCGTCGTCCACACTTCGGACAATAACTCAAAAACACTTTCACCAATTTCCATGAAACTTAAGTGAATTGTTTATATCTATTGACGTAAGCTCCCTTTCGTTTTTTTTTAATTTCAGATTTTAAGTTTTGGATTTATGGGGCTTTATTCATAAAAAAGGGGGGATTTTCAACACTTCGGACAATAACTCAAAAAGGCTTTCACCAATGTCCATGAAACTTTGGTGAATTGTTTATATCTATTGATGTAAGCTCCCTTTTAATTTTTATAAATTTCAGATTTTAAGTTTTGGATTAATGGGGCTTTATTCATAAAAAAGGGGGATTTTTAACACTTCGGATAATAACTCAAAAAGGCTTTCACCAATGTCCATGAAACTTTGGTGAATTGTTTATATCTATTGATGTAAGCTCCCTTTCAATTTTTATAAATTTCAGATTTTAAGTTTTGGATTTATGGGGCTTTATTCATAAAAAAAGGGGGATTTTTAACACTTCGGACAATAACTCAAAAAGGCTTTCACCAATGTCCATGAAACTTTGGTGAATTGTTTATATCTATTGATGTAACAAATAATACTTAATAAAATCTGATGAAAACATAAAATTTGTAAAATCTTTAGTTCAATTTAAAACATTAAATTTTTTGTTAAAAATAGGTTCCATGAATGTCATACGTTTGTACTATTATTGAATGGTTGCAAGGATGAAAGCACATTAGCAGTCCCTGAGATAATAACTGTTCCCTGAGGCATATATCATTTTATGATAACATTTTTACTATCTAAGCTATGGATAAAAATCAAATACTGTTTTTGCATATAGGATGTTTTACTCTTGTTAAAATTGATTGCAATTGAAATCACAAATGATACCTTAGCATTGCAGCTTTTTTAAAGAGTTTGGTTTCGGTGGAAGGGTTGAGCGCAATAAAAAATGTTATAAAACATAACTAGTCTACAATAGCACATAATAAGTGAACAAGTGACAACATGAAAATCCTAACATGTGACTAAATATTCCTTTCAGTAGAGTCACTTTCACCATCTTCACTTTCCCTGTTATCTTCTTGCTGCTCCTCATTGTCATTGTAGTCTTTTTTGCCATTTTTATAAGCCCGTCGTCAATGAAATCCTTACTTTCATCACCTACTTCCTCATTTAGATCATAACTTTCAGTAGAGTCACTTTCACCATCTTCACTTTCCCTGTTATCTTCTTGCTGCTCCTCATTGTCATTGTAGTCTTTTTTCCATTTTTATACGCCCGTCGTCTTTCAAACAACGCCATATCATGCTCTAAAGCGCAGCCCTTTATTGAGCATGTTTTGATCTTATATAAAATTCTTTATTTCTCTCAAGTATACATCACATGATTTTGTGTGGACAACTTTTAAAATAATATATTAATTATTAGCAATGTTTTCATTATATCAAGTAACGATACTTTTGTTTTATTCTCGAGATGAATCCTGCTTTGTAAGAAAACGGGCAATCTTAGTTATTGTATTGTGTTTAAAGTATTAATAAACTGCAATGGGTTAGGCCAAAATAAACCCAAATGGTGCCAACTTGTTGTACTTCTCAGTTTCTGCTGCTTAGCTGAACATCAGCTAATTTTCAAGCTATTGACAGAACAAGCGCCACATCTCACTATTTTTTTTTTTAATTTTTATTATTTTCAAGATTTACAACAAATACAACACATCAAACATACATACAGTAATATTAGCGATAGATTTGAATATGTATTTATTTATGACAATAAACATTGTTGTAAATTAATTTTTTCTATTTATATGAAAAAAAAAGAAGCAAGAAAATACAGAAGAAAATATAATTAGAGTTAAATGTTTATGTACCACTGTGTGGCACTTGAGAATTTTAAAGAATTTTATAAAAAAAAAAGAAAAAAAAAGGAAGAGGTTAAAAAAAATATCCTGTAAGATTTTCAGTACATAATAATTGTGCTATTAGATACAATAATATTTTATGTTAGTTTTGACAATAAATATAGATTGTAAAAACAAATGACAAATTGAATTATAAAAATAATACTTTAAATGCATTCCACATGGTATCAAAGTGTTTTTGTCTCTTATTTTTGACTGCCATTATTTTTTCTAAATTGTACATATATTTTAACTTTTCTTTAATGGCACTGACTGAAAGATCTTTTGAAAAACATCTACTGTTGTATATATATTGTTTCATGTATAGAAAAATCAAATTATATGGGTCACCTTTTCGAACTTTTGATATATCTCCAAAAATAAAATTCAACTTATTCAATGGCAGGCTTACCCCACCAGATAAGAACCAATAATCTACATCTTGTAAAAAATTTTGGATAATCTCACAATTCCACAGAATATGTTCAACAGTTTCATCTTCTAATTTACAAAAAGTACATAGAGGGTTATCGATAAGTTTGATTTTACATAAAAATTTATTTGTGGCAAGAATTCTATGGTTGATTCTGTACTGAAGCCACTGTAGTTTTGTATTGACAGTGACTGTAAAAGGTAGTTTGAATATATGTTTCCAAATAAGATCTTCACTTAATATTTCACTCCACTTCAGTTGTCCTGTTGGAGTCACCTTGTTACTTATGAGTATTTTGTACATATCTTTAGTACCTTTTCTACTTTTAAAAAAGACTTGTAAGCAAGCTGGAATAAATGGACAACATAACTTATATGAACCTTTTTTGTAATTGTTTGCTGCTTTTTTAATAGCAGAAATAACACTCATGTAATTCAGAAAATTTACATTGATATCATAACATTGCTGTAACAATTCTAATGAAATAAAACATCCATGTTCATCTATTACATCATTAACATATTGTAAACCATGATTAAACCAATGTTGATAAAAAACAGGTTTATTACCAATTCTGATCATATTGTTAAACCAAATAGGACTTGATAAAAAATATTCATAGTCCATATTTCTTTCTTTATCAGTAATCATTTCCCATGCTCTGAATACATCTTTCCAAAAACTGTTTTTGATATATAAACTAGCTTGTTTGATATACTGAACACCACAATTAAAAAGTTTATTTTTATCAATATCAGACATCAAAATACTTTGCCACTTATTATCTCTCTGAAAAATCCTTCTTATCCATGATGATTTTAGTGCCATGGTAAAACTATAAAGATCTATCATTTTTAATCCTCCCTCCAAATATTCTTTAATCAATATGTCCTTCTTCACTCTATGAATAGGAGAATTCCATACAAAAGAATAAAAAAACTGAAATATAGACTTTTTGATGACGTTCGAAGAAGACTGCAGGAAAGAAAATGAACACTTGACTTTATAAATTGATAATTTTTGAATAAGATATATATACTAACATAGAAATTTGAAAACAAACTATATATAAATACTATTAAATTATTGTTCAAACATTAGGTTGGCAAAATTAGTTGTAAAATATAAATTCTGCAATACTATAAATTTTGACATAAAAAGTATAGAATGATACTTTTGTGTTGCCATATTGAATCATTTACATATGTTTTTAATCTTTTTTCATTACAATTTCTTCAAATTCACTGTCTTCAATTTCTGCTAATTATCATGTTTGATATCTATATATCCTGTTACTGTCAGCAATGTTGTGCTGTTTTTGAAAAATATTTTATGTTGTATATTGATACAAAGTTATTACAAATATGGGTTCTTTAAAAATTCTATCTGTTAATTGTCAGGGACTCAGAGATAAAGTTAAAAGAAAAGATGTCTTTAATATGCTGAAGTTAAAAGCATGTAATATTTACTGTATCCAGGATACACATTTTACAAGTGATTTAGAAAATAGTATTAGATCTATGTGGGGATATGAAAGTTATTTTTCTTCTGTCAGTTCCAATTCTAGAGGAGTTGCTATATTATTCAACAATAATTTTGAGTTCAAAGTGTTAAAAGAAAAAAAAGATATAAATGGTAACTATTTGATTTTAGAAATTTTTGTAGAAAATCAAAAAATTACTTTAGTGTGCTTATATGGACCAAATATGGATAGTCCTGATTTTTTTCATAATATTATGGGCATTGTTGATGATTTTGAAAATGAAAGTTACATAATTTGTGGTGACTTCAATCTTGTACAGAACCCTTATATGGATTATTGTAACTACAAACATACTAATAATCCTAAGGCTAGAGATAGTATTTTAGGAATCATAGAAGAAAGAAGTTTAATAGATCCATTTAGGGAGCTTTATCCCAATGTCCAAAGGTATACTTGGAGAAAAAGAACTCCATTTAAACAGGCTAGATTGGACTTCTTTCTTCTTACAGATAATATGTTAAATAGTCTCAAAAACTGTGAAGTACATCCAAGTTATCGTTCAGATCATTCTATGGTATTACTTGAACTGGAATTTAATCCTTTTATTAGAGGAAAAGGTTTATGGAAGTTCAACAACTCCTTACTTTATGATATAGAATATATAAATACAGTTAAACAAAAGATAAGTGAAATCAAAGCACAATATTGTGCACTAGTTTATGATTTTGACAATATTGATGAGATAGATAATGAAGATATTCAAATGAGAATTAATCACCAACTTTTTCTTGAAACTTTATTAATGGAAATCAGGGGGAAAAGTATTTCTTATTCCAGTTACAAAAAAAGGGAATCTGAAAAAAGGGAAACAACTTTACGAAATGAAATTATACAGTTAGAGGAGAATGTTGACGAACTTTCAATAACTAAACTTGAGAGCAAAAAAATTGAACTTGAGCAATTACGTATTAAAAAATTAAAGGGTAAAATAGTCAGATCACGTGTTCAATGGATAGAGGAAGGTGAAAAACCAACAAATTATTTTTGTGGACTGGAGTCAAAAAATTTTATGAGTAAAATTATACCAAAAATTGAAAGAGATAATGGGGAAATACTTACTGATCAGAACAAAATTTTAAAAGAAGTAAAACTTTTCTATGAAAATTTATATAAGAAGAGAGATAACTCAAGTTCAGTAGCTGATCTGAAAGAAGATCTTAAAAATGTAAATGTTCCAATACTTTCTAATGGTGAGAAGGAGAGCTTGGAGGGTAAAATCACAGTCAAAGAGGCTGGACAGGCATTAAAAAATATGAAAAATAATAAAACTCCTGGCTCTGATGGCTTTTCTACTGAATTTTTTAAATTTTTTTGGAAAGATCTCCATTTTTTTGTGGTTGAATCTTTAAATTATGGTTCAGAACAGGGAGAATTGTCAGTAACACAAAAGCAAGGAATTATTACTTGCCTGCCAAAAGGAAATAAACCACGTCATTTTTTGAAAAATTGGCGTCCTATTTCACTTTTAAACACTGTCTATAAAATTGGGTCAGCAGTAATTGCAAACAGATTTAAGACTGTCCTTGACAAACTTATTAATCTTGATCAGACTGGTTTTATCAGTGGGAGGTACATAGGAGAAAATATAAGGCTTTTATATGATATCATGCAATACACAGAAGATCATGAAATACCTGGACTCTTGTTGTTAATTGATTTCGAAAAGGCTTTTGATTCTATTTCTTGGGATTTTTTGCTAAATGTTTTAGAGTTCTTTAATTTTGGGGAATCAATTATCAACTGGATAAAAGCTTTTTATAATAATATCAAGTCTGCAGTTATACAAGGGGGTAACCTTTCTGAATTTTTTAACATAGGTCGAGGCTGCCGACAAGGTGACCCCCTTTCACCTTATCTTTTCATCCTTTGTGCTGAGATTCTTGCACTAAAGATAAGAGGAAATAAGGAAATTAGTGGTATTGAAGTAACTCAAGTTGAGCATAAGTTGTCACAGTTTGCCGATGACACTTCATTGATTTTAGATGGTAGTGAAAAATCTTTATATGAATCCTTATCTGAATTGGAATGGTTTGCAAAAATATCTGGTTTAAATATAAATTTTGAGAAAACACAAGTAATTTGGTTTGGAAGTAAAAAGTATAGCAAGGAAATTTTATGTCCCGAAGTTAACCTTTCATGGGGGGAGACAACTTTTAAACTACTTGGGATAAATTTTGATGTGGACTTGGACAATATTGTCAACATCAACTATAATGATAAAATTATACAGATTAAGAACATAATAAAACAATGGTCAAAAAGAAACCTTACAGTAATAGGTAGAATAACTGTGATAAAAACTCTTGTTTTACCTATTTTAAACCACCTTATTACGTCTTTGCCTAATCCTTCAAACAGTGTATTCCACATCTCACTATTATTATGTCAAGCATAAATCAGTAGTTTTTATTTCTTAAAAACTGTTATGATTTATTAGATAAATGGATGCATGAGTGTTGTGAGAAATTTCGTAGCTACTGACATGACAAGAACAAGTTACTAGTATATTTGATAGAATTAAGTGTATCCTACTTAGTTAGTACTTTAAAGAGCGCCATGCTGAACCTGTTTTTTTTAATCACACTTGAACGCTTATTATGAAAACAATGTCCCCTAACTCGATTCCATTTTACCTAATCTGAGCCATCCAGTCTATTTTCTGACTCCATACTGTTGTATACTAAGCCAAAAAAAAATAGCAAATTGAAAATTTAAGTCTTTAGTTTGGCCTGACCAGAAAACCCTGTCTTCCAAATGCAGGCTAGCACACTAACCACTACACTGCCACATTTAAAATGGGGTTTCAACTTCAGAACATCGCATTTAGCTAGTATACACAACGTCAATGTTTGACCATCCCACTTCAGCGTACCCACAAACCCACTTCAGCGTATCTAACAACCAGTTAGTGTCAAAATGTCACCATTGCACTTCAGCGTGTTAACCAACGCACTTCAGCCTTTTCTACAATGTGGAACACAACTTTGACGTTTCTATTAACTTTTAATTACGTCAGTGAAGACTTTTAGAAAAGATCATAGCTGACAACTTTTTATGTATGAATGACAACAGACAAATGGGATATGGGAAATGTTGTAAATTTAGATTACATCTTCGAAAATCATAGGTTTAATACCCTGACATAAAAAAGACAAATCAGTTTTGTTGAAAAGCTCTGACAATAGTTCTTCAGGAAAAAAATGATTTATATGTCAGCAGGATTGTCTCAGCTCAAAACTTGTTCAAATTTTCCTATTACAGTCCAAAAAAGATATATTTTGCACATTCTTATTAAACAATTTTACAATGTCCTTGTATTGTAATCTTTTTATACGACCGCAAAAATTGAAAATTTTTTGGTCGTTTATTGGTATGATGTTGGCGTCATCGTCTGCGTCGTCGTCGTCGTCGTCCGAATACTTTTAGTTTTCGCACTCTAACTTTAGTAAAAGTGAATAGAAATCTATGAAATTTTAACACAAGGTTTATGACCACAAAAGGAAGGTTGGGATTGATTTTGGGAGTTCTGGTCCCAACATTTTAGGAATTAGGGGCCAAAAAGGGCCAAAATAAGCATTTTCTTGGTTTTCGCACTATAACTTTAGTTTAAGTAAATAGAAATCTATGAAATTTAAACACAAGGTGTATAACCATAAAAAGAAGGTTGGCTTTGATTTTGGGAGTTTTGGTATGTGTGTGTATGTAGATTCTTAATTTTGGTCCCGTTTTCAAATTGGTCTACATTAAGGTCCAAAGGGTCCAAAATTAAACTTATTTTGTTTCTAACAAAAATTGAATCCTTGGGGTTCTTTGATATGCTGAATCTAAAAATGTACTTAGATTTTTGATTATTGGCCCAGTTTTCAAGTTGGTCCAAATCAGGGTCCAAAATTAAACTTTGTTTGATTTCATCAAAAATTGAATAATTGGGGTTCTTTGATATGCCAAATCTAACTGTGTATGTAGATTCTTAATTTTTGGTCCCGTTTTCAAATTGGTCTACATTAAAGTCCAAAGGGTCCAATATTAAACTAAGTTTGATTTTAACAAAAATTGAATTCTTGGGCTTTTTTGATATGCTGAATCTAAACATGTACTTAGATTTTTGATTATGGGCCCAGTTTTCAAGTTGGTTCAAATCAGGATCCAAAATTATTATATAAAGTATTGTGCAATAGCAAGAAATTTTCAATTGCACAGTATTCAGCAATAGCAAGAAATCTTCAATTGCACAGTATTGTGCAATAGCAAGAAATTTTCAATTGCCACTATTGCGCAATAGCAAGAAATCTCTAATTGCACAATATTGTGCAATAGCAAGAAATTTTCAATTGAAGTTATCTTTCTTTGTCCAGAATAGTGGTTGAATCAACTTAAATCATTGTTTTATACAATATACAATGTATATTCACTTTTACTATCAACTGATAAATTAAAACAATCTTTACCTTTCAGTGATAACAAGCACTTTATTTTACATTTTAATATTTTATGATGTATTTAAATGAGTAGTTATTGTTGCAAACTCCATTAGAAATTTGAATTGAGATCAGTTTTAGAAAAAGGGAAAGGGGGATGTGAAAAAAAGGGGGGGGGGTTAAATTTTTCTTATTTCAGATTTCATAAATAAAAAGAAAATTTCTTCAAACATTTTTTCAACAGCATAGTGAATTGCTCAAAGGCCAAAAAAATATTTTAAGTTCATTAGACCACATTCATTCTGTGTCAGAAACCTATGCTGTGTCAACTATTTAATCACAATCCAAATTTAGATCTGAATCCAGCTTGAATGTTGTGTCCATACTTGCCCCAACCGTTCAGGGTTCAACCTCTGCAGTCATATAAAGCTGCGCCCTGCGGAGCATCTGGTTCATATTTTTATGAGTAAAATGTCAAAATTTCAAATTTTGAAATCACTAAATAAAAATTGTATAAACATGCTCATTTAATAGAAAAATTTTGAGAAAGGCTAAATGTATGGGAATTTGTATTTTGTTTCATGTGAAAATGGAAAATATTTGTTTCAATTCACATTTAATGGATACATTTTTTATTTTTAGATTTTTTTAGTCTTGTTATTGATTTTGGGAGTTCTGGTCCCAACATTTTAGGAATTAGGGGCCAAAAAGGGCCAAAATAAGCATTTTCTTGGTTTTCGCACTATAACTTTAGTTTAAGTAAATAGAAATCTATGAAATTTAAACACAAGGTGTATAACCATAAAAAGAAGGTTGGCTTTGATTTTGGGAGTTTTGGTATGTGTGTGTATGTAGATTCTTAATTTTGGTCCCGTTTTCAAATTGGTCTACATTAAGGTCCAAAGGGTCCAAAATTGCTCAAAGGCCAAAAAAATATTTTAAGTTCATTAGACCACATTCATTCTGTGTCAGAAACCTATGCTGTGTCAACTATTTAATCACAATCCAAATTTAGATCTGAATCCAGCTTGAATGTTGTGTCCATACTTGCCCCAACCGTTCAGGGTTCAACCTCTGCAGTCATATAAAGCTGCGCCCTGCGGAGCATCTGGTTCATATTTTTATGAGTAAAATGTCAAAATTTCAAATTTTGAAATCACTAAATAAAAATTGTATAAACATGCTCATTTAATAGAAAAATTTTGAGAAAGGCTAAATGTATGGGAATTTGTATTTTGTTTCATGTGAAAATGGAAAATATTTGTTTCAATTCACATTTAATGGATACATTTTTTATTTTTAGATTTTTTTAGTCTTGTTATTGGACTCTTTTCACATCAAAATCATGATAAACAAAACTGGTCTCAGTGGGACATAAAACCTCAATGATCCCATGATAAGTTATCTCCCCTTGAAGTATACTGACTCACCTTAAAACCCAATGAATTTTGAACTGTATCATAAAAATGACCTGATGATTTGTAAGTCAGAATTAAAGTACATTGAAAAAATGATAAACTTTTAGTCAGAATGATGTCTTTTGATGTAATAACTCGTTTATTGGTCTTCAGATTAATTTTATGGTATTGGCCTTTTAAATAATGTCTGATGTCATTAGATTTGTTTACATTTTCAATAAAAAAATATGATTGCATCTAAAAAAACATATATCTTTTGATTGTAGATGAAAAGACGTTGACATCTCATTTGTAACATGTTTTTGCATATTTAACAGCACACATAAACATGATAAAGAATTGATAATTTTTTTTTAGAACCAAGGGCCAGAGGTAAAGGTTGTGGGAAGGAAGCTTTGTTTTCAATGATGAGATATGGTATGTTAATACTAAATTGCAGGATACAACAAGATAACAGTCTCAGACCACAATTGTTCTTCCCATTGGTTACAATTCATCTCTTTGTTAAAGTCAAATTGAAAAAAAATAAATTGCTCTGCATCAAACATGAAATAAATTTAAATCCAGGACAATCCATCTGTGCCTTTTCTTTTGAGAGCCCTATTGACATGCCAACGATAGGATTTGGATCTTGAATAAATGCTGAAAGCTAACTTCTACCTTGCTTTCATGTTGGCCAAATCACTACTTTCACTTTCAGCAATAAATTTTTCCCACTCATTTTACTTAGTTCAATATCTATGCAACTGATAGGACCATTTAAATAGTGAACATTTCAAAGTAAACAGTAGTCAGAATGCTCAGGAAGAAATACCCCCTCTAGTATTTGGGAACCAAGGGAATTAACATAGTGGAGAGACCTGTATAGGAGGTCCGAAAGTCTGAGGTTTGAGAAGATACCTGTATAGGAGGTCTGAAAGTCATAAACATGAAAAATAACATGAACAGTTTGAAATCAACATCTATTAGAAGGAGAATCAGAAATAATGAAAAACTTGTAAAACATAGCACAATTGGTACCATTTCATACACCATAGGCACATCTTGGAAGTGTACTTATTGTCAGTAATGCTGTCATATTTCTGTCTGTCATATTTGGGGCCTATGTGACAGAGTTGTCAGCTTAGACATAAACATGCAACTCATGCCTATCTTGTACAAACCAGTGTATTTTTATTTTTCATTAATTTGCTATGATCCTGATTGTCCATTGTAAAGTTGCCTCTGGAACTTTAACAGCATTCAGTCAATCTAAAAACAAACAAAATTTTTAACCATATTGAAATTTAAGCAAAAATATGTTCACAAGTTACTAGTAATGATTTTTTTTTTTATCATAATTATCTGTACCTCAAATTATCTGTTTTCAGGAATAGAAGAACTTGATATGAAGAGATTTACAGCAAAAATTGGCATGGACAACAAACCTAGTTTGTCGATGTTTAAAAGTATAGGTTTTAGTGAGGTAGGACTGTCCACTTTTTATACGATGGGACATTTTTCAGTAAACCAATGTTGTTCCGTCCATCACACTTTGTCATCTCAAATTTGATCCAACCAATTCTTAGATAATTTTTAGACAACTTTATGATTAACAGATAAAAGCTTTTGATTTTGAAAATGTTAGACAGTCACTCAAGAGTTGCAGGACTTTAATGGTTAGATTTCAGACAATTTTTCATGTTTCATACACTAACCCCAATATCCCTGGATTGATTTTCTCAAAACTTTACATTATTAATGGGATTGATAAAATGATCATAAACTCCCTTTTGACAATTTTTTTAATTTTCTAGTTCGTATCTCCAGAGTTATATGACTTCAATTGTCACATTTAAGTAAATTTTTCACATATTGTACCATAACTTGAGTTTGCCTGGATTTGTAATACTTGAAAATTTACATAAATGTTTGGTCCATATCTTTTCCATTACCAGAAATTCTCTTTTACTATACTCTTTCTTACATCATTTAAACGTTTAATGGGCTACATGGATCCCTGCATCCTTCAACTGATAAAGTAATTGTGAATGCTTTACATTTTTCAATCATTCTTATGTACAAAATCCAACCCTGCCTTAAGACATATATTAATTTTATCATTAAAAACCAGTTATTGAAGCAGTCACAAAGAAGTTATCCCAAAACTAGAGGCTCTAAAGAGCCTGTGTCGCTCACCTTGGTCTATGTGAATATTAAACAAAGGACACACTGTCAGATGGATTCAAGACAAAATTGTGGTTTGGTGATGGTGATGTGTTTGTAGATCTTACTTTACTGAACATTCTTGCTGCTTACAATTATCTCTATCTATAATGAACTTGGCCCAGTAGTTACAGTGGAAAATGTTAGTAAAATTTTACAAATTTTGTGAAAATTGTTAAAAAATGACTATATAAAGGGCAATAACTCCTTAGGGGGTCAATTGACCATTTTGGTCATGTTGACTTCTTTTCAGGTCTTACTTTGCTGTACATTATTGCTGTTTACAGTTTATCTCTATCTATAATAATGTTCAAGATAATAACCAAAAACAGCAAAATTTCCTTAAAATTACCAATTCAGGGGCAGCAACCCAACAACAGGTTGTCCGATTCATCTGAAAATTTCAGGGCAGATAGATCTTGACCTGATCAACAATTTTACTCCATGTCAGATTTGCTCTAAATGCTTTGGTTTTTGAGTTATAAGCAAAAAACTGCATTTTACCCCTATGTTCTATTTTTAGCCATGGCGGCCATCTTGGTTGGTTGGCCGGGTCACCGGACATATTTTTTAAACTAGATACCCCAATGATGTTTGTGGCCAAGTTTGGTTTAATTTGGCCCAGTAGTTTCAGAGGAGAAGATTTTTGTAAAAGTTAACGACGACGGACGACGACGGACGGCGGACGCAAAGTGATGGGAAAAGCTCACTTGGCCCTTCGGGCCAGGTGAGCTAAAAATAATCATCCCTTACCTCAACGCACTAACATAAATTTTATGCCTATCAAATGCAAAAATGATGTCAAATAACGTCACCTAAATAAAACACTTTGACGGAAAGATAAGGATTGGAATCCAGCATATACTGTTGGAATTGGTGAACATTAAAAAAACGTTCAATTTGAAAAGGTTCTGATATTATCATTTCAGGGTTATGGGACTTTGACCAAAAATATTTTTTTTTAAATATGTTGCACTAGCTCTAGTATGCTTTGATCAAATTACTACAAACTTAATACTGTTGTTAAAATTTATGAATGTAGATTTGCTATTCATTTTGAACCTTTTCTGGTGTATCATTTCAGAGTTAGGGACTTTTGACAGTCATATTTAATGCAATAGTTATTATTATATGCCTAATTAAGGGTATGCTCAGACATGTTTTTCTACAGAGCCATTTATTTACTAATGATTAAATTTATTAAATGTCCCATTTTATATTCTCAACAATTTCAATATGCAAAAAAGAGTGTATTTTACACTCTTGGCTCAGCTGTTTATAATGATTCACAATATCTAAGATAACTTTCAAATTTGTTCGCTATCTAAACCATTTAGACTTGGGACAGGCACATGTACATGGAATAGGGGTTTAGACTTAATACAGGTACATGTACTTGTTGCATTTTGGAATAGGCATATGTTCATAATGTTGGGTAAAGACTTGGGACAGATGCATGTACATAAAATAGGGGTTAAGACTTGAGACAGGTATAAAACTTGTTGTTAGGTTAAGACTCGGAACAGGCATATATATATATATATATATATATAATGTTGTGTGAAGAATTGGGACAGGCACATGTACATGAAGTTGTGTTAAGACTTTGAAAAAGTCCATGCACATGTTGTTTGATTAAGACTTGGGACAGGCATATGTGCAAAATGTTGGGTTAAGACTTAGAACAGGACTATGTACATATTTTTGGGTTAAGACTTGGAACATGCTCATGTACATGTTGTCAGATAAAGACTTCGAATATGGACATGTACAGGCCATGTTAATGGGGAAAAAATTAGGACAGACACTGTCTCACATGTATATGTTGTAGGCCTGAATTTTAAACAAGCACATGAACATGTTGCAGGGTTAAAGTCTTGTTTTAATGAGGGAGATACATTCCTTAACTTATAATAATTTCTATCATTTTGTAACAGCAAATTTTAATTACACAAAAAATCCGTATTTTCATGCCAGTACCGAAGTACTGGCTACTGGGCTGGTGATACCCTCAGGGACTCATAGTCCACAAGCAGAGGCATCGACCCAGTGGTAGTAATAACTCAACCTCTTTAAATTGTCATTCTGTCCTTTTAATTGATTTTATGTTTAACTAAATATTTACCTAGTACATTACAATATGGAATTAAGAACATACAATTTTTTTATTTCAGATTTCAAAGAGTGAAGTGTTCAGTGAGATAACTCTAGAACTAAATATTGATGATGACTTTAAAAAAAATGTGTATGACAGAACAAAAACATTCCAAATCTTAAACTACAGATAAAATTGAATAAAGCATATTATGGATATAGCAGTGCCAGAGGAAAATGATGAAAGAAAGAACTGAACAATAGTCTTTTCGTGAATTTCAGCAAACATATTCATGTTGTGTTTAATTGACAATATAATCATCAAACTAAATATTATAATTATAACCCAATAGAAATATTTTTTATTCCTTGACTGCATTGGAGAGGAACAGTAAATATATGCGTCCATATTTAGTTAAAATATTGTCATTAACCTAATGTATTGCGTAGGAATAGTGCCATGCTCTATGTCTGCTTTAGAAATGTTGCTACAACCCATTTAAAGATTGCAGTCAAATTTTTGTCTATTTCCCAGATACCTGTATTTTCTAGTGGCAATTACTGGCCTACATTTCGGTAGATTTATCAGTAAGCATGAATAGTTCCACAAAGCATTCAGCAAACTTTCATTCATTTCATTAAAAATGCAGAAGTTGTTTGATTAATTAAAAATCTAAGAAATTTTGAACCTGCTGAAATAGGGAACATCTAGCCATACAACCGGAACTAACTTGGGTTGTTTAAAAATACATCTAGTGCATACAATCTTAAATGTTCTGCCATACTTGTTATTAATTTGGTTAACTTAGACCATATCTACAATGAATAAGTTGTTATGTTAATAAAAAAGTATAATAACAAAAAAAACTGAACTCCGAGGAAAATTCATAACTGAAAGTCCGTAATGAAATGGCAAAATCAAAAGCACAAACACATCAAACGAATGGATAACAACTGTCATATTCCTGACTTCGTACAGGCGTTTTCTTTTGTAAAAAAATAAGGGTAAAACCTGGTCTTACAGCTAGCTAAACCTCTCACTTGTATCAACTGTCATATTCCTGACCTTGCACAAGCATTTTCTTATGTAGAAAATGGTTGACTAAACCTGGTTTTATAGCTAACGAAACCTCTCACTTGTATGGCAGTCGCATAAAATTTCATTACATTGACAACGATATGTGAACAAAGTTTGTTGTTATGAATGAGCCTGTTATTCAGTGGTTATCGTTTGTTGAAGTGGTTTATAGGTGTTTCTCGTTTTTATATAGATTAGACCTGTGGTTTTCTGTTTGAATTATTGAATTTTGGAGCTTTTTGTTCAGTGGTTGTCGTTTGTTGGTGTTGTTCACTATCTCGTTTCTCTTTTTTTATATAAATAGACTGTTGGTCTCCTGTTTGAATGGTTTTACACTAGTCATTTTTGTATCTCTATAGCTTGCTGTTCGGTGTGAGTAGCCAAGGCTCTGTGTTGGAAGACAGTACTTTGACCTTCATTTTCTTCTTATTTTAAGCGAACAATTATATTGCATTTAAAATATTTATTGCAATTTCAACATTATTTTTTTTTTTACATTACAGTGGCACTGTCTGTTAAGTTATGGTAGATTATCTAATTATGTCTTGTTAACAAGAAATATTTCTTCAAATGAAGCATTTCTTACTCGAGTTATTGCTCCTTGTATTAATCTGTGATAGTATACAATTTTGTAAGCATTTTATTTTCAGTTAAGAGTTATTCCTCTTTTGCAAGAATTAAATGAATAATAGAAATGAAAAGACATTTTAAATTTAAAAAAAAAATAACTTATCAAGATATAATAAATGGTGAGCTGATGGTTTTAAACGAATATATATTATACTTCTGTCTGTATCTTTGTTTCCATTTAGTAAATGCTTTTTTCATAAATAGCATTTAAGCAATGGACGAATAACTGAACTGAGAAATTGTTATATTGTTTTCTTTGCGATAGCTTAATCAATTTATTTATGTTTATTGTTAAGTTCATCAATTTCCAACAAACTTTTAGGTACATAAACTTTCCCATTATAAGTAAAACATTCAGACACAACTGATAGATATAGGAAAATGTGGTGTGAATGCCAATGAGACAAATCTCCATCCAAATAACAATTTAAAAAACAGTAAAACATTATTGGTCAATGCACGGCCTTCAACACGGAGCCTTGGCTCACTGAACAACAAGCTATAAAGGGCCCCAAAATTACTAGTGTAAAACCATTCAAACGGGAAAACCAACTGTCTAATCTTTATAAAATTAAAAAAAAACGAGAAACGAGAAACTGAATGGTTATCTTATGTTAGAAAAAAGTCAAATAACAAATATACATAACTCCGAAAAATTCTATACGGAAAGTCCCTTAGCAAATGTCAAAATAAAAGCTCAAACACATCAAACGAATCGAAAACAACTGTCATATTCCTGACTTCGTACAGGCGTTTTCTTCTGTTAAAAAAATAAGGAAAAAACCTGGTTTTACAGCTAGCTAAACCTCTCACTTGTATCACAGTCGCATAAAAAATTCTATTTAGCAATCCTTTATAGAATTCTCAGGTTGAATGGGAACTGCTGAACAAATAAATCAAATCAATATTTTCAGCACAATCACTGAACCTTTATAATGTACTTTAACTTTGGAATATTTTTGTGGTTATATCACACCTCAAGGTTTGATCAGGAAAAGTTGTATACATTTATTGATTACTTGAATACTCCACCCGCCGGTAAAGCAAAAACATCAAGAGTTCGGTTTTTGACTTTGTAAGATGAATACATTTTCTGCAATTCAGGGTGCAACCAATTTAATATAATGCGTCGTATAAGGAGAGTGCTACTATGCTTGTTACAGAAACATAGCAACAATTGTTTCAGAAGTCCCGTTGCAAGGAAATATTTCTACCCCCATCAAACTAACGTCATTATTCAGTGACATCCTAATTGTATTGCCATTTCAGTACAAACGACTCACACTTGCTCAATCTATATATTGAATTTATAGATAATTTGTTCCACGGATTAAGATCCATGATTTGCTTGTAACTTTAGTTTTCTATGTTGTTTCTTGTGTACTATTAGTTATCTTGGTGTAATCAGGGGTGTACAGAATTTTACACCGTTGTTAAAAATTCATACACCCTGAGGCGCAGCCGAATGGGTGTATGAATTTTCAACAACGGTGTAAAATTCCGTACACCCCTGATTACACCAAGATAACGAATTTATTTCTTATGAACAATTCCTTTACTCAATTTGAAATCAGGATGTAAAATTGTAAAAATGGTGATGAAAATTTTCCAGCGTAATATTTTTTCAATGTCCATGTTGCTGCACATTGTCAATTACTTTTTTACTTTATTTTTGGAAAAATTCAGAAAAATTTTGTGTTCTTTTGAGTTTAAAAAAAAACAAAAAACTTAATATTTTTTTTAATTTTTTTAATTTTTTTTTTTTAATTTTTTTAGCATTTTCTTAATATTTTTTTTTCTAAATTTTATTTTTTTTCTTTATTTTGGCAAAATTTTATTTTTTATTTTTTTTGGCAAAATTTCATTTTTTTTTTTAAATTTTGGCAAAATTTTATTTATCCCCGGGTGAACAAGGGTGGGGTGTTATTTACACCGGGATAGTCAACCAATTAGATTGCAGTATTTTTGCTGCATAAGAAATAATATTATTTGTCTGTTTGTCTTTTTTTGCCATTGCATTGTCAGTTTATTTTCGATCTATGGGTTTGAATGTCCCTCTGGTATCTTTTGCCCCTTTTTTACGACAATAAGTAACAGTTTCAGTTTGAATATTCTCTAAAGGCAATGTCCAGTTTTGACAAAATAGTATGGCATATTCTAGTAATTTCAATTCCGTTTGAGTGAAAAATAAAACCATTCATATATGTTTACACAAAATACAACTAATATACAGCTCTTTGATCAGTTCTTAAATGGACTTAATCAACAGAATCTTAATTCAATATTTGAAAAACACAGATTTAATGATAAATTATTGTTTACATTTTAACTTCAAATAAAATAAACGATAATTTCTTAAACCTTTTAGCACGAATTCTTCAAGTATAAAAGGTAAAAGAAATAGATTAAAAAACGCATTCGATTCACATGCGTCAGATTTTCATATTGTAAAATAATGTATATTTGAAATTCTTAAACATGGAATATAGAAATGAAACAACCAAAACAAAGAGTCAAAAGCTTTAAACAAATTATAAGTCACAACTTTTGCTAACTCTATTAAAAAGAAACGGAGAAGATACACATTGTCCAAAACGAAAAGATAATAAAAATAAAAAACAACACAGCAAATTTCAAAATATCTAGGAACAAACTATAGCAAAGGATAACGAGTACCTGTTGTACTAGTGGCGTCGCGATACTCATTTGAAATAACGCAGAAAAAGAGAAAAAGAGGACGGGCGTATGTCGTGTCTAGATCTTTCATAAGTATAACATATCCGTGGTCATCTGTGACACATTCCATTCCATAACGGTCAACAAAATTATAATAGCGCGTTAAACATTCGAAAGAATCAATTCAACTATACCATTTAGAACCTTTGTCTTGATCACGTCCTTGTGAACAGCAACATTCTAACAATAAAATTATGATAGCAAATGCTAGCCCTGGACTATTCTATCAACTGGCAGAAGTATATTCTATATGCAGGTGCTGCTCGAAATTTGCTACACAGAAATGGAGAGTTCACGATTGGAAAATTGAAATCATCCTTTTTCAAATTTATAAAGAACTCAACGGACCCTCATTTTCAATTTGTAGATGTTATTTGGGGCATGAAACAGACAAAGATGAGTTTCGCGTTTTTAGGTCACCTGGCCCAAAGGGCAAAGTGAGCTTTTCTCATCACTTGACGTCCGTCGTCGTCCGGCGTCCGTCATCGTTAACTTTTACAAAAATCTTCTCCTCTGAAACTACTGGGCCAAATTAAACCAAACTTGGCCACAATCATCATTGGGGTATCCAGTTTAAAAACTGTGTCCAGTGACCCGTTCAACCAACCAAGATGGCCGCCATGGTTAAAAATAGTACATAGAGGTAAAATGTAGATTTTGGCTTATCTCTGAAACCAAAGCATTTAGACGTGGGTTAAAATTCTTTATCAGGTCAAGATCTATCTGCCCTGGAATTTTCAGATGAATCTGAGAACCTGTTGTTGGGTTGCTGCCCCTAAAATGGTATTTTTAAGGAAAATTTGCCGTTTTTAGCTCACCTGGCCCTAAGGGCCAAGTGAGCTTTTCTCATCACTTTGTATCCGTTGTCGTCGTCCGTCGTCGTTAACTTTTACAAAAATCTTCTTCTCTGAAACTACTAGGCCAAAGACCTATCTGCCCTGAAATTTTCAGATGAATAGGAGAACCCGTTGTTGGATTACTGTCCCTAAATTGGTAATTTTAAAGAAATTTTGCCGTTTTTGGTAATTATCTTGAATATTATTATAGATAGAGATAACTGTAAAAGCAATAATGTTCAGCAAAGTAAGAACTAAAAATAAGTCAACATGACCAAAATGGTCAGTTGACCCCTTAAGGAGTAATTGCCCTTTATTGTCAATTTTTAACAATTTTTGTAAGTTTTTGTAATCTATTACAAAAATCTTCTCCTCTGAAGGTACTAATAAAATTTAACCAAACTTGTCCATAATCATCATTAGGGTATTGAGTTTAAAAAAATTGTGTCCGATGACCCCGCCCGTGAATCAAGATGGCCGCCATGGCTAAAAATAGTACATAGGGTAAAATGCAGTTTTTGGCTCATATCTCTAAAACCAAAGCGTTTAGAGAAAATCTGCTGTGAATAAAATCGTTCATTACGTCAAGATCTAACTGCCCTGAAATTTTCAGACCAATCGGGCAACTTGTTGTTATGCTGCTGCCCCTGAATTAGTAATTTTAGGAAAATTTTGCAGCTTTTAATTTTTATCTTGAATATTATTATAGATAGAGATAGCAATAATGTACAGCAAAGTAAGAGCTACAAATAAGTCAACTTGACCAAGGGGTCAATTGTCCCCTTAAGCAGTTATTGTCCTTTATAATCAATTTTTAACAATTTTCATAAATTTTTACAAAATATTTTCCTTTTTCACTTCTGGGCCAATTTCATTATAGATAAAGATAATTGTAAGCAGCAAGATTGTTCAATAAAGTAAGATCTACAAACACATGACCAACACCAAAACACAATTTTGTCATGAATCTTTGATATGCACATAGACCAAGATGAGAGAGACAGGCTCTTAGAGCCTCTAGTCTAAGTTCAAGTTTGTTATGATGGATGCAATCAAGATAGTCCTCCAACTTTAAATTACTTATAAAAAGGACAGAAACATAACTATAAAAGGAACGTCTTCTATTTTTTGAATGATTTAAAACCATCTAGCAAGGAAATCGTGAAAAAGAATTCCGGAATTATGATTTTACCAAGAGATGAATACCCCCAATGCATGTATTGTTAACTTGAAAATTAGCTATCCTTGTCTCATATTATACAAGCCATGACCAAACAATGAATTTATATAGATTAATTAGATTTCTGCTGTCTTTGATAAAGATAATATTCAATTTTTTGTTAATAAATCCCGTATTTAATAAACTGAAAATTCATTAGTCTTTATCTCTAAACGTATCTTTTTGGTTGATGATAAAGCAGAATTAAAAATTCCTATTAAACATCACAACAAACATAACAATATGTGAATCTAAACAATACAACTGCACATTCCCAAAGCAATTATAAGGTTGGATAGTACCTGACCATAATTATTACTGTTTATCCTATTGACAATTGTAATGAAATATTTAAATTATATTACTATCTGAAACAATCTCTGACGCAACAATTTTATATAACAGTGCATTATTGATATGACATTCAAAACAATACTAACTTAACATATGGATGACTCCAATATTATTTTATGGATAAATATTCGATTAATGTAAAAGGAGAAACAAAACCCTATCCATCGTTTATCTCCATATTCAAGCCATTATCGTTTTCCATGAAGTTTATTTTTTTTTATTTTTTACAACATGAAATCTCCATATCTTTATTTACGGGTAGAACGAGAATTTATCGATAATTTGCGAGATGTTAATGAGATACAGGTGACTAATTGTATTGAAGCTTCATTGTTTTATAGGTCCTTTATACACATGAAATTCAAAACTTAGATTCAAATTTCAATTCTACCGAGATTGTAATTCGGGAAGGACGGTATTCGTTTTTATCAGAAAACAAATATTTGCCGTCAAATTAAACAATTTGCATTAATTATTTTTTGCAAAATTATTATTTTTATTTTGGTAATATCTATAGAATATTTTGAATTCGAGCTTAATGTTTGTAACATATAATATATTAAAAAATTGAAAGCAACATGTTTAATAATGTCATGCGTCAGAGGCGCTTTTCTGGATTTACTTTCATCAGGAACGCTCAAAGCCAAACATTTGAAATCCGAGGATTTATAAGTACCGAAACCGTTGAAGAGCTATATAACAAAAATACCTAAAATAAATAGCCACATTCATCTAAAGTCAACTTTGCCTGAGGGAGTTGAAACCTGAGTTTTTCTTATAATTTTCTTCGTACCAAAGTTCTGACTACTGAGCTGAAAGATACCCTCGGGGACTGATAGTCCACCAGCAGAGGTATCGACCCAGTGATAAACACATGAGTGCATATTTAGCTATTAAAATAATCCACTTGTTCTGCAGCAGGGCATACATAGAGATAGCCTTCTGTGTTATCCACCGCATGATAAGCTCGAATAGATACCAAGTAATTAATTTTATTATAGACAGAGTAACATTATCCAATTGGAGCAATTTCCTTCAAATTATACTCTCAAGAACAGTTTTCATTGAGTCAAGACTCCTAGCGATATGTTCGATGTTCATGTCTTTTATTCACGTAAGGATACTTTCAAAGAACATGCAATAAAAATTTCTTGAAATGGGGATGGCATCTACTGTATAACACTTGAAAGAAAATATAACACAGATAAATCAAATTTGCCTCATACTGATACTATCCTTAACGATTTTTAATATCAGTAGTGCTCAGTTTTCCTTGGCTTCTGATATCAGTAGCGCTTAGTTTTCCTTGGCTTCTCGTTTGAGAAGACCTCAGATTTAGCCCCCCTCGTCTAAGTACGTTATGAAGTGCTTTGCTATGTACAAATGAATTATCTATGTCGGGTCCATGTCTAGCAAATGGTTAGCTCTATGGTGGCTGCAGCAACTGTGCTTTCTCTAAGGTTATTCTCGGTTATTCTAAAAAGAAAAAAAAAGTATGCGTGTAATGTGCCTCATTGTCTGTCTTTGAATAGACGGTGTTGACTTCTTGCATACGCTGTCTACAATTGTTCTGTCTACTCTGTTTTAAAGTTACAATTGTAATTATGTTGGTTGTTCATCTGGATGTTCTTTCTATAATTCATGGTGCTGCACTTTCTTATACATTTTTCTGGACGTTGGTTTTACTTGAATGTATCGTATTTTTTACGGTTACGGTATTTTCATTGTTAAATCGCATTAATTATGTGTATCTTCTCTTTCGGTAGGTCTGGTTGTCACATTACTGAAATTTTAGTTTGATTTTTTATGCAACTTTTTGACATTTATTTTTGGTACATGCGCATAACTTGTTGGATAGAACATTTGTCATTAACAGCTTGTTCACCTTTCGGATTTCATTTTTTATATTTGTCTTAAGTTTCTTGTATATGTTTGATATCTGTTTGACAATTGTTTTCCCAATTTTTTGGCTGATTGTTTGTCTGATCCCGGTGTACATCTAAGTGTATGCTGCTGTTATGCTATTCATTGTCAATTTAAATGTTTGCCTCATAACTTCAATAATTGATGAGTTTGGTACTTGAACGCCATGCTGATTACCTATTTATTTCATTTTTAATTAATCTTTGTGTTTTCCAGAAGTAAATTGTCCCTCTTACTTGCTTGGGCTGAACTGTTCATTTATAGGACAAGTCAAAAAGTACAATACCGTGAACACAATTTACAATGAACGGTAACGATGAAGAACAATACTGATATAATGGATGAGTTGCGTGTATTTTTTTAATCTTGTTTTGAAAATCAACCACTATTGCAGACTGTTATCTGCTTTGTATGCTGCTTGGTATATAAATAGTACTGATTTTTTTTTTTTTTGTATTGTATTGTTTGACCACTTGATGTGGGAAAGATTAAACCTTATTTCCATTGCTCTACATTTTCAAAAGTCTCTCTTTTTCTGAAACATGCTGTATAAGTTGTTTGTGTGTCTATCATTCATTCATATGTCCTATTATGTATTCGCAACTGTCTCTGAACCACTAAAAAGAATCCTGTGTAACACACACAGAACGTAATTACATGAAGAACTTTCGCACCTTCTATTTTATTTCTTCATCCAAATGATTTTTTTGGTCAACTTTGTCATATGATATGGACTTTACCCTATCCGCACACTGCAGTAAATGAGTAAATGTTGCTTTCAGCTTCATCCCATAAACGCCCAATCAAAACTTTCTGAGTATATCTTCATATAATGGCATTGTACACCTCCTTTATTATTTGATTCTTTTTTTTTTTTATTTATTTACCTCGGCAAATCACTGACGTTATACTTACGTATTATAGCGTATCAGTTTGTATCTGCAACTGTAGTACCTTATAATAATTATGGAAACTTGAGTCAGAATCCTAACTGTATATTATTATTTTGGCACCTCCTACTTTTGTTTTTAAAATTTAAATTATGATAGGAGTTCCTTCATCAAATCATTAACATTATTTTATGTGAGAGACGAGAATCATTTTGCTTGCAGAACCTCTAATCAATACAATTCCTGAGCATTTGAGTACTTCATTAATACTTCTTTAAAGTTTTACATTCAGGTATACAATAACGACAACAACAAAATTCAAATAAGCAAACAAATTGTGACTTTGATGAAATCAAATACGAGTAAAAAGAGTACAAAATCACAAGAAAGTATTTTATAATAACATAAAAAGTAAATAATTTGAATAGCACCTATCCTCCATTATAATCAGTTGGTATGTATAATATAGCAAACTTATTATTTCGAAATATTTAAAGTCATAAGAAACCTGAAATCAAAAAAAATAATGCAAATGTTTTTTTATAACTCAATGGATAGTTTTCATTATAAAACTTATGTACATATACTTTTTTCTGAAGAAAATTCTTTAATTTATTCATATTTAGAAGAAGTTTACTTTATTTTCATTGCTTCCTTCCAGGAAGCAATTCCCCCGACATATTTTCCGTATGCAAAGTGACCTCAGTGTGACCCATCTCGTAAAAATCCGGTGATCACAATACGCATGGATATCCTTAAAATAGACTATTATCTGAATTTACATGTTAAACACGTGCTCAATTTCCATGCTTTTTTGTTGATTTTGTATCGATTGTTGACAAACAGGTGACAATCGTTAAACTTCGGCTTCAAAACACGAACTTTAATTACCTGCCATATTTTGACAACAACACTGACCGATTGAAAAAAAGATTGACGATTACACGAAATTTACGCGAAAAAAATGATAAATTCGCACAGAAGACTAAGTTTATGATGTTTGTATGCATTGGTTCAAGAATTGGAAGAACATTATTTTTCACCGGTCACTCGTTTCTTATGACTTTAAGGCTATTCATCTTCCTTTAACTAATATTTTCCATTTCCTTGGCATTGTAATGCAAAACATTATTTACTGTACATTTATTTGGTGATTGTTTATTATTTCCTGGTCAACTGTCAACTTTGTCAACTTTGCATCTCCAACTTTTTCGAGCTCAAACGCTGAGTCTTGTATAGACGAAACACGTGTTTAGCGAAATGAAATATTAACCTAGCATCTTTGATGACTTTAATGTATAGTTCCGTCGATGAGCAATGATCTGTCTCTCTAGGAATAGACACTGTTGAACTCACATGCACAGTATATTATTTTGCCTTCCCTGTAGCAATGTTATCATGTTAGTCATTGTTGTATTATGTCTGTAATTGTTGGTGCTGCACTTCCTTGCATAAAAAAATACCTTTCTAATGACTTTGATTAATATACTTCGGAGTATTTCGAGACACAAAACTTGATGAACGAGCGATATATTTATGAGAACATAATTCAAATGCAACCAACGAAGACAATATTTGAATTTCCGTATGTATATATATCTTTGACTTTACAAAAGAGTTCACTATGAATAAACTTTGTGACTAAATATTTAGTAAACTGAACAAATACTCTGTCTAAAAATTGTATACCAAAAACTGGTAAGAAATTAAAGATAAAATCATAAGAACAAACTGTGAGCTGGTCATAAACAAAATTTATAAAAAAAAAAAAGGACACGAGTAGGAATTGATAGAAAATGCCTTGAGTCACTGCATGCAGTAACATTTTAGTTCTACCCTCAACAGATTGTAAGCAAAGCATTGGCAAAATATATGTATTTGATAATTGAAATTTGTTTACAATTTATTGTTCAAAATTACCCCTGGAGGTAATTTTTATTCCTTTTGATTCTTTTACGTTGGTTTTTGTCTTTTTATTTTGTTTTAGCTGATAGAGAATTCAAATATAAAATAGTTCAAATGGAATTTATTCTCAGGAGAACAAACATAGAAACACTTTGACTATATACTGTAAGCCTATTCTTTGTAGTTTCATTGTATATAAACAGTTCAATACAGTGATAAAAGAAATTGCTTCTTTTTTGGCAATACCAAATACTAGTAATTCAATAGACAATTTTATATGACAGAAATTTATATATTTGAATCTTGTCGACACTGTGTGAATATTTATATCATTTCTACTTTTTATGGCATTTGTATTTTTATTTATACTCTAAACAGTATGATTTGGTTAATCTTCCTCAACATGCATGAAATATTTTCCACTGGAATTGAGCAACCAACAATCAATCACTGTTAGCTGATAATGGTGTATGTACCCCCAAATCGACAATTTATACGTTGGTGATTCACGAATGCATTAAATCATAAGAAGGAATTTGAACGTTATCAGTTTTGACCAAAAATATTTTGATTTTAAGAAGTATATTAGCTATCATAGTGATCATATTAAAACCTTTAGTTGAAAATATAATTATTTTTTTATTTACTCTTTCCTTTCATTTTTTAAATGTCACATCAATAAAAACGATTAAGAATAACATCAGCAGTCTTAGATAGTTTTCTGGTCTCTTTTTTATTTTCACAGACCACCAATGCAATCGGATTAAAACAATCTCTTTGACTTTTGTAAAGAATTTGAACAGACCAGAATACTTGATGACAATGGTTGATGCAGGTAGCAGTAGGAATTTTGGTATCAAACACAGAAGGAAAATTACGTCTTTGTCGCCATCGATTGTAAAAGTTATTCTTGCTGTGAGTTGAAATTTCTTATTTTCAGTTAAGCAGAGGTTTACCTTGAATTTATGTAAAAATTTATTGGACTTTATTGTCGCTGGCATACAACCTGTGTGATGTATTCACAATCTATTAATGTTCTATATTCATACAACATTGACGATTTAACTAGTTTGTAATAAGAATTATGAAAAATTAATAATCCAATGGGATTTGAATTTAAAACGAATACGCTTAGTACATGATCGAATTCCCTGAGGTCGAGAGTCAATTACTGTCATATAATTAAGGGAGAACTGATGTCTTAGAATCTTTTAAACATAAACCATAATAACTGTTTTTTATGTACCTCAAGATTAGATTAACCATCTATAATGCATAAATTATTCTAAGAACTTATAACTTTTCTTACTCTTAAGGGACATTTGAAATTAGTTAATTTTCCAACAAAGAAGAAAGTAAAATGATTCTTCTGTCTTAACGACTTTGTTCCAAGGAAGTATATTCATCCCATTGTACATATGGGTGCAATATTTCAAAGTTTTGAAAGCAAGATGCATTGATGCAATTTTTTTAATTTAGATAGTTTGAAGACCGAATTTCAAACTTGTTCATGCCATTTATTGGTTGCAAAAGTCAATTAGTTTAGGTATGCATGTGATATAAGTGTATTTGGTGTTTTCATGTGTGTTTTTTTTTTTATTATTATTCATTTAAGTTATTGTTCGTATTCTGTTTTCATTAATACAGTATTCATATAAATATGCAGGCGTGCACATTGAAATATCATCGAATGGGGTCAATTTGGTGTTGACGTACTCAATACTGTAGATACACTGTCTCCATATAATGCCGTTGATATGACAGCTAAACCAATGAAAGAAGGGCAATTCATACTTATTTTGAGTCATTTTGAGGTGTACATGAAGATATAAGTTTCAATGCAAGTTGTATCAACTATGTACAAGATCGTTTTAAACGTACCCATTGGTAATTGAACTTAGTTTATTTATTATATGAAATTTTATTATATTGGCTCGTCTTAAATGATAAGATGAATGTAATTATATCTGAGACAAACAGAGAAATTATGTTCTGGTATCTTTTATGAATACACAAACAAACTACCAGTGTGTTGAAGAATAGAATCAAGTCACTGTATGTAGATGCAAGAAGACTCAATGTGACAATAGATAAGGACACACATAGCTTATAGTTTGATAATGTAGTCACAAAGTAGATATTGCATGTACCTTTAATCCTTATTACTATTTTAGGTGGCGTTATATGGTATAATAACGGAACGAAAAAAAACTTGTAAAGATATAAACTGAATACTAAATAAAGGCAACAGTAGTATTCCGGTATTCCTTAAATTCATGTTGTTCAGTCTGAATGGTTTGTAGTGTTTTGTAAGCTGTTGTTTGTCTACTCGTAGTGTTTTGTAAGCTGTTGTTTGTCTACTCGTAGTGGTTTGGTTTGTCTACTCGGAGTGGTTTGTAAGCTGTTGTTTGTCTACTCGTAGTGTTTTGTAAGCTGTTGTTTGTCTACTCGTAGTGTTTTGTAAGCTGTTGTTTGTCTACTCGGAGTGGTTTGTAAGCTGTTGTTTGTCTACTCGTAGTGTTTTGTAAGCTGTTGTTTGTCTACTCGTCTTCTTTAATGCCATGATATTGTCGTTCCCAACTTCGACTTAGAAGGTGTATTTCCCTTTTGGTTTATTCCCCTTCTTTTTTTAAATATTTAAACTATTAATGATGCAAATGCAATATTTCATTTTCATGCAAATCAAATAGGGTTTGGTTTTCTGCAAAATCATAACTTATTTTCGTATTTTATTTCATTTGGTATGTCAGCCTTTTTCTGATGCTTTCACTTTTGAAAAGAATTTAGAACACGTCACGGAAATGTACTTATATTTTGAAAAAATAAAGAACTGTAAATAATTAGTATTATTGATTAAATAATACGGTTAACAAAGTTATAAGTAAATTTTTGCTTAGAAATGTAATATATCAGTTTCATTTTCCACATGTATTATATTGTGTTATTTGACATTTTTGTTTCATTTTGCTACTTTATTAAGATGGTACGTACTATCAAAATGTATTCGACTGTTGGTGGCCTAGGGCTGTTATCTGCTTCGCCTTTGCTTGGGTATCTCTTTGGTCCTTTCTCCATTCTCAATTCTATGTGTGAATATTTCATCAAAGCTTTACAGGTGGTGGGTTATTTCTACAATGACGAAACTGACTTTTAAACTGACTTCACCGTTATCAATTGAAAACAACAGTAACTATAAAAACAATATAAGTTCTCTTTCGTTATGAAAATTTTCCTCCGTCTATCAAATTTTAAAAAGTCAATATTATTTCATACGTACAACTAAATTATATTGAACTTTAAGAATTTCTAAAATGTGTAAACTTGTAAAAACATAAATCAGTGTTCTCCCATTAGCTGTGAATTGTTTATTTTTTATATTTATTTGATCAATTACATAGTGCATTTTGTCAATTTTAAGTTGATTCCTTTATCAATCAACCTTGGTTTAGGTTGCTTAATGAAAATACCCCTTTTCACATTGAAGAATAACCAGCCCTGAGAATTTCACTCAATATAAAGATATTTAAATCAAAATTCATTTGCTATTTTGACAATGCTTCAATTTGCAAACTGCAAAATAAGTTGAAACCGCACTTGTATTATCAATATAAAATCAAAGATAATATTTATGACGATTGTTTTGATGGGAACCTTTTGATTGTGGAAAAATCTTCGACAGATGTCTTAATAGCTTGTTAATTGTCATGTATTACACAAATTTACCCGATTATTGAGTTTTTCAATAAAAATGATTTATTTAGGATAATATCGCGTTGTTCTTTCCTTCTATAATTCTATAATCAATGTCTTCTGCTCGAGTTAGCTAAGATGCGAAGTAGAATGGGCTACGACTATTGATAACAGTTTGGAAGGGAATGATATTGTTATTTCCCCATGGCGGTCTCGTCTTTGACATCAGTTCTGGTACGCTGCTTCTAATTTTCTTCCTCGATTTTTTCGAGATCTGTGGGATGTATCCTAATCAATCATTCTACCATTGGTCAATGTAATAATTTGTTTTTCTACAGTATAGGATTTTAATCTTCTGTTCCCAGACTAAATTAGACGTAAATTATATATTATGACCCAAAACAATCAGTAATAAATATTCTGTAAGTAAAAAGGCATTTTTCCATTGACATTGAAGAAAATTTGTTTTTCCATATTAATGAGACGTAATTTTGACAGACACGGGTTCCATTACCAAGTTTTGACCTTTTTTTATATATTAGTTGAATCATACTTTGCTGAATGTATTTTTACTTTGTATGTACAATTAATACTTGTAAAAATTCTTAAGGTGCTTAAAACTCAAACCACTGTCATTTTATCAACATATCAAAATTTCAATTTGCGGGTGCAACAATTTAGGTACATACTTAAAACATACTACTTGGTTCTTTTACGGGAAAAAAACATGCAAGCAACTTGCTTCATAAAACTCTTTTAGAACATGCGTTTCGATAAAGTACTTTATTGTTTTTTTACAATGGTCCTTTTAACTTTTGATAGGGTCTAATATGGGACAAGAGACAATTTTTTCCAATTAATAGAAAGTGTTAAACTAAGAATCACGGTTATCATTAACCAACTTTTCTTTACAATGACAAAATAGTCCATACTGAGTGTACCAAATGACGTCTTTCAATGTTCAACATATTTCACATCAATAATCAAAGATATAAACTCATTAATATTCATAAATTGGCGCCAAATTTATATCAAGATTCAAGAAATTTAATGCATAATATAACCTCAAGTTTCAAAGGAAGAGAGAACTATTTTAATTACAAAAAAGCAAAGCATCTTTTCCACAAAATAGTATGAAACATGAAAAATTAATAATTTAATGTGTTTGCCACAATGAAGAAATTTTCATTCATAATTAATGTAACAAATTGACTTAAAACTTGCCATTAAACTTATGTCTGTGAATTCTTTATTCATGTTTTAATATTTTATTCTTTGATGTTTCTTTAACTATAATGATAGTTTGAACTCAATGGTTTTTCCTCATTTGACATTTGTAAACTATCGGGTGGCTTACACATTCCAATACTAGAACATGTGTCTAATAATACAACACAAATCAAATATATTGGTGCATATGATGGAATAAGGCTTTTTAAGATTAAGCACTTGCTTAAAATTTGAAAGTTTGAATAATATTTTTATCATTTTAATTCAAACATAACATTTTTAAGGTTCTTTTGAATTCCTCACCTGCATTTATGTTGAATTAAGTTGTTAACTTCCTAAACATTGTGACTTGGACGGAGAATAGAATCATTGGCACTCATACCACATCTTCTTATTTATTTTGTATGATGTTAATTTACATCTTTTATTTATTTCGCTACCTAAAACATGACAGAAAATATTTTGTCAAATCGTGAATGTTTCTCGTTCAAGGTGTGCGAATCATTAATAACCTACATGTATGAAAATTTAATTTGAGTTGAACGTTTAAAAGTTTGATACATTCAAAGATTTCCTTAGTAAGATTCGTCTTGTACGAGTCTTTGTGGAGTAATTAGGTTAAACTAAATCAATGTAGTAAGAAAATCTTGTTATTTTAATCAAATCAAAAGTAAGGGTAATTCTAAGAGCACTTTTGTTGTCTTCAAAGTTTATTCTTGTTACGAATTGTCTTAGTGAACGGAACTTGGCGTGAAGAACAGTTAATGATACCTTATTAATTACGACGACAACAGTTTACCTATAGTAAAAAAGGAACAGACGAATGAAAGCTACAAACAGAAAAAAAGTAAAATTTCAAAAATACTAAACTCCGAGGAAATATTAAAACGGAAAGTCCATAATCAAATACCAAAATCAAAAGCTCAAACTCATCAAACGAATGGATATCAACTGCCATATTCCTGGATTCGGTTGCACCAAAAAAAAACTATGTGAATAAAGTTTTTTATCCTTCATTGAACTTTTGATGTCGTCCCTAAGACTGATCGTAAGTATATTGAATTGTTCATGATATACGATTAATCCTAGTCGTAAGTTTTTTTGTGAAACCGGTTCCTGCCTTGAAACAGACATTCTCTTAGGTAGTACAATGTGGATTAAACCTGGTTTATAGCAAGCCAAACAGCTTCCTTGTATGACAATCGCATAAAATTCCAATCCAATTTATTGACAACGATGTGTGAAACTGAGGGAATCAAATGAACTCCAAAAAGAGCGAAACTGAGTTCGACAACAGGGAAAGCTTCTACTGCTATTCATGTATCACCCGCCATGCGAATTTAAACTTGGTCAAAATGTCTCGATCGGGAAAAGGACACACTCTGTAAAATTACAAAACGTACAACAAATGTTAGTACAGGAAAACACTCACAAATGTAATGACACTTCAATAGATAGAAATATACAGCCTTCGTTTACTTTAGGGGTGCCAAACCAATATCAGGTTATACAAAACAATCCTTAAACCTAAACCTAAAACTGAACCTAACCCAATCCTTACTCTTACACTAGCCTTAACCTGTACTCTTTATAAAATCTAAGGATAAATCGCTAGTTTGTTAGCAGAAACTATGCTTTTTATTAAATTCCTGCAGTCGGTGGAATCGATAGTTTTGATAAAAAGTAGTAAAAAGTAAAACCATAAAAATTCTGAACTCTGTGAAAAATTCAAAACGGAAAGTCCCTCATCAAATGGCAAAATTAAAAGCTCAAACACATCAAACGAATGGACAACAACTGTCATAAACCTGACTTGGTATAGGCATTTTCTAACAGATTTCACCAGTTTATGATATCTATATGCACGTTGCATCATATTTACGCAGTGCAAATAATACGTCCATTGTAATCGAAGACAGTATCATGAATAAAACTAAAGTTTAATGACTCTTATAAATCGCAGTGGCGGATCCAGCCATTTTAAAAAGGGGGGGGGGGGTCCCAACTCAGAGAAAAATGGGGTTCCAACTATATGCTCCCATTCAAATGCATTGATCGGCCAAAAAAAGGGGGTTCCAACCCCCGGAACCCCCCCTTTGGATCCGCCACTAAATCGTCCGGAACATGCAGGAAATAATTGCTACTGTACATATAGCAACCAACGTTTAATCAGCATTGTTTAATGCTGTAGATATATTATTTAAAAGAAAACTAATTCTACTATTAATTGTAGTTATTGATGTTCCGCTTATTTTTTTAAAAGGTCCAAAGGAGTCGTACGCATGCAGTGCTTTTGTTGGTTGTGGTAAAGAGCATACATATTTTGGGGTACATTTTTCATGTCACCATTGCATCATTTGTAGATTATCATATCTAAACATGATAAAATCAAATAAAGCACAGAACTATTTTTCTCAATGATGAATTAACAATGGTATCGTTCACGGAGTTAACTATCGTAATTATACCGTTTTTTAAACAAAAAGGCCACGGAAAAGTCAGCCATCAAATTACATTGGAAAAACGAAGAAGATCAACAAATTGTTAGAATTTAAACATTATTTGATCATTACAGGTGAGATCTTATCTTGACGTGAAGTTAATCAATCATGATACTGGGCAGTTAATAGTGAGGCCCATCATGGGGGTGTTCAAGTAATCACATAATCACAATTTTTTGCCAACATAATCATTGAATATTTTTCTAAGCAAGATAATCAAATATACAGTCCTAGATTATCAAATAATCATGAAATAGTTGGTCAGGTAATCAAATGATCACTATAAAAAACGGCCATGTAATCACATAATCAAATCACCCCATTGAGATCCTCAATATTGTAATGAGAGAGGTCAGTGTTGAGGGTTAATAGAGATTAACAGGTACGAAATGAAACACACGTTGCTTATATGAACACGGGTATTTCACATAAATCTCATTAAAGTCAAAACCCTAATTTCCGATCCGAGGCGATATCGAGTGACCTGTCATCCCATTTTTCGTGCGTGTCATCTGTATCAACTGTCGTAGAGTTGATTATTTGCATAACATTTGTAAAATTAGTTACTTAAAGTGATTTTCGTGTCGACATCAATTTTTGTAGTGATGGTAGCGTGTTATAATAAATCGTTGCAGCAAACAACAAAACGTATACAAGCAATTAAGGTTTGACAATCAGATTAGAACTTAAGATTGCAAGTCATTTCTGTGTCACATAGAAATAATATGTTGTAATAAGATGAATTATAAAAGTACATGAAAAATAAATTTTTACCACAGTGTCAGGCGAAAATTACTCAAATGAAATATTTTATTTTGTCTCTCAATGTTAAGATATAAATACTGATATGTAATGATATTTTACAAATGAAGATTTTGAGTTGAAATACTCATTGGATGATATATCCCGACCTTGAAATTAGTTGTATCATTAAAAACACAGACTTTCCATGATTTCAGGAATAATTGAATGCAAGTATAGTGTTAAAATCTGTGTATTCAAATTGCATTTATTACATTAGATTTATGAGGAACCAAGGGGTCATGGTCCACTCATGGAGCTACTTATGTGGTTAATGCATGGACTTTTCACATGACCACTCCAAATATCGACTCATTGCTCTCTTTCAAAATATGTCACTTACATTTTCGGATTTCGTACGTTTGATATTTCGGAAAGATTTTTTTCGGAGCAGATCAAAATGTCGAATGATATGTGGATTTCAAGGGTACAAAGATAATGGTTAGGACATTTTGTTTTCAATCGATAGTCTAGTATAGGTCGTCATCGGTGGTACAGTACAAAGCTACTAGAAATGCTCATAATGATTAGTTTACTTTAAGGTTTTCAACGTGCACGAAACAAATATATTAAAAATAACGTATGCTTATTCTTCAGATACACTTACTGACCGAATTCAATTCTTCTGCTCGATTTTTGGTGTTTTTAACTAATGACATTCAAGAGTTGCTAGTTTTTAAAACATTTGAAGGACTTTTGAAAAATCGTAGCTTTTTAAGGGCATTTTTATTGTTGTACAAAGAATTCTTGTTTGCCTTAATTACTTTTTCTGTATGGTACTTTTGCAGTGCAAGCAAATTGCATAAATCTTGCATTCCAGATATATATACACAGCCTTAGAGAGGAATAAATCACGGAAATTAATTTGCCGAATTGTGTTTTATTTATATTGGCATGTGAAGTTACACCGAGTAAGTATTTAGACTCCTCAGAGGGCTATTGCTTTACAAAGAGTTAACTAATCAGTTTAAATGGTTAGGAATGGTCTAGACATCAAAGATAAAAACAATTAATTATTGTAGTTAAAGACTTGTATCATACTGTATTAAGCGTTTTGATTGTATGACATCGCAATAAAAATCTGTAGAGAAAGTGCTGTTTTGGACGAATTAATCACTGAAGTGCATTAAAACATAATCCCATGATATTTGTCCTGTTGTCCTTAATTGATCTCAAATAAATGTTAGTGGGATTGTTGTTAAATCCACTCTCATTATTTGCCAAATTGGTATCACACCTGTCCGTCAGCACTTGTTTTAAAAGCTTAATGCAAAAAATGTCATTGCAGATGGAGTTGATGTCATTCTTCCGCGGGCGAATGGGAACTTCTTTAGAAAAAAACACAAGGTGGTAGATGGAGAAACGTTGTGTTTTGGTCCATTAGTCAGAAAAGTGGTAACATAAATGGAAACGGAATGAAACAAACGAATTCTCCAACAAACCAAGTTGATAAATCACATAGTGGCATGTCGTTAGCGTTCAATATCCATTATTTTGACATTTGGTACATTTAGATATATACTGATTGCAATTGTATTGATTTTCTGTAAATATTCACAGATAAAACCCATAATCTCGGGGTGGTTTGTAAAAATTAATTGACATATGACTTTGATATTTTATACTTTGAATTAGAAATATCTCGAATCAGATCAAATTATTAATTTTTATATCTGTACCCACCAGGCCCATATTTTCATATCAAAACACTTCTAATTTGTTTGAAATGTAATGGAATTTTAAAGTTTTAGATTTTATGAGAAAAATTAAAACTGACTAAGAGCAATCACCTTTTATTGCATACAAATGTCTGCAACACGCTGAAACTTGAAATATCATATTGAAGTTGTCTATGCTATTGATATTGTCGTAATGTTACATGCATGTCGTCAGCAGATTTTTCCTAACTCGTGTTTGTAAATGATGTTTGTTAAATTGGACCAACTTTAAATAAATGTAGACACTAAAATGACCGACAAACGATTGATTCATTCATTCATTTGTGCTTTTAAACACTCCTTTCTACACTATTGTGGTATTCCGTAGCGGTCAGTTTTTATTGATGGAGAAAACCTAAGCTACCTAGACCACTTTGCCGCCAAGGCCCATATACCGACATATGAGTTCAATATGACATGAATCGACATATATACAGTAGTTAGATATAGGAAGATGTGGTGTGAGTGCCAATGAGACAACTCTCCATTCAAATAACAATTTATAAAAGTAAACCATTATAGGTCAATGTACGGCCTTCAACACGGAGCCTTGGCTCACACCGAACAACAAGAGTTCAATATGACTTCACTATGGAAAATAACTAAAAGTAGGGCAAGAATATGGCTTTTGTGTGAATAAAGGACGATACAGGGTAATTTGGAAAACCCACCAAACGACAAGTAACCATACACAGACTTCAATAAAAAGTAAAACCACAAAGATACTGAACTATGAGGAAAATTCAAAAAGGCATGTCCCTAATCAAATGGCAAGAATAAAAGCTCACACAAATCAAACGAATAGATACCAACTGTCATATTCCTGACTTGGTGCAGACATTTTCTCATGTAGAATTTCGAAACTGTTGGATTGAACCTTGTGTTATAGCTAGCTAAACCTCTCACTTGTATGACAGTCGCCATAATTCTATTATATGGACAACGATGCGCGAACAAAACAAACATACACAAGTGGTAAAAAATGTAAAAAATAGGGGTACAGCTGTGAACATTGTGTTATCATCTTAATCACTATAAAAACAAACAAATGTAACAAAGAAGCACAAAGATGTCAGATGTATGTGCATTATACCAACCTCTAAATGGTCTCGAGTATGTGTACCGATTAATCGTCCAGAGTCTATAAAAGTTGTGAATAAATTGAAGCAATAAAAGATTCGTCATTAAAACTCCAAATAACTAAAACACTAATACATGAAGTGCTACATGTACCACTTGTGACGAGGTCACTGACTTCCCAGTTGGTACAAGCGCATGACATTGAACCATTTTTTTTAAGATATCCATCCTTCCCATTTATAATCTGGATTGCTAGATTAACTAGACGTACATAAAAGAATAAACAATGCAAGCAAGAACAGGAAAACAGTTTTAAAACTCTAAAATGGTAAAGATTATGGATTATAAATGTTAGCAAGGTCACAGTTGGAGGTGTGGCTTTAAAAATTAAACTTCGTTTCATGCCTGCATTTTTTTAATGACCTCGTCATATTTTATGAAAAACTAATTGCTGGTTTCAAACTATATTTAATAAGTGAAAAATAAACTGTTACGTTTATATCTAAAAATTATCATGTTATTTAATAAGATGGCTAAAACCTATATGAAAAAGATCTGCAACATTGAAAACATAGGGTAACTATTATCAGAGATACTATTGTTCGTAACTCACGTGTATGGACTCATATTCGAAGATTTATATATTAGAAAAGCAATACAGCAAAGAAGTATATTAATATGATGACGGATTAGGGGCTTATAACTATTTTATTTTTCAGAAAACTCTGCTACCAACAACTAGTTCACAACAAGTAGCACAGTTAGAACCGTTTGACGGATTTTGTCGTTCTGCATTCTTGACATTCGAGTAACTTTAACATAAACATGAATATTCATTTATCCATTGAATATCTTTAAAATAAATAATAGTCGGTGCTCGCATAATAGTTCATTGTCATAATTGACACCAATTTGCAGCAATATTGTTATTTTCAGATCTTTTTAGATAAGGGATACTATTTTGCCATGGGCCTACGATGCATATCAATACACAATTAACAGTTCAATCAAATGTACAAACATAATTTACTTTTATCAATTTCAATCCAAGCTATCAACTGTTGCAAATTTTTCATATTTATGGATTTGTCGTCGTGTTATTATCATTTATCTACCGTACTACGGCGATGAATTCATTTGTGTTAGACTGTAATTCATTTACTTATCAGATTGAATGGTACAAACTACTCTATCTAAGCAAGCCATTAGCGCGCAACACTGATATCCAATGCATTGACGACAAACAATGTAATATTTTGCATTAAATTAGGTAAACGGAAAGGTGCACTCGATTGATTATCTAACGAAGTGCACTGAACCGGTAGAGTGGTGTACTAAGCCGAATGTCTTCCGTATCCTCCTTCATCAACACTAAAATTGGATATCTGTTTGACCTTCATTCATTAAATCAATTAAAGTTCACTACGCTATGACTTAAATATCATAATTAGTATTTCGTGGTTGTATGTAGTTTTAAAATGCGGATGTAAATAGAGATATACAATATGTGGTAAAAAAGGTTTCTTAATTTACATTCATGTAAATGACAGATTTTATAAGTCCATTACAAGGGAAATGTAAATTTAGTTACTAGAAAGTTACAAGGCATATCAGAAGCGAGAAGAATTGTTTTTCTTTTATAAAAGGAAAAAAGTGAAAAGTATAACTTAAATTTAATGTGTTGTCTGACAGTAAAATGTCAATTTAAAGTCTATGTGTTTGAGATGTTATCTCAAAGGCTGGAAAGTTATTCTTTTCAAAATTTTGGGAAACAGATAAAACAAGATGGGGATTAAAATTCAGAGTATTATTTTAATTTTTCTACTCTTCTCAAAAGTAGAGTTATGCAGTTTTAAATTTGCGTTTCTATAGATGGCTTTTTATTGTATAGAGTTTCCAATTATGAGAGTGTTTGCAACCTAAGTATTGTTTGGTCATCATCAATAAAATACTCTCTTTTAATTTACACCAAACAAGTCGCGCATTGAGCATCTTTCGTGCAACTAGTGGTTAGATCTAAATTTCATGTAGAGCTTATGAAACATATTTTTGTTGTGGAATTCGATTTTTTTCAGCTTAGGTAAAACAATGTTTAAACGTATACACTTTGATGACACCAGTGTTCTCAGTATGTTTTTTTCAAGGGAGGGTTTTTTCCCTTGTTTTGTTTTCTTCTTACTTTTTTAAAAACAGATCTATGTTGTTTTAAAAATAAAGGAGAGGCGGAATATACAAAAGAGATAATCAAACTCATGTCGAAAACAAACTGACAATCCCATGGCAAAACCAGAAAAACGACCAACAACAGTGTACAAAACACAATATAGAAAATGAAGACTTAAGCGACAGGGACCCCCCCCCCCCCCCCCCGGAAAAAAAAAATAATAATAAAACAACAACAAAAAAACAACCGGGGTGATCTGAGGTGCTAGAGCATGGTTACAAATTTCTAATTGTGGTACTACATTAATACCTTAGAACTTTAGCAATATGAAAACCTGCATTTAGGAAGATAGAAACTAAGATTCATATTCTTGTTCCTGTAAGTAGAGCAAACCTTTTGTAACTAGCAATAACACTAGGTTTAAACCCCCCGTTTCTTCGTGAATTCCTGTACCAAGGTAACTTAAAGACTTTGATAGTTGTTTTCTATTTGTTATGTTGGTAAACATATATTCATACGTTTGATTTTGTCTGGACGTGTGGACTTCCCACATAATGAATTTAAACTTGCAATTGGAGTTAGGTAATTTTGTTATTACTTTATTTTTGCAATGTAACTTTTACCACTAATAATATACAAAAGTAAGCAAGGTATGTAAATTTAAATGTTCAACATAACAGCTTTTCAGGACAGGAGGTAAATGTCAAAAACAGAAGAGGTTATTAAAAATCATATGTAGTTATAATGATTTATTTATCACTCTCAAATTTTATTCACGTTATAATGTCGATTTAATAGACCCAATAGTATTAAATGCTATCGCAATTATCCTCGGCAGTGAACTTTTTTTGTTGTGTTTATCTATAAAATACTCCCAGTAGCGTCCATGGAGACAAATATATTCGCGTTTTTCAAACATAAAATAAAACTCGCTGCATTTGACCGTTGAATTTCAAAATTTCGTGACGCAACAGTTATTGCATACCTGCTGAGTCCAAGCACGAGGTCGTGAACTTTTATATTTAAATCAAATTTATTGTTACATCACTCGCATCAACGCCGGCGTTCGACGTGTGTATTTTTCTTTGATGTACGTCGATGATGGTAATACCACTCACTGAAGCTGTACCATGTTTGAAAAACGCACCAACCGCCGGGGACGTTATTTTTTCTTTGAAATGATATCCATACATATTTTCTCTTAAATTATTGCAAATAATTTTAAACTGATGAATTTTCCATACATTTTAACATATGGAAAGATGTATAAAACAATATCAAATTATTTGAATCCGGAAATCAGATACTATCAGATGTATTAGAATTTTGTTGAAAGTATAAATTCTATTACACTGATCTATAGTTGTTTTTATATCCAATGTATAACTTTAACAAAGATAGCAATCACGACAAAGTACACGAACATTAATTACGGCTTGATTTTGAAGATCTCTATTGTTTACCGGAACTACTTGTCGGAAATGCATGGCACAGATTTTTCACCATCAAGTCTCACCTCTACTCAATGCAAGAAGTTGTATTGAAATTTGAAGTAATATATGACTGGAGAAATACTATTTTTTGACAAAAAATTCATTCATCATATACGAGTATTACTGAGTGTCGCTTTCGTGTGATTAAAATGTTAAGTGCAAACACGTGCTCTCGGTGTTGTGTGATAATTCTTTCTAATACTATTTACTGCACATTAATATTTTGTCCATAAACACAATAAAAAATCAATGTACAATAATCAATATTATTTGTAAGCAAAGAAACTTTAACAACAAATTTCCAATGACTGACTTTTCGAAAACAACCGCACTGGATAGAAAAGGAATAATAAAGAGTAAAAACCAGAGATGGAATAAGCAGAGACAACACTTTGGTCAGTTGAAAAACAACGAAATGAAAACCAACAGCGAAAAAGATACCACTTAGAAACTAATTATCTAGTAACACGAACTTGTTAAAAATCGAAAGTTGATTCGGGTGCTCGGAAAGGTCATGCTTTATTATTTTGGAGCACTAAACCCTAATCGACTGTTATATTAAAAGAGCCTCTAAACGTACACTTTCGAAGTATCCCTTTTCTTCCACAACTAGCTTGTATCAAAAACTAGTAATATTTAAGATAAATATAAGCATCGACCAAAAGCACTATTTTATCATAGCAGTTATTCCTCTGTAAGGTTACCTACGTCTCAGAAAAGCAGACAACACGCCATGACCAAAAGAAAAACCAGGTTAGAACAAGCAGAACCCAGAAAACTGAAGAATAAGCAACATTAATCCTGCCAAAATACATTTGCTCCTGAGTGTACACAAATTCCTGATCCACTTTTGGCACCCGTCATATAACTCATGGTACAAACTTTTGATGAAACCAAGTGAGCATTTTTATTTTAAACGAAAGTTAAATGCTTTTAAATAATTTGCCAGGACACTTTAAGTAAATACGTCACGGAAATAGAAGTGATACAGCCAATTATGTGTTAGTTGATTCCTTGTACAAGACTCAGAGAATCTAGGATCGACGTAAGATATAAAATACAATGTGATTAAGTATCCCCCTCGCCAGATAACTTAAAAAAAGTTTATTGAAGTGTCGTTTCAAATGATACATTTATTTGCAAATCATGTTTAGTTCCAACCCCCATCCCCATCTTACCTCCATTTTTTCAATCGTCGAACAACATCCATATAATTACATTAGCATAGATATAAATGATATTGATAAAAGTACAATGTACAATGTACTGACGGTTCTCCTAGTCACGTACACAAATAGTCTGATCTTCATGTAGTACACTAAATTGAGTAGGATTGCCAGTTATCCTTTCTAAGGTCAGTGGTTCTCTCTGGGCATTTCAGCTTCCTCCGCCAATAAACAACTTGACTGCAGGATATAGCCAAATTGTGCTGAAAGTGGGGTCAAATACCATCAATCAATCAAAAAATCATCGAATGTTAAAAGAGTCGCATCTCAAATCAAGCTTGTGGTATTTCTTAACAAAATATATGCTTAAAATTGTGTTCCAATGTTAATCGTTGTATAGCATACGTTATGAGTATTATTTATTATATCAGTACATTTTCCATTTAGATATTTTATTCATATAATAAAAAATAAAATAAAAACCATAAAGATGAAATCAATGTGGGATTTTTTTATTTTTTTTTTTTCTTAAATCAAGGACATTCCCCTTGATGATAACAAGTTGGTAGAATTAGTGCTTTTAAACCACAGTTGACGCAGTTCAAAACAGGCTTGACATTATTCTTTGGATTTCAAATCATATGAATATTGTTTATCTAAATATGGATTTTGCATATATTACCGTCCAGAGGGAATATATAAAATTTATTGTGAATTTTTAATGTTTATTCTTTTGATTAAATTTTAACTATTATTATTTATGTATTTGAATGATGTGAAAGGACATTTTCGTTTGATATTGAGCTTTTTATTAAGCTCTTTCATCTAGCCTTTTTCTTCAACTACTAAAAAGGTAGTTCTCTGACTTTTAAGTAGACCCAATCTCTATTTTTGTAAAAGTCGTAAAGTAAAGAAAAAAGCATTTTAACTCTTATCAGTTTCTGCTGATTCACAATTTTGTTTTCTTTATTTCTGTAAATGGTTTTAGCTATATTGAAAGTCAAATAAATTAGTCAGTAGTCAGTACTAATGAAAACGAGAGGGTGTCTTATAGATCGTTTCGATAAGTGGTTTTATGATAGTCAGCGGGTAGCAATGAGACGTGCCAGTCGACCGTGACCATTTTTTCCTCAACACAAAAATGTTCTGAAAAAATGCGGCGCCGAAGACTAGAAAAAATTATTAATTAATAAAATTGTCATTGTAGAGAAAATTAGTTTTTAGTAAGAATATGTAGTAATAATACAGATTGAATAGCAAGGATTAGAGTTTAAGTAACAACATAGATGAACTATTTTGCAGACTATTTCTGAATCCGATATCACGGTGCGATTCGCACCAAATAACATTACGTATATGAACAGACTTTGTTTAAATCAAACTGGCACTTATTAAAAATTTATTTCCATTTACCAAAACATTGACATGTATTCTAAAGTAAGAAAAGAACGGAGAAAGTAACAGATTTACAAGCTTGTCCGTTTAAAAGCTGTCAGATGATATGTACTTCATACAATATTTACAATAACTTACGTACAATACCTTCACTATAAATATTCTATGGATACAGTTAAGAGTAATTAGATTTTTTTTTTATAATAAATTACTTTTCATAAAAAAAAATGCTTACCAAGAAAAGAGACATTGTATGTTAGACGGCCAACAGTTAACGCTGATAGGCGACCTAGTGCAATATAGTCTAGTTGGCTAATTGGTCTGAGGTGCTGGACATATGCAGTACATGCGCAGTGGATGCAGATCAAGCATTTTTAGACTTACTTCCAAACGAAGTATATTAGGCGAGTGACTCATTTAAAAAAGACGCTTAGTTAACGACTTTAATGCACCCATCTAACACACGCCTGTATTATATATCATTCGAAAGCTTATAATCTGTACTTTCTGTTTTGCCCGGTCGTAAAAAAATCGTACGGTGCATTTTCTGTAAAATCAAGGTCAAAGGTCATGAAAAAACTTTTACGATTACCAAACAAAAAGCCACTTTCTAATTCTAATACCGCAAAATTCTCAAAAAGATCATATGAACTTTATATAACATGATACATTGTTTCCAAATCAAACAAAAAATAAGTGTTAACATGCGCAATATTTCCCGAAAATTGAAATTCATCACAAATCCTAAAAAAATGAAAAATTGTTCCAAAAGCGAAATATATCTCTGGGGATTGATATGTGTATGCTAAAAAAAAAATAGATAAATGTGTATTTTTAAGGTCAAGAAATATTTATTTTGTAATTTGATGCAATTATTAATTATTGTTCATAGAACAGCCTTCTATTGATGTGTTTGCAGTTGCCCAAAAATCTACCATCTGCAAATAGAAATCATTTTGTTATTCTATGCTAAGATAACACATCGCTTATTGTCAATATCAGGGGGGAGAATGATTTTCCATAATAAAAGAAGAGGGATTTAAAGTTCGAAAGAATAAATACGAGCTAATTGAGGTAAAAATATATTTTTTACCAAGTCAAACCTATTTATATTATAAATGCAAACATGACCTTGTAACTAGATCGTATGCAGCATTTAAATAAGTAACACTTGGTTTTCTAAAGCGGGATGTAAACGAACTAAATAGAATGCTGCTGCTACTTACTTAGTTTCAAATCGTGTTAGACATTTCAAATGTGTTTAGAAGTGTAATCTCTTTAATTGTTTGAATAAAAGATGCTTTGAGTATTTTCAACATAAGCTTTTAAAATACGATTGCAGGTCATTGTGTATGTAAAACGCTATAAGCACAGCAGTTGTGAAATAAAAAACTGAAAAAGTTGAATACCCTTCCTGACCTCACAAGATCTTTCGCTGTTTTAGGTAGTGATCGTATTCATGCTGTTCTGCATATTGTGGACTGTTGTTTGTCTCTTTGACTAATTTTATTTTGGTCATGGTTTTAACTAAGTTTATTTGACTCGTGGTTTGAGATGTTAATTCTCCCTTTGGTATTATTGTACTTTAAAGACATTCACTTGCAGTAATGAAAATCGGCAAAAAATAGCCGCAAAGTAAAGTGAAGAAGATAAGCGCAATAGGACAAATATCCACGAAAAAAACTTAATTTGCTCACGGTGATATATATATAGAATCTAATCGTTATCGTGATACTTAAACTACAATGATTTGCAACTTTTTAAAACTTTAACAAATTGAAGAGTGACGAAATATATCAAAGGGACCTCAAACTCTGAATTGAAAACTAACTGACAAATCCGGGCAAAAAAAAAACGAACAAGACAACAACAGTATACACACAACAGTGACAACACCATATAAAACTAAAGATTGAGTAACACAAACCCAGGGGCCCCAAAAGGGTATGCAGATCATGTTCCACATGTGACACCCGTCTTGTGGCTCGTGTAATTCGTACTACGGTGCCAAGCCTTATTTGGTAGGTGACATTCAAGGCAGAGATGTTGGTATTTTGGTTACGTCGATTGGAACCTATCAGTCGTCATCTGGCGAAACAGATATTTCATAATTGTCAACCAACTCGTAGTGACGTCCATGTATGTTGGCGTTTGTGTTTCTGTTATTCCGTTGTGTTCCTCTTATAGTTGATGCGTTTCCCTCGGTTTTGGTTCGTGACCCGGATTTGTTTCAGATGCTAGTAACTTCATTGATGAGTTGTGAATAGCGGTCTACTCAGGGGCGGATCCAGCCATTTTAAAAAGGGGGTGTTCCCAACCAAGGACAAAGGGGGGGGGGAAAACTATATGTCCCCATTCAAATGCATTGATCGGCCAAAAAAACGGACCCCCCATGTTCCGCCAATGTATACTATTGTTGCCTTTATTTAATATCTTCATTGTGAGCAGTTACGCAATATCACGACAACTGTGCAAAATGCAACCTCTGGAATATTGTATCAACTATATATACTTCAAAAGAAGATGCCGTTAAATCGCGTTACAATTGAGAAAGTGTTTAGGTAAAGAGTTTCATTTAATTTCGCGGATATTACGTCGACTGAGCATACAAAGACAAATTTAGAAAACACACAACCCTACATTTATAAGTCATATTATAAATATTTCCGACTTGTTATTGTTTAACAGAAGCTGAAGCTCAATGAAATCGGTCTCCTCCTTCAGTAGTATATATACATGTATATAGGCGTTGCTATAATGTTGCTACATATCTAATAGAAATGATTAGTTTATAATTAGGTAGTATAAAGGAGTGTTTTTATGGGTTTATTTATGCTCATCTCTTTTGTCGTAAAAGTTGTTCTCAACAAACCCTTATCGTCGATTTCAAGATACTTGACAGAGTAAACTATATCTGTTGAGGCTTTTTTTTTTAATTCAATGGAAAAAACGAGTCCAACATTGTCACATATTTAGCACATTTAGTGAGATGACATCATCTATAGAGTGGAAAGTGAAGTTTCAAGATAGTGGTATTTTCTTTTCAGTCGTCATCAGAAGCTCTTGCATGATGTCATCCTCGGAATCGATGAAAAATGAACTAGTCATCCAAGCTGTTCAAGTAGTCTAGTTGTAACTAGAATGCTTACGTATTAATGCATTTTTTTTAAAACCTATTCTTATTTGATGAATTAATGCATTTAAACAATAAACATCGCAATTTAAGCAAACAAGAAATCAAGTTTTATGATGTGTTTACTGTTTTTTTTAATTCTTCAAAATTTCAATTTTCATCATTTTATTTTTATCTTTTGTCAAAATTTTCAATTTCTTTTTATGGTTCACAATAGATAAATAAAAGGTCTTTTCACTTCATCAATATTCATAATAAAGCTGCAAATCAAACAATTAGATAAGTCGAAAGATGTTTATTTCAGTCTGGTAGTTGCAATGCAGATGGCAATCTATTAGTTTCGCCCCCTTTTTTCAAGCAATATTATGATTCGCGCACATATTTTTTTACTTTGAATTTGTCAATTTCTTAAGAATTGTTTTTTTTTTAAATCTTATATTGACCACATACAATGATTAAATAGGAAGAAATGCTTAAAAGCTGTTTTTTGCAGATGGCGGTATTTTGGGCAACTGTATGCGTTGTTATGATTTGCTGTTTGATTAGAAGTAAACATAATTTTAGGAAATTTATGATGTCAAAAACTTCTTTAATAGTTATAACAGGGTTTTACTTGGTTTTCAGTGATTAGCAGTTGCATCAGAATGAAAAATTTGGGTTTTCACACATTTTATTAACTTTTACTCGAATTTCAGGAAACATGTGCTGTCTATCAAAAGTACGCTTTAATTATTTAAAAATGCATTTAATTAATGACTGTTAATCTCTTTGCTAAAAGTTTAAATTGTTTGCATATGTGAATTTCGTATATAAAAAGTCATATTAGGCAATCAAGCTGAAATCTTAGAAAATATGCACTTATTTGTCCTTGACCTTTGATCTTGATTTTACAGAAATTGCACCGTACGATTTTTTTACGACCGGGAAAAACAGATAGTACAAATGTGTAGCTTTCAAATTATATATTACTTAGCCGTGTGTTAGATGGGTGCATTAAAAAATTATTTTTATGGTAAAAGTCACTCGCCTATATATGTAAAACTAACTAACAGAACTCACACGAGTGTTAACCGACAGCCGCCTATATCTGTTTATGTTGCAGAAGTATAACAGAAGTACTGAACTCAAAGGCAAATTCAAAAAGGGGAATCCCATAAAAGGGGAAGCCAATAAAAGGGGAAGCCCATAAAAGGGGAAGCCAATAAAAGGGGAATCTCATAAAAGGGGAAGCCAATAAAAGGGGAAGCCCATAAAAGGGGAAGCCAATAAAAGGGGAAGCTCATAAAAGGGGAAGCCCATATAAACTGATAAAATCAACAATATCTGCAACCGAACAAGTAGAAAACAGCTGTCATGTTCCTCACTTGGTAAAGGCATTTTGCAAAGAAGAAACAAAATGATTCAATAATTCAATATCCAAAAATTCTCATACATGGTATCATTATCCAGTAGGTCTTGGAAAAACCAAAACATCTTCATTAAACTACCATATTTCGCAGGAACAAATATTATCCAAAAATTCTCATATATGGTATCATTATCCAGTAGGTCTTGGAAAAACCAAAACACCTTCATTAAACTACCATATTTACTATGTTATATAAGATCATATAAGGAGAAGGTACCGAGGAAGGGACGTGACATTCGTGTTCAAGTATTTGTTAACATACGTATTTAATCATGACATTGAATTTGAAGTTCAGATTTTTGATTGTACTAATATGAAATTATCTATACTTCCAAAATATAATAACAGGTTCTTCAGCGAAGAAAGCAATCCTGCCACTCATACATGTATTTGATTTTATTGTGTGTGTAAAGATTTTTATAGAATGAAATTCAAAACAGTGTGGTTGTGGCCATTGATTGACACATTAAATTCATCCATTGACTGGGACAATTTAGGTGAACGTTTGTATGTAACGACCACTGCTCACTATGTACTTTTTAAAGACACTTAAACTATGGGGTCACCAAAGGTTCTCAACACCTTAATAAAGTAATTCGAAAAATTAATCAGAAAAAAACACGATGTTTTGATTTATATCAATTATATCAATCAACACATTAAGGTTATTCCTGATTAATTTTTCGAATTATTTTATAATTAAAGGCGTTAAGAAACCTTTGGTGACCCCACAGTTTAAATGTCTATCGTAGGTACGTCGTGAACAGTGGTCGTTACAGACGAACGTTCACGTAAATTGTCCCAGTCAATGGATGAATTTAATGTGTCAATCAATGGCCACAGCCACACTGTTTTGAATTTCATTCTAATATTGGAATGGAGACGCGAACACATCATACCAATTTTAATACAGGGCTGACTTCTCTGTTCAGGCCGTTATCGTATGTTCCCAAACGTTTTGTTTATCTCTATTGTACCAAATGAACTTATTTTCCTGGAAACAGATGTTTGCGAACGGAAATGGTATAATTTAGTTGATAGCAAGAATACTAAGTTTATTTAAAGAACAACAGTTGAAAGTGTATTTGCTCTTGTTACGTGCAGAACACTCAAATAACACGTGATAGTATGCACATGAGAAAGATTTTTCCTTAAAAAATTCCAAATAATTAATAATATCAATTTGAGTAACAAATTACATGATGAGAATTAACTTGTGTCAGAAAACCATACATTAGACTAAATGAGGATTGCCGTGAGAAATATCAAAGAAAAATGTCTGACTTGTTAACAAACCTTTTCTGTCATAATTTTGTCTGCGCAACATCTTTATTGCAAAAGAGTTTTATATGGTAATATTGAAAATAAATCAACTTTTAAATCAGGAGAAGGCTAATGGAAAACTAAAATAATAAATTAAATCTTTGAAAATGTTTCATTTGCGATAAAACCACATATTTTGTATCTCCCACATTTGATATGATTTAGATTATTTTTATTTTCTCTATCTTGTGCATCAAGTTTTTTTTTATAATACTGGTTGTATTTGGAGTATTAAAATAAACTTTCAGGTGGTAGAATTATTACTTTTTAATGGTCAATTATACATTTTCTCTTAAGTAACATTTTACAAATGAACTGAAATTCAAATATGACTCAGCTACATATTTGATTTATATTATATATGAATACGATAGGTCATATTTAATTCGTTTTTGATCCATTACAAAAAATATCAAAGGTGTCGCTTCAAAGAAATCAAATTATATTTGGAGCCAGCATTTTAGAAGTAATAAAAACAAAGCCAAATTTGACGTTACATATCTCTTTTCATCAAATCACTAGATCAAAAATATATATTATTTTTTTTTATACAAAAATAGCTTTTTGATGTATAAATCATTGCCATTTGAAAACCAACATCATCTATATGATTAGTTTACTTGCTACCGATTTAAATTAAAGTTTGTATACCATTCATTAAAATTTTAAAACCACAATGCTTTGTCCAGATTGCTCGTAGTGGTACGAAAATGGTAAAAATCATCAATAGGTATTTCTTTTAGATTAAATGTATACTTTACGTAGTTTTTTTATCATATAAAAACATAAGATGTGGTATATTTGACCATGAGAAAAGAATAGAAACTAAAGGACGTAGAAGTTAGCAACAGGTCACCTTACGACCTTTAACAATGATAAAAACGCAAACCTAATTATAATACTCCGCGAAATGACATATGTAAAACAATTCAAACTTACGGTTGGAAAAAAAAACGAAAAACAAATATGATATACAGCAACAAACAACAACCACCGAAACACAAGATCATGACTTAAGACAGGCACATAAAAAATGTTCTTTATTTTTAAAAGTAAGAATAAGACATGTAAATGATAAATTGCTGATAACTAAATGTAGTAGAACTTCAGCAGCTGGTACGGGTAGAATATTTTATACTGGAATGATTAAATTGTTAAATAGTCCGTAAGTGTTATCCGGATTTACTTCGATGCTTTTTTTAAGATGTTAATAGAGTTCAGGTTTTTTTTCAGTTTCGATCGTTGATACAAATTACTGGAATACATGTTGAGAAATCCTTTCCAATCCAAAACATCGTACTCTTTATATATTATGACTGGAATGCCAAAACCTGTGTATCAGCAAAAAGTAAAATCACAAAAATACTGAACTCAAGAGGAAAATCAATTCGGAAAGTCCATAATCACATGGCAAAATCAAATAACAAAACGCATCAAAAACGAATGGACAAGAACTGTCATATTCCAGACTTGGCACAGGCATTGTGGATTGTGTGAAAATTAAGTATTTTTGGTATGGAAATTTGTTTCATCTTCCGAACTAGATTTGCTTGTATACTCAATTGTTCACAAATATATATTCTATGCATCTGAAATTAATAAGTTTAAAACAGATTTTCCGTTAAACAGTTTAAACAGAGGGGTTATCATGATTTAGAAGTAACTATATGTTCCGTGATTTGGTTTAGAGTGTTATCATTTGTTTTATCCACTTTTGCAAACTGGATGACAATATTCAAAATTGTTAGAACTATTATATCAACCAAAGCTTCAATATATACAATTATGTCCAGTAATTTGGTAACCTAAGGAAAATTAATAAGTGATAATTCTTTTGTTGTTTGGCTTTTTTCATTAGATGTTATCTTTTAATCCTAACGAAGTTATTATTCCAATATCCTTGCTGTTTAATAAATATTAAAAACGACATCAAGTCTTAAAAAATCTGATAACTATTTGTATTGACTCAAATGCACAAAATTTATCCGTCGTAAAAATTGAAACTGTTATAATATATTGTTTGCTAAAGTTGTTAAATTTTGATCATTTAAATCTTTTTTATAAAGATTATGTAAGTCTATTAAGATTTGATTAAGATGAAAATTTAAAACGAGCAGTGACAGTGCAAAATTGAAGACGCAGACAGAATAAATTATTTATTTATTTGACAAAAAATAAGTCAAATTATTATGTCAACCTTTCTTTTAGGATTGCAAAATGAAAACAACATATTAATCTATAATAGTTGATATGTGACAGAAAAAGCCTCAAGAGGAAGAAATAAAACTTACTCGAAGACATAATTTTCCCCTCAGTTTTCAGAATTCAGATTCTATCCAGGATTTTCCAAAACATTGCACGAGATCGTGTTTTCCTATATATGATGTCGCTATTCTTAATCTACTTTGAAGTATACATTTTGTAGTTACGGATACAAGAGTGTATGACAGCGTATCATCATGTTAATGTGGAATCAGAAAATGTACCAAGATTGTCAATAAATCCTCTATATATACAATTGTGTCAAAATAAGATGGATTTAACTATTTATTGGTCACCGTATATCTGCCTTCAACAATAAGCAAAACACACACCGTTAAATCGGTTATACATGAAAGGCCGCGCCATGACAAAATGTTGAACAATTTAACCGAAATATACCAAATGCTAGATTTAAACAGACGGCTGCAAACTAAAACAACTGAATTACAGAGATTCAAGTTTTTGAGTATTTTAAGGACTTGCAGCGTTCTTTCGACGCATTTTTGTTAAGTGTCACTGTTCTTGTACTTTTGTTACACATGTATATCACACCGTTGTTACAGAGTTAAGAGATTTTCCTGCTCTGGTGAACAATTAAACATAAAAGGGCAATATATAACAATAAGAAACAAATGCCAAGCTCTAAATCAAAACTATGAATTTGTGAACAGAAACTTTTATACCATAAAGTCAAATTCTCCAAACTGTGACATAAGATAACCATACACTGACGAGGTTGCTGACAAAGAAAGGAAAGTGACAGGAACATGCATAAATGGTTTAGGATCTAAAACTCTCCCTTTTAATCTTGATCTGTAAACTAGCAAAGCGTTACATGAAGGAGAACCAACTAATACAGAAACACATCAAAAACTATGAAATTACAGTATACTAGAAAACAACCACGCAAAAATTAAAAACAGAATTGAGATAGTAGTCTTTATAAGCGGGTTTGTAATAACATGACAACACCACGGATGCCACACGTGGAGCAGGATCTGCTTACCGTTCCGGAGCATCTACGATCACCCCTAGATTTTGGTGGGGTTCGTGTTGCTTAGTCTTTAGTTTTCTATGTGTGCTATTATTTGTCTTTTGTTTTTTATTACCCATGGAGTTTTCAGTTTATTTTCCATCTATAAATCTGACTGTCCTCTGGTATCTTTCGCCCCTCCTTAATTAATTAAGTGTTTTGTGGACTTTGTTTTTACGGGTGTCTGTGTCCTGTAACGAGGTTATCAGCTCTAAAAACATGATAATGCCACACAAGTATAACGCATATAGCAGCGAGGAGATGGAGGTCTTAGTATAATAGACTTAAATGTAATTTTATTTTATTCATGAAGCACCGAACCCCTTATGTGACAATAATCAAATAATTGCATAAAACAGCATGTTAAATATTTTCATACAAAAACAATTTTTGTGCTAGCATTGAAATTATTGTTATCAATTATGTAAAGAACCTATACGAGGATTCGTCAATAAGGCAAGGCAGACAAGATTAAATGTATAACTTATAAACTGAATCCAACCGGATAATAAATTTTGAATAAGGAAATCTCTTATGTCAAACATACATCATGTACTAGTGTTCAATAGATCAGTACATGAAACTGAAGTGTATTTCGTGTACTAAACACGAATTTCATTTTTTTTTTTTTTTGTATAGAGTTCGGATATCAATAGTAAAGAAGTGACATGTATGAATTTGTTACATCTCACTTAAATCTAGTTAAGAGGTATGCGTAATAATGTGTCGACTCTGTCGTCTGCTGTTGTCGATGTGAAAGTGTAATGTTGTCTGCCAAAAAAATCCAATTATTAGTAGATTGCAGAAATATAAATAATAAAAACAGCAAAATTTATCTCACGTGCTGTCTTAGAATAAACATAGAAGCATTGGTAAACGTTTTGGAAAATTCCATCAAGTTTTGACAAAGTTATGAAAACTTTACAATCTTAAATTACTTTTTTCTACAATACAGGGGCCGGTTTCACGAAGCTATCCTAAGACATGTCATAAGACATATCTTAGGACATGTCTTATGATCCTCTTATGACTATCCTAGGACATATCTCAGACCTCGTCTCGAAGCTGTCTTAGGATCATCTTAGCTAAGACATCCTAAACCTGTCGCAAGTTCTTTAAATTTTCAAATAAAAATATGATCTACGGAAAAAAATCATGTAAATGTAGTATGTCTTACCATAAATTATTCTAAACGTATTGATTAATATAATGACATAATTTGCAAAATAAATATAAAAAAATAAAAGTAATTTATCTTTAAACAATACATCAATATAAATATGAAATTTTCAATGCAAAATTAAGAAAAAAGAATATAAAATTATGACATTGTTTTGGTACAAGTGAGTTGAATTCAATTTCGACTTTATTGGTTATAAAAGGTTAAGAGATAAAATCGTGCAATTTTTATATCAATACATCGAATTTTCATTGTTGACAAATCCTGATAATCCGTCAATGTATATATGTTTTAAGCAGGAACAGGAGAATAGATAATTAGATAATAATAAGATATTTTTTTTCAAAATTAATATAAAAAATGAGTGTAATTTATATAAATAAACGTACAACTATCCTAAGACCATCATAAGACACCTCTCGCGTTGTCCTAACTTTATGACCAACTTTAAGAGATGTCCTAATTTAGGACCGCTTTGTGAAACCCACTTAGGACTAAGATATGTCGTAAGACCATCCTAAGACATGTCTTAGTCCTAAGACAGCTTCGTGAAACTGGGCCCAGAATGATACGTCCACACGTAGCATGATTATGAAGTAGCATATGCATTTTTTTTATAATTCCATGAAGGTTTTCAAAAGGTGTTTAAGCATTAAACACCTTTAATCTTAAAATGTATTTAAATGATTAGTAAAACAACATTAATCAGTAAAATACAAAAAGATCAAAATTAAAAATAAAAATAAAAATGGCACAGCTACTTCTTGACTTTGAAGAACTATAAATATTGCAAATATGATATATAACTATGATTTTAATTAAACTGAGATGCAACCTATAAGGAAAATCAAGTGCATTTGAATGATTACTAGTATCCGAGATTTGCCAATTTTACATTTATATATTGAGTTTTAATTTCATAAATAGGCAAGCGACATTGTAATGCCTATGAACTGAATCAGAGAATATAACATTTCAATGTGCGCAGTGATATACAGTTTTGGCATGAAAAAATATATTCATTAAGGGATGACTGTAATATTTTTTCTGTGTCTATGAAGAAATAACATAAGATATGTGGTGCACACTGAATACCCCGCGTATTCAAAATCAAATTATTTGAATATAACTCGAATTATATCAGTAATATACTTTTTTGATATTGTTAGGCAAAAGATCATACTTTTTAAGACTATTTCTAATGTCTGAGTTTTGCTGATATTGTTATGGTTTCAAAGGTGTTCTCTAGAATCTTTGGAGATTTTTTTAAAAGTTTGTATACTATGCATTAGCAGTGTACAAAAATGCTTACGTCATTACATTGTCCAGTAATTAGTTAACTTTGTAGACAAAACACATCAGCATGACAAAACTATAAGAACATTTTAGTGAAACTTATATATCACTTTTGTTAAACAGAACTACTGTCCAGCTGGTTTATTTATGACCATAACATAGCCTTTGCATTTCCATTTAATTGCCCTATAATTTAAAGTGATTTAAATAATATGGAAGAAAGCACAGAAGGAAATTCATAGGCAAATAGGATAAACATTAAATCTTAGTTTAAGATCCTTTAATCTGTATTCCAAATATCTGACTGAATTGAGTTATTCGACCAAAAACTAAATATGTACAGTTGTCAACTTCTATGACAGTTATTTTCCATTCGTCAGATGTGTTTGAGCTTTTGATTTTGCCTTTCAATAAGGCACTTTCTAATTTGAATTCTTCTTGGAGTTCATTATTTTCTTTTTCTATGTCATTTGGTCTCTGGTGGAGAGTTGACTCATTGACATCCTGTCACATCTTCTTATTTATTTATATAAAGATCCTGCAAAATCTAGCGTTTCCCGATTTATTACTTCGCTAAAAGCAGGATTTGAATTATATACTTGATCGAAATAAAATTTAAGTTCATAAATTATTTAGATCTATGTCAGTTCACTTAGTAAAAGACTTTTCAAGACATTTTCTTTAGAATTGATTGACATTTTTTACGTGGGTGTAGGTGCTTACAGTATGGAACAATACTTAGTAACAAGAGAAAGAAAATAAAAAGTGGTACAATTAAAAAAAAGTCGAAAAAGGAGAAAAACAGATGGCAACATAACGACGAAAAAATGAAGAACAGAATAAAAATGTCGAACAGATTTGTTATATTTTTCAAAATAATTTCTGTGAATAAAGCTCATCTTTTGTATCATTACATCTTTGTTTTATTTCAATATGAAGACCTTCAAAGGTTTTGTGGTTGACATATAAGGGTATAAGGATGCTGGTTGAAATGCGGAAGGAGGAATTTGCAAATGAATAGCCTGGTCTAGTATACTCCCAAAGAATATTAAATGGTCATCTCCTTGTAGTTGAGACATAATGATAAAAATCAAATATTGTTTCACAGAAAAACCCTTCTTATTGGAAAATGAATACTAACAACCCAAAAAAAAACTTGTCATGCATTTATTTACCTTTTTACACTTCAACAAATAACATTTTGTTGTTTTTCTTTGCAAACCTGTATCTTTATACGTATACGAAACAGAAATTAAAATAAACAACATCAAAGGAATGTCTTTTGTATAAATACATGTACAAGTTATATTTGATAAAACCTGGAACTCTCTCGGCCGGCTGCATAGTAGATTGACTGTTGGCGTTTGGCTGGTTGTTTAAATACGCAGCCACGTCCGGTTAGAATGGGAACGTTAAATCACATGAAGGGCGAGTACAACACTCTCTGGACGTTGAAAAAATATTTTGCCACAACTCTTTTAGGTCCAAAAATGGCTTGTTGCAAGACTAAAAGTCTGCTTTGTTCCAATAAACCCTCAATTTTCAGTGACAGTTGAAATCCGTTGCCGTTCGTTCTGGTCAGAACTTATTACTTGTGCTTTTTTCCTGATTAAGCATGAGTATTTGCCACTGGAATTGAGCGAACAATAGCCAATCAACAAAAAGAAACAGAAAAAAACCCAAAATATGGATTGATTGATAAATAATGTCAATCAAGTGCACTAATCATAGCATGCATTTTCATGACAATAGTAGAAAACTGTACTATTAGAAGGTATCCTGTTTATGCTGAGTCAGATTTATTCCTGCTTGTTAACAGTGTAACGCTTACATATGGTGGACAGTTAAGGCCATTTCGCGTTTTCGCCTTTTCGCCTTTTCATATTCTATAGGGCGAAAACGCGAAAACGCGAAATCGCGAAGTCGAAAAGGCGAAAAGAAAAAGTCGATAACGCGGAAACGCGAAGTCGAAAACGCGAAATGGCCTTAACCGGCCACCATACTTACAACATATTGAATTTCCAAACAGATGAGTCGTTTACTCTTGCTTCTAAGTGGTGTATGCTTGCTGGAGGAGCAGCTAATAGCATTGTTAAAGTCTTTAATCTCATCCTAATATGGTCGATAACTTTTACTTATGATTAATTTACTTCAACATCCTCATCACTTTTAACATTCATAATAAAACATATATTGTTGAAGAATATTACAAGAAATTAATACATAAAAAAAACGTTGCATTTTAAAAGATCAAAGATCAAAGAAAAGGGGATAAAAGGATAGATAGGATTTATACCAGGCGTGTAACATAAATATTAATCAACTTGTGTCATGGAGATAAAAATAACATCTCGGCTTTTTTCGTCTTTGCGGTATTTTTGTTTTTTTTTTTTGTTTTTTTTTTTGTTTTGTTGTTGGTTATATACGGAAGCCGTAAGGGGACACACAAAACATTAGAAAATATTTTTTTTAATTCGAGATCACGATAAAACATTACCGTTTTACCGTTTATCTCGATAAAACGAAATTGTTATATCGAGATCTCGGATTAATAAATCGTTATCTCGATTTATTATATCGAGATCTCGGATTATTACATCGAGATCTCGGATTATTATATCGAGATTTCGTATTATTAAATCATTATCTCGGATTATTAAATCGTTATCTCGATTTATCAAATCGAGATCTCGGATTATTATATTGTTATCTCGGTTTAATATATCGTTATCTCGAGAAAACGAAACTGTTATATCGAGATTTGCTAATGTTTTGTGTGTCCCCTTACGGCTTCCGTAGTAAGGGGACACAAAAAAAATTAGAAAATATTTTTTTTAATTCGAGATCACGATAAAACATTACCGTTTTACCGAGATCTCGATAAAAAAATATATCGTTATCTCGATAAAACGAAATTGTTATATCGAGATCTCGGATTATTATATCGTTATCTCGATTTATTATATCGAGATCTCGGATTATTATATTGTTATCTCGATTTATTATATCGTTATCTCGATAAAACGAAACTGTTATATCGAGATCTCGGATTATTATATCGTTATCTCGATTTATTAAAACGAGATCTCGGATTATTAAATCGTTATATCATTGGCTTAGTGCGAAGTTAGTTATTACAATTTAAAGATATTTCTACAAGAAGAGGTGAAAATTAGGCAGTATTTAATAGAGAACACCACATCAAAATTACGAAACGAAACCGGAATACACAACAATATTATTTTTTTAAAGTAATGATAGATCTTTAAAAACTAAAAGCGCAAAAATAATGAACTCCGAGGAAAATTGAAAACGGAAAGTCCATAATCAAATGGCAAAATTCCATTATATTGACAACGATGCGTGAACAATACAGGCATAATAGGTAAAATTGTTAAAATAGGGAAACTACAATAATACACCATCTAACTGCTTCACAATGACTCTCCACAGTCGATGTCCAAATGACAAGCGTCAGCAAAAATAACAATTTTTATCTAACCATAGCTACAGATGAGAATATCAGAATGGAATAAAATGAACCAAACCAGATAATTTATTTTCTCTTCAGAAAACAGACTACATATTCAAAATATAATAGTGATGATCTATAAAGTTAAGAGTTTGGTTTGCATCTTATTTAGTTGCAGGCTATTATGTTTGCCTAATTTTAAAGTTTGCAATCAATGTGACAAACAGAACCCTTTGAACCCTTTATATTTTCAAATTTATAAATCCGGGATACCTTCTGGAAAAGCTTCATTTTTTTTAAGATTACTTGTTGCTTCGCAACTTTGACTTAAATTCATAGGATATAACCGTACCTAATTTGAACTTTGATATACAGTTCTAAACGATAAGATAGATTTGTCATTTTCTTTAACATTTTTTCTCAAAAGCAAAATCAGAAACTCATCTAAGAAAGAACGGAAACAGAACAAGTTCTCATTTTAATGTTTTTGTTTAAACTTTTATTTTTATCTTCAAAGCAAAAAAACTGTTTATAAAATCCAATGAATTTTGTAATATGTTCCTTCTAATTGAAAATCAATATTAATGTTGTATTATCAGGAAAACATTCAAAAATAATATTCCACAAATTTTCTGTTGAATTGACAATCAATTATGATACACAATAGAAAAAAATCGCACATTTGATTTTTTTAAATTCTAGTTTATATGACTTTTGCAAACATTTGTGTTTTCTGCTTCCTCTGATCAGCAATAAAGATATTGTGCAACATTAATTTCATCATTTTAACTTATTTTTTACGACCATCTCTTTTTCTTAAATTATCAGATAAAAATATAAAGTTGGACAAACAGTTAAACCCGTATTTTGTTTTCTAAAATTGAAAAACATAAACCAAAAAACTTATATTATGCGTAAAGGTTTTGTGTTGACTTGTTTTTAATATTTGATTTAAACGAAAAAACATCTTGATTCGAAAATCAATTTCCTTATTGTCATACAAATGTTTAGTTTTTGAATTGTTGCAATGTTTAATGATGATGATGAATAACTTTTTTCCGTTCAGTTGCATTTTAAAAGCATATTCAGTACGAGATCATGTTGATCTGATCTGAATATGCACATTGTTTTGTAAGAAACAGACAAATTGAGTCGCATTTTTACCGTGCTAATACAAAAAGGAGAAGCTCACAGCATGACATGTTACCCTACACAAAACAGTAGTTTGACTCCGGGCCAAACAGTCTTTGTACTTACTCTAAAATGCCATGTGGTTAACATGAAGCAGAAAATATTAAAAGTCTTTGATTTGATCCAGCATTGGGACGAACCCATGCCATCTTGCATTGGAGTCAATCACGATGAACCACAAGACCACCAGACGCTTTGCAATGATTGACGTGTCTGAACCGAGGTGAGAGTTGAATTGCTTTTTCAATGAATATAGAAATATGAAACACAAAGTAGGAGAGTACCTCTTACATCCTTAGTTATTTTCATATAGAAAATATATGCAATCCATTGAACTATCAGTACGGAAAAAAAACAACCTTGCTGACAAAAGGTTATATTAATAATGAAATACGTATATGAGCCAGAAAAACATATTTTTTTGGCTAGTAGAACAGGAACTTTATATCCATCGGGATTACCAGTTTTTATCCGCGATTTTATCGGGAAGGTTCTTATTGTTCAAGACCTTGTGTCTGTGAAATGGCTTTTTCGTCGTCGTTTTATTTTTTGTCATGACGTTTCATTGAGAAGGTTCTTATTGTTCAAGACTTTGTTTTTGTGGATTGGCTTTTTCGTCGTCGTTTTATGTTTTGTCATGACGTTTCACTGGGAAAGTTCATGTTGTTCAAGCTTTAGTTTCTGTGAAGTGGCATGTTCGTTTTAATTTTATAAGTCATTAGATTTCCTGTTTTTGTTCGACTTATGATTTTGATTGCCCCCTTGAATCTGGTATCTTCTCACTCTTTCTACGTACATTTATAGCATGAATACATATTAACTTAATCAAATCATATTTATTTTGTTTTATTTAAAGGTCCAAAAATGCAGTGACCATTGATATAGATATCTGCAGATTGTAAATATATTAGAAGATACTGTATGAAGCATAATTAAAAAAAAGACTGGCGGAATTACAAAAGAAGACGGAAAGACAGCAACAACAGTCATCTACAAACATTACAGAGTATAAGCAAAACACCAAGCATTTAAAACGTTCTACGTTTTTATTAACTCATAATTCGTATAAGCTTTCGACAGACAAGTGATGCCATCCTTTCCTTTTGCTATCTTTGGTTGTGACACAGTACTACATGATGTATAGTGGCCTTAAAGGAAAAGATAAGTTTTAACCATGCAGTCATGTCAATATGTTTTTTTTTTATTTTATTTTATACGTCTTGTATGGGACAACTGTGCGACTGACATTCTTTATCCATTGTCATTCACTCATGTAGCTCATGTAGGGGAGTTTGATGTTTAAAAACTCCTTAATTTGTATCCTCTGACTTTATTGTTCTTAATTCATATAATATATATAATATATGAATTTATTTCAGCAATAGTTTACCGATGTTCAAATCTCTTACATCCCATCAGACGAACACTAATCAAGGTAAAATAATTTTGAACAAAGTTGTCCAAATGGTTGGAGGCACTGGAAACAGAAGATTAAAATTAAGGTAAGAACATATTTGCCAAAGTGGTCCAGGGTGCTGGACACAAAAGATACAAACTAAGAAAATCAAAACCGAGTACTACTAATATTTGTTGTAAAGGTGTATTAGCCACTGGACACATACTATACTAATCAAGGTAAAACACTGAAAAAAGTAAAATACTAAAAATACCAAACATCAAGGAAAATTCTAACCGGCAAGTTCTTTATCAACTGGTTAAATCAAAAGCTTAAACATATCACATGAATGGCAAACAACTGTCCTATTCATGAATTGGTTCAGGCATTTCCTCACGTAGATAATGGTGGATAGACCTGTTTTATAACTAGCTAACCCTCTCACGTGTATGCCAGTTTTATGAGTAAAACAAACAAGACATAAAAGGTAAAAATTGTCAATCTTCGGCGACGTAAAACATAAGACACAAGTTAAGATAAACATACTGAGGGAACACAGTTGTCAAAGAAATCGAGGGTGCAGGACAGAGAAGAGACAAACCAAGGTAAACACACAAACAAGTAAACACTGAATACAATCCCATCACAGGAGCCACGAGAAACAGTAGGAGGGGTTCAAAGCTAGTAGAGCGAAAGTCAACATTTTCTAAAACATTTGCAGATCGAACAATTTTAGGATGTTTTCATGGATATATTCGTACTCAACCAAGTCGTTCTTTGCTCATATCATTATGTTCACTCTAGAACAGCATTACATATTCTATTCATTCGCAATATTAAGGGAGAATAAACCCATCCTTCAGGACTGGTATGAGAGTTAAAAATTGTACTCTGTTCACTGGTACAACGTGATGACTGTGATCTGAATTAAAAATTGAATGTTTTTTTTTTGTAATTGTATGGGATTGTGAAACAGTTGACAAAAGCACAATTTGTATGAAGCACGGAAGCTCTTCATACTGAATCTGGGCATTTTCAACGCTTTTACATCCTTTTAAAATTACAAAAGGAAGCAATCTAGCTATGTTCATGAACAGTTGTACATTTGGCATTCGTTTGTTTTAACTTCAATCTGTAGAAAACTGTTCTGTCAGTCGCACTCATATATTTGAAACTTTATAAATCAAATTATATATTATTTATTGTGATTTGTTCAGACCTAGTAAAATGAACACACTTTTTATGAACCTAAAAGTTCAACAAATCATATTTTAATATTTTGTTCAGTAGTTTTGCACTTTAATAAATCCATTTTTGTTAAGAAGAAATTTGTTAAAATTAGTTAAGGTTTGAATCAATCTAGAATTCATAAACGTAAATGTCTTTTATTCATGAAAGTCACTTATATATGCATTGACATACCTTTTCGTTTAGTGCATCTGTTATAATCTTTTCAAAAGGTTTGGATGCCTTCGAGTACACACTGAACGACTTGAAAAAGAAATTTTAATGTTCTTCCCGAGTATGTCAATATCATTGACTAGGCTGCAATTTTAGTAACTGAAATATATGGAAGGCCTGATTTTTTCAGGATTATCGAAATCCCATATAGATGAAACAAATCCTTTACTATTAATGTAATTCATTGGATGTTGGTTGTGTAGTGATTGATAATTTAGTCTTAGATACATGCTTTTTATCAGTTGTTTTTGGCTTTGAACTAGCTGTCAGTAACTCAGAGTACTCTCAGATTTGTACTTAGTGTATTTTTGTTTTGGGGATATACACAGCCACGTATGTGCATGTTTCAAGTCAGGAACCTGCAATTCGTTGGTTGTCGTTTATTGCTTCGTTACATATTATGTTTTCGTTTATTATTTTGTACATAAATTAGTCCGTTAGGTTTCGTTTGAATTGTTTTACATTTGTCATTTCGGGGCCTTTGTTGCTGATCATGCGGTGTAGGCTTTTCTCAATGTTGAAGACAGATTTGTAACCTATAGTATAGATTGGTCTCTTTGGCAATCAAACCACATCTTTTTTTATATATACAAATATACTGATAATTTGTTTTATTTAATGGAATAAGAAAAATATAAGAAGTCAATGTAACAAACTTTATTGGTAAACTTTTACGCCATTGGTTGTTCACATATATATATCTTCTTCATGTAAATATAATAGGCGAATTCGAGAACCAATAAATTCTTATAATATAATATCTGATAAGGTAAAGGTCTTACTTTACCCTGACCAAAATATATACATTTAAAAAAGTTCTAGCACTTCTGCATATATATATTGTACAAGTGCAAAAATAGGATTTCTAGTAGTTATTCACATACAAATAGCACATTTATTTAAAAAAAAGTTTTCTTGGTACAACCTTGAAACTGAAAGAAAACTAGTATCTAGATGAAGACACCTCTGGAATTGAATATAAAATTCAATAACAATAATTTATTAATTTTTCGATATTTTTTCGCTCTTTTTCTTTGGTTTCCACGGTAATTAGAGGAAAACCATGAAACTATTCATGTTTTATTTTCTTTGCATTATTCAGTCATTCAAGAAAATATAAAAATCCAAGTTAAATAAAATATTTGAAAGATTGTTTAAAAGTTGTGCATTTCTATTACTGTGCAATTAACCCACAAAATCATTGTGATGAAATAAATGAGATTCTCAATGGTAATGAAATATACTGGCAAGACACAAATGAAATTCTTATGATTATGAGACCATTCACCCTCAAACAAACTGCATATCCAAACAATTTTAAATATTACTTTATACAAATCTATTTTCATTGCAAAATCGAGTAATTTGATTTTTTTCATAGACATTTTTTTAAAAACTAGAGTAAAAATATTTTAAAATAGATATCGGTCCATAATTCATAAAATATCCTGGCTAAAATAATTCATTTTAGTAAATACAAACTGATATGTTTATGGTAATGCATAAAAAAATGATTCTTATTGCACACAGGTTTTGATTTCAGTACAATGTATGCACTCTTTCAATCACTTTCACGCATTTTATACCCTGCTTATGTACATTGAGGTACGGGGTTCAATTATTACTACATGTTTATGTTTGAAGATCATTTGTGTTAGAAGTCCTTCCACATATAATGGAAAACCCCCTTCCCCTCCCCCTGATGAGTATGAAAAAAATGTTTTAAAACTATCATTGTGTTGTTCTACATTAAACAAATTGCATTTATATTCAAAACAAATTTATAAAAAAACAACAAAATTGCAAATGTAGAAATGAGTATACAATACATATTATGCTTAGAGTACCTATGGCTACCTTGTGTTGAACATCTAATACTGCATCATTGAGCTCAGTCCTAATTTACATTTTGCATCAACTTTAAACTTGGAAGTAGTCAAATAAGAGTTTACAGACAATGTAAAACCAAAAGTAATCATTCCAAAAATTTACTATCAAATAGTATCCTTTAGAGGTTCTGTAATAAAATGTTAAGTCTAATTTACCCTATACATTAATGTACAAAATTATTATCATTTTGAAAAGGTTGAAGAATCTTACTATATTTTAATTTTCAAGAGTCAAATAATCCCTCTCATCCTACTAATCCGTTCAAAATTTCCAATTAATAATTTCTCCAAATTAAATAATTTGAATTAAAAAGAATTGATCTGTGATATATTAAAACAATAAATTCAGTTACATATAGATTTTGAAAAACAGATATCAGCTATCTGTACACTGTATACTCCAACGTTTTTGTAAATGTGTTTGTAAATCTGTATGGTGTAATCTTTCCATGTAATTCAACACTCGGACCATATAAAGTCATTGTCTTTTAAAAACATAATAAATACATAAAATTGCAAATTGTCATGTTTTTGTATTGTTCTGAGATTCACAAAAAATCTGTCCAACTCAGCAGGCTTCCTTATAATGAGGTAAGTTATCCACTTTGTTATGTACTGGTAAAATTCCTTCGAATTCGTTAAATCAATTGGTAACACTATTTATCAATCGCTTACTGATGACAATTGTACACTGAGTCAACACTTTAACGAATATATCAATCCTATTGCTGTCGATTGGTGTACAGCAGTACATGCAGATCATGAAATTCTAATGTCAAAAACTAGATTCCACAAATTTTATGACTTTGAAGGGCTTGCTGCAGCTGTATTATTGTTTTCAGTTCTTGCTGGAACTCCTCCTGCAGGTGGGTAATAGTATGATGCGTCTGTTTAAAAAAAACAGGGTTATTAAAAAATAGTATTGAATCATGATTTCATCTGGTAAGAAATTCTAAAACAAAAATTATTCGGAATTCTCTACTTAGATTTTTAGTTTAAATTCATTTGTAACAACTGCCCTATGGTGTATACACTTATCTGTAAGAGATTTATAGCAGTTCTTTACAATTTAACTTCTGTTGAAAGTTACAGAATATTATTTTTGTTGTTGTTGCATTGATTTCAGTTAGATAAACGAATACTTAGAATTGATTCCTATCTACTACCTTAAACAACATGAAAAATTATTCTTTAATAAACTAAATTTATTGTCATAAAACAAGTTTGTTTGTGTTGCCCGATCATGTAATAAGATAAAAAAGTGAAATGCCACTTAATCAAATAATAAAGTGGTGTTTTCCCGTGAATATATACTTGCCAATAAAATAATGTGATGTATATATTTTGTTTCAAATTCACAATATATGTACCGAAAACGTTTAACTCCCTTTAGGAACTTCTATGTAGAAAAATCACAACACCAAAAGCATAATATAAACAATCAGGTGTATGGCGTGTGCATTCTATATCAATGTACAGTCAAAGTCGGCTTTTAAGGTTTATTATATATTTTTTGTATGGAGCAAGTTAACATGTTTACACATTCCTAAAAAAATAAAATAAAATAGAATGATTTTGACTGTACTTTGTGCTTGGTGTTTAAACACTTACTGATGATACCTGTGGGATAGGCTCTCCACTGAGGATCTGTGTAAGGTGTTGGATTGTACTGGGAGTAAGCTACTGTATTATAATATTCTGGGTTCCCAGCTAAAATATATAGAAACATAAAAATAAAGTAAAGACAAATGTGTATTTCATAGTCAAATTAGAAATTACAACAACTCAGGCTTTACATATATACATTAAAAAGTTTCGTTTTGGGTTTTTATTTGATAATGCACTTATTCAACGTGCAATATAATATAATCGCATTATTGTCATGCTGTATAATAATAAGTTAATAAGTGGCTATCATTTTAGTCCAGTTCCAAGCATGATCAATTCAATATATTTTTAAGCATATATGAACATTAGAAATTTGAAACACAAGATGATATGATATGTATTAACGTATAAATCATAAGTAGATTATCTGACTTTAACTAATCTCTGTAGACAATACAGACAATAGCGGTAAAGAAAACAGTCAGAGATGGAAGTTGGAAAAAACATACACACCATCTGATAAAATCTTGTCAGGATTAGCTTTGTACATTATTTACAAATATAAAATATTTTTAGAATTGTTATTCAATTTAAATGCCTTTTAATACTAAAGTTTAATAAGTTTTGAATTTTTAACTGATTACTAGATATATTGTTTTGGTCCACAAAGACAACGGAAATGTTTTATATTTGACAAAGAATTCACAGTTCACATATAAAGTACTCCTTTTGTTTTCCATTCGCAAAAATGTAGTTTATGTTATAAAGACGATTTATCAGACGGTTGATTTATCGTTTAAATCATGTATTGTTTGTCTTTTTTAAACGACGGAAGAGATCTCTCGTGACAGAGGGAACTTAATTGTAAGGTCTTTTGTTTAAAATTTACCACGATAAGCCATGGGGCATATCAGATGACGGATTCCAAAGAACAGCCGATATTAGGGATATACTTCTGGAACAAAGCCATAAGAATTTATTCAAGATCTTTAGATAACATAAAAGGTGTTCAATTATACCTGTTTTTATGTATTAACAAGAACCTCAGCATAGAAAGTCAAAAGGCTGAAAATTCTCCAATTACTTCTTTTGTTTACAAAGGACAGGTTTTATTTTACTGCTTCATTAGTTTTAAACATTACAAAAAAAACTAAGCAACTTTAAAAAAAAATCCAGTTTGTAAAATAAAATAAACTAGTTATTTTTATCCTGAAAAAAATATCTATCAACTATCTGTCTGCACGTCTGGGGTACAGTTCCGTATAGTTGCATCTGAGTGAATAAAATATGAATGAAATATTCTCATTCAACTTCTCTCTGTTTAGGTCACGACGTATCATTTTGTGTATACGTTACAAGTTACATACAATATATAAAATTAATAATTATATCTCCCAAGTTATTCGTGATTATTGAAATGGAAGAGGAAATATTTTGTTCTGAGTTTGATTAGTTGTTCCATCTAAATTCCCTACTATACAAATTATTGTTGTTCGCAATTAAGCGACAAACGACCGATCGCCGAGATTGAAAAAAAAACGTGATCCGTTACTCTATTAGAAATCCTCAGAGGCCAATTATTTAGGGGTCTTTCAGACTACATAGATTAAATTGATTGCAAAAATAAGCGATCTGATTTCGATATAAATACAGGGCTTGCTGTTATAGGCTTAATCGAGTCTTGATTGAGCGCTATCCGATCCCTATGAGACGCGCAATACCAATACGACTCTATCTAGATGATGACAGAATATTACATTCATGGTTTTTATATGTCGGGAAATTATTGATTTAGGACTGACAATTATTATCACAAAAAATATCACCCAGAGCTTCACATTTCCTTCATTTACCTTATAAAATAACGATTTTATCTGAAAACAGTTTTTAACATTAGGCTCCTTTTAATTTGCGTTTTATTTTTCATATGGTGGTATCGTTTCAGATTGATATGCGAAAAAAACTTTTCCAAACTACTGTCAGAATAAATTAGATATAAACTAAGATGTGATCAATTAAAATACTTTCATATAAAATTGCACTTTCTAATTAATTGCTTAAGGTAATAATATAAATATTTCAAGCAAAAGCAAATTTATCTATAGAATCAAATAGCAGTTTTCATTTTACTAAATATGCATACTTTTAACGTCATAAAGCGTTTCTTAAAAAAATTTAAATGTATGGGACAACATTACATTTGCATAAAACATCAAAATATAACTTCTCAATTCAACAAGACAGATATTGAATAAAAGTGATGAGAATTGAAAATTATTCTGTTTGAACTTTGTATCCTGTCATGTCGAATGGCTTTGAAATATAAATCAAACGTTCCTCTGAGACGCAATCTCAACTACGGTGATAACATTGTGCGAAGGTCTCACTTCTACCCGATAATTTTATTAACCCATCTCTATCACTGACAAATGTACTCCAGAGACCATTAGCAGAATATGTTAGTTCTCAAGTCTATTAAGAGTATTGCAACGGAAAAACGTCGATCGTTGCTTTCATGTATCAATCAGTGTTGTCATTTTATTTTGTTGTTAATATCCAGGTAATTTGCTAGATAAATTACTACAGAACGATCTTAATGGTAACAAGTTTGCGTGCTGAAGTCGTTCCTGCTTGTTATTGCCAATTACTAAAGATGAGTAGCAATTGATGTAAATAGCATCAAATTCTTGTCCTGCCTACAGACTGACAGTTTTCATTCAATTTTGATGACACAACCTGATAATTACCATGACGATTTCATTTCGGTTTTGACTAAGTGCTGTTTTAAAGACTTATTCTCGGAAAGGAAATAAAATGTCTCATTACAACACAAATTAATATCGAGTATATTAGCATATTCTATTTTCTAATCACGGATAACAGAAAATACAGTCAGCTTTGAAAATAAAATTTTAAAAGTAGAAATAAAACTAAGTATTATTAGAAAAGAAAAACTCTAAGCAGTCGGTTATAGAAGATGTTTTAATTATGGTGTCAAGATTTAATGCTGGAATTAGTCAATTCAAACGTTAATGAGACAATTAATGAATGCTCAGAGACTATGGACCATGCAGGTTCCAGAACAGCGCTATGATAAATGAGTATCCGCGAACGGTCATATATCAACAAAATTCAAACAAGAAATTGCAAATTACAAGCCCGTTGAACATGTCATACACTCGCTGGTTTGGAAAATAGAATTTTAGCAAAATTATTCTACTGACTACAATGACTAATATAGAATGAAATGAAATTAAAATAACTAAAATTCAGCACATTCTAAGACTAGCAGCAGGTCAAACATATGATGCCAAAATGAAATATCTTTTAATAAACTTCAAAGTTTGAACAGATAGAAAATTTATACATGTTGTTTCCGTCTTGTGCTTGATGAATAGAACTCTGTAAAACTGACAGGTTGGAACGTTTCTTGACAATGGTTTCGGTAAATAAAATCTTATTTTATCTTGATTGCACATGTCTGCTATTATTTATTTTTATATCGAAAAAATCAACAGAAAGTTGCCAGTTTCACAACCTCTAACATATGTTTACAATGATTCAATTTGTCAAGGTGTCAAACTGATAATTTATAGAAAGTACTTTTATGAAGCTGAAAGTTGAAAATCATCTGCTATATCAAGACGAAAGAAAGTTCTAAATTCAATTTACAGACATTATTACTACACAAATCAAAGAAACACAAGGAAATGATCGTACCCTTTTTATTCACCTTGATTCAGAACATTAGGTGGAAATCTTCCCTTGGTATTTCAGACGTCGAGTTTTACTAAAGTATTAAATCATGTCAACATTACTAAAAAGTGTGCATATAAACTTACACGGCACGTTAATAGCTGATTGGTTATGTCCTTGTAAAACGACTTGTGATGCAACTGTTCCAAGGATGGGCAAACCGGGATAAGATGGAGGGTTACTACCTATACTGCTGGCCTGACCTGAATTACAGATATATGGGATAAAGATACATGTTATAAGGGTATTAAAGGGGAACTTAAAATTAACTTGCGAGACTTGCCAATCTGGTCCTGGATGATGTAAATCGTAAGATGTAGATGTTAGATTTTTTTTTCTGTTTCTATATTTGTCATCTCGCATCAAAATTTGATATTACAATATGATTATCAATCAAACTTTGAGTTGTTTTTGGGTGATTTGAAATGAAGTAACAAGCAAGCATGTTATGATGATCGGGAAATGAAAACATGAAAAGCATTATTGTTAGGTTTGCATATAAAAAGCATGCTGTTAGCGTGCATGGTATCAAGATAGCGGAAGTGGACACAACAACCGGAAATTAGCACAAGAAATCACAATCAAGCATCAAAGACTGTATGAGGAAATCGACATTATAACAAGTTAGATATTGGGAAGACTCTGTCTTTGAAGTTTCAGGAAAACAAGTCATATAATGGTTTATTTTAAATTTAGTGATATAGGTAAATGATTTAAATTTTTTCTCTTGTTAGAAAAGCAAAATACAATTGGGTACAAAATACATGCAACTTAAGGTACTTTTACAGTGATTAGGACAACATAACATATTTCTATGTTTCTTTAACTTATCATGATTATGGAAAATTGAATAAACAATAACAAAAAGGATATACTTCTTATTGACGATTGGTATTAATCAATGGTTTTGTTGTTGTTTAATTCATATCTTTATATAGCAAATGTTAATGCAATAGATGAAATTTAAACGTTTTAAGCATTAATCAATGGGAGGAAATATTTTAATCATTATTACCAATTTACAAAGACAGCAATTCAGAATTAAATACAAATTACTTTCTTTACTCTTGATTGATATATATGTCTATGTTTACAAAATATGATATTCAGAGGTAGGAGAACAGATAAAAAAAATAACATTTGAAAGCAATAAGAGTGTCACATAGTTTAAGTCGGAAGTATACTGATCAAATAAGCAAAAGCTAGAATAATCTAAATCTAAAAATTAAAACCGACGATATCATCTAAACTTATCTAAAATTCTATATTGTACACGAAACTACAATGAAGTATGTATAAATATAAAGATAAAAATATTAACAAATAAATAAAAAGTCATGCTTACTTGAAAACTGTCCGGTAAACGATGGCAACGGCGTATAAGACTGGGGTGTGGGTTGAACGGGTTTGAGTTCAGTCAGGTTGTTTCCCTCATTGCTTGAAGGTGTACCAGGCTTAGGGGGAGGTGTAGTGTTGTTACTATTGTTATTGTTGTTCGCTGAAAATGGGAAAACGACAACATGCAGAGGAAAACAAACAATATACAACAGCTGGCAACAAATTAGATTAAGCAGGACAGAACAAAATGCAAAAGGTCAATATATCTATCTACATTTAAATATCAATTCCCGCAAAAATGTTATTTCAGACTCTTACACATATTTGTAGCTAAATATTTCATTTGTCTTTCAAACTATAATTAAAATGTAATTCTTCATACATTCAGCAATCAAAAGAAAGTCTATTGATTAATTAATGAAAAAGTGTTTTTCTCATAAGCCATAAACAATTAAATTGAAGAGAATCCATAATTAAATTGTTTTCCTACTAGTGTTTGACAAATCATTATCAACTGCTATCAAGAAAGCTTATGCTGAGGCAAACAACGAATATGTCAGATATCAAAAGAACTTTGTGAAATTCACTGGAGCATTGTTCAATCAATTTTCATCCTTATCTCAAGATACCGGAAAACTCTGCTTTTATCTGTGAAAAATTACGCGTACAAGACAAGATAAGCTGGCTCATACAAAATCACTCAATTTTTATCAAATGATAGGACTTTGTTAATTACAAATAATATTCTCGTTTTCATTAAGAACGGTACATTAAAAGAACTACAAGAAAGAAAATAGCACTGCTACTAGAGACATACAAACATTAAAAGGAAGAAAGGAACACCTTTTCAAAAAGTGAATTTAGAAAGCAGATGTACCTTCGTATTCAACCGATGTTGTTTGAACCGTCTGCAGAATGCCATCTGACCTAACAGTGACAACTATGGGTTTCATCTCAAGTGATGAACTTTCGGACATGGTTGGCCCTCGAAAAGGAAACAAAATTCTATTCTAAATTCCATGCAATAAAAAAAGCCCTAAACATCTTTCAAAAAAATATTAGAAAATAAAAAAATATATTTCAAGTAAAAATTCAAAGTAAAAGCATTCCCACATTTCATTAAGGTAATAAAAAGAATATAATATTTAAAAAAAGAAAATAAATTGAAACGTTTTGCTGTTAACTACATATACATTCCCACATAATATCTTTAGTATTAGTAAATAACAATACACGGAACCTTGACCATTTATTTTTAGTAAGCATACCTAATGATGTAACGTAGTTAGCAGGTTGACCTTGAACTTGTGACTCCGATTGTGTAACGTTTGCTGTGGCAGGTGAAGGCATGCTATATTCTGATAATTTCATCTCTCCACCAGCAGTGGTCGTAGTAATGAATTGAGCGTTGACGTTGTATGAAGGAGGGTGAATTGTGACGGCTGTGTTAAATAATTGTGCATTTGCTGCATTCATCAGAATTTGAGGTGCATCCAAGTTGCCATTTTCGGGTCTGGCAATTTTTAATGGAGGACGGGCTGTTGCATACCACATCTGAGGAAATAAAACATAATACTAATATAAAACAAAATATTAACTTAGTTAATAAATTATCATTCCATAGAAAATACATTCATAAATAAATCTGTGGTATTTTATAGATTTCTTTTCAGGCGAGGATAAATAAAATACGATGAAAGATTGCTTATTTATTTAATAAATAAAAGGAAGGGGGGGGGGGAAGAAAAATACGTTCAATCAAGCAAAATATATATAGAATTCATCAAAATAAGATATAAATATTCGAATATTCTACTTACATCAAGGTTATTATCAGTTGGTGGTTCTGTTTTTATTTCGTGTTGTCCATTGACTACAAGATAAATTATCAAATAGTTAACATTGATTTATGATCCCCAAATTTAAATGAGTAAACACAATAAACAGACATAACTTATTCCTGATGTGCATTATTTTAATTAACGACTTGATTACCTAGTTATGGTTATGAATAGCTTTATACACACCTAGTGATGGTTATGAATGGATAGTATAAATAAGAGTCAACAGTAATACGCTAATGTTCACTACTCATTAACAAATTCTTAACATAAAACTCAAGTTAAAAAAATAAAGGAATTGCCTGAACTAAAAATCATGGAGCGAGCTAGACCTATTGCGTAAACAACCCAAGTTAGAAGAAATGAACAATAACTTGAATTTGTCTATGCTATGGTGCTAATACAAATATAAAGAGAAAAGACTTAATACATGTTTCAGAGAGGAAAAAGAATGCCAGCGCAATATCAGCTTACACAGAAAATCAAAAATGGACCAACGTTCCAAAGATCAATGGGCTTACTTCAGGACATATCAATCAAAAATATATCTTTTTGTTTCTTTTAACTTTGCAAAACGTCAAACATGACAAATTCTTAGTGCACAGAGATTTAGGATTACAAATGACATTCCAATCCTAAAATATAGTTATTAGAATAACCATTTGATTGCCTTATTAAGTTGTTTTTGATTTTTTCAATTGCTTCTAATTTCCTCTTCAATTCGTGTTTCCAATAATAAGACCGGAGGATTATCGATGCATCATAATAGAAAATTGCCAAAAACATCCTGCAATCGCTAACACACGAAATGAACACCAGATTACCGGAAGTGATTCGCATTAAGTCACTGACACAATCAAGAGTTGTTCCTTTTTAACGACAAGCAAAAGAGACAAATCTTGTTACTGCAATGGAAAGAAGTTAATAAAACAACATATAAAGGTCTTAATGAAGCCAGTCTGGAAGTGTATATGTTCAAAGCAATCTGATTTGGAGAATTAGTTGCTTCCATGATAATTTATAATAGTAACTACATTATAATGATTGAATTACCACTGAGTGACTGCTTCTTTACATGCTACACAAGCCGTCTTAATTTATTGTTATGTTCTTTGTAAGGTTTACACAATTATTCATACTTGTCATTTCGTATTTTTGTCAGCATATATCTTGCACTGACAGACAATGTCTTTGCAAAAGAGAAAATTCCAAAGCAGGCATTCAATATTGTTTTTACAAATAAATAAACTGCATTCCTTGGTAAAATGATTTATCATTTAAATGAAAATTTACCCAAAAAAAGTACAAATACATGTTTAGAAGACTTTTTTCATTCGTTATTTTAATTCTCATTGATGTCTAACTATGATAGTTTTTAATGTATCTTGTTTTAAATCTGTTTAATTGTTATCATATTAAAATGTTTATGTGCAGGGACATGTCTTAGCATATATATTTTTTCTCTAATTTTTATCAAGACAATTTGTATCATATCATATCTGTTCCCGTTTTTCTTGAATAACATTTACTTAATGCAAAAAAATATTTATAAAAGTAGATGCCAGTCAACACCCATGAGGCAGCTACCGATAGACACAATTTAAATATATCAAGACGTCCTCAAGAACCGAATTGGTTTTCTTCACGATAAAGAAAGGTTGTACTAGTATTTACTTTACATTATTAATGAAAAATAACCAACTATATTCTAATATGAAGCATCTTTCTATTTATGTGTGGGCTTTAATTTTTCTCATTTGCAAATACAACTCTAAAACCTAACGAGCCTTGATCCTTTTCACATTTATTTTTTTCCAAATGTTGCACAAATTTGTTATAGTTTACTAAAGAAGTTTACGCCTTCTAATGAAGTCAATAAAATAAGATGAGTTGTAGATTTTCACATCATTGATTTGTATATTTATTTGCTTGTTAACACAACGTAGCTGTAAAATTTTATACATTATCAGCCAAATGACTTGCATTCTATTTGACAAAAGAGTCTTACAGATGAATGGCTGGTTACTTTATAAAGAAAGTGATGAAAAAACGGTGAAAGAGACGTATAAATGTGGGTCCATTACACAAGAATGCATAAGTTGTTCAGCTTGATCGATTGATTCATTAAAGGATGGCTATGCTTTCAAAACATTGAATTAACAGTTTGGGTTGATGTCTTCCGATTTCAATCAAAAATAAATGGCATTCAATGCCAAAATTACTGGATAATAAATACAATGTATTATATCTAATAACATGATATGTTAACTATAGGATAAATAAATCATTTGTTTTAAAATATTACACTATATTCTATTTCTATTTCATTGAACTTTGGGGTTTTGTTATTTGTAAGATGAAAATATAGTTAAAACTCATTAAAATTTATTCAAATCAGTCATTTCATTTTTATAATCCAGGTAGCAAATCTAACACACAGGTGTATAATTGTTTTTTTTTTTTTTTTGTTTTTTTTTTTACAATCAAAAGTACTTTTAAGCATTGAAAGTTAATGGAAACATTTCAAATCTTTAAGGAATATTTTTGAATTCAGTTTTGTTTTGTTCGGATTAAAAATAAAATACATTTCCTTAATTGCTGATTTTATCATTGAAAAGAGGCTTCATATTCGTATCATATTGGAATGAACGGATAACTAATATACCTTGTCATCACAAATTGTAAATTAAGCATCAACATTTTTTTTGCTATCTTTGTTAATATTATTTGTCACAAACAACTTGCAAACTGTTTATGAATTATTTAAAAATCAATTAATTCTTCAATAGATGATTTTCAGGTATCCAGGAAAGATAGCATCTGACTTCATCAACCTATCTGGGACCATAGCTACCCGGCATGCCTTTGTTACAAGCAAAACCTTTTGATGATTAATTTATTTTATAGCAGTGACATACGAGTTTAAATTCACAATGATGTTCTAATAGAAACAATGCCCTGCGACTAAGCGTAAGATTTGTCCTCGGAGATCGTCTGATAACTGTAGCGTGATGGCAAACAAATCAACAAAACTATGGTATGGTCTTTATTCAATTGATTGCAGGTATTGTTTTGGACAAACTATCTGATATCTCTGAGGGAGGCGTTTCTTTTCTTGCAATTTCCTATCTCTTTCATCTGGACATGTTGTTATATAGAAACTGATTCCCATCTTGTCTTAGGAAAAAAAACTGAACTGATAACCTGTTCTTTTTCTGTTATTTTTTGTTTTGTTTTCGTTCTCACACGATTTTGCTTGCCCAGACATTATTCACAAACTAGTCATACCCATAGGAATTTATTTCCCCATAAACATTAAAATGAATTACCAGAAAACTAAATACTTCGAAACGCATTATAAGTTTTGTATATAACAGAAAATAAAAGCCGAAAAATATACCTTCTTTATCTATATAAAGTTCAATTACATCATAAGGATTCATGGCAAAAATACTGAACTCCAAAGAAAATCTAAACTACAAAAAGGTCTTTTGTCAAATGGCAAAATCAAAAGCTCAAATGAAGGCAACAGTAGTTTACCGCTATTAAAAAGTCATAAATCGATTTAGAGAAAACAAATCCGGATTGCAAACTAAAATCGAGGGAAACACATCAACTATAACAATATTAAACGAATGGTAAGCAACTATCATATCTTAACTTACCTTGCTGTTCTTCCCTTTTCCTTTTGATGGCATTTGGATCTGTCATGTTCTGAGGTGGTTGGTGTGGGATTCCAAGTATTCCTGTTATTGAGTAGGTTCCTCCTCTTTGCATTGCATCTCCATTAGGAGAATTTGAATGTGGCATGGATGGGCTATGTGCTTCATTTGGTAACGGTGGACTCTTTTGGTCTATAGATCGATTACTATCGGCAGCACGATTTCGAACAATCCTAGAAAAAATGAAAAGTTTGTTAATTATACATGATTTAAAAAATCTTTTCAAAATTTGTTTTTTAATTAGATGGCTAATGACAGATAGAAAGGACAAAACTGAATTTCAATATAACAAACAAATAAGATAAACTTTAAAACAAATTGTACAGTATAGTTGATCCCATACCAATGCTGTTTATACATTGCTGGGGCCAATGACTAAAAAGTAAAATCACTAAAATACTGAACTCTGAGGAAAATTCAAAACGGAAAGTCCCGAATCAAATGTCAAAACAAATGATAAAACACATCAAACGAATGGACAACAACTGTTAATACGTCTAAGATATGTATGTATCTATTTGCAACAACTGTCATCCCAGTTAGAATTTTCTATGTGAAGGACTATGTTAATTTTTAAATTAACTAAATATATCAAAAAAGATTTATTACAATTATCAAAATTGTATTTTCTTTTAGACTTTCAAGTCAATAACGTTGGTATGAATGGATTCAATATTAAAGAACCACCATGTTGTATTCACAAGAGATTGACGCATACAGAACACTGTCTGGTGCCCTTCAGTATGTCGTAACATTCTTATCTTTTCTTTCAGATTGGTGAAAGAGGATGAAAGACGGGCATATCTTAAAACAGTGATAACATTACGTTATATTCCTATTATTCGATAAAATATGAGTTTTTGTTCAAATCCGTGGGTAATAAATCAGAATACGTCTCTTTTACGTGTTTAAAATGATGCAGAACGGAAATTCTCCCCAGTGTAAAACAAGCGACGATACCACAAATGAAGAAACCATTCATGATTCAAAACCAGTCAATGTTTCAATTACTATAAAATCATGGCCTACTCAGAAAAATAACTATTATCGCTATTTTTTTCAAAAAAATAGAAATTACAAATTCATTTTGACATGTGTAGAAATTAATTACAAGTTATGAAATTGAATCAAAACCCACAAACACTTAATTGATAAATACATAAAATTATATTATTGTTTATAATTTAAAGCTAAATGTGGTTTTCGAACCCAATGAATTATACCATGTTTAAAAATGATAAAATCTACTTATATTTTATTGTTAATCTTATAATTTACTTTAACAATAGTTTGAATGTGTGGCAGTTTAAAATTATAAGAAATTGGAAGTGTTAGTTTCACATAATGGTTTTTACTGTTTAAGTATTTAACAAACTTGATTTTTATCATAATCGATTTAATCAACTCTAAATCACACAATTTTAAAGGTTCAAAGAAAAAAATGCAAAATACGTGCAAGTTATGCTGAGTCAAAGATTCGGTTTCAAAAACCAACACTTTTGTTTTTTACACCAAGGTGAAAAACTAAGAAGGTTTTGTATTTTGTCAAAACATTTAAGAAGAAAACGATAAATTAATCTTATCTATACTTTAAAAACTAAATGGTTTTCTTTTGACAATAGTACAAAACGACAGTTGACCTATGACAATCGAATCTCTTTTGTAAATTTACTGACACTCTCCAACGAAGACATATGATCTTAAGGAAAGGCACAATGAAAAGTTCCCATGTGGTATTAAACTATGTCCTTCTTTTGTTTTAACATGAGGCTTATTGTTCTAAAACTACTAATTAAAATTGCTTGCCAAGTTTTATAATCCTTTGTTTCTAGTTTACAGAAAACCTTCATACAAACTATCGAAATAATTTCTAATGTACTGTTTGGGATGAAAATATGTAAAAATATTGAAGAGGAAAAATGTTTTCTTGTTACTCTTACGTAAAAAGGTATAGGACTGCTAACAACGCAGATATTAAACGAAAGAGTAATTCTATTCTAAAGACTATCTTGCATTGTTTTATATACGCAACCGAATCGACCTATTCAAACAAATTCGAGTAAGCACGAAATATACTTGAACTGAAGAGGATATGCTGAAATAAAGTTGTAAGAACGATGATATAGACCAATTCAACTGTATAATTTGTATTGGTATAATAGTGTGTGGTTTGTCATATGATCTCATCCACTTGGATGCACACCATCAGTACCAAACAACTTAATGCACCCGTTTCACCCCCCAGCTCAAATCACAACACACCCGGTTTTTTTTTTCTAATCGATGTACCCAATGATTCTTCATAAAAATTCAATACTAAGTGTAACCTATACTGTATTTTCATTTTGCAGTCGTAATGGTGATTAGGCACGCAAGCAACCTCGAAACAGTTTCAAATTTACAAGCAATTATACCATTTTATTTCCCTTCTATACTGATAACACAATAATCACATCCCAATTCGAGGGCAAGATGTCAGTTACAGTGTCTATTGCACTGCTATTCATTGCCATACAATAGGTACACCAATTTTGAAGTTATTTTCTATGGAGGCTGACTTGATAATTATATATTTCAATAATGAATAATCATATAGTTATAAATTTTGTACAATGCAAGAACTTCAATGTAAAAGGCGAACTAACATTTTTCAGAGTGTATAAGAAACACATTTTCTTATAATTTGGTTTTAAGCTATAATGCAAAATCAACTGAAATGTCAACCCGAAATTATATTTTTTTTCGAAACCTTATCAAGCTTTATAACATCATACAAAATTATGCGTATTGTCGCTCGAAAAAATGTTTTTTATTGCAATCTGCTTACTCATAACACAATTTTTCACTATTATAATTAATAACTTCGATTAAAATTTTATACTGCTGTCAATGAAACAAAACAAAATTTGTACTAACATTATATTGAAACAATTTTGCTGCATTATTAATTATATATCTCTTACAGAATGTTTCCCCATGGGAGACAGCAACATGACCAGGCATTAATGGGGGTAAATCTGCATTCAAATTTAATGAAGGCAATGTTATACACGTGCTTTATTGATACTTAGACTTATTAACTTATAAAATAAGCAAAATACTTAATTTTCGTGTCTATTTGATCATCATCACCGGTTGCGGAAACTTTTAACTCTAAAAGAGTATACCGTGTTTCTTGTTCTTATGTAACATCGGTATTATCTATGTTCATTATAAGTTTCCATGTACGAACAGCCATATTTTGCCTTAAATAACTATTGCAACAGAACAATACATTTTTTTTCACCAGCTGGTGCTTAAATTTTTATTTTTATTTTTTTATGAATGACACAGAAAATATATTGAAGTACAAAATTAGGATTTATATAATATTAGGTAAACGAAAATTAAGTATTATTCATTCTTTGACATTTTTAAGTGTACTGGAAGAATTTTAGAAATACACAAAATGTTTGGAAAACCTGACGTTCCAAGTATGCAAAATAAAACTAGACGAGTACTATAAAGATTCATATTAAAATTTTAAATATTTGTTTTATAAAAGATATTATTAATTGATAAGAAAAATGAGTATCAACTTAAGATTTCATCTAAATCTCATTTAATGTAACTCTGGCCAAACTAAGAAGACAGAGGCTGAATTGATGACAGCTGTAAGGTCAACGTCAAAATCAGTCAGTAAAATGCATTTATGTGGTACACTTCCGCCTGGCTGACTTATAATTGTGGCACAGTCCTTTGCCATTTGCTCTGTGTATAGCTTTAATATGTGATAAACGAAGCAGCAAAATTGACAAATTCTCTCATAATAGCGAGTTGAAATAATAAAACTGTAATGAAAATTTGCCTTAGCTATAATGACGACAAGTGGCGTAATGGCCTCGCTCCATGGTTTGTTGATATCGTTCCATTACTGGCAAATTAAACTGTCAGCGAATGATGGGGGAGAAATCAACGTTAACAAAACTGAAATTAAGAATCTTTCTTTTATCCTCCACCTTTCATTACAACAGAGGATGAGTGTAAGATGTGAGTGCATTTAGGGCCAGATGGTTGACAGATTATTGAAAATATGAATGAGTTTATAAAAATTCTGAAAAGAAGTATAGAACATATCATATCTCAATCAATCACAATATCTTCAAAAGTACAGAAAGGAAATCAAAAGACATTTAAGCTTTACGTTAAGCTTCAAAGTAGACAAAGTATGTGCTTGGTAAATTGTATTTTCTACATTTATTCACATTTATAGAAAAACATAGAAAAAAAAATACAAAATTCCAAGGTTAATTAAAAATAAGGAACCACAAAAACTGAAAAAATCAAATGCTATCAACCAACAGAACGAATGAAAATGAAGCGTCAATATAACAGATAAAAAAAATATTAATGAAAACATTTTCTTAGTTTATTTATTGTTATTAATAATCATCCTGTTAACAAAATTTCAGAGAGTGATCATTGATGACTTTTTGTCAATATTTTATCAACGTCTATATTTCAAAGAAACTTTATTAGTTTTCCAAACACGAATCTACTGATCGACTCACCGAAGTATTTTTTGTATCAATATATAGGCGGTATAGATACATATGAACCTGAACACTACTTGAGTACAGCATAGTGTGGGATATATATTATGATATATACTTTCTATTTCATCTTCCTAATTTTTTAACCATGGTGGTCTTAAGCGATTTGTGATTGCTTTGATGTATGGATTGTTGTTACGTTAAATGTGTACTACTAATTAGAATGTTTACAAAATGAGTTTGTTTTATTCGTTAACGGTTAGGTTAGGCAATCTTCATGACACAATAAATGCCCGCGACCTAGCGCGTGTGTTTTACAAATATCAACTACATAATTTCCAGACCGAAGTTTTGATTTCAAAGGCAATGTCTCCGCGAGATTCCCTAGACGATCGGTATAACTGGTGCAACTTCTCAATACAAGTTCTGCTTCATTGCAATAGTAAATTTGTATGCAAACATCTAAAGACTATCAACTTGACACAACAGGCTACACCTATAAGGCTGGAATAACTTGTTAATTTTTTTCTTGTGCAAGAAATGTAAATAAGACAATTTGTAGAATATTTCAAAATTAGAGCTCATATAGGTCATACATATTGCTAAAATTAGCAGCCGACATTTTAATATTCAGCAGATTGTCATCTTGGTATCATCAGAAACGATGGTAGTGTATATGCTCAGATATAAAATAATAAGTACACTTTTTAACTGGTTTTACAATTAACAGAATGTGTTAAATTGTTTCCCATGAAAAATGTCAATGAAACCGTTTTATGACAGATTTTATTATCCGAATTTTGTCATGATGCTTCAATTTTTTTCTTTTTAACACGTTTAAAAAATGGCAATATTAATTTCAATAATGTTATCTTTGATGAGTTTTTAATCGTTGATGATATTTTTCATTGACGAGTTCTTATTCATATAGAAAATCTGACTTAATCAAATTGAAATTATTCAAGAGACTTCAGTATTCGTAAAACAAATTGGTCTTTTTCCCCCAGAATGAAAATGGAGACAAACGTTTAATATACATTAAATACCTTCTGACCAGACACAATATAGATAGTTGATTTTTTTCTGACACTCATAGACTAAATAATAACAAAAAGTTGAATGAAAAAGTAATATTTTCTTAAACGGTTTCAAATTGCTTAATTGCCACTGCTTTAAGAAGTAATTCAATATTTTATTAAAAGCATTCTTTCAAGCCAGAACATGAATAAATGATTCTGTAGATCATTTCTGAAAATAAAATGTCAACAAGCTTTGAATATTTGATGCCTTTATGTCTTTACAGAAAAAGTCATTATTCTGGACCAAATTCAGGTACAGTATCATAATTGAGCAACCAAAATCATACTGACAATGCGCACATAATCTAATCCTTATAAAAACAAGATGAGATTGTTTCTACCATGAACACGCTGAAAAGAGGAAATTTAGCAAAAAAAGAAATACTTCATACTCGGAAAAACTTTCTAGTTGGAATATTGCAGGATAAGTTGAGTGGACAGATAGAACACCAAACTGCAAATCTAACATATCACATATCAACTAGGTTCGCTTATTTTTAACTTTAAAATCACAAACTTATGGAATTTCCTCTTTTTGAATTTACTTTGGATTCGGTATCTGTGTTACACCTAATTAGAATGTGTACATATATTCCGCAAAAATAAAAAAAAAAACAAGCTGGACCACTTTGAAATGTGGTTGATCATTGCTCAGGTTTTACACGATAAGTGATATCATGACACTTTTAACTATTTATTGATACCAGTAACATACAAGTTTTAGAGAAACGAATGGGGGAGGGGGTAAATATATTTTACACAATAAGTTTCCAAATTCATGTATCATTCGTTGCACATCAAAGGAATGTATCTTCAAACAATCTAAAAGCACATAAACATGATTTCAGGAGTTAATCAAGGTGTGAAGACACAAAACAGTAAGTGTGGAAAGTGCATTGACAACAGATGGATTGTACAACTAACTTGTTAAGTAATACATTGCCTTAAATCAAAAAGTACAGCAAAACCTCCATAAAAACTGAAAGCTATTCCCTAATAGGCATTACAAGTTAGGAATAACATTTTAGGTTGTGTCCATACCTGTAAACCCCACTGACAGTTCACACAAACAAAATGAAAATAAATTCAAAGTATGGTCTATAGATACATACCTATTGATTGAGCTAACACTTGGGACATTTTCTGATGTACAGACTCCTTCAGACAGTAGCCGGTCCCTGATTTCCCAAGCAAACATGGTAGGGTTTTCATGTTTATAACGTGTTATGGCATCCACTACTTTGGGTGTAGCTACTTTTGGTTTTGAACCTCCTATCACACCAGGTTTAATAGAACCTGTTTCATAATATCTGAAATAAAAACATATCAGTCTAAAAAAGAATTACATAAGTTACCAAGAAAGTATCAAATAAACAGTCATTTTACTTCCTTAATTTTCGTTTTCAAAATCTATGTAAAGAGCCTTTGTCTATAATATGTAAAATATGTAATATCTACTTCGTGTTATTTAACTCATCGTCCATTTTATTTATTACTATTTAAAAATGAGTCATATAAGTAATTCACAACATATTGTAATTATGTTAATCGGTAAAAATCAATCAATAGATTTCCAATTATTTTGTAAAAATCATAAAAGGTAAATTACAATGGAATAACAATCCTTGAATTTGATCTATTGTTTTAATTGATTTTGACCATTTAAGAAAATATTGGTCCCTCCCTTTATTTACCTGCACGATGGACGAGGATACATCACGAGTTGCTGAAGATGAGGATGACCATATAATATACCCCTCTAGCTATCAAGGTCTATTCAGGTAAAATGTTTCCAAAATATTCATTTAACAGTAGTGCTTTATGTTCCTATTGTTGCGCATAATTAAGCACGTGTTAAGTTCAGGAAGCTAGTTCGATGCTCTTCAATGGCCATGAAAAACGCTCTTTTCTTGTCTTATTCAAACTTAATTCAGTGTATGTATCAATGAAAGAAGATAGCGATTTGAGATTAGGGCTGAACAGTCGAATTTGTAAAACAACACTGCATTTCGTCGATCAAGAATAACGCATTGGTCGGTTAATTCAAATAATTGGTGAAGATAAATTAAAACTTATCTTATGAGGTAGAGGGTACTGGGGCAAGGGGTACAAAGTGCGTCCTTATCCGTGATCAGTATGTTTTATTTTCCTCTAACAATTTAAACGCATGTTAATCCTTAGTACATCGGTCATAAACCTGTCTCTCTATGAATGGGGCCTATGTCCCTCTCTATCCAGTAATTATCCCTTTGTCCGCTTAATTTGTTACTGGGCTGCTCATAATTCACCTCTAATTTAGGACTTCGGTTTTGAAAATCAAAATATCGGAAGTAAAAGAAATAAATACCATAACTGCTAGGATGGTATTTATAAATGGAAAAAAAATTAACATCCTTTAACTTTTATTCTGATTCAAATGATTGGAAAATTGTGCCATCAGAAAATTATTATCCACCTTTCCGGAATTGCTGCTTTTGATAAAAATACATCAAACATTTAAAATAGCTAGCAAACAGTAATGCTGTAATTATATTCATAAGTTCGAGAAAAATTTCAATATCAAAAGTGGCCATTTAGTACATTTGAATGTCTCACTGATCCGTTCAATAACACAAATATTTCCATGCAGCTATCGACTTTATACCGAACACTTGGACCCAATTTACATGTTAAATCAAAACAATCAGAAACACTATTGATGGATAGAAAAAAAAATATCGTTAGGCGGTTGCACAGCATCGTATAATAATAGACTCTTTGATATGAATAGACTAAATATTTACTGTTATTTTAATAGTGTCACGTATTGATATTATTGTATTTGCTTAAATGAACAAAAATATAATCAAAATTATATTGAACAATAACACTGTATTTTTAACTGTTAATATTTGATACCATTAAAGAAGGGGAAAAAAGAAAACCATTAATTAGATCTTTTATTTTGTAGCAATGATGGAAACATGATTTACACGTAAACATAGAGAATATGAAATCCCACTTCTGACTGTATAAAAAAAAACCAGTTGTTTGGGAAAGACATTATCTCTATTAATACAGATTATCCGATTTTAGTTTTCATTAAAGACAACTGTTTGCGGTTTTCTACAGTTATTATTTAGTGTAAAGTGCAAGTTTTCTTTGCTGATATTTTCTTAATCAAAATGTAGTTTTCGTTTAAAAATGTGATATAATGTATAATTTAAAAAAATAATTGTCAAGTCTCACTAGCTGTAACGTTTCGTTTTTGATTTCAGACGGTATTTAGATGTACGCAATGCAAAGCTATAAATAGCTTGGTTTGTTGTATATGCGACTGGTACTAATAAATACAATTAACAGAAAGAAATATTATTTTGTTTTATCATCATGTCTAAAATATTATTTGGTGTTATCATCATGTCTAAAATATTCTTAAAAATATTAAATTTACAATTATGGCATTTTATTTATTGTATTAATAAAACTGTCAACATCCGCTGTGAATTATATTAATGTATTTAAAATATATGTATCTTAAAAGAACATCTTAACTATAAAATTTACTAATGTAATGAATTGTAGAAGACTTATAAAAATGAGTATCTTTGAGTAAAAACATAAAATGTTCTTTTTTTAAGCAATAAGTATTAAAAAAAATGTTTTTAATCGTAATGGATTTAAACACATTTGTGTAACATGATGAAGCCGATTTTTTTTTAATTTAGATTTATGATGTTACTCATATCTATGTTTTTAAAAATTATAAAAAGAATGGTAATAAATATCTGATTAAGATATTCAAACCACAAAAAGGTGAAGCTTCAAATAGGGCACTTGCCATCATTTGAATTTTACTATTTTCCCAAATCACTCGGTCTACGCTATGGAACTTATACCCTGTAAAAAATATGTTATAAAAAGGACTACTGACCTGCCAAGAATTTTACTGACACATCCATGAGAAACCCTGAGTTGCCGCGATATATCACAGGGCCGTACTCCTTGGTGAGCAAGTTCAACAATTCGTTGTCGCACAACATCAGGTAGTGGCCTTCCATTGACAAATACTCCTCCGAGTTGGTTTACTCCACCATGACCTATAATATTAAGTTAATTGTTATTTATAGTTAAAATATGGCATGGATAAATTATGAAGTTCGCGGATGTTTTAGTTAAATTTTGAAAACAAAACACAAGTCAAAACTGGCCTGAATGGAAATGGTACAAATGTTTAGTTTGATTCCAGGTGTATCAAAAATATGAAAAATTATTTGAAAATTAAAAGTATTTTTTCCAAACACTCATCTGAAAAACAAGATTGATATATGAAAGCTGAAAAAAATGTCAATAAAATGTTTCGTAATATTTTACCTGCAAAAGCATCGTAATTACCAGCGAATACATCATAAGTGTGGCGAGGGGGAAGCTGGTAGGTTAGATGGGAGGGTGGTCCATATGCCCCCGGCCACGTGTTTTGCATGGTTCGCTAATTAATAAACCGTCCGATAGTCAGGGTTGCGATATCTCTTCTGTTATGGGATATGTGTGTGAACCCAAACCCGGGTACCTGTTTAACACTACTATTGTTATTATTGTAGCGACCCTTCAACGCAATAGGTTTATTTTGAAGTGAGGGTTCAGTGAGCAATCCATGCGGTCTATAGATTCATTAGAAACGGAGACCAGTCAAGCGCACCGATCACTGTTGTGATCAGGCAAAGTCATTTCCAACTTAAATTGAATTTGAAGTCCATAAAACAATTCAAAACTTTAAATATGAGATAATTAGATTGTTCTCAAATAACTGATTGTTTCAAGTATAAATTCCACTTATATATATTTTTGTCTCACACGTTCCGGACGAAATGTCAAAGATAATTCTAATTGTTATTTTGTCAATTTTATTTTATACACCAACATTCAGATGGCTATGATCAGAAGATAATCATCCTTGTTATCAAAGAGACGGTAAAAAATATATATCTCAATTTGACATCATTATTAACAATCTGAATTTGTAATTTGAACATTTAACCTTTCTTCACTTTTATATACTGTTTAAACTTGCACATAGTCCTTATTCATATGTATGTTATTCAGGATTTGAATGAATCAAACAGGTTCAAGAATGCCACCCTCTTCTTGTCAATGCCCTTGTTCATTCATCTGACGCAACATCTACCAAATTAGGAAGTTTTATTAATTTCACGATTAAAAACATCATCAAACACCCAATAAAATATGTGTTAATCGATTCCCTGTGTTTAACAGGCTTTGTCCTCATTTCTTCATATACTGTCACATTGAATAATTAAAAAAAATGATGATAATATTATTTATTATTCTACTCGATGAACCTATAAAGATGAAAACATATCGTTGTTAGATATAATTTTTATAGGCAACAGTTGTCAAGGAGTGTGATAATTTCACGACTTCAACATACAAACATATCAATTCTTATTTGAAAAATAAAAACTCCTTTTTTAGTTATTTGAAACCTATTTTGGCTACTTACAAAAACTCTCCTGTTACAGACCGCTAATGTTTGGCGCCCACAGAGATATAATGTTATGTCCAGTAGGGTATGCCAATAGGTTTATAGATTTAAATATTCCTTTGAAGATTTCTGACCATCCACTAAATGTCAAATGAATAAATTATCACTTTTTCAGTTTACAATTTGGATAAAAATACAGGGATATATTTTAACAGACTGTCCGAGGCTTAAATTATTTAGTTATGTTTTGAGTCTGGCAGTAATTCGTATTTTAATCGACAGAGCATCATGGCGTGTAAACTTTTATTATGCTTGTTCTTATGTATTTCAATGATTACAATAATATTAGTTCATGTGCTTTGATCCGGCCACTGCACGCCGCTCGGATGTCATGATGTAAGGGAAGATGGTAGAGAGGTTCCGCACTATTACCAACTGTATACAAGTCGTGTGTACATTTTCATGTCGATATCAAACTAATTTTGTGCGCGATAGTCCGGAAAAGTTAATTTTACACCTCGAGGTAAAACAATCGTTAATCCAGGTAGAGATAAGTATTAAGGTTCAGTTGCTGCTCGGGACCTTTCGTCAAATATGCATGAAGTTAAAAGACCATGATGCATCAATCATCAATTTCACTAATATACATATAAAAGTACATAATGTTTATGCTCTTTAAACCTGTTACTTTCGTCAATATTTTTAACCAATAAATACCCCCATTTTTTCTTGATTATAATATTATTACAAGCCAAAGTTATTATTTCAATTTAAAAAAAATAAATATAATTGTTTATTTATCAATTTACAATTTTAAAATTTTTGATTCAGAATCAATGTTTATAAGAATCGCTATTTGTAAATATTAGGGTATTTTCTTGATGTTTAGGTATAATAAAGAATACATAAATTAAACAATTAACCCATTAAAGTGTAACTTCTAACTTACTCTTACAAGAATGATAAAAGTCCATCATATTTATATTTGGATTATGATATCGGTAAGCCGTGGATAAATCCATCATAATAATTAAAGAGTGGCACCTCGGGTCGGTGAACGTCACTGATCCGGATGGTCAGAAAACCGCACGAATTTCAACAGGTTAGTTAATATTGAGACTGTGGCTGTCAAGGGATGACTTGTTCCAACTCTGTCTCTTTTGTAAAAACGTTTCCTTTAATTTAAACAATTTATTGGAACTTTTTAAACTAAGTTTTTAACGAGTGTTATTTTATGACAAGAGTCATCGTCAAAAATAATGTATCATAAAATATCAAACTTCATTCGTAGTTTACAACATAATTCAAGCCTCATAAGCGATGTATCTAAAGATTCTATTTGACGCGGTTCATCGATCAAAGATTGTCCAGCCCTCTCAACCTTGGGACCAGCCCACCTGTAACATCGTAAGTCAACCGGAACACTCAGTCATTTGTCAGTTTTGTCATCTGTGTATTGAATCCTGACTGAAAAAATCAGGTGAGAGTCCCATAATGGAACAAAAGAACGGACAAAATAACCTCAAATTACCTTCTGAAATACAAACATTTTATTTATCTAAAGGTAAATGAAATGCGACATTAATTTTAGTACTAATCATTTATTGAAAAATAATGCTAATATTGACGAATGTAAAGTTGTGTTGCATCGAACAGGTGTATCTTCTAACAGATTCAGTTTAAGGGTTGTAACCACGAGACCTCCTATAAAACTTCCCAAACCAAACAGTAATTTCACACCTGAGCCAAAATATACCTCATATAACTCTTCGATGGATGACAAACTTTTCTTTTAATTATTATTTTTAAGTCATCCCGTAAAAATTATTTTTCAAAAAAAAAACAACCATTTTGCAATTACATGGGTGGAGGCGTTCAATAATTTGCAACAACTTGGTCATAGTTAGCATCAATTCTATATTTAATAAATACACGAATTTGGTGTTATTAGATGTATGTATGTCAGAGTTTATCATTTAAAATACAGCAAGTTCAGATCAAACAGATATTTTACTGCTTTGTTTGGCGAGCATAAATTACGAAGATACTGACACTGGAAATACCAGGTTTTTTTTGATAGAAAAAAATACACTCATCCCCTGAAAAATTGCAACCATTGGACGCCGCTCAGGCTCAATGTCAGGATATTAATTTCTTCGAGAAAAAAAACAAAGGGCGTACGAAAAAATATATAGTAATGCTTTTAACATTATATCTTAGAGGAAAGATAAATATAGCAACAGTTTCTATAACAAACAAAAAAAAACCGCATGGAATTTTGTGCGTCGAACGTGCAAAGTTTTTATTAAACTAAAAGTTTTAATGGAATTTAATCGTGCCACCTCCTTCTAGGTCACCCAGCCATCACCCCCAAAAAACTACATCATTTCTTATCTATATTGAAATTAGCATATGATAACCATAATAAAACTTACAAGATCTAATCATTCGAAATATTTGTTCTGAAGGAAGTAATCATGCAATAAGTGGATATTCCAAGAACCAAAGACCACAAGGCTTGCAAAAGAATAATTTCCTTAATACAAGTACTAAAGGAAGTAACACCAGAGAAGTATTTATTTTATTCATCTATCTACGGGAATTTACCTTGGTGTTAATACCATGCAAATGCCATATGCAGACTAGTCCAAGATATACGACTAAACTGAAATCGCGGGCACCTGTCTTGAAACATATTGAAGATTCTGCGCCCCCATACAAGATGTGATTTGGTCAGTGCTTATACACCCCAATAAAATTACAAAAACAAGCATCAAATTTGTGATTAGGTAAAAACAAAATATATCACTGTCTTGTGTAGTTTTAAAAATAAAAATATAGGTGAATACTTATGTTTTTGTATTGGATTAGATTAGAAAACAGCTAAAGTAAGTAAAAACAAAATCCACACAAAAAATGCAAAGAAGAATTTTGACAGCAAACAGAAAGGTTTAATATATAGAGAGCTATGCAAACTATATATGGTTTATTAGTACTTAGATCTTCATTGATTTTATATACAAAAGCTATGCTTTGAAAAATATTTCCCAAAGCAAACATAAAAAAGTATAATTGAGTTCAATAATACAGTGAACTTATTGACATTAAGGCTATAAAAAGACAATCATCATTCAGAAAATTTGAAAAAAAAGTCATAAAAACCATTAGTAATTCCATATATTTTGTTAATTCATAAATGATGCTATTTGAAAATGCCAACCTTATGAACATTACTTTTAATTCAAAAATAAAAAGTCTCGGAAATTTAGAGTTGGAACGCCTTTGATTTATGTTCTTTAATTGACAACAATTCTAAGGTCATAATTTCAATTTTCAAAGATATTCGGAAGCTGTATCAGGGATGCTTGCTTTTTTCCAAAGCAGAAACAATGCATAAATATTGTATTGGTACCGGAATGTATAATTAGTACATATTAAGGAAGACCATGACGTCTGAGGTCGTTTACCATGTTGATTTTTTTATGATATATCGATCTTATAACGATAAGTTGGAACTAAAGGAAAGCGTAACACATAGGTAATTTGTCGCCATTAATTTTTCAAACAATAAAATAAACCTGTACGACTTCCTAATCTAGTAATGAGTCTATTTCAAGTTTTCCTTTGATGATATGGTCGTTAATAGAAATTGTGAATAATTGAAGACACAATTTGTGTGCAAGTCACTGAGACAAATAGTTTTTCTTTTTAGAAAATTATTATTATTCCACTTAAAAGATGTAGTCCATAAGAAGGAATTAAACAAAAGTGTCTGTCCATCCGTGAGACAACCAATCAAATTCCATGCAAGAAATCCTGAATTTACCACCTGTGATAACATGGAAAACGAGGCTAAAAGTGAATTTCTTTGAACAAAAAATTGAGCGATAAATACAGATAATTAAACACAAAACACAATTTTAAAGCATACAACACCCTGGACAATCCATATCATATTAGGTTCTCGACATGTGGTTAACATGGACAAAAAGACATGTAACACGTGTTCTTCAAATCGATGGGAACAGATTATTAATCTACTTCAACTTTTATTTTACTATCAAAATTTCATTGAAATTAATCATAAATATTAAACACTATTTAACATATCAATCAGACAGACTAAGACTACGAATTCCAGAAAATCAAAATTAAAATTTGCATCGACCACATGTGTTACTCTCGCCATTTTTTTATCAGACTACTGGAATTTCGTCTGCTACAAGGCAGCAAAGTAATCACGAGAAAGTGCGGGTTTCTTAAAATAAAATACGAAGTTGGTACTCCATACAAGGCAATTATTTCTCACATTTTCTGTACACTCTTTCATTCTGATATATTTTAGCCTTAGTTATAAGATTTTGTCTTATCTGAGTGTTTGCCTAAAAATGTATAGTAATGCGATGAAAAGAAACATGTGGTTTTCCTCAATGACAGCAACTGAACGACAAAATCATTGAATCGACATCAACAATAAACATGTGTCTCTATATAACAGGGTAAGCTCTTTATGTTCCCAAGTCTAAAACAAAGATCTGGTATCTAGGTAAAATTCTCCATATACCAAAATCCTTACAGATATGACAAAATTCTTTATGATATCATGAGGTTTCATTTTACAGTATTTTTTAAAGGTTTCAAAGCTTCGATTATGTGCAGTTTTTTAATAACATATGAACTAGTTTATTTGTACTTAGTTAAGTTTATATGTTTATATTAACTTAGTTTATATATCCTTTTTTTTTCGTTTGCGTTTTTTTTTTTAAATTTAAACAAACATCAGGATGTTGGTTTTGTGTTTTGAATTGTTTCACATTTCGTCATGCTGGGGTCTTTTACAGTTTACTATATAGTAAGAGTATTGCTCCTTGTTGAATGTAAATACAGTGCCCTACCGTTGTACATATTCTCGTCCTTTGGTCTTTGATTGATAAAGTTGTTTCATTGACAATCTACTTCATCTTCATGTTTGACCTTATTTTTACAGTAACAACACAAGTTGTTTGGCAATTTAAGACATATTGCCTTGTTCAATCTTATTTAAAACAAAACGAAATGAAATGAATAAATGGAATTGACTACTGAGTCCCTTAATGCTTAGAAAGTGAGGTCACATTTCATTATTCAATTGATATAAAAAAAAATAAATGTTGTATGGTTGCCAATGTGACAAATCTCTACAAGAGACCAAAATGACACGGAAATTAACAACTCCAGGTCACCGTACGGCCTTCAACAATGAGCAAAACCTATACCACATACTCGGCTATAAAAGGCCCCGAAATGTCAATGTAAAACAATTCAAACGAGAGAAAAAAACAACGCCCTTATTTATGTTCAAAATATATAATAAACGTAAAACAAATACGCAGAACATAAAATAGCAACACACGACAGTTGTATATACAGTGTAACATAGCTAGCTAGTACAACACACGACAGTTGTATATACAGTGTAACATAGCTAGCTAATACAACACACGACAGTTGTATATACAGTGTAACATAGCTAGCTAGTACAACACACGACAGTTGTATATACAGTGTAACATAGCTAGCTAGTACAACAATTTTATGAAGCTAAAATATTCTTGACTGGTCGAGCTGTTCACCTCATATAATTAGTGCAGTTATTTATACCTATCAAGACCTGCTCAGCCATAGACTTAAAAAGAAAAGCCAATTTATTACATCTTTAATGCTATACATGTGATAGTCTAAACGGACCGTCCAAAAATCTTTTTAAGGTTGCCAGTATATGGCATATTATTCACGAATGTCAGTCCGTATATGGCGTACTAGTATACATAACCCCTTCGTTATATCATCATTTTAACAGCTAACTTTACCACTAAAAAATTCATCTTTTTAAGTTATTATAGCCATTATATCTCCTATGCCAATGTAATTAAAACTGTTGCAAGTTTGGAAATTGGATTCCCCATTTTCTTTAGTTATCCTTAACGAAACGGGAGTCATAAATCTAAAATCGTCTTAATCAAAAGGGAGCATGCATTCATAAAGCAAAACGCAATGTAAAAACTTAGAAAATTTCAAATATATTACAAATAACTTATCGCAAGACAGGGTCGGACGATGAAACAGGCGGGCAATGGCATACACGCTGTCAGTTCTCAGTTTGGATGAAATTATATTTTTTTTCGCCATTCCATCGGCAAACTTCGTCTTTTTGTAGTTCCATATTTTTACGGAATTAAAAAATACGCGGCATCTTAAGAGTAATATGTATCGAAGTGTATATGTTTTAATAATATCTGGTAAACATGTTCACTGATATCTAAAGAAGATAAATATATGCATTTTTTTTTTTATTCTATCTCGTCTATTTGTAAAATTTTGCACTTTAATCACTTAAATTTTTTATCTCTAGAAGTTCCATTAAAGTCTAATCATTTCGGGAGAGGGTCTTGTGCTTAGAAAATTAGTAAATTCAAAAGCAACGATTTTTTAAATGTGTTATTTCAAAAACTCTTTAGACGAAGGGTCAGTACTTTGTGAGCCAACCTGATATTTCGTCAAATGAATTAGTAGGCTGGAAGCAAAAGGTGTCACTGTGTACATCCAAAAGGTGTGACTGTCTGTTAGCTCAATAGTTCCATTGTCAGCTTGTTTTATGTTCATTAATCTCAGAGTTTAAAAGACCCAAATATTTGCAAATCAAAGAGGTCTAGTAGGTTTTTTTTATCAAGAGACTCATAGTCAGCAAGTCGGGACGTCCAAGGTGACAAATACGTGCATGGGCAAAGGAGAGTAGCAGTCAGTACACCCAAGTGTTCTATTAAGTCTGTGAGTCAAATTGGTCAAGTATTAGGCTGGAGGCCATCCAAAGTATTAGGCTGGAGGCCATCCAATGTCTTTATGGTTTTGTAGTCCATGAGATTTAGTAGTCTATAAATGCATGGGCTACAGTAGTCTGTAGGTCCAAGGGATCAAGCATGGAGTCATCACAATAATATTGTTGCACATCTATGTGTATCATTGATTTGCGTTTGTGTCTTATGTTATATTTGATTATTCCGTGGTTAAATGTTTGAACGCAACCTATTTCAAATTATGTTAATTCAATGGCTGTGTTACTTATGATGGGGTTCGCGTTTCTTAATCGCCAGTTATCTATGTTGGGGTTTGTATATGTACCGTTGGTTGTCTTTTCGTCCTTTTCGGTTATTTGTCATGGTGTTGTCATCTTGTTTACGAGATAACTTTGAATGTCACTTTGGTATCTGTCGCCTAACTTTTCTATCAGAATATTTGTTTATATGTATGTCCGGCACTTCGAAACAGACTTTATCTTTTATGATTCTTCGATTCCAATATGATTAGAAACAATGGATTTCCCTCTTCGCAAAAATAAGGAAACGTTGTTAAATGTTGCAGTTTTTTGTTTACCCTTAAATTTATCAAACATTGAATAAATATAGATTTAAAAAAGTAGTTAACTCCTTGTTGAATATTTACACGTTTTCTGCTATTTTTATGATTATTATAATATAATTATAATACCTAAGACTTATTATTATTGATGTTGTTTATGTTATTTTATATTGTTGTCGTTTTATGTTTTTTTTTTTTTCTTAATTCATGTTTCATTATCAGTTTAACTATTATAATTAAAAATTTATATTTTTATTTCATGTATTACTTTAGTTTATTTCACATTTCTCATTTGATGCAATGCTTATTCCTATTACATTCCCAACAAAAACACACACGTAATTGTAGAAATATAAAATTCAAAATTGTCTACATCAACATATTTCGCCTTCACCTGTTAGCCACTTTACCAAAGATCATTTCCCAAATTGTAACAGTAAAGATATATTCACCCCCCCCCCTCCCCCCTTCCACCTTATTTGTTTTGCCATTAATTTATTAATTCAAACTGGGGAATAATTAACACGTTAATTTGTTATTCCCAATGAAACAGATCATTTGCGCTAGTCTGTCATCTTCTTTCTTGAGGGAAAATATTACATGGAGATAAAAGTCTTCAGGTTACAAAAATGTCACGGCAAGTGATAATAGTAGCACAAAATTGGACGTGCACTTGTTCCTAATATCTTGTCCTATTAAACATCGTCACGCCAATTTTCACTCCTTCTTTTACTCATCCCTCAAAGACCTTAATTGACCCAGATCAGATAACTCTTATCATTTAATCTGCTTTTAAACTGTCGTTTTCCTTTTCACTACATCTCAAATTTGCATAAAGAGACGATAAAAACATAAGGGTGCAAAGAATTTTTATGTAAATATATGTTTTAATACCTACAAGTGTTAAACTGTTATTTGTTAAATGTTTGTGTCAATGGTACAAGTTGTCATATGTCAACTACTGACTCGGAAGCCATTTTTTTGTTTTTTAAACATTAAAAAATTAAATTAATTTATTCAAAAAACCTCCATAAGTTAATCAATTAATAAGTCTTATTGTGGTAAGTTGCTAGATATTTTGATGCTTGATAATATGAAAATATTCCGAAACGTCATTAAGCTATGTCTACTTTTGGGATGGACTTCCGAGATGGACATATCCGTCATTTATCAGTCTTTTATTCTTTTTGTGAAAATTTTGATGAATGAAGTAAAAACAGAGGTCAGACAATGAAAACATTTGTAAATGGTTTAACAACTTGTAAATCATTGTCGTTCGTTTTATTGTAACATTTATTAATATTATCATACTTATATATGGCAACATTTATTAATATTTCTGTCCCTTGTTTACTGAGTATCTAGAGATAAAAGACAATTGGAATTTATGATTTCTAGTGATAATTTTATGAACACGTAAACTTCCTATTAAAACAATTTTTTTCTGATTTCAATAACAGTAATCTGGAGTAATGAATTGTTATTTTATGTGGGATTATTAAAAAGTACTATCAAAATTTATATCGTTAGGGACACGAATTCGTCCCGTATTTAAATAATTAAATGTTTGTGTTAATGGTACAAATTTGTATTGCTAATAAAAGTGTTTCTGTGCCACGTACATTTATTTGTATTTTATATAAAAATATAAATTGTTTGATGTGGGGCAGATAACACTATACATTAAAACTTTTTGTCGGCTTTTTCAAAGTTCAAAGGAGAAAAAAAGTGATTTTACTTCTCAAGCCCTCTGGCGTTGATGATAATCAATGAACGATGAGCGAGATCTATCAAGAAAAAAACGTTTTCCTTTCCCTACAAAGAATTTTTCCATCATGTTAAAAAAAAATTGTAATAAATTTCAGGGCAATATATTTCGTATCGTAAATAACCGCCAGACACAAATGTTTCCTTTATTTCCTAGATTTCAAACCAAAATTAAGATGTATGACACATATTTGCAATGAAACATTGTTTTTATCAATCATCTCAAGAAATTTGTCACAGAAAAATCTTTTACTTGTCTTTTGATACGTAAGATATGTTTTTCTCATTGCACTGCAAAGTAGACATAAATTTATGGTAATTTCTACAATACACAGCAACATCCCTTGATCCAGCGGTTGATATTTCTGATATGATCTAAATGTATAATGCAGACTTGTTATTTCTTCCTGTTTAGATTGCAAACTACCACAGAGAAACAAAATAAATCTTCCAAGCAAAATTATCTTTATCGAAGGTGTTACAGAAAGTTTTAATATTATTATTTTTTTAAATTGCACTTTTCATTTTTCAAAAAAAAGAATGACAAAACTTAAATATTTTTTTCTCTCTGAGATTTTTTAAGTGTTTTATTTAATTTTTTACAATTATAAAAAAAAGTTAAATTCCTAGCTCAATTATGTAGGGAATTTCGTTAATTTACAGAATTTAAATTGTTGGTTTTTAAAAGGAATGATTTTTATCTTTTCCAGATGAAAATAGAACAGGAAATTTATTTTTTTTTAATAACACTACAGTAAATATTTAAATTACTACTAACAATAAAATTTACTGTTTAAAGACATAAATGTTACCTTTTATTCGAGTTGGTTTTCTGTTGAAAAATGCATTACATCCGCCGTGTTGAAAAGCGTAATGTCCATAATTTGGCGAAACGGAACTAAATCTGCAGGCCGAATTTGACACCACTGGGCCTACCCCTTGGTAAGAACAGGGGTTGCTGAAGTCACAATAAGGCCCTTGTTTATAAGTGGGCTGGTACGGGTACGGCATAGAATCACCTAAGTATATCATTTTCCGCTTTGTTCTTATTAACACAAATGAGTTCAAAACACTGTGAAGTATATTAATATCGCTAACCGATGTTAATTAGTTAAAAAGTAAAGGAATTTTCTTCCAGAAACGAAAGTTGTAAGAGCAGCAATGAAGTGAATAGAAATGTAACATCAATACATCCCGGTGTCAGATCGTTTAATAAATAAGTTCCATTCGCATCCTTTCGCCTAATCGGGCTCATTCATATTCAAAACGTTATCCGTAACGAATGCACAAGCTCTCCTCCTAAGAAGATTCCGTCCTCACACACAAAGATAAAGGGATCGCATGCAAATCGGCAAAATGACATTCACTATCTGTGATGCGTTCAAATAAACACGATTGTTAACAAAGTGGGCGAGAACAATTTTTACAAGACACTTGTTTTACTGCTAATAATTTTTTGTGATCTTGTCAAAAAATGGTCAGACACGCGCCTCATAGTAACCTTTTACCGTTAAACTGTTCACTCTGATGGTTACGGAGTAACGCCTGTGAATCGCATTAAAACTGATTTCATCAACAAAATCGTAATAGCATCACACACAAATAATTTTTTTTTCTAATCGGGTTTCTCTTCACTCGTTCCAGCATCCGATCCGTGTATTATAATAGACAATATTTTGAATTGCTCTTGCTATTAATATTATTGGGAGATGATATTGACTAATCCAGGAAAACACAAAGATGGAACCTCAATTTGTTTTTTAAGAAATATCTTAAATATATAGAAAAGGAATAATTTGGAAAAATGATTACTTTTCCTAATCTTGTCCAGATACCTGCGTGGGAAAGCGAATTGAATATCTAAATGTAAATTTATTCCTCAGCATGACTTTAGATCAGATGAAAGCATTTTTTACCTTACCCGTGGGTCTTTCTTCATAATCGTTATTCTCTTATTAATCTTAATGAGACAATCAAAGACCAATTGCTTGTCTTTATCTAGCGAAGATCCAGACGTAGTTTTCTTTAAGATGTATAACGTTAGAGATAAGATGAGTTTTAATTAATATAAACGTTTCATTATCTCTCTGTTAATTGCCAAGACTTCATTATCGTATAACCAATTTATGCAGGGATGGTGCATATTTTAATATTTTACACACAATGACATATAAACAAGTGTTAGAAAATTCCTCTACCAGAACGCAAAAAGTTAAATAAAAAATACCAGAAAGATAAAACTATTATTTTTCTGAATACATGCAAGTTAATGTAACAAATGTTTTGTAAAAAAATCACCCAATTCGTCATGCAAGGATTGCATAAAATCACCAAAGTTCAGTGCATAAATGGAGCCATTAAACACTTCAGTTGTTGGGTGGTGGGTACATACAATTCTATTTTTTTTTTTAAATTCTTTTTAAAAACATTTATGCATTATATAACGTCTTGTACTGAATCCCCTAAATTTAATGTTATTCGAACCTTAATTAAACTAGTTTCTTAGTTAAATGATTCAGTTTACCAGCAATTTGAAGAATGGTTAAATAAATAAAAGTAAAAGGAAGACTGATTAAATTTAAAGTCCAACAAGAATTCTGTTATTTTGCCATGTGTTAACAACAAATCTAAATATAGGGGCATGTTTTAATCAAAGTTTGGTTTTATTTCAAACCGTTACATTTGTAATGAGGTGTCCATTACAGATTATTAGGTTTGTTGTAAAATATCTGGGCATTAAGGCGAAAATTTTGCTTTTGCTCCCATTAAATTCTCACCTCGCGCGACAGATTTGATAAGTGCAACGAACCGCACCGCCGATTGCAGTAATTACATTATTTTCTGCTTTGCAAGTACTTGATTAATGTTTGAAAAATTATCTGAAAATTTTACTAATGTTGTGGACTTAACGATCTAATGCAGCAATTTGATTCTTTAAAATCTGCATAATATTTCTCATATTTTAATGTTTTTAACGAACTAACGTTTTAGTGACTTAATGATCTCAATGGTTTAAATTTCGAATATTTGATGTTTGTTTTTATTTCTAAATTCATAAAAGAACTACTTTTTCAATAAAATTGTTTTTCGGGTATGTATTTATTGAAGTCGTTTATCATCTGGTAGTATTTTAATTAAAACACATGTATTGATCTGAGGCAATTTGTAGTTAATGGCATACTTGATAATTTTAAGTATTTTAAAATGACTTTTAATATCAACATTTCTGCTTCACTAACTAGCATTGCAAGATGTTTTAAGAAACAGTTTTCAATTAAAAAACTCTTAAAAATGAAGCAATTTTAAATCTGAAGAACATTATTTGTAAATAAAGTTTGTAGCAAAGAAATGCATTATTTTTTTTTTTAGATAGGAATGGTGTGTTTCACATATGGCATGCACTGTACATGTATTGCTAGGTGTGTGCGTAAAGGAGGGGGTAAACAAATCGTTAAAGTATTAAATAATAATAAACAAATTTCACATACCAAAAACGCTATCTTCACCGAATTCTAAAATGAAAATTTTCAAATTAAAAATCATGCATCATTTAAATGATGAATATTAAATACACATAAAATTGTAACATAAATCTGTATGACAGGGAAAGTTGTTTCTTTTTACATGTTTAAATTTCACAATGGACAAATTTATTACATCAAATATATATTTTTTGCTGTTCTCGCATGAAATATTTGCAATAAAAGTGGGTTGCAACCTTTTAGACATGATTAACATAACATAAACACAAACAAATTGGTTATCAACTGACGGCTTAAAGACTCCGCCTCTGTATCCGCCCACATATGACAAAGGCGGAGTTAACTGTATATTGAGTATGAATACGATAATTGGTCGAAAACAAAGTCAAAGGTTTATATATCACATATTCATGACAGATTGTGGGCACTCAATAAAAATGAAACATCTCATTTGTGATATATAAAAAAATATCATACATTCATTATTTACTTGATAGTTTAAAAAATAAAGTAACAAAGATCGAGGCGGTAAAAATAAACAAAATAGAATATGAGAACCAAAAAACATAAGAAAATAATTAAATATTTGGAAATTAAAAATAAGCTACAACAAAACAACAAAATATGAAAACTCGTATTAAATTATTTTCATTGACTATTCTTTAACAAATCCGAAAATACGAAGTAATTGAGATTTGGAATCCGAAACCACAGGATAGGACACAGTCACGCGATATCGCAGTCATTTAGTGTATACCGGATCTAACCCTGGGTCAATTTTCTAGTGGTATGTCAATAAATGCAAAATGGTCATATTGTTTCATTCAAATAGTTTCAAATAATAAGATTTGATCAATAATGTTATTCTGAAATTAATAAATAATCTTTTTAAAAACAATATTAGTCATTGTGAAATAAGTCAAAATGTCTATTTATCTAAAATAAAATTTCAGTGCCACCCGCAATAGATCTTAATATTTTAAATGCGAAGATGTATTTGAAGCAACCACAAAAATTATCAGATTTAAAACTCGGAAAAATGGAATATAAGCTGCATCACCAACCTTTTTCTTTCGATAACACATGCCAATGATTTCAAAGTGAACAAATTTCCACCTGCCCTTCTTTTAATGAAAAACATTTGGGGTGGGGCACATACATTTCAAAAATATTCATAGTCCTATATGTAACAAAGAGAAATTTGCGAGCTTATAAATTTGACCTTTATTTTGTACGAAAAGGATTCACATTTACAATTGGAAAAAGAGAGAGAAAGGGGGGGGGGGTTTACACAAAAACTCGTACAAGCAGTATCATAATGCGAGGAAGAGATTTGACAAAGAGGGAATTTTATTGAATCTAGTACACCTTTAACAATTTGAAAATATACAAAATATATACCGTATGAAATATTTCTTGCACATGCTTAAAATTCAACTGACAGACACAATATATTTACACTGCGTTTTTCACAAGTTAAAATCATAAAAAAGAATGAGGTATAGCATGATATGTCACTTTTATCATAATCATGTACATTTCTTGTAAATAGAAAGATTAAAAAACAGATTTTCAAATAAATCTGCGTCTGCCTATTTAATTCATGAGAATTTGTATTTTTGAGTTCTTCTATCATTTTACTGCCCACCCATACACGTAGAGGTTTATCGGAGGTTTATATTTCTTCAACTTCACTCTATGTGGTCAAAATTAAAGTCATGATGTATCGTTTTTCAGAAGATTTTTATGTTTATATTTTGGATACATAAAAGCTCGAGGCGACACATTAGAATCTGATGAAAATATCTGTAACAAAGACAGTCGTATTCCATTAAAATTTGACAGGATCATGCTGTGTATGTTTCTGCCAAAAGAAAATCTCGCTTTATGATATAAATATGGTCTTTATCGAAATATAAAATCTTTTTTAATGCAGTCAAAATTGATAATCAGAGTTGATTAAAATGCTGTTAACGCCTTTTGTGGTGGGATTTTACATTTTATAGCACTTTACAAAATTTACAAAAACCCGCATGTGAAAGATTTTATTTTCAATGATATAATTAAATATTCATAACATGTTCTCACATAATTTAACAGCTAAACAACTGCTCAGGGAGTTGTCCTTCTTTGGACGGTTTAATACACCCAGAAAAAAAGACTAGAAAGACCAAATAACTATCACAATGATTCAAAATCATTACACATTTGCCATAGATTGAAAATGTATTTCTTTTCTCTGGTAAAACTAAGGATATAAGACTGCGCGACAAAAGAATGCACGTACTAAGATCTTTTCCCCTGTAAAATACAAGTTAACAGAGAAAATTGATATACGAGATGTGTATCAAGAGCCATGTGCAAATAATATTTCAATTGAATAAACAAAGAGAAAGACAAACAACTTCATACACAACATGTAAGTATAATGCAAGGTGAATAATTTTGGAGCCGATTACCTTGTACAAAGGTTTAAGAACTTAATTATTCATCAAAATGAGTGACGAAGTGATAGATGTACAGGACATCTGACAGACCCCCCGGGCAACAATATAACCTCAATCCATATACTTATATTTATCATTACATGTTATTTATAGTTGTGTATTACATTCATTAAAAACTGCCATAATAATCTTTAATATTAGTTACTGATATAATATAACACGTATAGAAAATGTTCACTTTTAAAACAAAACTCAAAATTTCAAAGTTTTCACATTTGAGCCCATCTTATACCACTTCCTGTTTCTTTAAACTGATCCCTTGTATGGCTAACTACGACCCTTTCATGAGAGAGCTGGGGCAGGTTTAAGTACATGTGTACACGTTGTCTTCTAACGGGGAATCAGCTTGTCATACAAGGACAAGATAATAAGCTTTTGAATCTCCGTATAGAAATGCTCCAAGGTGTTCTGAAAACTAGTTCAAAGCAGAAATATTTGATTGAAACTATAAAATATAAGTAAATCATCCGACAGAATTGGATTCCGCCCAAAGATCTATACAATAAAAGTGTGTACCGCCACAACTGAATAGTAGAGAACAAACAAAGGATGCACTGGCGTAGCTATTGATATAAGAAAACTAGTAATATACAGCAGAAAAAGGACAAACGTAATCATTTTAGATCTTTTAAAGATGAAGACAAAAATATACCCAGATTATTGGTTATGTCACATGGACGTCAAATCGGCACGTAACTGACCGGTACTTTGCCAATGATAGAAAGACATGCAAGTTCTAGTCGTGCAAAGTCAGTTACAATGTAAAACATGTTGAATGGTAAGGCATACATTATTGTTGTTGGGCAACTTTTTTAGAAGATACAATTGACCTATCAAGTGTTTTACAAATTCAATTATCAAACGTCTAGTTGTAAGAAAATGTGTTCTATTAGACGAAGAATCGGGTATACAAATACAGGACGTTGGCCTTCTTCAAATAAAAATAAGAGGATGTGGTATGATTACCAGTGAGACAACTCGCCACCAGAGACCAAAATGACGTAGAAGTTCAAACAGCTATAGGTCACCCTATGGCCTTCAAGAATGAGCAAAATCCATATAATTCAAGTTTAGACACCAATCATCGTTCAATTATGTAACATGGGTAGGAGATCTTTATTATCCATGTATATATTATAATGCACCAAAACACCACCCTTCACATAAAACGGAATTATATAGTGTCTAATCCGCTTACGTTTTAACACCTAGTGATACCTTAATTAAAACTACTGGGGTACTATTGATAACTCATATCGATCCATTTTCTAAAGTATAATACAGTTTTAGTTTTGTCAAGCAGTATTTAATAATTTACTAAGTAGATTTCTAACTTTTCGATTATTTCATACACAAAGTTTCAAATCCGGTGCTGTTTTTCTGAAAAACAACATCTCTCTCAAACAGATTTGATTGTTGAAAGATATCATACAATCTAACGTGTTGATTAATTTTCTTCTCTTTGTCATTTTCTCACGATTCCCTCTGACAGAGGCTTTGTTTTTTAATACTCTTTTCAAAAAAAATATCCGGTAAAGAGAATTGAACGTCAAATACGTCATCGCGTTTACTTCTACTTCAATGAAACACACCATATGGTAACAGAAATATACCAAATGTATGTTAAAGTGCATGCTTAACAATACCAGGACTGGAGAACCAATTGTAATGGCTGATATCTTCTTATTTGAACTCTTGTGGTAAGTCGTCTCATTGGAAATCGTACCACATCTCCTTACTAGTATTTCTTTATGGAGAATCAAATTATAATGACATTTTAAAGTACAATATCTTAGAAAGCTTTTCAATGAATTCAAAAGGTATGTCAGCTTATAACATTTTCTTTAGATATTGAGCTATTGGGACTCTCTGAATATTTTAGACAAAGCATGTATAAGATATTAAACGAGAAATACTTCTGCTTATCTCCATTCTTTTTCACAAGTTTTTCTCAGTCGTATAAACTTGACCATTATCGGAATATTTGATTATGTCCACTTGTCAGAGACACAGCCAAAAAAATTTTTGGAACTGTTTCTTTTTTCGTTAACTTTGTGACTATGTTATTGTCAATTTTACGATATATGGCTTTTGCTTGTATATCCTTCCTCTTTTCGTATCGAAAGAGTTATTGAAAAGGCTATATAACATAAAAATAAGATGTGCATGGTATGATTGTCACAAACACTATTTCTTCAATATTTGATAGCAACTATGGATAAGCATTATCTTTCAAGTCAATATCTTTCAAGTCAATAGAAGTATAAAACCATTGATTTTTTATTTCAATTTCAGGAGACCATTAAAATCATCTTATTTTAACTATACACAAATAGCAAGTACGATATACTAAAAAAATCAAAATGATCTCAGCTACTACTAGTCAAAGGGCATTAACTCTTGAAAACCAATATACAGATTTAACTATTGGAAATACAAGCTATTTAAATCAATTGTGCAACGAGTACCAATATTTGTTTACAATAGGATTGTGGTGGAGTGTGAAATGTCTGTATAATCCGCGAATCATTTGTAAATAACCACCGACTACTCATGCAACAAGTTAACATGGCCTTGAGTAACCTGTCGAACAAGCGAAGCAATGAGTGAACATGGCCTTCAACATACAGTTATTTGTATAATATCTAGACCTTTTACGCTTAGCAGTGCGCAAACCATAACAAACTCTGCGTTTCCTTGTACCGCTGGCTGACTCAGATTCTTTGACGAAGAGTTCAATAACTTGAACAATGTAAACATATATATTGTACAAATATATGTTCTTCTACAGGTGGTTTTAACAAGTAGGACATGCATATGTGTATATAAGTTCAGATGTTTGTAAAATCGAATGTTGTTTGAAATTATGTTAATGAACACGTCATTGTAATGTAAAATATAATTTGATTTACATTTTCATTCAGTAAAGAACCATATCACCATTTCAAGTATTCCAAAATCCAAAATTCCCAAAGGTATGGAAGTAAGATACAAAATACATAATTTATTAAAAAAGAGTTCGTATACATAATCTTTAATTTCTTAAAGATAGGCAAAAGATACCAAAGGGACATTCAAACTGAGTCGAATACAAACTAACAACGCCTTGGCAAAAGAAGGGAAAATACCAAAAGACAAACAACACCACAAATCCACAACATAGAAAACAAAATACTGAGCAACATGAACCCAACCAAAACCGGGAGAAAAAAGTATACAATCTAAAAAATATCCAAGAAACTGCTAAAACCCACGTGTCATAGACCAACTGTGAGCAAAAACTGTACTTTTATATTTGAAGTTTAAGTCAATACAGAGGTACATAAGGGGTATAAAATTCCAAAGACCTAAACATTATTTACTGATCCCATTCTTTTCTTGAAACGACAGAGTTTTGTTATAAAAAAAAACACACACACACACACACACACACACACACACACACACACACACACACACACACAGAAAAACCCCTTGCCACCAAATACTACCCCTGAACTGTATACACTTTATATTGTTTACTGAAAATACAGATCACATTACGATAGATTTTTACCTGTTAGTTATAAAAACATATTTAAAAATATTCGTGACTTTATTGTTCAGTTAAAACATGGTATCAAATATCGGTTTTAAATTCAGAAATATAATAATGGAACTGTTTGTTCAAACTCTCAAGGACGAATGACAGGTATTAAAACTTTATAAAATAAACAGGGGTATATAATAATGGGTAATTGGCACAAATCCTCTACTTAGTAGGAACATTGTTAAAATTTAAATATAATTCCTCATCAGAAAGGTTACACCATGAAATGCATAACAATTCATACATATTTTGACCAACTTGTATTTTTGGGTAGCTACTTTACATTGACCTTTTACATTGACCTTTTTCCCACAACCCCTGTAATCCTCGTAGGTATATTTTCCCCCAATTTTGGGATGTGATGAAAGCTTTTTGTACAATTTATCCAAATAGTTTTCTTTGTATAGAAAAAAAATTCACGGTGAAGCATATCTTGATATTTAAAACACTTTCTAATTCTCTTGAATAAACATCTCCCTTTTAATTCATAGTATCTATACTTCAGTCACATATTTAATCAACATTCAAACCTCTGCGCTATTCTTAGATGGGATCATAGAGATAAATGTGGAAAGAAATATGAATTAAAAAAAATCTTACCTAAGGAACAAATCATTGCAATTTTCTCCGTGTTAATTTTAGTAATTCATTGTTTTATCTACATTTTTTTCCCCTAACATATATTATATAGATACAAAAAAGTGACCCGTCAGTATCAATCACACTTGCCAAGATAATAGCGATCCATCTAAAAATAAGAACAATAACTAGACAGAACTGAGCTTGAAAACTAAGGTGTGTTTCGATACATCACGAATTCACCTATTTACTTATAATAGCTGAAAGTTAAACGATGAACTACGTCAGACAACAAAGACAAATTAAAAGAAACTTAATCAAAAGTGCGTGCTATATTCAATAAAAATAATTAAGCTACTCAGTTGTTAAAATATCACAACAAAATTTGCAGTTTTCTATACAAAAATATCGGCGGAGTTTTTAAATAGCTATCCTGTTCACTTTTACGTTTTGAAGGCATGCACTAAATGAAACTGATCTATACCAAAAGAAAAATTGACAGTGTCACCTCAGGTGGTAAAAAGGCTAATACCTGTTGCCATGGCAACATGGCAGGTAAATTCGTTGTGAAACAAACTAATGAATACAAACAGTTTGAAAGTGATTTTCGCACACATACATTTATTCTTGTCAGCTTGGATGAATAAGACCACGTCGAGTTATCGACTTTGCTTTTCTGCTCCAGTAATTAAAATTTGTAATTTCAATCTAGAAGCGTAATGGTGGGTTAGTCAATTTTATAGGAAAAATACTTCCTTTTCAGTCAGTTGAAAGAGTTTTAAAGGTGGATTTTCTTTTTGAAAGCAGGGTAGAAAATCTGCTTATCACAGCGATAGAAAACGAACAGGATTATCCTGACGGGAAAGGTGAAACGCAACTAAAAATGGATTCCGATTTGGTTCCATTTTGTTTCTGTAAAGAAACTGAAATACTCGTATCAAACCTTAAATGGAAAAAATTAATCAAACTGTAATCCCTGTTATATTTCAAATGAAATTCGAAAGAAAGAAAGCCAAAAAAGAATTTTGAAAAAAAATGTGAACGAACGAAAAACAATCAAAGTTAACCACGGTCCAAATAAATTCCGGAGTTTAAGCTGCACTGTGGTTTTAAATAAGTACATATCTAATCCGCTACAGACCTTGTCCTATGTCAAGGTTAATATACCAATCACAATGATCAATGTATAAATATTTTCATTCAAGAAAATTGCCGTTTGTCGGTCTGCTAGTCATGAGCGTCTGTAGCCATGAGTTGAGATATGCAAAAATAGCACATGTTATACCTGAACGCCTCGAAATACTACAAAACTACTCTAATGGAAAAGAGACAAGTCACTCACTGTTTAAACTTAGAATTTGCTTTGTTGACTGAAAGTATTCAACAATATATAAAAGAGAAAAATATAGAGACCAGCACTTGTAGGATTTTAATATCAAATCGATCGTTTGAAAGAGAGGAGAAAAACCAACAACACAAACACTATACAAATAGAACAACAAGACGTTGTATAACTTCGTTATTGAAAAATAAAAAGGTATAAAAGTACAGGTCAACATGTTCCCTTGCACAAAAACAGAAGACAAGAGTGAGGAAAACAAACAATGAGTAACAAAATGGAAGCCAGTTAAATGTAAATAATTCAGTAAATAATGTGGGTCATAGGAAGTATCGACTTTGAAAAAAAAATCAAATTATCGACCAAAGCGCTATCGAATCTGAGATCTTTTGTGCTGTATGTGTGATATTCTTTATTCAAGTTTTAGGCTTAAGAAGGTTATGAAAGAACACCGAAAGGTATACAAATGTTCAATTACGACAACAGTACCTGCACTGAGTTTGTTAGTTCTTCGTATTTAATATTTGAAAAGTTGTATTCAATATTTTTGATGTATTTGAATTTAACTGATGTAAGATCGATATAGAGGACATTAATATGTATGGTACAGAATATGAACATTAAAACATTCAAAACAGGTAAATTGATACACGAAATACGGTTCAATGTAACATTATGCCTCTGTAAAAATTACAAATAAAACTAAATCAATGATAATAATTTGAATAAAATATTGATGTCAATATTTCCGCCATTGTCTACCTTTAAAATTGAAATTCAAAAACATAACAAAAACTAAAACATAAACAAAACAAAAATAATCAAAATGAATAATAAGATCTTTAGTTCATATTTCATTTTGATCAGGAATAGTAGTATGTTTTTGTATTTAATAATCTCAGCATGACTGTAGAAGCTTGAAGACCTTTGAATAAGCTAAAATGCAAGATGTTTTATATTGAGGGGATTGCTTTGCCGAAACAATGAATACGAACAAAAAAGAATAACATGCACGAAAAAATTGGTGAATATGGCAGCTATAATTTCCAACGAAGTGTAAAAAGAAACATGTAGAGCTATGGTATAAAAATCGATGCAAGCGAAAACAAAACGAGACTCTTCAACATTTAAATCGAGAGGAGACATTCGTTTTTTATTTTTTTTTTGTCTCCGTTGAAAACTCCTTCATGAATGCCTCTCTTATCAGATTGTTTATTTTAATTTTGATCTTATCATTTCTAATGCTACACCTTGTACATTACTAAAACCCTACAAGAAATCTGAAAGGCAAAGAGAAGGTAAATTTGAGAAACTTTATGACTTTCATATATTTAAAGGAAACCTGTATTAAACATATATAATATTGCAGAGACACGAATAAGTTTTCATAAAATATGATGAAATTGATCAACTATGATGACTATGGTGTATGTAAAGTTTAATGCTCGCAAGTTATATACAGGTTACTAAAGTTCAAGCACCAAAAGCCGGTAAATTCAACGTGTTGGCGGTGATACCCCATTCTAAAACAACAACAGCAATAGTTTCTTTGCTTTTTGGCCATGTTGGTTAAAACAGATTGTGACCGAATGTATTCGTTGAAGATCATTCAAGATATTCGTATTTTTTAGTAATGTTCCATACATATATTATAAAAATAACAAAGCGTTCAATTAATTTGAAAGATAAGATAGTTTGCTTTTTTTTTATCTTCAAAGTGACCATCAAACGTACTGAGACATCTATCGATCTAAAAATAAATACATCTAGTTATTGTCAATGGAAAAGTGTTTTAACGTTTTATTTTATATCAGATATGTATAATTTAGACAAAGGCTCGAAACACTTTTCACAATCGCCACAATCGCACATGGAACAGGTATTCTTTGAACGAGAAAACAAATTAAAAACATAACTAATATTTTAAAAGGAGAAAAATCGAATTTCGTCCATTAAACCTAGTATGACACATCTTCAATTGAAAGGTATAAAACTTGGATTCCCTAATGGTCTGGACTTTGAAGATATGTATCTATATTTGCGAAGGTATGTGTGCGTCACGCTCTTGATCAAAGTTTGCGATACCTACGTTTTTACCTTAATGGTTATTTTAAATTCTTTATAAAGTATATCGTAAAATATATATTTCTAAATAAATAACTACTAATAAACGTTAAAACTTTGATGAAAAAAGTTTAACACATTAATATTTAGTAGCTATTTCGGGATGAAAGCCCCATGAGATAAAATTCTCGTAACAAGTCATGCATTTTAATCATAAACATCCCACATAATCAATAACACGTTTTTTTAAGATTTACCAGGACATAAGATGTTAAATTGTCGACAAATTGCAATTATCCTTTTCAACTAAATAAAGCAGAATCGGGACGCTAACTGTCACACCAAACCTGGAATTCTTAAAAACTTACAGCATTTTTTTTCAAATTACTATTGCTGTCTTTTTTCTGTTGTACAAATAATCTCAAAGCAAAACAAAATCAAACATATCCACTTCACTTAAAAACAATTATGCAAATTCCATTAGGTGGTATGGTTCTATAATTTGTTGGATTTTCTTGATTGCTTCGTTTTTTTAATACTTTTACCAGTCCTAAGTCCACGTGTACTAAACATGCTAACCAGACTTTTCTAAATTTGTCGATGTAGAGGTCCGAAAAATGATTGAATGATAGGTGTTTAACGCTAATTCCAGCGTGGCCATTTTTTTTATTGACAGGAGAAGGCAGAGTACAAGAAGAGAACAACAGACCGTCGAAAGGATATATGCAATCATAGTCAAAGGCACCTGCCATGAACAGGGTTCGAACTTGCAACCTCAGTGTTGACATGCTAATGATAACTGTAAAACAACTTCTAGGTTTTAAGTATAATTATTCAACGAATATTCAATATAACATAAATATAAACCTATTAATAAACATACACTGTTGACACAGAGAAACATGTATGTCTCGCCTGTATAAAATTCCAATAGTGTAAACCAAATATTGAAATTAAAATCGACAACTGCATACCAAATAGTCTTGACTTATGATGAGTGGTTCCCCTTAAACTGACATAATCTAAAACTATACAAAGGTATCAAAGGCCATAGAACATAAATGAAGGCGCAGGACCAAATAATTTTCTTGTGCCATGGCTAATACAATTGCATGCAAACCAAACGTCATTTGTGGTTTCACTGACATTAACCTAACAAAGGAAAAAAAATGTTGACCTCACAACTACCACTACCATAGCACCGATTTGGATCGGCTATGCAATTTAGTCGAGGAAAAACAAGGATGTCAAGAACTATTTCTTAAATAGTACAAAAAGTTTGCAAATTATGGAAACAAACATTGGTTTTCCCCTGGTACGCCCCTCTTTGCAAAATGGTCAACTTCCTTTCAGGGCAATTAATTCTACTTCTAAACATTGACTATTTAAGGAATGCTCCATTGTGTCATTTAGAGCTTTCTTTATCATTTTATAGTAAATATCTTGATAATATCTGTAACCTGAAACTCTTTCCATTCTTCATCCTCACATTGAAAGCTTTATGAAATCCCTACAACTCAGTAAATATACCAACTAAAACCTAGTAATTGTATACTTTGACAAGGTGTTGTAAAGACTGAAAAACCCAACATAAATGAATAACTAGGGCATAAATAAAATATATTTCGTTTTTATGTGTTCTATATACGCTTGTGAAAATCGTTAAATTAATGAAATCCGAACCTTTTGAATAATTTTAAAATTAAGGAGTCTGTTTAACAAACAAACCAAAAAATCATCAAAAATGCATACCATTTGAGCTAAAATCTAAATAATAAAAGTTTTGCGAGGAAAAATGTCCAACAACAGGACATTTTTAAGTATCTCATTACAAGAATTCAAAAACCTAATTTACAGTTTACCATCCTGTTGAAACGAGACCAAATCATAGGCAAAGTTATCAATCAAGCTTCATAAAACTGAATTTTGAATATTATATTAAAAAACACGATTCTATCATCTCTAACCCAGATATAGCCTACATAATAACGTATATATCACTGGCAAAGTGTTACAAAAGTAATAAAATACAAATGCTCAATAAAAACCTAAAATATGGCAAATGGGTTGTATAATTTACAGTTAATATTAAAAGCATCAACATGTACCAAAATTGTCCACAAAAGAAAATTCGTGTTATAATTTCGATTTCTTTAATTCACATATGCCATTAGATTTAAATGTGTTCTCTCGATTTAAAACATCATATTCATAAAATAAAATTAAAAGTCTACCAGTTTCTAAAGGTCTATTTGGAGTAAAGGTGTGTTATTTTTGAATTATGTAAATAAGTCTTTTTATTGCCCTCCGTGTGGTGTATGGGGATAATTAGTTGCAAGTAAAATTTGTAAAGACCTTTGCCAATAAAAATATCTCCAATGACTAAGCAGGATCAAATTAAATTGCCATCTCTCTCTATGTAAGCCTTATTACCAATCATACATTTTTAATTGTATCATATATATGTGTATACATACATACACCTATTCGGATTGAATCATATACATGCATTTGATTTGATACTGTTTTATTTCCTGAACGCTAGGGAAACAGTCTCAAAATGGCAGGCGTTATGCATGTCACTGAACTGTTATGATGTTAAATATAAACTGATTATATAGATACCAGATTTTTCAAACCGTGAACGCCAGTCGCGCATTTGTTTTCAAAAGACTTACCAGTGACTCTCGAATCAAAGCAGTTTAAAAGAACAAAACAAAAAAGGTTGTTTATTAATGACCATAGAATCCGAAAGGTTTTGCCAATTACAGCTAAAATAATACATGTAATATAACTTTTAAGTTTAACAGTTCAAAGGATTTCTTTTAATCTGGAGATTCCACTAGACTGGCCCTGTTTCAATACAAGTGTATAATATAAGTTTCGACCTAAAACTTTTCATATCCCCAACGATTTTTTTCTTTTGCATTATTTTCATATTTTTGGGCTAATGTTGCTTATGATTTTTTTTTAAACAAAACTCTTTATCCCATCAGAGGTCCGTGATTATACAGACATAGCCCTTCTGAAAATAAGCCAAAAAAAGACTAACATTACCATTAATTACTCATACAAATAGTGTCACTGACTTCAGTCTGTAGCAACTAGTCTTCTGCTGGCAAATAACAATAAAATACCAATTTTACTCAACCATGCATATGCGCATTTTGACAATTAATGTTTTCAATGATGTTCGAGACCTAAATATCGGAAAATCCAAAACCCGAAACAAACTTTGAAGAGCTGATCAAACCAAAATGGACCAAAAGTATAGCCAAATATAGTCAACATGCATCATATTTACTATCAGTTTGTATCTATACTGTTGGTCTTTTTTGTACTGGAGTTTCTCACTTATTGTACAATTATTTGAAGCACGTATTATTTCGTTTAGGCCTAATGGGAAACGAATAACTTTAATATATAAGAACACGAATTATGTCTGCAATTATCGACTCTTAATTTGGTAAAGAGTGTGTAGTCATTGGCTCCTAATGAAGCTTAAAAGCATATAATTCGTATGGGGTAAGGAATTATATTTAATCCATCGACATGCTTATGGATGATATCAATGACTCTCTGCGAGAGCATGATAATGTCTGTATAATCACGGACCTCCGATGGGATAAAGAGTTATGTCTGAAATCAGTGACTTTGTATGGGATAATGACAGTCTGTAACATGGACTCTTTTGAGGATTATTGGTAATGTCTACGTTGAATATTTAAAATAATGCCATATCATTGATTCTATATGAAGTAAGGATACACAGAGAGTTAAAACTAACTCTGTGTCGAGTAATGAACTATGTATTATGATTCTCAATATAACAACCGATTCAGTATGATTATGGCTTATGACTGTAAACATTGCATTGCTTACAGGTGTTGTGTAACCATCAGTAGTATAGTGAGAAGCCCCTGTTACCAATTGTCCTGTGTAAGTTATGTAGACGAAAAGGGCATCTGCATGCCGTTTTAAATGTAAGCCTAATAGCTTATGCGATTACCTCTTCCAGCCATTGGGTTGATAATACTGCAGGTTACTGGTAATATATAGTCCCAGAAGATACCACCAGCCTTATATTGCTAAAGAAAATCTTCTTCATTACTCCAGGCATAAAGGGCCTACGTCATATTTGGCTCAGTTTTATTTTTAGCCTTTCAGTGTTCTTCAACTTTGTTTCTATTTTGGAATTTCAACTGATCAGATTTTAACACCACTAATGAGTCTTTGAACTGCACGAGTGGCATACTTCACTTTAATCCTGGTATTGTAATGAGCTGTAAGCGTAAGTAATGATTGGCATGTATCTACTAAGCATATACCATGTGGAGCATCATTTAAAACCAATGTTGACTATATCTTAATAATGAATTGTCACCAACCCTTAAAAGGTTGATGCTATCCATGAAAATTAACAGTTTTCTATATATCTAAACGGAAACCACAATGCAATAGGAATGAAACATTATATCAAAACAGTACGCATTGTTTCTTGGTTACAAAAATGTGTAGATATTTTCAAGAAAACAAATATACTGATTGTGTTTTGCTTTTGTAATTCTCTTTTTGGTCTTACTTTCCAATTATTGGAATAATTGCAGTAATCAAGTTGTTGAATGCATAAATGAACAGATGTAGAAATAGCTAGGATGATTATTTTTTTTTTAAATGGTCGATGCTTGCTTAAAAAGCTAATCTGAGTAGAGAAGAGAAAACTGTGAAGATATATTTTGTATTGCAGTAATTTTGGATATATATTTTTTCAAATGATTTAAGGGGATGGGGACAATGGACTAAGCCCGCATTATGTAGCTTTATATAAGATATATGCATAGACTATCATGTAATATATATGTGTGTGTATAAGTCGTGTAGGTAACAATGTCTTTAGTAAAAGTAGACTGGTGACTATGGGATATATGTAAATGAATTCAAAATTATTCTGAATCTGAACTCTCAACAGCATTCAAGACTTTCCAGCTAAAGATGTGATATTGCTTCTTTGAAAATCATTCGGAAGACTATGCACTTTTTACTGGATAAAATGACAAAGCATACATATAATGATGTAATTATAAATTTAAACATTTTGGTAAAAAGAGTCTGTTAAAATGAGACTACATAATACTACACTTATGCAATGTCAATGCATATATAGAAGCTGTCCACATGAAGACTTCCAAATTCATTATAAACTTTCGTTGCTAAACTATATCCTTCCGTCATATCAAGCAAAACAAACGACGTTCTTTTACCAACAAAACATATTCAAACATGTTTTTTTGTCCTTTTGGAGAAAGTGTTGAATATAGCGGACAGGTAATCACGGCACAGGTATACATTATTGATAAGACAATACCTGAAGATGATCATCACTGTAATTATGTTTTCTACTTTAATCGTCTATTTTATTCCTTGGAGATATCTACACTTTACTATTCCGACAAGTCTGATAATGTTTGCATGCCAAGTTCTATTAACGATTGTGTTTTAGTTTCACTTCCCCCGTCCTCCTATATTTGAATATCTATTTCAATGTAAGCATGCGAAGAATATGTTTACTCAGACCAAATATTGTCTTTGTTTCATCTGACAACTAGTAAGCAAATACTGTAATCAAATATTGAACTATTCATCAACGTTAACAAACTTTGTAGAAGTGAATGGCGATTATGAAATAAGACTGCTGCATGGTTTTTTATATTGACATGTCAGCTTGAATTTGTTCTTATTGATTGAGTCAGTAGCTAAATCTTTGTTTGTTTATAGATGTATAACTGCAAGGTATTGTCAAGAAAGCCATATCAGCTATATAAGCAATTGGTAAACCGGCTATTAAAAATGTTTAAAAAAAACTTTGGGTTGTGGGTTTAACGGATAATATAAAATAGAATAATGGCTTATTGGGTCAGAACTGAAATTCCTTACCAAACATTTTAACTACCAAATGAATACAAAAATGAAATCTCGTCATATCAAAATGACCTAATTCAAAACTATACCGGCTAGACTTTCATAAACTAATTGTAAACGAAAACCGACACCAGAAAAAGTAACATAACATAACGTTAACATGCCACTATATAGACATATGACTCAACATTAGAGTCACTAGCATACAATAACACAGGGACAAAGCATGTCGAATTACAAAGTATGTAAGCAAACGATATCAAATGGACATTCAAATGCAGAATTCGGTGACAAACTAACAACGAACGCCTAAGCAAAATGTGTACATATTTTATATAGGATCGTATTCTTTTCTAAAAAGGCAACTTGAAGTGAATAAATTAAACTGATACTGGCAGTAAAATCTGTCTTGCTAGGCAACCCAAAGTAGTTGTTGCATGGGTTCTACTCTTGTCTTTGTGAATGCTAGTGACTTTAGTTATCAGTGATGTATCAATGGTGGCATGAAATATATGTTCAAATGCAAAAGAGTGAAAAAAAGTACTACTATTCATTTCTGATTTTAAGGCAACATGAAGTGAATATATCTTTTGCAATATAAAACAACCATTGGCCACTATACAATTTATTGATAAGGAACTAGACAAAATTAGAGGTGTAGATAGAGGTGGTCGCAAAAACAAATGATGCCTACAAAACCTTTAATATATTAAATCCATATGAATGACCCTGTTGATAATTATTATTTCTGATGTTAGATGACATGCATTGAATAACCAGTATTTTACAATGACTGTATGTACTCAGAGACATATGACCAGGGAATTGGACAAACAAGTCACTTCATTCTTTGACTGCGAAGATAAAAGTCAAATTGAAGCTGCCTAAATAAATGAATGCTTGTTTGGTTCTCTGCAAAATAATCATCAAGCTTTATACCATTCATTGGCATAGAAAAACCATCCTGATAGTGTCAGCGTAAATCAACTTGTATATACACATTCTTACAAATCGGTACTTTGACCAATACTATTCTTCCCACTTCTCCGACAACAAAAATATTAGGAATGGAATTTAAGCAATCAGTGGTGCTATTAACAAATGGACTTTGTTATTCTATAAAATAAGCGAAAATTGACATAACAATTTTAATTGTAATAAAGTAAAACCCTCCATTCATTAACGAGTGCGACTTCACAACAATGCAATGAACTACTACTCGCAAAATGACGCAGTAAGACTTGTGAGCTGAGATCTTTATAGAATTTTAATAACTCATATCAATTTAAAGGAAGCCAAGACAGGTCAGGAAGTTCTGGATTATTGAATATCGATAAAAAAAAGATTATCGTACTGGACATTTAAGTTCAGGACAGAATACAATAAGCTACCAAGAAAGAAACTAATTGTGTTATTTTTCTAACAAGAACTAAATGGAAGTAAATTGATTGTGCCATAAAATGCAGTTATAAAACTGCTGTATGTGTTTGACACAAACGTGTTTTCCTCTTAGAGCTAACAGGAACAAATATATTCCACCTTTTTACTGTTCCCAGGAGCTGGCTTTTTAATGTTAACTTAAACGCTTAGAAAAACTTGCAGAAATTGTTGTTCCAGATGACAATGAAATGAATCTGATACCCCACCCCACTCATTAAAAGGCTAGCAACGGGTATTGCATTCATATTGCAATTGGTGGCATAGTTAGCAGGTTGGATATTACCACTGTGTGTATCCTTAGATAACCATGTAGAAATCATTTAAAATAGTGGCAAAAAACCCACAAGGATACTAATTACAGCATTTAAGATATAGATGTCATTCTTTAGGTCTCGAAATAAGTACAAATGGGTGAAATAATGAAACTCCTGGAACTATCACAAAATATAAACGAAAACCATTACTGTTAACCAAAGAAATTCCTATTCAGTTGATTGTGCAATTACTATTTTAACCATTCTTATAAATTTGAGGTTTCCAAGTGTTGTGGATTATTAGTTTTATTTATTTAGTGGTTTTAAAGTGACAAATTCAAAACATTACATAAGCATTCAAACTTTAATATTGGTAATCCTTGTACAGTTATATATCTGCAACCTTGGAAGTCATCACATTGTACATGTTTACTGCCATATAGAAATTAGATAATACTTATAAGATAATTGAAAACTGAAAGTAATCAAAAATCAAACCTTCAAATGACTTTATATAAAAGGTCAGGCGATGACATTCTTTGTGGGTACAACTCAGATCTTGAGATAAAAGATAAAGTATATACCACTTATAGAAGTGAAGATTCATAATGCCCCAAGTAAAGACATATGGCCATATACTGTCCAGATACAATAGATAAACTTTTTAAAAACTTTACCTTGAGGGATGTTTGTGTTTTTCCGTTATACACAGGCGCCATATCAGTGTGATCATATTTTTAAAATAATTACTGGTAAGATGTGTATGACCACTGTGTGTCATAGCGTCATTTAGTTTAGCAAAAATGACAATGCAGTTTCTAGATTTATTTTCTCATCTAAGAACCAATTCAAGTCTATCTAGTTTCAATAGCCAGGGTATATTAAAATATAACAATTAAAACTAGCTCCGTTTTTTACAATCAATGTGTAGTCATCAATATGAAAATGTGTACATCATTCTGAAGTCCAGCTCAAGACCAGACAAACGAAGTTGAGGTAAATAAACAAATTGTGCATATGCACCCTGGTCAAGACAGGCATGCATGCAAAATAAACTAGCGAATAACCGCAATATTAACCAAGATGTGGTCATACACTCAACAAAAGGATAAGACTATGCAAACAAACCATCCCAAATACCTGCACAAGACTGAAATTCTAAACAATCTAGATTTCAAACAATTAAATCCGTAACTTTAAGCGAAGAACACGCACGCCAAATTTACTAAGACAGGACCCTGAATAAAACACAATTACCTTGCAAAATTAGGGAAGATGGGTTTACAAACAAACCATCATAAACAAATTCATAAAAAATCCGTACAAAAAAAGACTCATATCAGGTTCTAGTTGTTTAATGTTCGTTTTCTTCCCATAGAATTGAAGCAACACATGTAAATTCCATCCTAACAATGACAAAGTGAAATCTGATACCCTATGATTGTATACGGATGGCAACAAATATGTCACTTACAATATAGTATTATGTAAATTATGTAAAAAAGGAATTTATGAGTAAAGTGAGTACACATACATATATCACCCTGCTGTCTTGAGTTCGGTTAACTCCTAAATACATAATTAAAGTAACATTAACCATAGGTGATGATGATGGTGGTGGTTATGATGATGAATGAGCTCATGCTGAATTTCAAAATGGCCAACCAACAAGTTTCAGAGATAAGATATGAATTGTACATCAATATATTTAAAGTACATCGAGAGGACAAAGCCTAATAAGAACGAACAGTTTCCATTTATGACTTCATAAAGAGAAAAACACTGACCATGAAAACAGTTATATTGCCATTATTAAGTAGTAATGTTGACTACTTTAATCAAACACCAGTATTAAAGTAAGGATTGAGTTTCAATGAAGATTCTCTTTTAAACAGTTACTACTTTGGACTACTAGTCTTAACTAATGATTGAGCTTCAGAGAAAATTGAGATTTTAAAGTTACCATTTTGACCTACTTGTCTTAACACTCAAGGAAAATGTTACAGTTGTGACAGTAAGAACACATGTGTCATATGTTTAGCTGAACATATTTTTATACTCATAATAAATACATAATTAACATGGATTAAAGTCACCATAACAATAAAGGTTGTGTTGATAATCTTAGTTTGTTGATGGTGGTAGTTAATTGTGATGATGATGCATCGTATCATACAAGGGAAATTCAATTATACAACTCAGAAGAGAAAAGAGGTGTCATCAAGAACATCAAGATATAAGATAACCGAGACAACAAACTCAAATAGAACAAAAACAATCTACTTGTCTCAACTAAGGATTGAGCTTCAGAGAAGATAATATTTTTGATAGACAATCTCAATTTACTAGTCTTTATGTTCACAGTATTGAGTTTCAGAGAAGATACTGATTTTTGAGTATCCATCTCAACCTTCTAGTCTTAACTCAGTATTAAGCTTCATAGAAGATACTGATTTTTAAGTTACCATTTTGACCTACAAGCATGCCAAGTCTTAACTAAGGATTGAGTCTCAGAGAAGATACTAATTTTAAATTACCATCTCGACCTAATATTCTTTATAAAGCCCTCTGTTCAAGAGAAGATACTGATTTAGAGTTACCACTTTGACCTACTATTCTTAATCCTTGTGTAAGGTGTTACAGTTGTGACAGATATAAACACATGTGTCATATGATTAACTTAACATCTTTTTTTTTACTCCTAAATACATAATTACGGTCAGCTTGACCATATAGGTGTTGATAATGATGTTGATGATGGTTTTGGTTGTGATGTTGCATGTTGTGATGCATTTAATTAATCATGGGTAAGTTCAATCAACAACTAGAAGAGAGAAAAGAGATGGGTTGTACATCAAGATATAAGAAAACCTAGAGAACAAAGCCAAATAGAGTAGAAAGCTTCCATTGATTGACACTATAAAGAAGAAATACTCTTACCATCAACTCAGTTTGACTACCATGAATACAATGTTTTATTGAGTTTAAAATTAGAAATTATGACTACTTAAATCAAGATACCAGTATAACATTTAGAATTGATCTGCAGAAAAGATTCCCTTTTAAACAGTTACCACCCCAAACAACTACATGAAGTCACAACTAAGAATAGAGATTCAGAGATGATATTGATGTTAATGTACCATCTCGGCCTACTACTCTTTATAGCTAAGAATTAAGATTCAGAGAAGATACTGATTTTAACGTTACCACTTAAGGTTTGAGCTTCAGAGAAGATACTGATTTTAAAGTTACCACTTTGACCTACTTGTCCTCACCCCTCATGTAAGGTGTTATAGTTGTGACAGTAACAACACCTGTGTCATATAATTAACTGAACATCTTTTTATAAATACAGGGATTGTTAACATGGATCCTTTTATGTCCCTCTACGGTTTTTATTAAACCTATTATTTGGCCATATAATGTTCCAAAATCTTTACACGAAGGATTAAAAACACGTGAAATAACACAACACTGGTAAAAGAAAAACAGGCCGTGTACTTATTCATTTTAGTGGTTTGATTTAATTTCCTTGAGCTTATAAAGGAAATAGCATCCAAACAATTTTCTCATAGAATTCTTTTGTTAAAATTTGAACAAAACCATAGTTTATCTTCGACAACAATTATTTTTATTGACAATTAGAAAAATAACTTGAGGCGGATATCGATCACGGGTTATTTTCTTAAAAAAATATAATTAATACTTTTAAATAAAAAATGTTAATTTATGGAGTGTTTTTTTGTACTACAAGCCTTTAAGGTGTGCAGACCAACAACTTGATGTGATCGTCATTTCTAAGTCATTTTCGTGGTTATAATAAAATGACGAGGACACATATAATGTCATCTTATTTTGACAAATTGCGTGGTATTATATTGTCGATGGGGTAATGCAGGGAGACGGCAAAAAAGTAGCATTTTATTTCCCGCTCAGAAAACCATTATTATACAAAATAAAAGTAATACAAACCATCAATAAATGGTTTTTTAACAGTTAAATAAATATGGTTAGTGTAATATACAGTGAATTTTTTAAAAACAAGTGTGTTATTTACATCGTGCTGGTTCAATTGACATAGACACATGGCCGCTTACCTTTCACTGATTTGATTTTGTCGTGTTCCTCGTTATTGTTGTTGTTGCTGATGCTGATAGGAACCGTAATATAATTGTTGTTGACTTGGGATAAGATGGTTGTTGCTGCCTGTTGTAAGATATCTGTTGTTGCCACTTGTATAATTTCTGCCTCTGTTGGATGTAAAATTTCTTGTTCGTTTACATTGACATTATGTATTTCTGTTGTCACTGTAACGGTCTGTTGTTCTTCTTCTGTTACGCTCTCTGGAGAGGGCTCCCGATTGGTTTCCACTTCCATTGGGACTTGCTTCAGCTGTTTTTCGATACGGTATCACTTGTTTTGAACTGTATGGAAGACTGACCAACCGCTAAAACCCCTTCAGATCCTCTCTTCTTAATTACTACGGTTGATCTGTAAATAGTTTCTATACAATAAACCTTTGGAATCAATAAACCACATTTTCATTCACAAAAAAATAAGTATTGTCTCATGCGAAACTTCCGAATATACACATGGTAAAATGTTGACAGTGCCCATCCAGGTATGGAGGTCTGTGAAACGTAAATGAGAGCATTGCACCGTGAAGACCTGTATAAAACTTACCTGTCAATACCAGCCAGTCGTCCGTAGATAGGACAAGGCCCACAAATGAATGTCTACCTGCGAACCAGGTGTGCAACTACAACGCGGAGGAATACAAGCACAAAAATATTTCAGTTTGATTGAAATGGATACACAAAAGTTATGGACGACGAAAAGAAGCGCTTTCTATTCTACTTATTGTGTCTAATTTCCATCATACATATTTAAAGTTCGGAAAGAGTGCTGATTGGTCGACCATGGCTTTCCCGCCATTAAAAAGCTATCGTCACAGCCCGAAGGTGACATTCCTTATTTACGTGAGAAAACACTTTGTATGCAGGTATACTTGTATACCTGAGAGATGAATAACAAATTGTGTATTGAGGAAAATTCTGAAATATTGTATTTTTCAATTTTGTTGATCAATATTTTAAATGGAATATAGTGGTTTTGTGTTTTAATATGATAATCAAAGCTTACGTATGCAAACAAATTGGTTGCTTTAGAAAATTACGGGACATATTTTACTTGTAACTTGAGTGTTACGCAGGAAAGTCTAATGGCGAAGACTGTATTAGTTACCACATCGTGATGAAGCAGTTTTTTAACAGTCTTTCCGGCTGCCGTTATGATCCCGGATTCAATTTCATTTCTATGTCGCACCCGTTTGCTTTATCGGTCAGCTGCAAACTACATTACAAATAGGACTATCAGTGTGCCTTTTATTTATTTTAAAAACTTCTCTTTTTCAAAAAGGAATGGTAAAATAAATATTTCCAAGACTTTTATGTAAAGCAGATAATCAGAAATTAAAATATACGAGTTGCAAGTTTCTAGCATGGTTTTAAATTTCCCTGGTCTACATGCATGGTTCATTTTCTCCCTAGTTGTAAATGTAAATATACACAACTTACATCACTGTTTCACTTGTAAGTAACTTGGACCTTGTATTAACAAATAAAGATATGTCAAATAGTGTGTTCTTCCTTCGGGGGGAAAACACCAAACAAGTACATAAAACTACGTGTACATGTAACAAAACTAATGACGTAACAAAATGTCATCTTTCTAAATATTATAGAACATTTCATTCACAAAAATGTTGACATTTTACACAAATAAACATATGTAAATTAACATATACTATCGATCCAATTGTCTGCAAGCTGATCCCAAATTCAAATATTTGTTTTAAGGTTGAAAAAAAATAACTTGACACTTATTTGAAGCGTTGTTTTCTTTCTTTCCAAATGAAGAAAAGTGAAACATGAAAATGTTACTTTGTTTCAAGTCATTGTAAATATTAAATGTTTTTATTGTTGTTTCATTACCGATAAATAATTATAATTCCAGCAAAAAATATCTTAACATAAAAAATCAAAGTAATAAGTACGGTCATCTTTGAATAGATTAACATTGAATAATAGTATAATTTTTCTACTTGTGGAGAATAAAACTGTAAAATTAATCTCATTATACTTCCTTTAAATCTTTTAAACTAAGCAAACTGTTCAACAAGGTTTGGAGAATATCTAAAATGCTAAGCACTACTTTTTATTCACTTTTCTTTTATATAAAAAAAATAATAAGCTGTGTGTTGACAGTTAAAATATTTAAAATGGTCTTTTACAGGTTATGTCATAATAACCATTCGGTGTATGATAGCTCAAAAGGGATATATCATTTTCAGTCCAAAAAAAATCTTTAATTTTTGAATTTAGCAAAAATGTTGATAAGTGTATTAGTTAAGAACAACAGTTGCAGTTTTGAATAGCAACTTTTCCAGAAAATCAACAAGTTGATAGCTTGATCCCACTGAAGAACAGCATCTTCCAATGAATCATACTTATAAACAATCAATCCGTATTAGGAAATTTTCTATAAACCAAAAGTTGTCGCTTGTTATGTTATCGTTTGCACATTGCAATAGTTTCTGTTGAATCGATAAAAGCTTTGTTTTGAACAGAAAATGCTATCCCATTTTGGGGCATCATATCCAAAACGGGCCCGGATATAATAACCCAATTTCTGATTCTCTTACATTACTTTGTGACTAGTTAAAGTTACTTAGTAAGATTAAAAGCAGGTCATTGTTTATAAAGCAAAATGTATAACAATAAAAGAAAATGACTGTTAACGGCAGAAGTATCTTTTCTCAAATGAAAGTACAGTAAAAATTACTTTTCATTCGAATTTTACGATATAGTTTTAAATCGTAGATCGACAAATTCTGGGACTTACAGGTATATACGAATATATTAAAAATTAGAACAATTCTATAAAAAAAAACATTAGCTTCCTATGATACCAACGATTGCGGAACATTGGCACTCAATCCTCGATTGTATCCAAAAATATAAACACTTCTTGTGATCGTAGAACTATAAATAAGGGCACCAAGAACTCAGGAAGAAACCCTCTGGTTATTTAAAAAAAAATCTAAGTTAAAAATAAATCTTTTATATTTAATTTTGTATTTGCACTTCGGTAACATTTTAATCATTAAAAACGAGACTGAATATATTAATGAGACATTCAACTCTCATAAGTCTAAGAGAGACGAACAACCGGGGCCATGGCAAGAAAAAACAAAAATACAAACAAGTCCAAAAAACAATACTTGTACCAAAGATTGAACAGAACATGCAACAAAGTATTTCTGTTCCCCCCCCCCCCCCCCCAAAAAAAAATTCCACGTCATGCACCGTTATGCTGCTGGGGAAAAAATATTCGGGTACAAGTCTTTTTCTAAGTTAAGAAAAGAATACCCTTCAACAGGTCCTCACAGTTGAACATTAAGATCGCTGTATTTGTTGACTAACTTTAGAATCCATATTAGGTTTAAATATTTTTAAATTGACTGTTAAAGAAATAATGTCGTTCGACAAGTAAACAAATGGGCAAAATTTCCATAAAAAATCGTGTTTCCTTACAAATTAAAACTTTTAATAGGATAACCACTAACATATATATTTCATAAAAAGGGTCAGGAAAATTGTGAAATAAAGTTTTTTAAGAATTTCTCTAATCGTCTCTTATTTTATTACTGGAGTCGTTTTTCCATTGAAAATAGTTGAGGGTAGTTAAGCTGTACACAGTTTAAAAATTCTTATAACAAACTATAGGTACACAGGTACAAAAGAAGTTTTATTTCTTCTTGTATTAACACACCTATAGAAAAATCGACTTAAGCTGGAGTAGACAATAACTGCTTTCATTGACGGCTCTGTTTTTTAAAGAACTCCTACGGGTATAGGTTATACTCAAGTTATTTGTATTGAATAACTACGGTTTAATAGTATTGTTGTACACAATAATAAAGCTTAATTATTGAAAATCGTCCTGGTTAATTGGGGGTAGCGGCAAGGATAAGTACATGACGTTTCTCAATGATTGTGCTTGAAAATACAACAGTTCCGTTTCTTCTATTTCAGACCCAAAAAAATCTAAAAGATACTTTTAATTCGTTTAAATGACTTTAACAAAATGTGTAGTATACGTCATAAAGACAGAAACCAAACAAGATAATATAACAAGAAAAAACTGTAAAACCACAAATGACACTATTAATGATAGTCTATCGAATATTAAAACTGTAAACATCTTTCATATAGAATTAATGAGTTGTGGTATCATTGTCATTACGTGAAATAATCATATCTAAAAGAAGAGAGAGTGATACCAATACATTTCAAGAGATTGAATACATTACAACTTTTTCTATCGATTTTTTTTTTTGTACGAGTACTTTAAGTACAACCCTTCTGTGACAACAGATTAAAATTGGAAAGTTTTTCGCGTACTTTACAGAAAATCGAAGACCATATTCACAGTTTATAACAATATAAAAAAAAAAACACATGTAAGAAATATTTACAAAATATCATTATTGGCTTTGCAAAAAAAAAAATCATCAGTACATTTGTATACAAATTATACTGCGGAAAACTCTTAAAAATAATTTAAATTTTAAAATACCCTTTTTTATTACACCATGGGTAATTTAACACTATAACGAATCGTTGAGAAAGAAAAAAGATGGTAATAAACATCAAAAACGAATTAATGTCTAGCAAGTACCGAGCGGAGACTCCGATCTCTACGCCCTTACTTCGACTTCAACTGTCCGTTCGTTTAAAAAACAAAACAAAGTGCATAAAGCAATGGTCTTAAGAGCACTCGATCAAGTGTGAAAGCAGAGTAATCAATATGAAATAGTATAAAGTTGACAAACCTTGGTACTGATGCGTGTCAGGCAGTCATCGATGACGACCAAAGCCAATATACAAACTGCTTTCAAACTCACTCAACCCCAGTCAAATCCTAGTATTCAATGCGCTTGACACCCAAGGTAGAAAAGTACCCGGATTGAAACAAGTTGTAATGCGTCTATTTAAACACCCCTATGGCAAACTTGACGAACAACAAAAGACTACCAAAATTAAATCTCTATTCATATGTCAATTTAATTTCCATATAATCAAAGGATTAACGGTAATTGAAATTGTAATGAAATTTGAACAAATCCCTTATTTTTCAATTAAAAATTTCAATTAAAGAAAATAAATTATAAAAATACATATAAAAATATTATGTCAGAACGGTATAGTTATACTCAGAGACATATGTACTGATGTATATTTAAATTGAGGTAAACTTCACAAATCTGTGAAAAAATTCCTGTCACGATTTTTTTTAAATCTTCCCTTTTTTACATTATTCCTTAAAATCATTACCATATTTCTTAACCGTAAACTAAAGATTAAATGAAACTAAAAAAAATAATATTTTGAATGTTGTTTTTTCTTTGTTTTTTTTTTTGTTTTTTTTTTTTTTTTGTGGGTTGGGGAGGGGGTAAACGAAGTCTCCACAGTAAACAGAAAACTTTTTAAAGGAAAATATAAATACTCTGAGAAATGTGTTTTTTTTTTTTTATTTTCCCTATGGTATCTTACGCCTCTTTTTGTACACCTTAAAACGACAGAAAATTAAATAGTATAATCAGAGACATATAATACAAGAGATTCGCAATTCTAGTAGAATCTAAGTAACGATAAATGAAATCACGTGGGTATCGGAAGCGATTGTATCATATATCTCTGGTATAATGAATATCTTTTCATTTCACATGGATATAAGAAGATGTGGTATGAGTGCCAATGAGACAACTCTCCATCTAAGTCACAATTTATAAACGTAAACCATCATTGTAAGTCAAAGCGCAGTCTTCATTACAGAGTCTTGTCTGAATAGCCTTTTTCATTATATGTAGCAATGTGGTTTTGCGTACCAAACAATTGTGTGACTAGATCCTTTGCATACGATTTTGATCGGTAGACAGTGCCTAGGTTTATACAGAAAAACATTTAACTAAATTGGGTTTTGGCAGTCAACACCAAGCCGTCGTTCATTAAGAAATTATGTAAATAATTTAAATTGTGGATCTAACGAGTTTTCTGGTTGGCTGACACCCGCTCATAGATATATTGCCATGCGACAGTGACGTTATCGACATTTTTATTTATCATGATTTACTCTTAAAATGCAAATTAGAATTAAATCATTAAGAATGACTATAATATTTTCCTGTCTATTCGAAATGACATAAAAAAAATGTGTAAGGGTTCCGCGGAACCCAGTGTCTCCCCTACTTTTGCTGTTAATCGCAGACTCAACAAAAATGAAGAAAAAAAAATAAAAAATATTCCTCTTAATATTATATTTTGATTGAAAGAAGCTTCTGTCCATTTTTGCAAAAAATCCAGGAACGTTTATGAATCTAATAAACAGTTTAAAAACTTTAACAGCAGACTGTATGTCATTGTTAACTGAAGGAAAAAAACCAAGTCCATATATACAAGTGAAATACAGATAAACAGGTACAAAATTTTAACAAAATTTTAACAAAATTTCCTTCTAGATACTAGCTTATGATCATAAACATGCTTCTGTCCAACTTTTGTAGAAATCCAGGTTAGTTTAAGAAAGTTATTAAAATTTCAAAAACTTTAACCACAGAGTGAATGTAATGTTTCCCAACAGAAAAACTAAATCCAGTAATAAGTAAAATAAGGAAAAATGGAATTTTATTTTTACAAAATTTACTTAGATACTATCTAATGATCCTAAACAAGCGTCTGTCCAAGTTTCGTAGAGATCCATGATAGTTTAAGAAAGTTATTTTAAAAATTTCAAAAACTTTAATCACAGAGTGAAATTCAATATTTGTGGACGCCGCTGCCGACGACGACAACGGAATGCAGGATCGCTATGTCTCGCTTTTTCGACTAAAGTTTAAGACTTGACAAAAATGTGAGGCACACTACGCCGGTTATCATCAGTGTGCAACACATTTTTATTGTATTTCTTCATAGACGGCAGAAAAAATATTACACATGTATGTTTTTCCTTAATTAAAACAACCTATATAACTGGCTATCGATACTGCAGATGCAATAGGTAACACTGTTAAAATATGCCGTACATGATTGCAAAATCCGTTGTATTTTAATGGTAATAGGAAACTCAAGACAAAAGCTGTTGTACACGATAACAAAACTGTGAATTGTTTTTTTTTAATTGCAATCGGGAACTTGATCCTTTTGTATTGCTGTACATATAATCGGCAATATGGTGTGTATAATAGCTAGTTCCGTGCGAGACCTTCATGGGCATTCAAGGTCGTTAAATACCCCCTGTAATATAGTAATAACTATCATGAGCTCTAATGTTTTTAAAATAAGGTTTCAAGTTTTAGCGTTCCTTGGCAAAGGATAGGCGTTCCGTAGATAATACAAGTTTAGTTTTACAACTGAATCTCAAGAAAGATTTCATTTATCAATATGTATTCTGCATTGCAAAACACTTGGCCCCTTTTTCATCATGGACATTACTGCCGGCGGGAAAAGTCCAGTCAGTTATCAAGTTTATATAACAAATTACAATGCCATCCTTTTGCAGGACAATCGAAGAATTCGTGTGGTCAAAATTGGTTCCGATTTTCATTGTGCTTCAGAGAAGATTTGAAAAAAGAATAACATATGAACGACGACGGATGCGGGACGGAATATCTTTCGCTAGCCTTTTGACGGTAGACGAATATGCAAGTTTGTATATACCATATTCAGAACTTTCTATTCGCATGGCTTCGTAATATAAATGCAATTTATGAATTAATACAAATAAAACGAGATGTTTGGTGTTCGTCAATGAGACAGCAAACCAACGACACAAAAAACTAGAGACACTCATGGATAAATGTAGTTTTAAAAATTTCTATACAAAACGTCAAGCTGAAAATCTCAATGAGCCTGGAAATTTTAATTCACTATAAAATATGACACTAGATATACTTCCCTAAAAACCAAAAACATAAATATATAATACAGACAACTTCTGGCGAATATCCTGACTTTGGACAGTCACACGACCTTGCAAGGTCAGGCAAATAATGTAATTCCGTTTAACCTGAGATCTAGGTCTTTACTTTAGACCGAAACACATGTAAAGATAGGAAAATACTATAAGCGCGAGTTGTGGTTTTCACTTAGCGTCAAAAAGTAATTTTAACTCTCAGACTTCCAAAAATTTAATGAAATCTTTGGTTCGATCCTCTTCCGATCAACCAAAAAGACTGGACACAACTATTTTCGGCAGGAGAGTAAGATTGGAGCAATGAGTTCAAGTAGGAATAACGTCTTAATACAGACAGCTACCTTGTGAAATAGCATGTTTACACAATCTGAATCATTATTAGTTTAACGCAGGGTTAATATTCGTGTTCTACATGAAGAATACACATGAACATCACAAATACCTTGTTCACGTCTTGGATATGGAATAAAATATTTGCTACTGAACGTTAAACAACCAACAACTAATCAATCAATCTTGGATATGGTTAAATGATTACCCGCTGGACGCAAAACATCGATCAATCAATGTATTTGGTTATACAGAGCCAAGTCACATTTAATGCTGGAATAATATGATGTAATTTATTGTTGCTTGCGTAACATATAGTGGCGAATATTTCATTTCTGCAGGAAAACAAAAAATGTAAATCTATAAACAGCTTTGAAATAAAGTGTCATCGGATGGAACTCGACTATCGCCGGAAAATGAGCAATGGGGATACCAATTGATAGGACTAAAACATTACAACAATCCTAGTACATGCACATGATGCAGACCCTCGATATCTTTTTGCAACGATTTTGGAACATGCAGAGAGTATGACACTCTTCCAACAAAAGTCATGTAAATTTTAAACATTCCCAATCCTACCGGACGTGGCTGCGTATTTATACATCCCGCACAGTCAAGCCGTTGAGCATCCTTTTTAGCATGGGTATGGGAGAGGAACACGGTTGACACTATTGTTACTCTCCATTCACTTCAAAATCAGTTGGCCCAAAGGGAATGAAATGCTAAGAGATGCGACCGATGTACGTTTTATCTGTCTCAGTCATTTGGCAAAACACGAAGGTTAATAGGTTGATTAAATCTAGTGAAATTTGAAGTCTAAATAACGAATACATAAATGCGAAGACGAGAGACGACTGGTAGAAATCCTGTGTGTTGACACAGTTCATCACTATATAGATTACTTTACCAACAACAAAATGCACGGTGTTTCAGAAATAACTAACACCATCGAGCAATCATGTTTTTACAGTATACGGTAGTCTATCCTTTGTAACTCATTTTGTTAAATATCTATGTCACATATCAGACATTTCTATCGACTCTAAAAGGAATATCCAAACATGTCATGCGTAACAACTGCATATGATTCACTAGCTTCTTATTTGTAAAAAAAAATCACATTTTGACTTCAAAAGACAATAAATACAGTTGGACAAGTAAATTTGTTGTAAATTCAATATATTGTACAAACGGGATTGCATGTACTCAAACAATCTGACTAAACCCATGCCAATCCATTCTCAAACATATTAAGAAAACTAATACAGAAATTAAGCCATGCTGTATGTTTCATTCTCTAAGTAAATCAAGCATTATTAATGATGCAAAATCGACCATTATTTTTTTTCTCAATAAATTATAAGTTGAATCATCATGATTTTCTTGTCTTACAAGGATTTAGAATCAATACCTCACTGATACAATAAAGAACAATTCTGAAAATATATTAACTGCATGGAAGAAAATCTCGGTAGTGAACATAACAAGAGGCTCCAATGCCTTCTTTATATATCGAGAATCAGATATGTATTTAGTGATGGAGAAGTAAATTTGTAGGAACGGTGATTCATTGAAGGATAAAATATGAAGGATCAATTCCATGTGTATTTATTTTACACAGAAAATGTTGAAACACTTTTATATTAATATGTGCCCAAACTTATAATTTTGTTCAATTTTGTAAATTTTGAGTTATTTATCATAAAAATGAAAATGAGGCAATTTGTTGGCTCAAAACAAATCTTTTCATTAACATTAGAGCTTAGTGCTGCAAACAGAACCATATTTGTTAAATCAGATTTTAAAGTACTTGCAATGTAAAAAAAATCAAAATGCTGTAAAACATTTCACATTTTGGAGGGCAATGATAGTAATTTCTTTTTGAATGATATTCAATTATGTCCATGACCCCCTAATTCCCCCTCCAAAAAATTGTTTTTTCTCTGATTAACCCGTCTTTGTATATAGAAAAGAAAGATGAATTTGGTAATCAATGGAAACGAAAACAGTTTTAGGGCATTTATTGGAACTTATCACATCATCATCATAACCAAAATACTGATCAAATATTGGGTATTCTGAATTCTGTCATGTTGTTAAGTATTCTGAATTTTGTCATGTTATCAGGTATTCTGAATTTTGTCATGTTATCAGGTATTCTGAATTTTGTCATGTTATCAGGTATTCTAAATAATGTCATTTTATTAAGTATTTTGAATCCTGTCATGTTATTATGTTATCTGAATTCTGTCATATTATCATGTATTCTGAATTCTGCCAATTCTAATACATTTAGTTTGAATCAATTATTTGTCTGCTTGTCCTGCTATATCAAGAGTTTTGTCAATTATTCCAAAATTGCAATAATAAAATCACTAAATAATTTCTGAATGTACAGCAGTTTATTAGTCAGAGAAGTAAAATTATGAAAACAAAATGATGCACAAAGTCTACTGACATTGCAAACAATATAAATAATCTATTGAAAAGTTATATAATAAAATATGGAATGCAAAAGTTCAGAACAAAAATAACAGTTGCAAAACCTTTAAAAAGCTGTATTAAAAAGGGAGTAGGTGTGTTACAGAATTAATAAGCTTATAAAATGGAGTATTACAAAATAATATGGGTTTTGGTTTAAAATGATTAAAATGCTAAACAAATATTTGAAACGTTTCAACTAGAAGGCCTTTCAAATATCATCATGGAGATTATAAGGCCAAAAAGAAGGGGAAACTTCAATTTTATTTGTACATTCAAAAGTGCATATTTCTGGAATATAATATATGCCAGGAAATTAAAGGCTCCCAATTTAAAATATGTACTAGTTTACAATTCTGAAATAGATTTGTTCATTTAAACTGATATTGTTCTCTAGATATTGCTATTTTATCTAGTTGGTAATTGTCTATATTCCATATTTGTGGATAAAAAATCAAGCTAAACGATAGATTCATTATTATGCTTAAATATATTGTTACATGAAGGCCTTTTGTAGGAGTTTATATAAAAGAGAATAATGGACAAAAAATCTAAATAGTTAAGAGAAAAAAAGGACAAAAAATATAAAAAAAGAGTATAATGGGATGCTAAAATATATAAAAAATAGTATAGAGAAAAATGACTTTTAAAGAAAGAAAGGACTCCCATCCAGGCCCTCTTACAGCATGGTTCCTCAATTACCTTTTTTTATCTTTTTATTATATGTTTTGTTTTGTTTCACCTCAACTTTATCACAAATCTATTAAAATAAGTACAAATGTCAGCCAAAAATAAAGTAAAATTGTGACTGTATCCAGGGACCAATAACTATAAATATGTATCAGTTCAAACTGTATCACAACTTGTAATTATTACAACTGGTAAAAAAGCATCAAAAGCACTGAGAAATAAACATACATTTTTAATATACTCCACTGCTATATACATTCAATAATAAAAGATATTTTGTTTTTTAATGTATATTTGCATCATTTTTAATCATGTTTTAATCAACATTCAATTCATAGGCTATTCAGAAATAAAAGATATTTTTTAAAATGCATATATATTGCATGATTTTTTTCCCATCATGGTTTAAACACTCCTCATTTGTAGATCGACTGGAATCTTTAAGGTCTTCTAGTACAAAACTTGGATATTATATGGGGCTGCATACTTTTAAATACAGTTAAATCTCTTTATAGATTGAATATTCGATGAAAAAAAATTTATTGTCCTTATTCAACAATTACAGATTGGTTTCATTCAGTCAATTGTCCTGAACATGCATGTAATATTTGCCTCTGGACGTTAAGCAACCAACAATCAATCAATCAATCAATTATACAGTCAAAAATATCTTGAAAAAAAAAATAATATGAAAAAAAAAATTTTCAGGTGAAACAGATCTTTGCAGATTTTCATATTTGTTATGGGACTGACATAGTTTTGGTCCAAAGTTGGACAAAATCCATTTCAAAAGCAAAACACAAATACTAGTATCATAGTATAGCATTGGTTTAATACTAATTATATTATGAAATACATTAAAAAATTAACAGTAAACTGTTCAGGTATTTCAATTACTGAAAAATTACTGGTCACTTTGATTGGTCAATCTGATTTCTCATTTAAGTAAAACTCTCCAGCAAGGTCAAGGTTGGAAATCCTAGGTTCTTCTTGAAAAATAATATCTCATTTTTAATCTCCATATAAAGCATCTTCAAAATATAAGTAATGCAACACCACCATCATAATGATGCTACAAAATACCAGGAAGAAGGAGTTGTTAAAATGGTACATACCACTACAGGGAGATAACTCTGAAATAGTCAGCTGAACATTTTAATCAAGTTTTATTGGAAAAATTAAGCTGCTCAATGATAAAAATAAGTGTTTGTCAAACTGCTATATATTCAATGAATTTTTTTTTATATCTTTGTCAAATAAATGGTCAAAGTAATTATTTTGTCAAAATTTTATGAAAATTTAACAAGCCAAATTAAATTTTAGTCCAGGTGTTTGGTACCACCTTAAATGAAAAAAAGAATGGGCAACCAACAGGCAACTAATATAAGAAGTAAAATATTACCTTAAATATGTTCAAAATTTATTTATACTCTCAAAAGTTTGATTTTGAAATTTATACACCGAGAGTCCTTAAAAGTTTATAAATAAAACAATTCTTGATTGTATTCTTTGATATATATCAAGAACACACTAATAATACAAATAAAGAGTTTAACCACAGTAATTCAGATAAACAAAAGTAAATATCATTTTATAATGTAAAAATAAAACATTCTTGGCAATAAAAGTTAAATATCCCCGTCTGAGTGGTTATAGAGTAAACATTTGTTATATGGAGATCACACTTCAAAGTTATAACTGCATTAAAACATCAATCTTATTATGGAAATAATGCATATACATTTGCATAACTATAAATAAACCAATGGTATTTCAATTTATTCAATATATATACTGTACAATGTGGGGACAGGTAAGACAACAGGCCTGACAGGTATTTTCAGTAGCCTAAATTAGAAATTCAAGTTCACTCAAGCATAAAATTTAGGTCAAGAAAGGTTGCATTACTGCATGTTAATCCAGGAATTCTAGTGTGCATTTATTCTTGGATTTTGGAATATATTTGCAATTTCAGTAAATGCTGCATACATCATGTACATAATGCTAATAGAATTTAAAATAGAGTTGCATTTTCACTGCAATTTTCAACTTTTTTAAGGAAAAAGTCACAAGAATTTCTGCATTTATAGAGGGGGCCGATATCAAAGGGAGTCTAAGCAAATTCATAAAACAAAGAGGGATCGACACAAGCAAGGCAACAACAACAAAAAATGACATGGCAAACAACAGTCTACAAAATATTACATAGTGACATATATACATCTTTATAATGCAAACCTAAACCAACCTTACCAAAAGGCAAAGGTTATTTAAGTTGCTCTGGAAAAGTAAGCAGATTTTGCTCCATTTGTGCCATAAATGTAATGGCTATTTTTAAAAAACTTTAATTTTTGTATAGTTTCAAAAACTTGTAAAAAATATTTGCGAAAAAAGTGCTTTGAGTTTGTATTTAAATAAGTGGTTGGGGTTTGTTGCTTTTTTGTTTTTGTGTATTATTTAATCAGATTTAAATTAAGTTTGTCTTTCTAATTTCCATTGTTTTACGTTTGTCATTTAGAGGCCTTTTATAGCTTACAAACCCTGTTTCCCATTGTTGAAGGCTGTGTACATGGTGTAGGATGACCTATTATTTCTTAAACATCATTTGGTCACAAGTGTTTAGTTGTCTCATTGGCAAGCATACCAAATCGTCTTAATTATTCTGTTATGGATTATATGTAATATTAAGTTATCAGATGGTCTGGGTATAAGTGCAACCGCACTAGCATTAATTTGAAATTCCATTTACTGCATGAAAAGACATCATATAAACACATTTTCACTTCATCATGTAATGATTTTTCATCCCAGTGACATAACACAATGTTAAACATCCTACATGTCTCAAGTGTGGACAATTGGAAGAAACTCTTAATCCCTAATATATGCACACCTTTAGTATATATATGAACAAATAAGCTGCGTAAAATTTAGGTTGAAACTGTATGAGAAACCCAGACAACCTCAGCACTTTATTGTTTGCATAAATTGTATAAAGAATTACAAACTGACAAAGTTCAACATTCTGTAAATTTTAGTGGAAAATTTAAGAAAATCAAGAACTGGAAATAATATGCACTTTAAACTGCATAATCATGATTATATTAAAGTTCTCGCTTGAAAACACTGAAAGAGGAAGCACAGCAAAGTCTGACATACCATATTCCATAAATAAATAATTTCACCAAAACTGAAAAAGTTCAATATCCTGTAATTTTTTTGATAATTTAAAATATTAAAAATTCAAATGATATGCACAGACTGTCACCATAAGTTTATGTACAAACCTTCTACATACCAGTAACAGTGCCGGATCCAGGGGGTGTCCAGGAATTGGAATTCCCCTTTTTTTTAGGACAATCAATGCATTTGAATGGGGACATGTGGTTGGAACCCCCTCCTTTTGTCCATTTTCAAGATGGCTGGATCCGCCCCTGAGTAAATTAAAAGCTCTAGGACAGGGGGAAAATAATATGCTACCAATCTTTTTGTCACATACAAATAATATTGATACATTTACAAGAGATAACAACACCATCCAAAAGCATTTAGGGTATACATCAATGAGATAGTAAAAAACTGCAATATATACACACACACACACACACCATACAGCTGCTATAATGTATGCTGCTAATTCCATCATATAACAAGCTAATCAAACCAGAGGCCCAAAGGAGGATCAGTATTTTTTTCTTTTCATTGCTTGCTTTTTTAGATCATTGTTGACTCCCAATCGGGAATATGCTACATGTATCATGTAATGTTTACTTTTATTTAAATTCTCATGTTTTCATTCTTAAAAAAAACAGTGTCTGTTATACTTAATTTAAGTTTTAGAGGCCATGTAATTTTTTTACATGTTAAAATAATTGATGTTTATATGTAGACAGCTTTGCCTCTGCTCAGCAGATCTAAGCAGTAGACATTATTCATGCACTCGTACAGATATGATCTAAAAAAGCTAAAATGCACGCCAGCAACAGCATGAAGAGAGAAAAATAATACACAAGAAAACACTCGCTATAGCTTTTATTTGTGTAGATGTTATTGATCCCTCAAGATAACTTACATATATACTTTGCTTGGTCCATATTTTTTCTTGAAGTAAAATCCTGTCAAAACATAAAAAAAAATCTGACAGGACTGAATAAGTGCCAAATTAGAATAAAATTATTTTCTATAAGGTGGCCACATTTTTCCTCAAAAGAGAATCTGTGATGAAAATTGCAATACAGGCATGACAGGTAGAATTACTAACATCCAATTGTTATGACTGTCAAATGATAATAAGACTGTTTTAATTTTATAAAGACTTTTGACTTTGCAGAGGTTTATACCTTTTAACTTATAAGTTAAAATTTATATTTTTTTGACATGTTTACCACTCTCTGGTAGGATATTCTGGTATTCGGTCAAGTAAACAATTTACTTAAGTAAAATCAATCATCATGCTTACAACATTTGTACAATGTATACTGTTTTCATTTTGGGGGAAAAAATAACTGTTTTGTGTTTTCTATAAACATGATCAATAACAATATCCTCCAAAAAAAGTAAAATTTCCCCCAAAATTGCACCAATTGTAAGCTTGATTTTACTTTTAAAATAAGTAGGTAGAGTGGCAAAAACAGTCAGCCTTGTATAGTAAATTTTTCATTGTACAATAAAAAGTTAATATGCATATAAACGTGTCCCATAGATTAAAATGAAACTGAGAGATACAGAATAGCATACATTTTCAGTGCCTTGCTTAATTTTCTAAAATCTATAATCTGGAAGGCAAAATGTGAATACATTTGACTTGAAAAATTTTGTAACAGTGAAAGTACATCATAACATGTACATTTAGTTGCACAAATATAAAATCGCTCATTACATTCATAACATTATCAGATTATGGTCAAAAGGTTTTATCAATCATCAGAATTTATTTTTTAAAATAGACCAGGGTCTGACAGTCTTAAAAATATGTATTTAATTAACTTAATTAGCATCCTACATGTACATGTGATGTATATTTTAATGCTACTCCTAAGACTTAACAGAAAAAATAAGGTATCCTGTATATTAAGTGTCTGGAATGTTTTGTAACTGACCATTACTGTTACTCAAATGCTTAAAGAGACATGCAATATTTGTTATATTCCATGCAAATTCAAATTTCAAGCAATTAGTATCACCACAACACACAATGCATAATGCTAAAAAGGGAAGCAAGTAGTTAACTCGTACCAACGGAAACTCGTACCATGTTAACTCGTACCAAAAAAGTTAACTCGTACCAACTTAAAGTCATACCACTGGGAAGTCGTACCATTAAAAATATTTTAAAAAATACGAATGTTTTGTGGTGTTTTTTCTTTCTAAAATTAATAAAAAAAAAATTGAATTACTGTAATTTTATACTGGATTTTAATGATTGTATAGTCATCAATGTGCTGATGGATCGTCGTCTGATGTAGATGTAGATGTAGAATGAAAACTTGGACAAAAATACGTTTTTTTTTAATTAAGATACTAATATAAATTGTCTTAATTACCTTAATACCCTGCTAATTAATATATGATATTCCTTTGATTGTGTGATTATTGGTTGATTATTAACTAATCAACTTGTTTACAGGTTTTCAGATTTCAGGTCTCATTTACTTTCCTGTCTCATTTACTTTCCTGTGAAGGTGTCACTAGTCTTTTTCAAAGCAATGCATATCTCACACATTAAATGAACATGACATTACTTAAAATCTTAAAAGAAGTTGTCATATTTTGATAACAATACATAGAAGTACTTAACGATCGTGACTGGCTATTTTGCCCTTACCTCGTTCGTTTATCATTACAACTAAAAAAACAACCTTCACTGGCTATGCAACCCTTGCTCGGTCGGTAATCATCATACCTTGTGCAAAATATTATATATAAAAAATTTAATACTTTTAACATGTTGTTCATAAACAATTTACAACCTTTAAAACACACTAAATTAATTCTTTCAGTGAATTAAATTCCTTCAAGAAACAAAAGAAAAGTACCCAAATCTATTCAATGTAACCTGAGACTACTATAACACATGTGTTATAGTAGTCTCAGATGTAACTGATTTGGAATGATTCAAAATTAAATCCAATGGTTATCAGTATAAGTTTAAAAAGATTGATTCAAGGGAGACAACAAATCAAATCTGCCAAGGTATTGTCTATATCTAACATGTCTAATACACATGGAACATTAGCTACAGATTGGTCATTTTACTTTCAAATTATATACATTTTTTGAGAAAAGAATGAGAAAAATAACAGTATATATTCATAATTAAACACCAATCAAATGCATTTAAATAAGTTGGTACGAGTTAGCAGTGGTACGAGTTTACATTGGTACGAGTTATTTTTTAGTGGTACGAGTTGACATTGGTACGAGTTTACATTGGTACGGGTTAACTATAATTCCTAAAAAGATATATAAAATCTTATGTCATATTATCAAGGGTACATATATATTCCAACTCCAATTTATTATGTCAACTTTTTTTGCCATTAAGTGACATCACAGAAGAAACACAAATAAATAAAGATAGAAACTTAAAAGTAGCATCGTAAAAAAGGTAATAATAAAGCAATAAATGACAACATACAAGTACTTCTAGAGGGGGACTCCATACAGAGTTTTATATCAGTTACAAGTATAAATTGCATGTTTTATATTGTCTACGGAAATATATACTGGCATTTGACTAATAAATTATAATTACTTTGTAGTGACAAGGGCTGCATTTGAAGTCTAGAGGGGTACACGTTGCAGTGGTATCATGCTGTTTATTTTTCCCACACAGGAAATGCACAATTATAGTAAAACCCAAGTCAAATTCCGGATACCGATATTTTTCCGGACTTAACTTGAACTCTTCAATAGAAAATTCATCTTTACACGAGTACTGACAGGACAATATGACTACCCATCGAATTTTAATTTGATACATAATAAAAGTATTTTTAAGATTAATTTCTAATCAACAGAACCTTGTAAGGAGCTAATGACAAAAAATGGACATAAAAATAGCCATATGATCCATCTAAGGCAAAGTTGGATCTTACTGTTTCGAAATAGCTGATTCATAAAGTTCTAAATATACCATTTACTGACTTATATTGATCTAAAAATGTCTTATCCTGGTACCACACCAGTCAATATTCTGTTTTCAAGCTTATATCTATGATTAATTAAAATTTTAAGTTAGTATAATATACATTTTTCAAATTTGAATGATTCAGCATTGTTTGTGTAGTGTCTCCGCTTGTCTTAGTTCATTACAACCTTCTTTATGTTTTGGAGATTATTCTTTGACTTAGGGAGCGGTTATTTGAACATGGAGAGGTGAATTAACAGTTCCTCAGTCACTTTGTGATCTACATCTAGTACAACTTTAAACAATGATTTAATCGTGTCCGATCTGAAGTGAAGTAATATTGATTGTAAAGATCTATAAATGCCCTACAGATATGTTTCTATCTATGAATTGTACGATTGGAATTTAGATATAGTTTAATTTGTAATTATCAAATCAATCGTTATTTTATGACAATAGGTGAACAAGACGTTTTGATTTCAGATTGATAGAAAAACATTTTAAAGTAAGGTTGTAATATTTATTAGGGGTTTTTATTGATTTCAGACTTTATTCTCAAGTATCATGTCTGCTTACATCTAAGACCTTCTTATAATTTGTTAATCTTGTTTGTTTACTCCATCCTATTTAAACGAAAACAGAAAATTTAATTGGATGAATCTATTTGTAATGATTTAAATGTTTGACCAACATTGAAATAAATTATTAAACTTGAAAATGGAATCGAGGAAGGTGTTACAACGACAACAACCCGACTCAATTTAAGAAAATAGCCAATTGCTACCAATGGATCTTCAACACAGCGAGAAAATCTCGCACCCGAAGGCGGGCTCCAGTTTGTCCCTAGACAAAAGTGGGTACTAAATCGGCGAAAATGGACGTCACACTAATGGTATACTATAACAACAAAATATAAAGAACACACGCTACAAAGAAACTTTCCATTTAAAACATCTGTCATCTTATGAATTACTTACTGGATAAAAACAATGCAAAAATATATGGATTTGCCAATTCTAATAGGCCTACGAAATACAATGCATCTAAACCATTTTGTTAGACGAACGTCTCATATAGTTAAGCGATCTGTGTTTCAGTACTGGTTACACGTAGTATATTACATAAAAAGTTCGTAAAAATTATTAGTATACCCTCCACCCCTACAACCATCCTCATCCGTTTTAGAAGCAGGTGGTATATATAGCGATTGGGAGCATGTCAGTTAGCGTGTTCGTTCTTTCTGTTCACTCTTAATTGTATTCGCAATCTTTTTCAGTTGTTTTAGTAATAATGCATCCCTATTTCATTTCTTTTCATGGCATATACTTAACTGATTCTGCACCTAACCTCAGGCTCTCATCAGAATTTATCAAAACCGTCTCAGATTTCATGAAATCTACAAAACTCCTAAAATAAAACTCTTTTTGAAATATTTTTACGCACACTGTAAAATAATGTAGATATTTTAGCGATATTAACAAATACGCTTTTTTGTTTGATGGCTAAATTGGCGCATCAATTGAAACTATTTGCAAATGAGAAATCTGTACAGTTTTGCATGACAACAAAATTGGCAAACATTTTAACGCTTTCAGTATTTAGATACTAAACAAAATATAATGCCTAAAGCTGTTTTCCAGTTTGGGAATGTTACCTTTAAATTTCTTTTTGAGTTACGATTAAATATATATATCTGAAAGTTGTAAGAACATGGTTTTCAATATTCTGTAAATGTGACCGTGGCTTGCGAAACTGGTAATTGAAAAACCACATGTATTTGGCAATTATTGCCAGGTACCTAGTTATAAAGGTCTTTATGTGTTGCGGTTCTTACATATTCAGTCTTATGAATTCTTAGCTTTTTAACAGTTTTTTAAAGCGTTTCTTTTAAAGTTTTTAAAGTTCTTGTCCATTCGTTTTTGATGCGTTTTGTTATTTGATTTTGCCATGTGATTATGGACTTTCCGAATAGATTTTCCTCTGAGTTCAGTATTTTTGTGATTTTACTTTTTTCTGGTGATGATAAATTCCGAAAAGTGCTTCGGACACGAATACAATTTATAATGTGTTATTTTCATTTTTTTGTACGGAATGAGGATAGTGAATAATAGTAAACAAACTGAATTTTAAAGGTGGCACGGTAGTATTTCCTGGCCCATAGGGATAATGATAGCCTTTTTAGAATTTTCACCACTTTCTAACACTGCAAAAAAATCTACATTCACACTTAACTGAAGTACTTTCATTTTACTATTCAGAAATGAATTTGAATATGTATCATGACCGTTTACTTTTTTTGCTATTTTTAGAAACCTAAGGCCACTAGTAATTTTAGGTCTTTTATGGTGCAGTGAATACAAAATTTAAAAAAATTCTCAAAAATTCATTTTCATCTGTATGTAAAATTATTTCATATTTTTCTACACCTGATTCATACCTCAGTTTGGGAAAGTATGTTCAGTTGATACTGTATTTGTGTCCAATCACACTGTTTAGATACATTTACCTAAGTAGGGTACACAAAAGAGCAACCTAAATTCTGGAATGCAAATACTACCGTGCCACCTAAAGGAAATGAACATTAAAATAAAAAAAAAATTAATAACAATGCAACCACGTGCACAATTGTAAAAATTCTCCGTATCATATGTCCCTCATATATCTCAAACGAACTGACAATTAAAAATCCATGAATTTAATTTTGCAGTTTATAATGCCTGGAGTAAAATTGCAATCTGATTCAATATCAATGCAACACTATAGCTTTTACAAATTTATTTGTTGTAAAGAGTAAACAGATATAGAATAACAAAATTACATCATTTTCGTAAAAAAAAAAATCAAACTAATTTAAAACAGATGTTTGAAATCTAGTTACTTTACATAACGATTGTCACTTTTATAAGCTAAAGTACAACTTAACAATTTATTATAAAGACTTGATACTTTTTTCACTAAATAGTGTGCACTTTTTTTTACTTTGATGTATCATTTTTATCTTTGATATTACATAATTCTCTTTGCTTACTTTCGATTTCTCCAATGTAGCTAAAATTCAGGAATTACTTAAGTATTTAATATCAAATGTCCTAACTGCCGCGGAGTAATACCGACTGTTACATGTATAGTTGGGTTGTCTTATTCATCATACATGTTATAACAGTAGCCTCCTTATACAACAGTATAGTTTATCGTCGGGTCGTGTTATTTTAGATTTATGGCAGTAGTAAAGTTGGGTCGTATCGCCGATTTTCGCACAATGGCAACAGACCAGTCAAGTAGAATCGTCTTCGAAAAATGACATCACAGTAGCCGAGTAGTGTCCCTCGATACCGTTTCGTTGAATCGAAGTTTAAGTCGATTGTCTTTGGCTTTAGACGACGACATAAGTTAGGTCGGGTTCTCTACCGACAGCGATGTCTGATCTCACAAATAAACCAACAATTGCATTTCCTGAAATGAAAAAAAAATCATATTTCACCCTTTGCAATATTTATTTTTAATAAATACAGGGTTTGAGAATTTAGATACAGCATTGTGTTTTTATCACACAGAAGAAACGATTGAGAGACAATGTAATCTAAAACAAGAATGTGTCCATAGTACACGAATGCCCCACTCGCACTATCATTTTCTATGTTCAGTGGACCGTGAAATTGGGGTCAAAACTTTAATTTGGAATTAAAATTAGAAAGATCATATCATAGGGAACATGTGTACCAAGTTTCAAGTTGATGTAACTTTAACTTCATCAAAAACTACCTTGACCAAAAACTTTAACCTGAACTTCGCACTATCATTTTCTATATTAAGTGGACCATGCAATTGGGATCAAACTATAATTTGGCAGTAAAATTAGAAAGATAATATCATGGGGAACATGTGTACTAAGTTTCAAGTTGATTGGACTTCAACTTCTTCAAAAACTACCTTGACCAAAAACTTTAACCTGAAGCGGACGGACGAACGGACGGACGGACGAACGGAGGCACAGACCAGAAAACATAATGCCCCTCTACTATCGTAGGTGGGGCATAAAAAAAATGCGTAACTTATGGTGGCCGGTTAAGGCCATTTCGCGTTTACAAACTAGAGACAACTAAATGATATGTATTATGATAGTTCCTGCGACTTTATTTTATAAAAATGTGAGGGTATCTTCACACAATCGATTGAAATAATAAACAACACAACTGCTTTTCTCATATGGTAATATGTATTTATGTAACAAGACTTAAAGCTGCGGTACATGTAATTGTTATATTCCAAAACTGATTAATTTAGCAACAGTTGCGAAAAGTAAAATAACAAAAATACCGAAGTCTGATGTAAATTAAAAAGGAAATTCCGTAAACAAATGGCAAAATCAAAAGCTTAAACACACGAAACAAACGGATAACAATTGTCATATTCCTGAATTGTTTCAGGCATTTTCTTATGTAGAAATTGGTGTTTAAAACCTAATTGAATAGATAGCTAAACCTCTCACTTGTATGACAGTCGCATACAATTCCGTTATATTGACAACGAAGTGTGAACAAAACAAACAGACATAATGGTAAATTTTCTTGCATAACATATTTGTAGAAAAATGGGGGTGTATTATACTTTAGAATTAAAGTAGTTTCTGCTAGTAGTTCAACGGGGATAAATAGTTGGAAAATGATTATCATGATTCTCTCTCTATATATATATATGTGTGTGTATGGGTGAGGCTGTTTGTTAGAAATGTCTCCTGTTAACCGTTACACGAGTTGTCAAAGGGATTCTTAAATGTATTCTTTAAAACAGTACATATATCGTGTGATACTTGTTCATTTCGATTGGAAGCTTGGCGAGAAACATACTTTAATTGGACTACAAGTAGAAGGAGAAATAATGTGTTGATCATGTTTAAAAAAAACACCAAACCTGAGACACGACCGCGGCCATACGTTTTCATTTTTGCTTAATGTGTTTCTTATCAACAGGGGTGTTGGTCGATTGGTGTCAGGAAAGAGACATTAGAGTTATTATAGTAAGTGTTCTCAAAACCAGATTGTGTGATAAACTTGTTAAGGTAATATAAGTTTTAAGAAAGACTAAAGGCAAAAATGAACACTTAAAAATGAATCATAAAAAATGTAAAACACTGTTATATAGACAATTGTAAAATACGATGGATAGTCATTCCATTTGATTCTACTTAAAATTATAAATATTATTAATGTCGACATTTTCTGTCTGGATCGTTACTCGTTAATGTTCCAATTTTGGGACACGCTAAATATAATGTCGGCCTTATTTACATATATCATGAATATGCACGAGTGATAGTAATTTGACGTTACGTCACGGAACGTAAAAAAAAATGCATATGTAATCTTAGTATTTATCCCTAATGTATCTTTTTTATTGTTTTCATCTTGTATGTAGATACTTCAAATTCCAATAAATACATTCCAAAAAGTATAATAGACAAAAAAAAATCTGCTTTGTTTAAAATTTAGTTTGAACAGTTTTATAAATTTCAATAGGTTCCGTCTTGTCTGCATGTAGAAGATACAACCATTTTTTATAACTGTCATCTCTTTATTCTATACCTTTCAATATATCTACTGCTGATGCTTTGACAACTGACATATTTTTAATTCAAAGGTCGAAAGAAAAGTGTTTCTTATTAAAAATAATTTCCCCGTGTTTTGTTGTTCCTCAGCAGCAACTAATAACGAATTCCTTCCACGGTCCTGTTAATTTTGTATTTATTCAGGGATGCAGTAAATTTGCAAATCGAATTCGTGTCAATATTCATATTGAAAGAAATATTCATTTTTGTTAATTCAAAAACCATCTTCTATTCGGATTCATCGGCTGTGTAAAGCAAACCAGCATATATAATTAAGTAAAGTAAAATGAATTTGTATCTTTATAATGCGATTTTTCTGCATTTTTATGAAACATATTTGGGAGCTGATATTTTGGCGACATTTAACTGATTTGTTGAAATAACATATTCTATGTGTGTTCAAATTCAACAAGCAAAGACCGCTCATAATATTCAGTATTGATATAATAAGCATTACAGGTTTGTATTTCAGGAAAAATCACTGAAATATAAAATCAAATTCATACTTTTTTGAAATACCAAACAATAGAGAGAATCGTCAGCAGTATTGTGCAATTGGAGATTTCACATACCATGCAAACCCTGACAATACACATTGATCTGACTAAGAGTGACCGCAAATAAAGGTAACAGTATTATACCGCTGTTCAAAAGTCAAAAATCGATTGAAATAAAACAAATCCGGGTTACACTTAAACTGAGGGAAACAAAAGAAACAAAACGACAATGCAACATACATAGAATCGAACAATTAGATAACAACTTCAATATTCCTGACTGCCATATTACTGACTTTGTTTAAAATTTAGTATAAATAACTTTCTAAATTTCGATTGGTTCCATTTAGTCTGCATGTAGACGATATAGAAATTCTTTATATTGAATAAAAGTTATGCGATCTGGTCCAAGGACACAGTTATCGTCCTTTGGTTTTCGGTAGACGATATAGTAATTCTTTACATTGCCTAAAAGTTATGCGATCTGGTCCAAGGACACAGGTCTTTTATATAAGCTTTGGATTTCAAATATTTTGGCCACGAGCATCACTGAAGAGACATGTATTGTCGAAATGCGCATCTGGTGCAAGAAAATTGTCTACGAATATAGTCCCTAGTGTAAACAGTGTATAACTTGCATGTTTTATTTGATACACTTTCCCAATTTATTTTTTGATATTAAATGCATGAAATATTAAGTAGGGGGATGTAATTACATGTTAAAAAAATTTGGGTGCTGAATCTTTATGTAAAGTTGTGATTTGGTCCAGTTCAAAAAGGTCAAATTTTATCACGTCTGAAGCTGTCAAACTGAATTTTACACCCCCTTAACACAGAATTGTCAATATTTAGAGTTTAAGCTGGTAGAAGTTTCTATAATTTTGATATTGTATGTCTCACTGGTAGTATACTACACTGTAAAAATCTTTTTGAGAAAGAGCAGGTGCGATTTTTTAATTTGAATTTGTTGTCTAAAAGTAATGCACTACGAAATAACTGTGTTCTCGGGCCATCTGCAAAGCACTGACATGATTTACAATGTTGATATTAACAAATATTTTTAGTATGTTATTGTTATAGGGACTCAGGTCTAATATGCAAACATCTTAAAAGTATTTTTAGTATGTGTTTTTAAACACATTAAGATTTTCCTATCGAAAAAGATTGTTTTAGGCAACAACAACAAAGTTGTATTTGGAATTACTAGTAACTGTAAAATGTTATACTGTAAATTTTAATTACAATAAGTATAATTCATATTTATGAATTTCCTTCTGAACTTACATGGTTTCGACCATCTACTTAAAGTACACACGAAATTAAACAAACAAGCATGTTCATAACAAATTTACCTATGAATAAAAGTCATTTTAAATTTGAGATTTGATATTAACATTGATTTAGAGTTATTAATTTGATCAAACAAATTTCTTTTCTGCAACTTAGTTTTATATTTAGAATTACAGCTAAAAAATTAGGCCTTATTTTACCAAAGCAAGTGTGTTTGTGTATGCATGTGCTTTATTTCTAGCTTTTTGATGTTGTATTTTCATATCATTTCAATTAAGAGGAGCTAATCAAATATCAAAGGACTAGTCTGGACCGAGATTCTGGAGATACGTATGGAGTCAGGTAATTTTGGTCTCCATTTATCCAAGATCTTTCAAGATGAATAATCAAATTTGTGGCCTGCATTTCCTTTTATTATTTGTTCTTTTGAAATTTCACAAGTGATTGATGTTTCTTTCAACCTTTGGTTTACGATGTTTAATGTTTCTGATAGCATCTTTGACCAATTTTATGATAATCGTATATTCCGAACGGGGTAACTTTCCCACAGTTTATTTACAAAGGCATCAGAGAAATATTAACATGTCATTTTCAATCAGCATATATATTTGTGTCGATTATTCATCTTTCTTTATGATAAAAATACCATTTTCTCTATTCACATCATTTTTGAATTCTTAACAAAATTTATTTTTATGTTCCAATTATCATTTTCACGTTTACAAATATTAACTCCAAGTAGCATTATTAATTCGGTATTAAACGTAATTGTACATTTACGATTCAGTAGTTCCCATTGTCAAAACCTTAAATTTTCTCCCTAAAGAAATATAGTTATTTCATTAAACCAACCTTTCCCCCATATAACATTCTCTTTATTTCAAGAGAAATTGTTCGATATTTGCAATATAGTTTATTACATTTAGCATTTTGCATTTAATATTTGATTGCAAAGTTTATCTAATCAGTCAACCGTAAAGTTTTAATTTATTTCAGGTAAAAGCATACACGGGTGATTTCATACACGGAAATATTACATTTTATATTGATATGATGAAGTTACACAAATATTAGAAAACGAAAACTTCCAATAAAATTAACATAAAATTCTAAATGTCTTAAGAAGTTTTATGTTGATTGCGTTACAAAAGATAGAAATAAATAGTTGGAAAAGTTCAAATCGAATGTGAACTAGTATATACAAAAATAAGAAAATGTGGTATAATTTCCAATGAGACAACTCTCCGCAAGAAACGGCGACAACTATCCACAAGAGACCGGCCAAATGACACGGCATTCAACTATGCGCAAACCCCATACCGCAATGTCATCTATAAAAGGTCCCGAAATGCCAAATGTAAAACAGTTCAAACGGAAAACTAACAGCCTCATTTATGTACAAATAATGAACGAACAACACATATGATGTACAGCAACAAAAGACAACCACTGAATTACAGACTGCGGACCTAGGACAGACAAATACAGAATATGGTTGGTTAAAGTAGTTTGAAGGCGCCAACCATCCTAGAACCCGTGACAGTGGTAACAGTAAAACATAAGAAAAACCTATATAGATCCGGTGATAAAGGCTTAGCTTGTCAGCTGGTGGATACAGAAATACATCTAACAAAACAGACCGAACGTGTACTTATACATCCCAACAACGAAACGGAAAAAGAAAGAAGATGCGGTATGATTGTCAAAGAGACAACTCTTCACAAAAGACCAAATTTCACAGATATTAACAACTACGGGTCACCATACGGCCTTCAATAACAGATTCATGTTAATCTTAATATTTACAAACTGAATTTAACATTACAAAAGATAGCAACATAAGGGGACAAGTTAGGACACATGTAAATGAACCGAAAACAGTCGCAATATATGTTTAGTATATCATGTAAGACCATATTTATGGAAACTTATTACTTATATATAGAGTAGAAAGTATACCTCAATCTTGGAGATTCCGTGTCGAAATCAGATTATAAAATACTCTCAGTATGTTTATTTTCAAATCAATCTTTCCGAAACTCATTACATTTAATTTATATATTGATATTTCCCGAAACAACACCACTTTAGAAACTGGAGAACTTCAGCATAAAGCTTTCAAAGTTGTTTAAAATATTACATGTACGTGCTATGAAAATTGAAAAAAAGAGATCAAATATCATTGAAGAAAAACAACAAAATCAGATATCATGTCAATTCGAGCATATGTTTTTATGTTCTTGTACTATCCTAAAAATTGCTATGTTTTTTAAGTTAAATTCCTTTTGAAAATAATCATAATATTTTCCACATGACAGTCATAGTTTTGATTAATTGATCGGGATTGTCCCTTTTGTGCGGTAGAATTATTTTTTTCCTATACACATCAGTATATTTAAAGAGTTTGATCTTTATCTGTGTTATATTTACGCAGTGTACAATTTACCCAATCAGCGTAAGTTTAAATCCTTATTTCACAACATTTCCTATTACGCAAAGTATGAAATATCTCTGATTACTACATAGAACTCAATGCGATAGAAGCCCAATAGAATGTAGGATAATTGTGGTCCATCGGGTATTCCATGGCCTACCTAGCTAACTTTACTGCCTTTGTTACTTACTAGTATCAACATACTTTTTCGAATCTTTTCAAAATGCCTCTGAATTATTGTGTAAATTGTTACTTTAATAAACGCAACAGTAGTATAACAGGTGTTCAAAAGTCATAAACTTTGAATCGATTGAGAGAAAACAAATCAAGGTAAGGTACGACAACAAAAGTTCAATGAAGGATAAAAAAAACTTAATTCATATAGTTTTTTTACTGACCCCTACCCCCCTCTTAACCTAATTTGGGAAAGATTGATTGACCAATAAAGATATATGTAAAATCAATGTCAATTTATACAAAACTTGCAGGAATTTGACCCCCCACCCCCAAACTATTTGAATTAAGTTTTTTATCCTTCATTGATTTTTTTATGTCGTCCCTAACACACTAAAACTGAGGGCACCATATCAACTGTAATAGCAACAACAGGAACACTGAAGTGGACAAAACAAAAAACGTATACATAAAAACCAACTATTTGATAACAAATGCTATACTCCTGAATTACAATAACAAAACAAACGATCTCCATTCTAAATTTAAAAGGTGGTCCATGAAAACTGACAAAACCAAACGCTATATCAACAAACTACGACTACAAAAAAAAACAACCGCTATATCAACTGACGGAAAAAATGCATAAAAAAAAGACTTTTATATTCCCTTTTTCGTACAGGCATTTTAAGAACAAAAAGGTGAGTGAAAAATTGATTTATAGCTAACTAAGCCTCCGAGATGTATATATATAGTTCCGTTTTTTTGTTACAAAATCATGTAAACATAATTGGTTAACGTGACAATAATTGAGATCCAACAACAAAAACTGTTTAAACATGCATCATAGGTATACAACATAAGTAAATTAAATAATTCAAACAAACACATTTAAACTGGAGCTGTGGAAATTTGCCAGCATAAGATAAAATAATTGATATAATATACAGCAAAAGATTTACCAAAAACAAGGTATTTGATTTGAATTCTTCTTTAGACTTGGCTTATAAAAATTTTGGCCCTTTAAAAAAATTCTTAGTACATTTTGTGATATATTCTGACAATGATGTTGAAATTATTGCAATTGCGTATCTATTTGAAAAAAAATCATTCTATGGCTATCATTTGGTTATTGATAGGAATGAAGTATGTTGGTTCTTTTCCTATTAACATTGGGAGCAATGTTCGAAACGTTTAGATAATTATATCATCACGATAATGGTGTCATGAGTACAGAAAAAAAAATACCAAACTTTGATGAACATTCAAAACGGAAAGTTCGTAATCAGATGGCTAAACCAAAAGCTCAAACACATCAAACGAAGGAATAACAACTGTCATATTCCTGGCTTGATACGGGCATTTTCTTATGTAGAAAATCGATCCTTATGCATCCTTGGCTGTCAAATATTCGGCTTTGAGCGTTCCTGATGAAGTCAAGGCTTTGGAAGCACGAAATGTGTTTCCATTTTTCAGAGAAGCAAAGAAAAAGGAAATAAAATACAGAGAAGTATCATATTTAATCATTTTCGCGGTTTAAAGAAAAAAGATTCCATAAAAAAACCCACAGTAAAAGTCAACAGATCAGTTGTCTGGATAAGCTGTTTTGTTTGAAAAAAAAATGGGAAATCACAACTTTTGTCTGTGAAAAAATTGATTAAGTAAAGTATAGTAAATATTGGTCTGAAGCATTAAGCATTTCAACGCTGACGATATACTGGAACAAAATATCAAATAAAACTCTTTAACCAACCAAATTATTATAGACAGACAATGGATAGTAACTTGGTAACATGTTGCAAGATAATTAACCAAGTGAAGAACCTTTGAAACCCAAAGGAACAGTCGGTGTCTGCATGAGACTAAACGAATATAACAATTGATAAATTTCGTGTAGCGAACGGCTGCAAGAGATATCAACCATCAGGGTTCAACGAAAAGTATTAATTCCAAACTTCCAAACTTTTGGCACCATTCTTTCGTGATTAATTACCACTTCTGGTGGAGAGACATTCCCTGAGGCAAACCATCCTTCCAGACAGTATTCTGTACCTCGTTATTTCATGATACAGTTTACTTTTCAGCTTATAAATCATGTTAATGTATCGATGTTGAATGTCTTCCTCAAATGGCTTAACAAAAAGCTCGAACACATCAAACAAATGTAAAACAACACGTGCAATAGCACGACTAATGTACGTCGATACTGGTATAGCACTTTGGTATTGTAAAATCAGATATATTTCGGTTTACTTTGATCGAGATACTTAATAATGTAATGCAATGTAAAACTTGCTGTAGTAAAACTTAAGTCGAATATTTTAACACAAATTTCATAAAAACAGACGATTGTCAAAAATTACACATACAGTTAAACAATGTCGAGCAATAATGATCTTACGTAGACCATTGTGCAACACATGTACTGTTGATTATCCCATAATGACTTGTCGTGTCTCTACAAGAAAAAAAGGTTCGAACTAATTAACGTGATTATTCACGGGCATGTTGTCTTATAAAATGGTGTCTGATATTGACAATTTGTGCATTTACTTTTTACAAAGTCACGTTCTATTTTTTTAGACTGTGGATTAATTGCAATCTAACGTTTATGGCATTTATGAGCTATTGGTTTTACCTTTTCTCAGTGTGCTATTCTTTATTCGCTATAAAAAGTTTTCCATTCTATGAAGTAATTTATTCTACGATGGTAGATAGACAAAGCACACCCTTATTAATTTTATCTTTATGGGACCTGAGATCCCCTCCGATTTTGTTGACTTTGTTGGATTGTGTTGCCTTGATGTTGTAAATTTTTCGAAATATGTTAGTTTGAATATTCCTTTGGTATCTTTCGACTTTGTTTTAAGATTAAACAAATAAACCGATTTTTTTTTTCTTATGCCTTTGTATGATTTTGGCTATTTCGGGATTTGCATTGCATGTCTTGTTCTTCTGTCATAATTTTATGTAATTTTACAACATGTTTAACTACTCTTGCATTTTACTAACTCAATACAATGTATCATTTGATGCGAATGGCATACAAGTTCAACCAGGTTCAATCCACCATTTTCCACATTGTTAAATCCCTGTACCAAGTCAGGAATATGATAGTATTTGCTATTCGTTTGATGTGCTATATCATTTTATTTTGCAATTTGATTAGGTACTTTCCGTTTTGAATTTTCCTCGGAGATCAGTATTTTTATGATTTTACTTTTTAGTGAAACAGAAAACCTTCAATTATTCAAGTGCATTGCGTCCTCAGACCACCATTCAACCATTCAGGGAATCCCCTTCCGCCTCCATTTTTGGATTTCCCCCTCCTTCTCATTTTGTGCATCTCTGATTTGTAAGATCATTACACCCATTTAAATAGCACATGCATTAAAATTAATAATATGCATGTATGACACCGCAAAATATATCTGAAGATTAATATGTTTGCTTTTCAATCAACTTCTCTTTAATATTTAAACTTAACACAGGAAGCAGAATTAATTACAATGCGATTTAAGAAGTTTAAAAGATTAACACCTAGTCTTAACTACAAGTGTTTATAAAAAATAAATAAATAATTCCTTTTATGTTGACTACTGTATTACATAATAATTATACTATTAATAATTTTGTTCTGCAAACCCCAACCATTTTAGTATATATTTATCTTCTACCAGTGTTGTTATTGACAAGACAAGTACATTGGTTAGACATGAACAAGAATGAAAAAGGAACCAACAAAAACAGACATTTTAGTTATGTGTGCCTCGGTTAAAAATCACCAAAGGTCACATTCGAAACTATTACTTCAAATTTATTATGAAGACTATTGAATACAGAGTTTTATATCCATGGCAACTCTTTTGTAAAGAAATCCGGAGTGGAACAGAAGCTCTATATCTCATCTTGACTATTTCAAAAACTGACCATAAAAACAAGACTGACAATAAAGTACGACAAACTTTAGTCTACATCAAACACATATATGACACGCTAATCAGATTATAAACTAAACCAATTACGAATTTGAAGAGCTTTGAAAACTAATATCCAAAATGTTGGATATTAGACGGTTATCCAATTCTCTGGTTAGACGATTCGTTGTATTTTGAATGTTTTTTTTTTTTATATCTATGGAAAAAATCAGAGCAACACATCATATAAGTTTCATGCGTACGAAGCGCTTTTTAGATGTATCCTCATCAGGAACGCACACAGTCAAACATTTGAAAGTCAAGGATTTGTAAGAACGGAAACAATTCAAGAGCTATGTAACCAAAAAGAGTATTAAAAAAGCTAAATCCATTTTAGGCAAATTTTGCATTAAGAAATTTAGTTTCTTTATCATTAAAAAAAAAATGAAACCGACAATTTTGCTAATAATCATGACAAAATATTCTGTAAACGAAACACGTGTCCGGCCATCACTTAAGAGCTTATGATACCTTGGGAATTATAGCCTACCAGCAGAGGTATCGACCTAGTGCTAAAAAAGTGCTCACTACTCAGCTTGTGATTACCTTTAGAACGAAACGTCAATAATCAGAGACATCTAATCAGTGGTTGTTAAAACAGATGTTCAAGTATTTTCATCGAAATTCATAGAAGAGATATTTGTTGATGAAATGTGCATCTGGTGCAGACCAATTGGTATCGTTACTGATATCATCATCTAGCCAGCCAGACACCTGTTTTGTTTACAGAATATTCATTAGTGCATCCCAATAAACTGTGAAACTTACTGTCAACTTTTTTAACTCAAGTTTGAAGGTATTCAGTAAGAACAATAGCACACCAAGGACAAACATTTGAAATGTAACAACTTTGGGCATTTCTCGGTCGGTTCTGAGGTGTGATTCAAACACGAAGAGTTTTTACAGTATTGTTTGTATTTATTTGCCCTTGCATTTCTATTTATTTAATTTGTAATTTATCGAGAAAGTGAATTTGACTGTCCCTCTGGTATCTTTCGCTCCTCTGTAATATACTGTGTATACTATTAACGACATAATTTTTCTGGGTTTTTGTTGTTACGTCATTAGCGTATTTTTGTCACTGATGTAGACGAGACGTGCGACTGATGCACACAATTTTGATCGTAGCCTCTATAATGAGTAATTATTATTAAACTACAACTTTTTTGTTGGCGTCTAATTAAGATAAATTATTATGTTCAACATTTTTTTAGTCAGTTGTGTTGCATGTCACTTAAACCTATTTATGAGTGTTTGGATTGATTTCCCAATTTTGTCAATTCAACGGAAGTATAAACAGCTATCATACAAGTTTGAGGGTTAGCTAGCTTTAAAAACCGGTTATAGTCACCGACATTAATGCACGAATAAGGTGAGGAATATAACAGTTATTTTTCACTTGTTTAACTTGTTCATGTTGTTCGATGGATTTTGATTTTGTCTCTATTTATGGACTGTCCCTTTTAAATTTGACTTAACATTATTGTCCAAGTATATTAACAACGAACAATCGGATGTCTTTGTTTGCATATTTATTTAATGCCTTATATATATATATATATATATATATATATATATATATATATATATATATATACATGATTTCTTATTCTTGATATTCTAAAATTTGTAAAAAATCATGTTTTCCTAATACCTGATATACGTTATGGCAAGCACTTCAAACAAGAGCATCAAGCAAGGGAATACAAATGAATGATTTAGTTTATAAAGTAACAGGTAAAGGGAGATAAATCATGCAAAAATTGTGATGAAGGACTGTGCTATGGACATACCCAAATACTTCACGATGACGTTGGATGATTTCTTTTGAGCTTAGAATAAAATATTAAGTGCAATGAACTATTTGACTAGAGATATTCAATACTAGAGATCGATGATCAATTATGCACAACATGCCTATTTTGAAATTCTATATTTCACGTCAGTAATACTCAATAGTAAAATCACAAAAATACTGAACTCCAAGAAAGATTAAAACGGAAAGTCCCTAATCAAATGGCAAAATCAAATGATAAAACACATCAAACGAATGATCATCAACTGTCATATTCCTGACTTGGTACTGGCATTTTCAAATGTAGAAAATGGTGGATCTAACCTGGTTTTATAGGGCTACACCTCTCACGCGAACGACCGTTATATCAATTTCCATTATATTGACGTGTGAACAAAATGATACAAATAGGGGTACAAAAACAACACAGACCCCACCAAAAATAGTTGTGATTTCACGTGCTCCACAATGGGAAGCAGATCCTGCTCCACATGTAGCACCCGTCGTGTTGCTCATGTTGTTACAAAGCCGGCAAACTTATCTTAAATAAACCAAAACACATCAATGTTCACGTAAGGAAAAAACACCTAAAGAGTAGTCATAGAACAAAACAGGTAGAACCAATTTTAGCCGGAATTTGTTTTCCGTCTTAACCCAAAAGGTTACGAATAGGTTTGGTTTAAAAAAAGAAAAATCATAAAAACAATAGTTGATAATTCCAAAAGACAAACATGCTTTACTTTACAGATTTGCTTAGTAGTTTTTATCCATTTCCAATTTTGTTATAATTCTTCTACTATGACATGGTCTTCTGACTTTTCATACAAAGATATCCATCAACACGTAATTACATTTGTAGTTGAAAGAAAATACATATCTTTATTTACGATGGAATTTTTGCTTTGGCTAGAGTATACTTTTGTCAAGTTTTTGCGAAATACTGGAACAATTGCCACAATCGTTCATATGCAGATTTTAGCCACATTCGGGCAAACTATTTAAGTAACATGATCAGACATATAGCATAATGATTTACCAAAATTACAGTTAACACATAAAGGTTAAATCAGTCATCAACTATAACAAAATGAAACATTCAATCACATTGGAACGGATTTAGTGGTTGTAAAAAGATTTCAAACATACCACCAAACAATCCTTTTCAGGCGCTAATAACTGGACTCGCTTTAACTGTTATATGTAAGAATAAAAAAAAGAGTTTGATAGCACTGAAGACTAAACACTTCCCAAGAATTGTGCCAAATATAGCAAAGACCATCTACACAGGGCAGTGGCGGATCAAAGGGGGGGTTCCGGGGCTTGGAACCCCCTTTTTTTTGGCCGATCAATGCATTTGAATGGGAGCATATAGTTGGAACCCCCCCCTTTTTACTCTGGGTTGGGAACCCCCCTTTTTAAAATGGCTGGATCCGCCACTGCAGGGTTAGTTTCGAGTTCTTAAGAAAATAAATGAGACCTGATATTATATTGAAAATGACCGCATAAACATGAAAACATTGATTTTTGGAAAATAACTGTTTACACTATACGTTGTGTAATTTCCTTTCTAGTTTAGGTTGCTAAGCTTATTATGAAACAAGAACAAAAATAAAACAATAAAATATATTGGGTGCCCGATCGTGGACTTTGATGAAGGACATTTGTGTATCCTATCTACGCTAAAAGGTCTGTTTCTGTCCTGGCTAAGGTCACAGCAGTTGTCAAAGAGAAAGCATTTTGTGTAATTCATGATTAAAACATCTTCTTAGGTGTCAAAGTTTATGTCATATTACATTAATTCATTTGACTTGGAAAGGAATATATAATAGAAAAACGGTCGCCAACACTGTACAGATGTATTTTGCCTTGACTTTTTGACGTTTTCACTGACATATTTGTGAGATAATAAAACTAGAAAAATTGTTATTTGACAAAATAGCAAAGCTACCAGATTAAATGGTAATATTTCAATGTCCCAAAAATGTCCACAGCTGTATTTAATGATAATAACAAGGTAAGGGATGATTTGTCAAATTTTCTCACCTTTCATCAACTTACTTAATCAACTATTCAGTGTTTATGTCCTTACGCCTAAATTGTATTTCTTCCTATTAAACATTTGTTACAATAAATAAATTACAGAAAATCTGATGCAAGTAACTGAAAAACACAAATATGAGAATTATTCTTCATTATTTCTTTTTTCTTTTCTGTCTTTTTAACAAGAATACCTTTTACTATTTTTATCTCATTTTTAATTTTATTTACAATAATTCAATTTAAGTTTTCATTGTAATGGAATGCTATTCAATTATCTTAAATTCGGCCCTCTTATTGTATTTTCCAACAAAATGTATAGTAAAGTAAATTATTTCCTTTTCTGTGTGTACTTGAATAACTGAAAAATGATCCTACTCCTTATAACCTATTCATATAAAGTATTTAATTTCATTTATCTATATAAACTTTGTTTATTTGTTTTATATAATTTATTATTATTTCTTATTATCTTTTTAATCTTTTAATATTTCTATAATCACAAATATTATTTATATTTTGTTATTACATTTTCTTTCATTAATTTTCTTTTCGTTTATACTCCTATAATTCTTAAAATGAATTAATGTGTTTAATTTTTGCTATATCTGTTTTTTTCGTTTATCTTTCTTTCATTTTCTCTGATTGATTAGACAACATAGTGCTTCATTACATGAGTATGTGTTACTACTAAAAAAAATTTCAGTTATAACTTTAAGCATTCATGCTCGAAAACAAAAGTATTAAACAAAAAAAATATAATCAGTATATTTTTCTAAGTAGACGTTTGTATATGCTGCTTTACATGCTGTTTGATTGTTATATTTTTCCTACATACTCCGAGACATACTCACATACGTGTATGTACTTGGTTTCTAATACGTCTGTTTTCGAGCATGAATGCTGAAAGTATTTCCGCAATGAAATTATAGTTTACTGTCATAACCACTATTTTGATAATGTTACATGTTGACATCAATTACCAGAAAGTACTTTCTTCAACGTTAACTGTGTTTGGATATCAACATGAATCAATTTTTTATCGTTGCCAAAATTAAGTATTGATTATGAAATTGTGTGAAATCTAAATTCTACGATAATTGTTGTTTTCCTGTCTTTCATAAATGCTATTGTGCTTTGTCTTTGACTTATTTTCGTTTCTTTGATACATATAAATAAAGGCAACAGTAGTATACCGCTGTTCGAAAGTCATTAACCGATTGAGAGAAAACAAATCCGGGCTACAAACTAAAACCGAGGGAAAACAACAGAAACACTATTTAAGTGCAACAAAAAACTTAACTACAATGTAACACACTCAGAAACGAACTATAAGAGAACAACAGCCATTTTCCTGACTTGGTACAGGACATTTTAAGAAAAATGGTTTGTTGCACCTAGTTTTTATGGCATATGACGTGGCTCTTTACTTATACATCCCATCATTGTGTTGTGTTATTGTGCTTTAATACACTTTTGTGTTCTTGTCATAATTCAAAGTTTTGCAACAGGAAATTTATAAAAAATGACCATATAATTGATATTCATGTCAACACCGTTGTTGGAAGTTATGTATAGGTATCTTTTATTCTATAGCCCAGCAAAGTTTTCAGTTACTGACTCCACAGACGTTTGGTTCACGAATTTGTTTTGGTGACGGTTATTATAGAAACACGTGTCGCACTTTTAGATTCGAACCGCGGTAAACTACTGTTTCCGTATGTTATTAATTAATTTGCTTGATGCACGTTATTCAAAATTGTTTCCTAAAAAGCAAATATACAAACTTAACTGTTGTACCACTTATTTATCTATATTATTTGTGTTCGTAGCTAAATCTATCGGAATTCAAATGATTAGATATTATATCAAAAATAATGTCTTATTAATAGAAAAACAATATCCAAAATACCAAGATTATTAGTTTCATTTGTACTAGCTCGGAATTAGATTTGTGACGCTTGACGATGCGGAATCGGTTTATTTCTCTTTTAATGGGAATAATTTGTTGTCTGGAAATTAGATGATACGCTAGGCATATGATATATCTGTCCAAATACAAACGTTGTAGGAAAGTAACGTCTTTGATTGATGTTAAGAGGAAAGGAAAGAGAATTTGTGTTAATATTTAATATGGTTATATAGCATGTCGTTTATTTGACTAAAAAGCCGTGATGTTTTATTGGTTATTGTGATGACGTCATAGTTTTAATAAAATATTTCATTCAATTAGATATGGAAACTAAATATGTTACAGGATGTTAAAATATTTAAACAAATAACTAAAATCAAAATAATTTTTCAAAACATGATAATTAAATACGTGCTGTCCGGTTCTAAAACTATTAGTTTTGTTTCTAATACATTCTTGGCTTTGAGCATTCCTGATAAAGAAATTGAGAAAACTACTTCTAACGAATATATTTTTCTGTTTTCTTTATTTTAGTTGAAGTTTTATAACATGTTATGTTTGTGCCATCGTTTAAATAACAATCTATAATACTAAAATAACGAGGTCCAATTTGTCAGCCGTTATGTGGTAAAAACGAAAATTCAAAGAATTCAACTTTATATATAGCTAATATAGGACAATGGTGTAGATTAAAAATTACACCACTCCAGACCCTTTTGTTTTCCACATAATTAATATTGCCAACAATTAACAAGTTCCGGGTCGAATCTGATACCGATACCCATAGTATATTCACTTGTTACCTATTACCTTATCTGTACGTTCCACATCTGACAGGCCACCGGTGTAATTAGGATTTTGCTATATACACGGGTCATAATCACAGGGTTGTCACTACTAAATTAAATCATGGTCAAATTGTTCCCTATTGTAGTATTCTAATCAGTAAGACTATCTTAGGTAACAATACGAATACTAAAAATCTGGACTATAAGTAAGGCGTATAGGTACAGTTTTCACTTTGTTAGCGGGCATGACGTAAAACAGCGAATCAAAGAATTCACTTTATTTATAACTAATATAGGACATTGCTGTTGGTTAAAAATACTCCATTCCAGGACCTTTTGTTTTCCAAATAATTAATAGTACCAATAATTGATAAGTTCCAGGTCGAGCGGTTCAAACAGAAAGATTTGAAAGCAGAGAAAACTGTGTATCTTTTAATCGGCATGACTTTATCAGATGACAATATCAATACTAAAATAAGGCTTACGCATAGTTATATACTTTAATTCAGTCGTCACGGACCCGCATTAATACGGGTGTGTTCTAGTACTCCTAAAAAATAATAAGCTTAAATCTAATATGCAGGACGATCTTGTCGTCTACATAAGACTTATCAGTGACAATCGAATAAAAAAACTTGTAATACTTTGGAATTGTATGCGACTTTCATACAAGTGTAAAACTTAGCTAGCTGTAAAACCAAGTTTAATCCACCATTTTCTACCTACGGAAATGTCTGTACCAATTGAGGAAAATGACATTTCTTTTTCATTCGTTTGATGTGTTTAGCTTAAGATTTGCTATTGATAAGGAATTTACCTTGCAGTTTGGTATTTTTCTTATCATACTTTTTATTTAGGAAGGATGAAACATTTTTCAAACACCTTCAAATTTTATTAAATGGTTCAACGGTCAGGGGATAGATACCAGTACACAATCGAAAGAGAACTGTTTATATAATTAAACTGATATACGCGCAATATAATTTCCTAGTTCTTTATAAAATGAATTGGCAATAATAAGATTCACCAACTTTCTGAATTTTTATCTTAAATATTATACAATTAAATTAGATATATTTTTACTTATTTGATCAATAGCTGCAACTTGTAAAAAAATGATATCTATTAAGTTTTCAACAAAAGAGGGGCGAAAGATATCAGAGGAACAGTCAAACTCATAAATCGAAAATAAACTTACAACGCCATGGCTAAAAATGGAAAAGACAAACAGACAAATAATAGTACACAAGACACAGCATAGAAAACTAAAGACTGAGCACAACTCCACAAAAAACAAATGGTAACAGCTTGACCGCTGATGACTGGACATTTTCATGATGTTCGACTACATTTTGTTTTTTTCATTTATTTTTGCTCTTATTAAATAAGGTAAATGAATGTTCAGTACGTTTTTTAATTTGTGAGTTTGATTATGATTCCTATAGTATCTTTTGTATATCTTCCACATGCTTATGATGTTTGTAACTAAATAAATATATAAGTGTGGTTTCTATAAATAAAATAAGAATGATTTATAAGATATATCCTCTCTTATTAATATTTTGGTAGACAGCTACTACTGTGTTTTTCTATGTTGTGATGTTATACAGTTGTTTCAGAAAAGGGAGAAGGTTTTGAACCTTTCAAAGTTCAATCCCGCTGCAAATATTTGCACCTGTCCTTAGTCAGGAATCTGATGTACAGTAGTTGTCGCCTGTTTATGTAGTTCGTACGTGTTTCTCTTTTTTATATAGATTATACCGTTGATTTTCCCGTTTGAATGGTTTAACACGAGTAATGTTTGTGGCCCTTTATATCTTGCTGTTCGGTGTGAGCCATATAATGACCTATAATGGTTTACTTTTATAAATTGTTATTTGATGTAGAGTTGTCTCATTGGCACTCATATCACATCTTCCTATATCTATTACTATCAGTCATGTTACAGTGATTTCTGTACTGGTAATGATTGTTAATTTGGCATTTGTACATTTATTTGTATTTTTTTACGAAAGATTTGTTTAGCCTAACACCGACATAAAACTTTCCTACCATTCAGTTTTGGCTCTCGGTTTTCTATATTTAAATTATTTTACAACTCATAAAGATCCAATAAGTGTTCCATATTTTGAAACTACCTAAAATCATATAGAAACAACTAAAATCGCTACACAACCACCAACATATAAACTCGCCCTGATGCATAAAAATCTTTATCTAAGAATTTGGTATGGGCTTTGCTCATTGTTGAAGGCCGTACTGTGACCTGTTGATGTTAATTTCTGTGCCATTTTGGTCTCTTGTGATGAGTTGTCTCATTGGAAATAATTCCACATCTTCCTTTATATATATACAATAAAAGACACAAAATATGAAACTACACATGGTTTGGTACGATGGATTTTTGGCCATGTAGATTAACAGGTTGAGTCAAGCTAAATTTTAACTTGAATGTATATCTTTGCTTGTATTGACCTTACGTTATTTTTATTCCAAAATTGTGATCAAATAAAGTCAACTAAAAATGTTTGAATGTGATATGCCACAAAATATTAGAATTATTGGATGGATTTTTATTTTGTTATTTGAATTTATTATTCCAAACTTATTTCTTCAAGTCTAAAAACAAAAATGATGTTTTATTGTTAAGCTAGTACACGAATAGTGAAAAGTTAGTTTTTTATGGTGTTGTATAGATGAGAGTTCCGTTGGTAAATTCTATAAAACTAAAAAGATACATATACATATTGTTAGTAATTCATAATTTGTGCCTTCACTGGCTAGCTGATAGTTTTCTCACTACAATCATAACAAAATTATTTTTGAAATAATGAGTACAAATAGTTATATAGGCATAAAAGGAAACTGGTGGGATTGCACAATAATGAGTGCATATGCCTTTCTCGACCATTTCTGTTGTAGAACAGAAACGATGAATTATCTAAAAATAATTGAGATATCCTATTATTTAGCTGACTAGAATTTTAAAGGTAGAATTATTAAGTTTTATGTGTACTTGACTGACCCATGATAAAGCAATGACACGTAAGATGAGCCATCCTAATAAGAAAAAGAATATAGAAACAGATATAGTTTTTTGTAAACATTATAAGGGTCAGAGAATCCTATAATCGGTGAGATGATCGGGATAATTGTAGGTTATCATCCATTATCAGTATTTATTATGCTACCTACAACGTCGAAGACTTTTGCTTGTTACATTTTCAAATATATTCATGTTTAAAAAATAAAAAAGTTCAAAGAGGGCAATAAGATTTCATTGACAGAAGACTTGTAAATCAGAGGACATATGAATGCATGCCAACCAATAAGAGACGAAAGTAAATAGTAGTAGCAAAAACACGATACTATAAATATTCAACTTCACAAATCAAACAGAGAAAAAAACCTGGTATCTTGAAAAGTCATAATTAAGTGAATCAATTTTTTTTTAAATTATTTATTCATAAAGTATAGCAATGCAATTCATAATGATTTATCCAATGTCCATACAGCACTAAACACAACAGTAGAGAGCACAAATAATGGACTCCAAATGGAATGATATCTAAGGCATTGGCACTAATTCCCTCTGTATATATAGCAACAGTCTTGCTATTCCAATTGTATGACTAGTATTACAGTGTTACAGTGTTAAGTAGCTCAAATAGGAATTCGATAAAATTAGTATCAATAATTAAGTCAACATGACCTTAAATAGAATAAATGTAAATAAGTACAATGAAAGAAAAATGATACATAGTTATATTCATGATCTTTGTTAGTGAATTACTACAGAAGGGCTAAAACGGTTTTCTATAACAAACAGTCATATCGGACCTACTAGTATTCTTATTTGCATATACCAAAGCGTTAGCATGGGGGTGGCATTATTGAAATTTTAATGAAATTCTGTCAATCATACCTTTTTATGCATTCTTTCCAAGAACATATTTTGACGACAATAAGGAAATATACAAAACTAAACGGGTTAAAATAAGTTATTCATTGTTAATGTATAGAGAGTGCATGATATTGTCTGTGGATTGCCTTGCATTGAGTTTAATTTCCAAGGAATATCCTGCCTCTTTATTATTTGATCGTTGCTTATTAAGTCTAAAAATCGTTTATCAAAAAGGGATTAAGTAAACAATTAAAAATACTTTGGAAGACATGAATAACTAAACTGACAGATAAAACATTATCTAGTCTAGACCAACAGAACTGGCGGCTATAAAGATCATGACTTATATTAAACAGAAAGAAGATGTTATATGATTGCCAATAGAACAACTCTTCACAAGAGACCGAATCACATAAAAATTAACAACTATAGGGCACCGTACGGCCTTCAACAATGACAAAAGCCCATACCGCATTGTCAACTATAAAAGGCCTCGAAACGACAAATGTAAAACAATTAAAGCGGGAAATCTCAAGGCCTAATTTATGTACAAAAAATAAACGAGAAACAATGAACGTAACAAAGCAACAAACGACAACCCCTAAATTGCAGGCTCCTGACTTGGGAAAGTCACATAAACACAGAATGCGGCGGGGTTAAACATGTTAGCAGGATCCAAACTCTCCCCTAACCTGGGACATTAATGTAACAGTTCAACAAAAGAAGGAACTATAACAGTCAGTGGGAAAAGGCGTAACTCATCAAATGGATACAAGTAGAAATACATCTAACAAAAACAGTGTACAATGTTCACCTGAATATATGTATATCTTCAGCAATGGACTCTCCAACATTATTGACTACAATATAATTAATAACTTAAATTTTGTTTTTCTTGATTTTGTTATGCTTATCATTTCAGCTGGTACCATTTTTATTTTATCTGCTATAGTTTTCGCCAAAAATTCTAAATATGTTAGCAATCGTCATTAAGGAGCCATAACTCTCATAAGGAATCGACCGAAAATATCCCAAATGTTAACTGGTTTGCCGATCTTTTCTTGTAGATAATTTTTGCAATTCGCTCAGTATCTATATTTTATATTATGGTATTAGAACAAAATTAACAAAAATGGAAAAATAACGTCATTTAAGGCAAAGGGTCCGATTTGGGAGTCGTCTAGCAAGTTTTTTAAACAGACAGTTTGACATGTTTACTTGCTTCCGTCAGATTGTCTATATTTGTGTTTAACAGGTTTGAAGGTAATTGAAAATACTTGTATGTTCACTTTGCTGCCATGTTGGTTGACAGAGGGGACCATATTATCCATTTCGTAAACAAGATACAATGTACCCCAAAAATAATTGATACCACGTTTGGTTCCAATTTACCTATTTGTTTCAGAGGACAACTTTGTTAAAGTCAACGGGTAACGGAGGATGAGAATGACGACAAAAACTCACTCGGAAATATTAGACCAAATGATCTTAAAATGTATAAAATCACCATGCACTAACTTAATTTTATAAAATCATAAAGTCTAATCTGATAGTTAAGATTCAAATGTTAAACAGCTATCTTTGTGGAATTTGAAATTCAGTAAGTTGGAACATAAAAGCAAACTTATTGAATTTGTCATTTAAAGTCAACGGAATTATAACTGCTGTCATGGAAGTATAACATCATTTCAAAAGCCAAAATATCCTGATCAAAGAAAGGTAACTCGAAGTTTTTTCAAGAATAATGTCATTATTACAGAGCAGACCTCAAATGTATTTCGACTTCTGATCTTAACTTTAATAAAATACAATGAAAACTACGCGTAAGTATATGGTTGATTAATTATAATTAAGGTATCAAATGACGCATAACTGTCACAATTTTGGATCATTATAGTCTTATTAACAATTCTTAAATTTTAAAATGAAAAGGGTTTATTTCTATGTAAATTTTGCATTGAACCCCTTCTTTTATGACCAATATCACCTTTTAATTTAGAAAATTATATTTAATTTTAATATACAGCAGTTTATACAACCCTGTTTTCCTTTTCTGCTGAAACAAAAATAACAAAGTTTATTAAACGGAACCATCAAATTTTATCTTAATTTTCAGTCAAAATATGTTTTTTTCTATATGTTGTTATAGTGTTTTAACATTGTCATAAAGCGGGAGGTTTGACATGTCATAAAACCAGGTTTATCGATCCCACCATTTTTGTCATTAAATGTCCTTTACCAATCAGGAATATTGTAGTTGTTATCAAATAGTTCATTTCTATGTGTGGTGGCGTTTGTTTTTGTTGCACTTCGATTTTCCTCTTGTACCTGTTGTTTCATTGTTAGTTCTATAATTGATGTGTTTACTTCGGTTTTGGTTTGTAACCCTGATTTCGGGTTTTTTTCTCAATAATTGTTGTCATTTTTGAAAACCGGTAACTACTGCTGCCTTTATATATTAATCATTTTATCATTGAAAAAAACGTGTGTTATTTATCTTTTCCAGTTGAAACTACGAGATAACGTTTATGATAAACCTATACCAAGTTTCCACAGTTTTATATTCTAACATATTTCAGAAAGAAAATGAATGATATATGGAGAGTAATTGTAAACAATAAATGATATCATACTAAGTATTGCTACAACGATACTGGAGAGGTTTTTGGAATGATTTTGTGTTCTTGTTTAAAATTTGTCTTTTATTTTTTTTGTTTTTTTTTCACATTTTCAAGAAAGTGCCGTTATGGTTCTTAATAAAAACGTTTATTCAACATTTACTATTCATATAAGGTATGTAATTTAAATAATTCAATACATTAAAACAATTATTTTACCAAAATGTATAATAGAAACATTATTTCCAGCACTTTGAAATCAATGTATTTTTTTACTTCTTCACACTATTTCTTGCTCTTTAGCCTGCTACATCTCTTGACTATTTGTTTACAGTTTGGGCATGTATGTACACAATCTTTAAATCGTTTGTGTAGAAACGGAATCAGGCAACATCCAAGAACCAACCTGAAATTATATTTTTTTAATATTGCAATGTATTTATTATTTCATTTTATAAACATTATAAAGTCTTTTTCAAATGGAGTGGAAATAAAGTTGTTTGCGATGTTGTATGAAAGCATAGTAAAACAAAATTAAAAAAAAGTACGTACAAATAAGAACGCTGTTCCATAAAACATGTACAATTTTAACTAGTTATGCAGTCAAAGAAAAAAGATATTTTGATAAAAAAAGAAATGGTACAATAATCTTGTTCATGTCAAAAAATGTATTACGCCTGTATTCTGTTTGGGTGTTTATAATCCTAATTTATCACAATCAATGTTTGAAGACAAATTGAATAGTGTACTAACAATAGTGTTAATGACATTACACATAAAACGCATGCGATTTCTGCTTCTTTTGTTACATGTGTTTGTTTATAAATGTCATACTCAAAGATTCCCACACTCCCCTAAAACAACAGCATTTGTATGTTTATATTTGTAACTGCTGCAAAAACATTGTTTGAATTATTTTTGTGTAGCTTATCCATGTCCTTGATGATAGCGTTATTTACAGTAACAGCGCTGGGTCGATACCGCTACTTGGGGACTATCAGTGATGGATAATACTGATATGGGTTATAACAAACCTTTCGTGAATTGTCCGTATATGGATTTATAGATTATTTTAAAACTTCTCATGTTAGGTTTACAATACATGGATTTGGCTAGTTATTCAGGTCCTTGTTTTGCCATATTCCTCTTCGACTATGTCAATCTTATAGAGCCTTGGCTTTCAAATATTCGGCTTTCAAACTCCGAATGAAGATAAATCTAGAAAAGCGCCTCTGGCACATGAATTTTTAAAGTGTTGTTTTCAATTTTCTTGTTCTTAAATTTAAGTATCATGCAACATACCCCAAATAAGAACAAACTAAACAAGCCATCCATGATGATAATCCAGGTTCATAGGTCACTTCTGTTGTTATTTTTGAACTGCATGATGGACAAGTAACATCTATCGGTTCAAACTGATTTTTCTTCTTTACTACTACATCTGAAAAAGGAGAAAGATGCAGAAAGGAGAACCATAATATATCAGTCAAATAATTACAGACAAAACCCTAGAAAAAAGACAAAAAGAAAACATTTGCTTACAAAATATTTAATCATCATGTCATTGGTCATAAGTCTAAACCCAAAATTACAATTGAGGACAATGGATAATACGGAATATATCCATGGTTATATATAGATTCCCCAACTGCAAAAAGTGTATTACGGTATTTCTCCACTCGAGACAGTTAAATTTTAATATTTAAAGCGCGAGGCTTGCCGAGCTTTATAAATATTAAAATTTAACTGTTGATAGAGGAGACATATCGTAATACACGAGTTACAGTGATGGAATCTGTTTCTCTTATGATTTTTATCCTTCCTTTTCAAAGATTTGAGGGACATTGTGTACTTTTGATGTATCGTCATCAGGCATGGTCGCCTTTTTTCATGACGTCACAATAGGAAAATTCAGAAGAAAACAAAAAATTCAACGTCACAATTAAATTTCAACCAATCATTTGCCGAGAACAGATTTTTCACTAGTGAAGAGAAATATTTTTCTCACACCCGTCAGGAAATGTGAAAATAGAACAAAAATTAGAGAAATGATATTACATTACAATCATGCTGGCGTCCTATAAACTTGCGAAGAGATGATTCCAACTTAACTTTGCAACTGAAACGCTTGGAACTCTTCCTTCGATAGCTTCCATTTAAGCAGCGGTTCTCTATCCAAGACATTATAAGCAACGTAAACCTAAGTGTACATGTGATGGTTTATGCTCTCATGCTCTTAAGGCAATTGTAAGATTCAATTCAATTTCACAATATTATTGAAAATAGTTTAAACACCTGATCAGTTCAACAAATTCCGTAACATGTTGGTCTAGTTTACTTTAAATAAAAGAAACGCTTACATGCAACAATAATGACAGAGAGCATTAGCAACATAAAACATGAGAATGAGAGAAACATTTGCTTTCATTAGCACTTTCTCAAAACTTTATCAAAAAATGCTTTTACAATTAAGTAACCCTACATGTGTCAAAGAATGAACAAAGTAAGCTATAAGTTGTCAAAGAGTTTAGAGGAATCAATCATCACAAACAGAAATCAATACTTCTTCAAATCAAAGTCTTTGTTATATATTTTGTGTTTCAAAAAATCATGTTGATTCCAAAACCAGGAAGTGTAATATATAATTGGCGTTTTTTGTTCTAAATAAATTAAGAATACCTTCCTTTTCACTCATCGTATCTGTCTTAATCCCTTCAATAAATTTCTCTTCTAAAATTTCCCTTTTTATGAAACTACTTTTGTTTTCACTACATGGTACATATTTCAGATATCACCTTTTACACAGCTGATCAATGGTATGTAAAAAATCAAAAATATGTGCACACTATATCTTAGGCTTTAAAGAAATTCAATACAAACTATTGTATAGTTTAAATAACATAATTTTACTGTTCAAACAGTTTTATCTATAACATTAGCTATCATTTGGCTATCATGAAACTACCACGAAAAGAAGTTCTACGAAAACCTTAATCTGATAATTTAAATAAGAAATATATTATGATCAGATGTCAATCAACACAAATAAAAGTATAATAGTCAAATATAGATCAAGAAATATATCGTCATTTCTTAATGATATATAAAAAATAAAAGAACTTAAATAGTCTATCCCCTTGATTTGAATTAAGAAATACATATATATATATATCGATTTATATGTTGAAAGTCCGATTGCAAATACTTCATTCCTATTATGTCTGTTTGTTTTGCTCACACAACGTTGTCAATATTAATAGAATTGTATGTGACTGTCATAAAAATGAGAGGTTTAGCTAGCTGTTTAATCCGCCATTTCTAAATTACAAAAATCCTGTATCAAGTCAGCAATATGACAGTTGTTATTCTTTCGGTTGATGTGTTTAAGCTTTCTGTTGATGAATTTCATCGGCTTTTAAGATTGTTGTTATTTTACTTTTCCATATTCAGGTCGAATGAAGAAGAACTAGGTAACATTACAGTGTGTACTAATTTCACAATCAGGTCATGCAACCTTTACTTGAATTGCCAGTATTAAAACTTCTTGAATGTAATTTGACCCCTATACGATAATAGATAACCAATAGTTATCAAAAGTATCCAACACAGGTAATACTTCTGGAAATGAAATGATAATTTATAAACCACGTTTTGTTTCCTATGAGTTAATCTATCCCTGAAATATATACCAAAACTTAATTGTATGTGACTGTCATAAAAATGAGAGGTTTAGCTAGCTGTTTAATCCGCCATTTCTAAATTACAAAAATCCTGTATCAAGTCAGAAATATGACAGTTGTTATTCTTTTGGTTGATGTGTTTGAGCTTTCTGTTGATGAATTTCATCGGCTTTTAAGATTGTTGTTATTTTACTTTTCCATATTCAGGTCGAATGAAGAAGAACTAGGTAACATTACAGTGTGTACTAATTTCACAATCAGGTCATGCAACCTTTACTTGAATTGCCAGTATTAAAACTTCTTGAATGTAATTTGACCCCTATACGATAATAGATAACCAATAGTTATCAAAAGTATCCAACACAGGTAATACTTCTGGAAATGAAATGATAATTTATAAACCACGTTTTGTTACCTATGAGTTAATCTATCCCTGAAATATATACCAAAACTTAAAAAGAACTGTCTGAAAGTGCTTTTAAAAATACTATCTGACGTGATTAAGTCCATTTAAAAAAATTATGGATGTATTTTCGGGATAAGATAAATAATGAAATACCCTAAAATGACCGTCTCCATTCCCCGCTGTAGCCAAACTGAATTGGATGATTTGTCAAGTTTGGATTGGCCTAATTAAAAAATGAAAAAAAGGAAAGAAGCGGTCACTTTTGGTTCTTAGACACGCTTTATCTTCATTAGTTTAACCTGGATATCGCATTACTGTTATTATGTAAACTACCACTAGTCTTGGTTTATTATGATGATTGAGCTCTTTGTGCGATGCACAGTCCGAATAGCTCATCATCAGTTCCTTGTCTCTGTTTTTGTTGTGTCCGAAATTATTATCTCTCGTTTGCTTTTACATTGCCTGCTCAAGGAACTCTGGTCCTGTTTTTTAAGCAAAACACTCATATATTTCATAAAAGCTCTTGTCCAAGTGTGAATACTTAAGATTATGCGACATTGTAAAAATGCAATATACATTTGTCTCCTATAACAAATTTCGATATTTTTCTTTTGTCATTTTTGGTTTATAAGCTCTTTATATTTTGAATAAGGCTTGGATTATCAAATATTTTGCTCCGAGTTTCACTGAAGAGACATTTATTGTCGAAATGTTCATCTGATTGAGAAAAAATTAAAAGACTTCAAAATGTTCTCCTTTCGTTTCATGCTATATAACACCCAATCTGATTAAAAATACTTTTTCAAGGCTATGACGGTTCTGTGAATATCAAATTTGTTCGACCTTTCGGATAAAGGTCCTTGAATATTCCTTAAATCAATAACTGACTCACCAGATCTGTTATTGTTTTCTGTCATGTGTTTCTGTGGATCAGCCATGCTTCGTTTTTTACTGCCATGTCCTATTCCAAGACTCGTTTTCTCTCTTGCTCGATTTTTCTGTTCTTCTGGCATATTTGTTAGCAGTTGTCAACGCCGGGTAAGAAAACAAAAGAAATTAGTCTCCAGTAATTATAATGTACCAACAATAATGAAAAATGCACAAGCTGAATAATTCCGCAGTATGACGTTTCAAAAAAAGTTTTGTTAAATATTTTCTTTCTTGTTATTCAAAAAGTTATAATATACATGCAGTTAAACAAGTTACAGTACAACGAGTTAGGACGTTTAATGCGCTTTACACATTTAAGAGCTGAAAGAACGTGTCTAAAAAAAACAGAAACGTACCAAAGCTTTGTCCGATACCAGGAAAATTGTTGACAGCGTAATCAGACACTTTACCATATTATACAAACACATTATATTAAAAAAAGGACATGCACTAGTTGTCTCATTAAATTAAATTAAAGTATCTTATATACAATAATTATTATTATGTATTCTTGGTATTTTAAATAAACTCGATTTTGCTGATTATGAAAGGGTTTATGAGAATGATTTAAATCGGTCGTTGTTATATATTTACAATGTGGGGTTCAAAGTCTAAATTAATCCTAAAAAATAACGAATGCTTGCACGATGCCTAATTTACACACGGCGTTTAGAATTTTAATTAAGGCTATATGTCTTTATGGATAGTGATTTTGGTCACATCTTCTTTTTGGAGGGAAATTTCTATTGTTGTGAACCCTCTCGTTTCAACTGTCTAACTGAGCATTTATATTTCATACTGAAATTGGCATTTTTAGATGAAAGCAATTCTTGAATATATGATCATTCTATAACTTTCATGAAAGATAGCAGATAATTGCCACTGAAATATTCTTGCAGTATTTGTCATCTTTCAAAGAAACAAACATTTTTTTATTTGAATGCAAATACTTTTCTATTTCAGAGATATTTTTTATTTGAAATTAACCTTTCTAGAGAACAGTGTTGAGCAAACCATTCATTTATTTTATCAGTCGAAACCAAAAGGGCTTAAACAAAATATTCAAATCCGTCTTTGTTTTACTCTGACCAATGAGGTTGCAGCAAAGATACTGATAGCGTATTAAGCATCATTTGGAATATTATATTTTTAAGTGTCAAACATTTGTAAACGCGGAATTTAGAAATACAGTGTCGCTATAAGTGGTCAGTTTGGTAACATTTCGTCCAAATAAGCTAACAGAAAAACATTGCTGTTGCATGGCTTCATTTAAAGTAAATTATTCACTCTAATTGGAATCTGTGTTCATTAAATATTTGATATGACCTTGTTGTAGATGTGGTTACCACGTGTTCTTTCATTAAAAAAAAGAATGTCAAAATTGATCAATGAACCAATTAAGAGATACATCAGTATTAACCATTTCGTTGACTTATCTGTCCCAAAAATATAATTTTCAAACAGGAAAACGACGATATATTTTGATATATAACATGAACTCAAACATATCAATGCATTATACGATTGTACGTGATTGTCTGTCTATTTATATTTATTTCAACGTTGATATCAGGTAAGGTGACCGTCTGCAGTCTTCGGAGGTCATCTTAATGTGCGAGTAGATGTCGTGTGTACTTATTACGCACGAAATAGTATTACATTATTGTGCGTTTAGCATTGATAATGGGTTTTTTTTTTTGTAGTTTGAATATACGGTTCAAATCAAACCAAAAAATTTTAAATATGAATTGACAGCTAATACATATTTCACGGCATAACAGCTTGTTAAGATGTTAATAAATCAAACTGGTTAGCCAACTGCTTAAAATGCTGTTCTTTGTTATTTCATAAGATTTTACTTATAGCTTAATTTTGAGAAACTAATGACAAAGAGATGAATCGAAAAACTAAAACTTTCGATATTTTGAAAACTTTCAAATGGTTATTAGAATGTCATCTGATATGGTGCAAGATATTTTATACATTTTTACGATTATGAACACATATTCAACAATGAAAAGATATCAATAGATAATTCGAGATGCAAGTTTAAACAACCCGACTTGAATGAATAATTTGAAAATGATATTAGGTCATTAAAGGACAAAGAGCGATCGTTATATTTTGAGTAGATGCCGTACAAGCAATGATGTTTGAACTGAGATACTGGTATTTCTGGTTTTTTTAAATAACGAAATTTGAAACTTTGCTAATTAAAATAAATTAGATTATATTGTTAAAAATAATGATAAATTAGATACTTTTGTTCAAAATGATGATAAACTATACTTCAGGAGCCTGTAAATCAGTGGGTGTCGTTTGTTTATGTTACATATTTGCTTTTCTTTCATTTTTTGCACATAAATAAGGCCGTTGGTTTTCTCGTTTGAATTGTTTTACATTGTCATTTCGGGGCCTTTTATAGATGACTATGCGGTATGGGCTTCATTCATTGTTGAAGGCCGTACGGTGACCTATATGTGTTAATTTCTGTGTCATTTTGGTCTATTGTTGAGAGTTGTCTCATTGTCAATCATACCATATCTTCTTTTTTTATATTTACTGGTCACTAAATAATTTTCTGCTAACATTTATACGCAGGAAATGGCTAGAAATTTAAAGTACATACATTTTTTAAATGTAGCCATTATGTCTTAGAAAAAGGCATTATATAGTATAAATAAAAGGCAATCTTTCAGTAAAAAAAGCTGAAACGGTACCTCATACATTATGTCTTATTTAATAATAAAAAAAAAAAGCTTCTGCCAAAAGTTTCATACTATTCTATGCAGTATGACAATGTAATTGAAGTCCTTTTATCAGTCAAATATGGCAATTTTTCAATTTCTTGTTCTGTACTGTTTTTAGGTCATATACAAGGTGACGTCTAAATTTCATAAAATTCCAGGAAATTTGACACAGTCATTTATGACCAAAAAACTCAAACTTAAGACTGAATCTAAAAGTGAACTGTATAAAAGCTTAATCAGTCTTTGTCTATAAGAAAATTCAGAAAATTGAAATAAATTTTCAAAAGTTTGTTCCTGTCATTATCCCTTAACTATATTAGAAAAAAAGCTTCAGCAAAAGTTTCAAAAAGTTATGAATGTTTGACAAAGTAATTGAATACTATTTATTAGTAAAATACGGACAAATGAAATGAAATTAAAAATGTTTAAAATGAGTATACTGTCTTTCGGTCATAAACATGCTTTTGTCGTAAATGCCATAAAATTCCATGTTGGTTTGACAGTTACTTATGTCTACATTTGTCATCGCTGAAAGAACAAAGAGTTCTTAACGTGCAGAGCTGTACACTCTGTTTACACTTAGCATCAGATGTAATGTCCCCATCCATAACAAAAATGCAACTTATAAATCATGCAGAGACAAACTGATTCCTACCTATAGCATTGGTTTCACCATTAAAAAAACACGTGTCCAGTTAAAAACGATTATTGAGTTAAAAGCTTGTGTGAATTTTAACTAATTAAGTAGAAAATTTATTTTTCATAATCGAAACTCTAAAAATTCAAGCGTTAAAATTCACTAAATATCATAGGTAAAGCTGCTCTTTTGTTCTATTGATCAGTGGCTGTTAAAGCAACCAACAATGAATAGATGGATAGGTTCCTGTGAGCATTTTATTGTAGACGAAACGCGCGTCTGGCGTACTAAATTATAATCCTGGTACCTTTGATAACTATTTACACCACTGGGTCGATGCCACTGCTGGTGGACGTTTCGTCCTCGACGGTATCACCAGCCCAGTAGTCAACGATTCGGTGTTGACATGAATATCAATAATGTGGTAATTTTCATAAATTTCCTAACAAAACTTTGAATTTTTGGAAAAACTAAGGATTGTCTTATACCCGGCATAGATGACCTTAGCCGTATTGGCACAACTTTTTGGAATTTAGGATCCTCAATGCTCTTCATCATTGTACTTGTTTAGCTTCATAAATATTTTGATATGAGCGTCACTGATGAGTCGTATGTAGACGAAACGCGCGTTTGGCGTACTAAATCATAAACCTGGTACCTTTGATAACTAATTATTCTTTAAACTGATTTGAGGCATTTCGTAATATGATTGAAAATTCAGACAATATATAAAATACCTGAATCTTGGAAGCATTTTAAAGATGCAGAAAATTGAGGCATTTTACAATATGTTTAAAGTTTAGGAATTTACAAAATTGCTAAATTCTAAAAATGCCTGTAACATATATACAACCATAAGAAACTATTGAAATGTTATTATACTGTGAACTTGCGACTCCTTTAAATAGCACATTACCCCAAATAAAATGTAGGTATGTGTGTTTCCCCATTTTTAAAAGCCACGTACTATCTGCTTGATACTTACCTTTGATTCGACATGTAAAGTTTATCTCAAATTTAAAATAAGATAACTATCGGATGGCTTTTGTGCTCAAGTTAATTTCATCTTTTTTAATTATTTAAATTGATAAAAATACACATTAACTTAAGCGGGTTACATTTCTCAGCAATGAGAAAAGAGAATACGTTAAAAAAGAAATAAGTTTAATTTGTCAAAAATATTTCCTTAAGATAAACTTCATAACATACTACACAATTAGGTAAAAAGTAAAATCACAAAAATACTGAACTTAGAGGAAAATCAATTCGGAAAATCCATAATCACATGGCAAAATCAAATAACAAAACGCATCAAAAACGAATGGACAAGAACTGTCATATTCCTGACTTGGTACAGGCATTTTCAAATGTAGAAAATGGTTGATTAAACCTGGTTTTATAGCGCTAACCCTCTCACTTAGATGACAGTCTCATCAAATTCCGTAATATTTACATTGATGCGTTAACTAAAAAGACAAAAACGCAACACTAAAGGAAAAGACAAGGTAAAGAGCTTACAAGCTAATTTACAGAAAAAATATATAATAGCCATTACTGTGGATTCGTTATTATTTGTTGGATACCAATTTTCGTGGATTTCACTGTGACTTGGGAACCAGGAATTCAACTACAACGAAATACAAATGTTATATAGAAATGTATGCAGACTTTGGAAAAACCACGAAATCAAATATTCACGAGTATGATAATTTCCTCAATCCAAGAAAATTGGTACCCACGAAAATAAATGAATCCACAGTATTAATAAAATTGTGGAAACGTGATATAAGGGCTTATAACAATAGGAAATGTATATGACAATCCTTGATGGCACAATTTGTTTCTGATTTCATACAATAATGTCGTTTATGAGATAATACGATATTCGGAAAATAGAGCTAATTTTCGAAACATTGAAAACATTTCGAATCTTGCCTTTTAGTTTTTCTCTAGTTTTCCAAATGATACTTTTAACTCGTTACAGACCATAACATGACTTGATATCAAGATTTTGTCGAACAATTTTTTATTATTCCCAAGAAAGATAAAAAAAAAAATTCCAAAGATGATAAAATCATTAAACTGATAGAAAACTATTTCTGCAAAGAGATGGTGTGTTTCTGACGCTGGTTTGTGTATTATTTTCGTCATAAAAATATTGACGAATAAAAGTATCAGTAATCAAATCATTCTGTGATTTGATATTTTTAATATATTTATATCCCCTGCAACGTTATGTAGATAGAATAATTTATTAAATGGATGTTTATTTACTTCTGTAATCGAAGAAACAATAACTTGTATTGTATGTCACCCAAGGTTATCTATTTTGTCATGAATATAAAAGACCAGCATTTAAAAACTTTTAAAAAAATTAGATATAGATGAAATGGATGGAAGTATGAAAAATTCCTTTTTATATTATGTTCTTATTTTACTGATAAATCATGATGCTTACAAAATGGAGGAGATTAACAAATTTTGGAGTCCAGATTCAATCAAAGAATTATGGTGTCCAAATAAATGTTTCATGCAAGATTTCAACGATGGGGAAAGAGACGAATGTTGCGCTTGTCACTCTTTTCCACAATGGCAGAAAACAGATACATTTTCCAATATATCGTATATATCGTTGGATATAGAGATAGATGATGTACAAGGAAAACATTCAAATCTTGTTACGCAAAAAACTCTGCCCCAAGGTTACATCTACTTTGGGGTTAATCATCAAAATGGACTTCTAAAAAAAATGCCAAAAAATATATGTGACTTTAGAATGGTCTCTGTAGACTTCACTGGCAACAGATTTTTTGAAATTGGCAATATATCTTGTCTTCAGAAGTTAGACACTCTTATTTTGAAAAGAAACAAAATACATTTTGTATCAAATGCTACTTTCGTCGGCCTTAAAAATCTTCGAGTCGTTGATCTCTCAGAAAACGTAATTACGTTAATAGAAAACAATGTGTTCGGTGGTATTCACGTACTCGACATTGATTTTGAGAGCAATAGTCTTCGGAAGCTTGACGTTACAAATATTTTTATACCAAACAAAGTATTTTGTGATAACAAATATTCAACTCAAAACAACGATCACATTGAAATAACCAACGAAGGGGATTTTCAACTAAGTAACAGTTCTACAATGATGTGTGGAAGTGTTTTCATGAATAATTCGACACTGTCTGGCTATCCTGTTTTATTGATTACAAAACATATTGAAATGAACGAAATAGGAAGATATTTGCCATGTGGACAATATTTGTTCCAAGGCTCATCCTACGACTGTGACTGTCATTTCGGTCACTTATTGGATTCTAGTCTGGATGTTATTAAACGTATATACAAAAAAGGAAATAATGAAAATATCTGTAATTCACCGGAGCCTTTGTTAAACATGGGTATCGAGGAAGTATGGGTAAACGAGTCTTTACGGAATATGATGACATGTGATGTTATAGATAACTGTACCAAAACAAGGAGCTGTCATTGTCAATGTACGATACAATCAAGTCAAAAACGGATCATTGTAGATTGTTCAAATCAAAGCTGTACACGTTTTCCCGATGTTGTTCCAGATTTCAGATACAACTACGATTTGGTTTTAAATTTATCAAGAAACAATATAACGACTATGGATTTTAAAGATTATTTCCGTAGAATGTCAGTCCTGGACTTAAACTTTAATCCAATATCAGTTTTAGAAGACAATTTCAATCAAATGGGAAATCTGAAAGAAATGACAATACAGGACCACTCCTTAAAACATTTACCGAAAACAATACAACTACTTGATCCAAATATTTTTAGATTTGGAAAAAATGGGATTCCTTGCCATTGTGATAACCTATGGATTAGTGAATGGAGAATTTATAAAAATGCATCCGATAATTGGAAACTCTATTGTAGCAATTACGTCAACAAAACGTTCGAAGACATTTTTTACGTCATCAAAGATTGTGGTGAGGAAAATGCCTTTAACCATTATTTCATAATTTACACTGTTATAGGTGTCGCTGTTTTGATATCATTACCGTTAATACTCTCATATTTCAGATACGAGCTGATGATTCTTCATAGAAGAATAAAAGGAGTTCGCAAAAATGCACAAAAAGAATGGAAGTATGATACATATATTTCTTTCGATGTACAAAACGAATGTATACGCAAGTTTGTTATTCTTGAGCTAATCCCGTTCCTTGAGAGTACGCATAATTATCGGATGTATGTGCCTTGTCGAGATTCGATTGGTGGAGATCCAGAGGAAAAAAATATAATAAATAATATGAAAATAAGTAAAACAGTGTTGATGGTACATTCAAAGTCGGTGTATGGTTTTGAAAAAAGTAAATTGAAATCAATTAGCAATAAGGGTGGTGATTTAGAAGCCATTGAACAAAAGAATAGGCGCGTTGAATATAGTTATGCTTGGAGTTATTTTACCTCCGGATATTTGAAAGACATGATGATCATTGATTTTGATCACGATAATCAGAATATTTTCAACAAATTACAAACAAAAGCATTGCATAGACTCGGAATGACTTTTGATATCTGCAATCGAACAAGAGATGTGAAAACATATATTTTAAAATTTCTTGATAGACCTATTAAACTGCCGACAGTCATAAATGCAAATGTTTGGTAGATACTATAGTAACGTTTAATAAGAGTATTATACGCATGTTTACGTTAGAGATTGGAATACCAAACATAACATTTATTACTTTTATCACTAACAATTTTTTTAAATTTCATCCAATCTTATCTGTTATACCTTATAGTTAAAGGAGCACTAGCTGTCAATTTCATGTTCACAGATTTTACTCAAATTCTCATATTTGATTTATAACCATGTAAAACATTTAACCAAATTATGAAAAAGTCTAAAATAAACAATTTACAGGGCAAAGATAATATGTAGCTTTGTTTCGTTTGTATTTTAGTCTCGACGCCATCTAATTAACTATCGAGTTGACATCCGAAGACCTCCGATGATTATATAAACGTTATAAACATAAATATAGATATAAATATATGCTAAAAGCTGATTATTATTTCACTATTTCACTTTTATTAATGATTGAAGAAAAAACATCCTGTTATAAATTTTTTTTATCTATCTTGTAGCTAGTGCCCTTTTAATGTATTATATAAATTGGAAGGTTTAGAATAATTCGTTTCATGTTGTTCTTATTTTTTGGCTTATACTATAGTCAAAAAGCGACTGATTAAAATACTTGGTTGCAGCGATGTTGACTATCTTAACAACACTGTCCCATTTTGTGATGTAAAGCCAATACCTATAAAACCTGTGGTATTTTAATAACAGATGTTGACTTCCCCGGCAATTTCACAAAATCCTCGATTTTTTTTCTCGGTTTCTAAAGTTCGTTAAATATATTTTATACTTTCCTACACTGTACGAATATTTTATATTTGTACTTACATGAACAACATGGCGGGTATTACCTGTTGAGCAGGGTCTTCTTTTTCGGGAACACTCATGGGTTTTGATGGGGCTCGTGTTGCTCAGTCTTTTATTATTTTGTTGCGTCTTGTTTACTTTTGTTTATTTTGTCGTCGTTTATCTTCTTTTTGTTTGCTCTGGTAAATTTCACCTCTCTTTTTTAAGCATGAACCAGATGTGACGTACTATATTTTGGTGGTATTACACTTAAAAACAATATCAATACGATCCTTGTTGTGTTTATGTACGTGGTCGGACAACTGATAGGGCGATACGTTTTCATTTGTTCAAAAGTAAAATTACAAAAATACAGAACCCCGGGGGAATTTCAAACGGAAAGTCCCTAACCAAATTGCAAATTCTAAAGCTTAAATACAGCAAACGAATGAATTAAAACTGAAATATTTCTGACTTGGTACCTGCATTGTAGATAGCTTTATAGCTAACTAAAAAGTAAAATCACAAAAATACTGAACTCCAAGGAAAATTCTAAGCGGAAAGTCCTAATCAAATGTCAAAATCAAATGATAAAACACATCAAACGAATGAACAACAACTGTGATAACCTTGACTTGGTACAGGCATTTTCAAATGTAGAAAAAGGTGGATTAAACCTGGTTTTATAGCGCTAAACCTCTCACTCGTATGACAGTCGCATCAAATTCCGTTATTTTTACAACGATGCTTGAACAAAACAGGCATAATCGGTAAAATATTCAAAATATTGTTACAGCAGTCATCACTGTGTTACAATCTCTAAACAAACAAACATTTACAAAAACCCACAATAAGCATCTCACAAAAAACCTCACACACAATTTTTTCATAAAACTGACATAATAGGTAAACATTTCAAAAATAGGGGAAATGCAGTCAACAACGTTTTATAAACTTGATCACTGTTATCAATACAGAACATATTCTCGAATGAATGGCCAAACACTAAATTTTTACTGCCTTATGATGCATGAATTTTGTCATTTTATTCTTTTAAACAATGCGCTTTTCATTAAAAAAAATCATATAATAATAGATAGTAATTTATCTCTTTTATCTAGTTCTGAGGACATAGTTCTTTATATTTAAATGTTATGTCTACAAACTTGTATATACGTAAATTATTTTGAAAACCCTACATCGCAAATTCTTTTTACATGATGTCGGAAACAACTATAAAAAAGTCAAGTTTGCTGTCCGTTTTAATATTATTGATTATGCCAGATGTATACACTAAGGTTGGGAGTTTTTGGTTTTGGAGTCCGGATTCAACAAAAGAATTGTGGTGTCCAGATGAATATTACACGAAGTATTAACGCAAAGATGAAATTGACCAATGTTGTTCGTGTAAATCAATCCCAAAATAGCAGCAATCTGATATGTTTCCCAATATTTCATACATTCCGATGCACATAGAAATAGCAGATGTGCTAGGAAAACATTCATATCTTGCAATAAAAAAAAAACCTGCCACAAGTTCATATCTATTTTGGAGTAACGCATCAAAATGGATTTCTACGGAGAATGCCACGAAATATATGTGATTTTGGAATGGTCTTAGTAGATTTCACAGGCAACAGATTTATGGAGATAGGAAATATATCTGGTCTATAGCTTTTATACACTCCTATTCTAAAAAGAAATACGATACATTTTGTATCAAATAAAACTTTTGTCGGCCTAAAATATCTTCGAGTCGTTATTCTTTCAGACAACTTAATTAACTCAATATAAAACAATTTATTTAGAACCATTCATGTATATAACGTTGACTTTGAGAGTAATAGTTTTCGAAAGCTGGACATAACAAATATTGTCATTCCTAACAAAGTACTTTGTAACAATATATATTCTTGTAAAAGTATCACATTGAAATAACAAACGAAGAGAATTTTCAGCTTGGTAACGATTCTGAAATAGTATGTGGAAGTTTTACCGCTAACAATTCGTCCTTATCTGACAATCCTATTTCGTATGTTACAAAACATATGGAAATGAAACCATTAGGAAAATTATTGCCTTGTGGAGATTATCGATTAAATGGATCAACCGACAACTTCAGTAAAATGGGCAGATTTACAGAATACAGGACCACTACTACTACTTAACCCAAATATTTTTAGATTTGGTAATAATGGTATTCCGTGCAATTGTGATAATTTATGGATTAGTGAATGGCGTATGTACTTAACCCAAATATTTTTAGATTTGGTAATAATGGTATTCCGTGCAATTGTGATAATTTATGGATTAGTGAATGGCGTATGTACTTAACCCAAATATTTTTAGATTTGGTAATAATGGTATTCCGTGCAATTGTGATAATTTATGGATTAGTGAATGGCGTATTTATAAAAATGCCTCAGATAATTCGAAATTATATTGTAGCAATTACGTCAACAAAACTTTCGAGGGCATTTTTAACTTGCTTAAAGATTGTGATGACGAAAATATTGTCAACCATTATTTAATCATTTACGCTTTCAAAGGTGTCGTTGTTTTGATATTTTTACCGTTCATGCTTTCACATTTTCGATACGAATTGGTGATTCTTCATAAGAGAATAAAAGATGTTCGTGACAATGCACGAGTAAATTGGAAATATGATACATATATGTCCTTCGACGACCAAAATGATAGTGTTCGCCAGCTTGTGGTTCTCAAATTAATCCCGTTTCTTGAGCGTGTATATAATTATCGAATGTACGTGCTTTGTCGAGATTCAATTCCTGGGAATCACGAAGAAGACAATATATAATAACTAATATTAAAATAAGTAAAACAGTGATGATAATACATTCGAAATCGATTTATTGTTCAGACAAAAGTAAATTTCCATCAATTATCGATAAAGATGATAACATGCAAGACATAAAACTAAGAAATAGGCGTGTTGAATATAGTTATGCTTGGAATTATTTTACTTCTGGATATTTGCAGGATATATCGATTATTGATTTCGATCACGAGAATCAAAATAAGTTCAACGGTTCAAAAACTAAAGCATTGCATAGACTAGGAAAGAAAATTGACATCTACAATAGTAAAAATGATATTAAGACATATATCTTAAACTTTCTTGACAGACCCATTAGCCTGTCTTAGGGTAGAGGTATCAACATTTGGTAGATGTTTATCGTTTTTTAATTATAATATTGTTTTGGTAGTCAAATTAATTGCACGGTTATATTTTTAAAAGCCAATTGCTGCCAATTACTGGCATATTATTCAATTTTATGAACAACTGCAATCAATCTAACGAAACCTGCTTTGAAGTCACAAGCGAACTGGAAGTTATGAATTTATGATGATATGCAAATGAGTTAACGACCTATTAATAAGCCAATCAAAACAGTTTATGGAATATTCGGACTGGCGATTTCTTCGTAAATAAAATGAGTTACATCCCTTTACCTCACGATAAACTTTCAAGATCGTCGAAGACTCATTTTCATTGGTCGAACAAGACACACCTACGAGGTCACTCACATGTGACCTCAAAGCGGGTTTCGTTAGATCTCCCACGCAACATATCTGAAAACGGGAGCGATGAGAGATCGGTTTTTAATTAGATTGAACTGCAATGTTTTTGTTAAATTGATTATAGTTCCCATTTTTTGGAAGGGAGTGGAGTTGGGTGATTTTATTTTGTTGTTTATGCTTTATTTTTTTTGTCCCGGCTGATCAAGCTTCTAATAATATCATTATTGTTTGACGTAAATTTTATATTGAGGTTCTGCAAAAGGAAATCACGAATTCATCAATATTCCAACTGACTTCATTTTCAGAAAACGACATCTGTAACAAACACAAACTTTTAGCTACTTCTTTACAAGCAGAACCAAATACAATGAAAGTCCCAACTATATGCTGGCTTCCGATCGAAGCTACACAAAAAGCCTTACAAATATAGATTTATTTCATCTTCAAGCCATTGTTCCACTACTAAATTGTCTATTCTACTTACTAGTACACTTGGTACAATAAAAAATCTAATAATAAATTGTTCAAATAAGGCCTTTGAAGAAAGTGGAATTAATTACTTTGGAGTGTCAAAAACTCGTTGGAAGTACTTGATAAATTGCATGCATATATTGGTGATTTTGAATCTGTTCAAAGTTTTGATTTTTCAACCCTATAAACCACTTTGTTTCATATTCTTATTAAGAAAAAATTCACATCCCTACTTAACTGGGCATTTAAAAAGTCAGAATACGAGTACATATGTTCGAACTGTTTTAGGTCATTTTTTAATAGCAATAAATAAAAGAACTATGTCAATTGGACATGCTTTGATACTATATATGCGCTTGAATTTTTACTTGATAACATTTTTGTTCGCTTCGGAGATTCCGTTTATCAAGTTATTGGAATTCCAATGGGGACTAACTGTGCACCACTTATTGCGGACCTGTTTTTGTATTGTTATCAGTTACAATTTGTGACTAAAATTAGCAGACCCATCGAAACAACATTTGATACAAAAATTTAACAATACTTTTATATATTTGGATGATATATTGGCTCTCAATAATGATGACTTCAGTAAGCATACTAAATGCTATTGTTTCAGTAAAAGGAAGGTTTGGTACCATTAAAACGTTTAATCCCGCTGCAAATGTTTGCACCTGTCCTAAGTCAGGAGTCTGATGTACAGTAGTTGTCGTTTGTTTTGTAATTAATACGTGTTTGTCGTTTTTTATATAGATTAGACCGTTGATTTTCCCGTTTGAATGGTTTTACACTAGTAATTTTGGGGCCCTTGATAGCTTTTTGTTCGGTGTGAGGCAAGGCTCCGTGTTGAAGGCCGTACATTGACCTATAATGGTTTATTTTTATAAATTGTTATTTGGATGGAGAGTTGTCTCATTGGCACTCACCACATCTTCCTATATCTATAAAGAAATCTATCCTGTTGAACTTGCTTTAAATAAAGCTAATACTAACAATGTCCACTGCCCTTTCCTCGATCTTGATATCTATATCATAAACGGAAAGCTAAATACAAAAATTTATGATAAAAGAGATGATTTTTCATTTCCTATCGTTAATTATCCATTTTTAGATGGTGACGTTCCCTTGCCACCATCTTATGGTGTTTATATATCTCAACTTGTACGATTCGCTCGTGTATGTTACAACGTATTAGATTTTAGCGAGAAAAAGTTGTGTATTACTGAAAAATTATTACACCAGGGTTTTCGATATCACAAACTTGTCAAAACATTTTCATAATTTTATCATCGGTATAAGGAAATAATTCGTAAATATAACTCAACATGCAGACATCTTATACGTTCATGTATTTCACATCCAATCTTTTATGGTAATATTCTTTACAAAGCACAAAAATGTCACTATTCACCTCAAAAGCTTACAAAACCTTTAAACAGACTTATTAAGAAGGGATATCGTTACGATACTGTTGTCAGGTCATTAAAGATTGCATATTTTGACTTTAATAATGAGTCACTTATAGGGTTTTTGCATCGGAACTTAACAGATTTATTGAAGAAAAAACAGTTGTTGGCATGACACGGGTTATGTTCTTCTCATATATTTTATGATAGTATGATACTAAACTCCTAACGGGAGGGATTGTGCCTAATATTCATATGATGGAGACATAATCTGTCAATCAGTTTAATCGAGGTCTGGAGCTGGCATGTCAGTAAACTGCTAGTAGTCTGTTGTTATTTATGTATTATTGTCATTTTATTTATTTTCTTTTGTTACATCTTCTGACATCAGACTCGGACTTCTCTTGAACTGAATTTTAATGTGCGTATTGTTATGCATTTACTTTTCTACATTGGCTAGAGGTATAGGGAGGGTTGAGATCTCATAAACATGTTTAACCCCGCCGCAATTTTGCGCCTGTCCCAAGTCAGGAGCCTCTGGCCTTTGTTAGTCTTGTATGATCTTTAATTTTAGTTTCTTGTGTATAATTCGGAGTTTAGTATGACGTCCTTAATCACTGTACTAGTATACATATTTTTTAAGGGGCCAGCTGAAGGACGCCTCCGGGTGCGGGAGTTTCTCGCTACATTGAAGACCTATTGTTGGCCTTCGGCTGTTGTCTACTCTATGGTCTGGTTGTTGTCGCTTTGACATGTTCCCCATTTCCTTTCTCAATTTTATGTATATACTATGTACTGCAATCAAGTGTTGGGCTAAATATATCAGTGTCGTCATATTTTCTTGTAAATCCTCATTTCCCATACTGTAAAATCAACTGTGTTATTGAGGTGGCTATTGTATTTTAAATTTTATCTGTATCAAAGGCAGGTGATAAGATTTATGTGTATGTCTTATTTGTAAAGGATATAACAAAAACAAATATATAGATCAGTTGAAACATTACCCCAAGGTATTGAAAAGGTTTTTACGTCTACTCGACAAGAGAATTTAAAAGGTGTAAACGGATAAAATATTTTAATAAAATAGAGTGATGTTCACACCTAAAATAAAACAATAAAACAAGTTTGTTTAATCACTTTCTAAAATTTCCAGTTTACTTGAACTGTTGAATATCAGTCAGTCAACAATCTTTTTTATCACTTACGTTTTAAATCTAATTTGTACAGACCATTAAACAGAGTAAAATCAAAAATGAGTAATTATACTTTTTACTAGTCGTTCCTAGTGTATGTATGAATTTTTTTGTAAACACTTTGTCAGGTGATAACTTAAGGGAACAGAAATGTGACTATCCTCGGACTTCTCTCGTCTGGCAGTGAAATAATGGGTGTCTATATAGAATGAAATTCAAAACAGTGTGGCTGTGGCCATTGGTTGACACATTAAATTCATCCATTGACTGGGACAATTTACGTGAACGTTTGTCTGTAACGACCACTGTTCACGACGTACCTACGATAGACATTTAAACTGTGGGGTCACCAAGGTTTCTTAACGCCTTTAATTATAAAATAATTCGAAAAATTAATCAGAAATAACCTATATGTTTTTATTTATATAATTGATATAAATCAAAACATCGTGTTATTTCTGATTATTTTTTTCGAATTACTTTATTAAGGTGTTGAGAACCTTTGGTGACCCCATAGTTTAAGTGTCTTTAAGAAGTACACAATGAGCAATGGTCGTTACATACAAACGTTCACCTAAATTGTCCCAGTCAATGGATGAATTTAATGTGTCAATCAATGGCCACAGCCACACTGTTTTGAATTTCATTCTATGTTGGCTTAGCGAGATGTAGAAATACACAGGCAAGTTATTGGAATAAAAGGGTAATCTCGATGCCTCGCGTAGGGTAGGAATCACGCTTTGATGACATTACGCAACCCTGGCGACACTAATCTGCGCGGTCCGCATTTTACCTGTTGCAAGGCAAAAAGTCTTCTCCTTTCCATTATACACAAATGGCAGCCCATATTTCTCGTCCTTCATCCCGGTCGGTCTGTCTTGCAGAACCAACCTACTTATATTGTATCAATCGTTAATGAGATATCGTTCTGAATATGCGTGAAATGTTTGGTACTCGAGATTAAGCAAGCAACAACTGGTAAATCAATAAACTCATGTATGATCAAAATACCAGGTGTTATTAGTAGACGCGTGCTGTGTCTACATAGAACACATCAATGGCGACACAATACAAAAAGTTAGACGGCTAAACTAATTAAATATTCCAAACAAAGGTTTCGTGTCCGATCGTTATAGTTTTTTTTGGGGGTTTTTTTTTTTGGCGCATTTGAATCAGTTTTCAATGTAACATTCATCCAATCCTCGGTGCCTTATTCATTTGTTGACCTTTTGTTTAATTTTTTAAATCCGAATGTCCTAGCAAATACCAAAAAATGAGTTTGATATTATTTCTTTGAAACAGAAACATTTACCTCCTAGTTTCTTTAACTTTACATTCTCTTTTTTCTTTAATGTTCTTCTACTTACTTATTTTGAAGTTTTAGCAATCACTAATATTGTCTTCTTATTTCTTCGTTTATCTTTAGTATTGATTACTATACTATATATAAAAATATTAATTTTCGCGAACCATTTAGGTCACGGAAATTCCAAAATATGGCATCAGTAAGGAGAGTTGTACAAACAATGTAAATACACAGAACCCCATCCAAACTTGCTTTAGCTAATAGTATTCATCTTTTTCTATTTTATATGTACAAACAACATTCCATTTTTCTATAATTTCGATTAAAAAATTCCAAAATCTGAGTTAAAATAGGTCGAATGCCCCAAATAAACGTTGTCTGATTGGTTGAAGTACTGTGGCGTCGATGATTAGCATAGAAAGCCTCGATGTAAAGCACACGCTTCACAGGAATAAGGAGAGTTTTACAAATAATGTGAATACACAGATCCTCCATCCTATTTATGTTTTGCTGAAAATGTTGCAGTGTTCATCATTTCTGTTTTGATTCTGCTAACAACATTCCATTTTTTCTATAATTCCGATTTAAAGATGTGGAAACCCGTAATAAAAATAGATGGCCTCAATGATTTAAAAGCAACGCAAAAAATTCCGTTAATACGACCTTGAGTTCAACCGGATTATATAAACCAATTCACAAAATAGATCTCCTTCCGCTCAAATGTAATTCTTAGTGATTGATTGATTGTTGGTTGATTAACGTCCAGTGGCAAATATTGCATGCATATTCAGGACGAGAACAAGTTCACAATAAATACAATAGGTAGGTTGTTGTAAAAGAGGCCATCTAGGATGATGGTCGGGGAAATTTGAACTGCCACTGGAAAATGAGGGTATATTGGATAGGGACAGAAATTTTGCCTTGCAACAGGCCACCTACGGACCCCTCAAAGAGTTGTTGCAAGGGTTCTTAACGTGCAAAGAGCGTGGCACTCTCTTTACACGAGGCATCGGATTTAACGTCCCCTTCTGACGGACGTGGCTGCGAACTTGATACATCCCGCACAGCCAAACGGACGCCCCACTTCAGCAAGCGTTTTACTGCCGGTCGGGAGAAAACCAAGTGACCATATTTCTATACCCCAGTCACCCTTGGGGTTAATTCTTAGTGAAGTATACGGGTAAATTCGTTTACGGAAATTTATACACACTTTATCATTAATATATTACCAGGCTTTTGCATATTCACGTTTTTTTTATCTTTAGTCAAATTCAATTCTATACATTTTTTTTGCGTAAAGCAATAGGAGTAAGAATATTATTTCGCGCCAATTTAACCAGCATCACCACCATCATCAAAATTATTTACCGTTATCTTTGTGAAATTTCTGTTATATAGTTTATTAATTAGAGAAATTTTGGTAAGTATTACTTATTAATGTTAAGGTTCTACTGATGTGCTTCTCTAGACCTTTTTGACGGTCAGTTTTATCCCATTTATCTCAATATTATCCCCGATGACAAAAATGTCAACCCGACCTATTCGTGTCAAAAGTGAAAATCGATCTATTTGATGAACTAATTTCTTCATAAACTGTACATGCATTATTTCTGTATTATTTGATAACCAATCACATTCACGTTGCATGTTTGCATACTAATGGGTTATGTATTAGTTGATTGTAAGGGCGATGCAACATGTGAGGTCTGCGCGATCACGTGACATTATTATTTGTAAACAAACATGCTCTCCGTGTAACACGTGTCTGAAATATCCTTTCAAAGTGTTATGAATCTTTCAATCACTATTTTATGATATATTTTTTTGTTTTTAGGTTTACATATCAGTAGTCAAAGTGAATTAGACATAGTTCTGAGTATTGTGGGTTTTTTTTTTTTTTTAAATTAGAAGGTAAGTCTACATATATTACGTACATGGGGGGACATATATACTTGCCTCCCCATGCCGCTAAAGTTATATTTGCTTAAGAGCAACAAAAACACGTCTATTTCCATAGCACGTTTATTTCAAAGAGACAGATAACATCACATGACAAATATGCATCATTATCATACAATGGGACGCAACTCTCACGACTTAACTACAAAACACATACGACCATACAATACAGATACATAACATCCCGCCCCCAAAAAGAAAATTTCCCAAATTTTATAAAATGGTGTATGTGTTTTTTCCATATACAATTTACAGAAAAAGGGAAAATATAATATAAATTCAAACTTCATAATCACTTCCGTATAAGACTAAAATCAGTTTCCAAATATTCATGTAAATACATTTATAATAACTGAAATACTCGTGGCTGACCAGTTCTCACAACTAGCATCCATTGGCATACACACCAGTATCAACAATGCAGAAAAATCCGAACGTCTGGCATCTCGATCTCCCCCTTAGGACCTTATGCACGCATTACGTTCATTCAACAACACAAAAAAAATATGCATTTGATACATTTACTCAATCTACTAAATGGAAAGTACTAGAATATTGTCATAAATGTAGCTGTATACATCAAATTGATAGATAATCATCAGAGACCTTTAACTCTTAAAAATAGTAAATATTACATCAATGAAACACTTCATAAGTTACATATGCAGTCAAAAGAAAATACGACTAATTCTCCCTCTCTCTCTAACATGGCCAATCTCTCATACTACGCACTCACAAAATAAAATAAAGATGAAACAAATGAAAAGCTCCAGAAATGTCAATATCAACCTAGGTTTTATTTATGACTATTATCTCACCGCTACTGACAACCCGCTATCAAATCAGTCCAACTGTTAACAGAAATATATGTATTTATAATAAAATAAAAAACACAAATTAAAAAAATCCTTTAAACAAAATTGAATTCATAATTAAAGTCGGTGTTTTCCTTTTAACTGGGTAGCGTACGACGAGATAAATCTCACACGTACCGTCTGTAGTATAATTTAAATACTTCAAAACTGCAACACATTTCCCCTGCTAAATCCTAAATACACATATAAGTCAAGCTGATTAGTTAGTAAAGATAACGCCAATCACTTTAGCAATTATTTTCGAAGTACTGTAAGATGATAGGACGGGACGTCACATGACACATGCTACAGTTTTCTGCACACATAAACATACACAGCTGCCCTCCTTAATTATGTCCATCTCTAACGCGGTCAAAAGTTTAAAATTGTGTAGAAATTTCGATAGCGTCCAACAGTCGAAATGAAAATTAAAGTTCAGATGACAATAAACAATTGCGAAATACTTTCGATAGTAATATGCATGTACAATGTAGTTTAAAAACAGTTCCTTGAATTTTACCGTTTTCTTTTGTTGACGAAAACTCCCATGGTGATTCAGTCTGAATATTAGTTAAATCCAAATTTAACTTTTGAAACATCAAAATTTTACATAAAATCCAAAAATTGATTCCAGTGTCAACTGCATGGTACAGCTAAACTCCACTGAACGAAAATGCCAAGAGTCCAACGTGGTCAAAATGTTATAATGGCGCCGCCAGCCTCGTTGTCTAGACTTTCAGAAAGTTGATGCTTCATCTTTGGGGACAGCTCACATAAAATACATATAAAGGGGTCGTTTTGAAGTCCTCCACCATATTACGTACATGGGGGGACATATATACTTGCCTCCCCATGCCGCTAAAGTTATATTTGCTTAAGAGCAACAAAAACACGTCTATTTCCATAGCACGTTTATTTCAAAGAGACAGATAACATCACATGACAAATATGCATCATTATCATACAATGGGACGCAACTCTCACGACTTAACTACAAAACACATACGACCATACAATACAGATACATAACACATAACTTCATAAGTCATTTTTTAACTCTGAGACTACCATAACACATTATAGTAGTCTCAGTTTAACCGAAGTCTAAAAAGATGACTCAACTTTCCCTCTTATGCTCCCTCTATTTTTGAAACCTGCATACCAAATGAAAGGGCATTTGCTCCTCTTCCCTGTCATTTCCCTTTAAATTTGCTCAAAAGTCATAGTCCATTTACAGTAACGGCTGATTTGTGATTTTACCATCTTAACTGCAATTTTCATATTGAACACATTTGACCATTCAGTATGAGTTCCCATGTATTTTTGTCTTATATGAAGGAGGTTTTAGGTCATGTTTTCCTAAACACCTTATTGCTATTTGTCTGTCTGGATTGTTAAAACCACAAATTCAAATATCGATGAATATGCAAGTTTTCAACAATCCAGGAGAATTGACATCCACGAAAAATATAGGAATCCACAGTAAGATTTAGGTTTTGATAAATTTTAGAAATGACATTAGGAAGTTATAACACTTTATTCTTTGAATATGTTTCAAGCATATTACATGCATGCTCGGCACCGCTTTTTATCAGGAATTTTATAATTTATGTCTTAAAATTCAGGTTTTTTCCATTATAATAGGTGGATTTTCAAGTTAATGAGAAAAATGCTTTGTTCACTAATTCAGCAATGCTTTAACTGTTGTGAATGTGAGCTCCCTTCGGCTATTATTAGAATCTAGATTTTCATCATTCATTTTCAATGTAAGAGTTCTCCTTTCATTCAAAAGGTAGAATTCCATGTTTGCTGGTCACTTGACTAGAAACTGCATTCAGTGATATTGTTTGTCTCAATTTACGCCTGAATTTCAGATTTTTCCTAATTACCAATCACTAAAATAAATGTCATTTAATACGTATTATATACATGTAGCATTGTATGTAACTATCATATTCATGTTTTTATTTGACATTATGAAAGTACTATTGAGATCCAGGATTCTGACTTGAATAAACAGTGTTTGTAACACACATGGTTTTATCCGTTTCTTTCCCTTCCCTTAAAAGTATCTTTCAGTTTGAAACTACCTGACCTCCAGACCTGACAATCATACTGAGTTCACACCTAATTTGAATTGGATTGCATTGACATTAACTAATTTGAATTAGTTTAATTCACATTTGAAACGGTTTACATTAACAAACACATAGTTCAAATGCGAATCGAATGCAAGTGAATTGTTTGTCTATCTATGGTCAACATGTTGGGGTATGACTATACCACTTTTACCAATTTTAAGAAACATTTTTGAATTTTATTTATGGAAGCTTACTTTTCATTTATATAAATTTAAGATTAATATTTCTGAGGTTATTGATTGTCTCTACTTATAAAGGGGGAGGATTCCCAGTTATTTAATATATTTAATTAAATTGTATTCAGGCGCATAGCTCCCTATATGCCAACACGCAACTGTGTGCATATCAATTCAGCATGCAAAAAAAATATCAAAATAAAAATTTATAGCATTCCGCATGCAAAAAAAAAATGTCAAAATAAAAATTTATAAATCAAATCAAATCAAATATTTTATTGTCATGTAAACTTTACAGTTTGTGACCAACATATATTATTACAATAAACACAATAAACATATATACATACATATTAAACATACAAAATATCAACAGCATTAAAATGTATAACAACAAACAAGTTGTTAAGAGTCCCCTGCCCTCAGTTCTAATGACTTTTTCAAGAAGGATCCTAACTTATTTGTTTGTAAAGGCGATGATGGATTTAGTAAATAATGAATTTTTTCTTCTTCATTTAAATTATTAAAGTTATTATTTTCTGTACATATGTGATGAAAAAATTCATTTCTTAGAGTTTTATTATACTCACAATATAGTAAAAAATGTTTCTCATCCTCTAGTATTTTACATTTATGGCAAAGACGTTCCTCTCTTGGGATTTTAAAATATCTCCCCTTTTCAATCAAGAGGGAGTGATCACTTATTCTAAATTTAGTGATTAATCTCCTTATCTGAAAATTAGATGTATTTAGATAATATTCTAGTTTGTAATCTTTTTTAAGTTTTTTATAGAGAAAAAATTTACTTTTATCATCGATGTTTTGAAATTTATTTTGAATTAAATCTTCATATCTATTTTTCATTTTTAACTTTATATCGTTTTTTATTTTATTTACATCTTTTATGTCCTTACAAGTAGAAAGAATATTAAGGTCAACGTTAGTCTCTTTGACATATTTTTAGCATATGTATACCATGAGTAAGTTCCTGTCAAATCTAGAGACTGTGCTAGAGAAAAAGCTTCCTTTAACAATGGATTAATATTATTATTATATAGTCTAGCTAAATATAAAAGGGTTTGTGTTTTAATAAAACATTCTATAGGCAATCTTCCTAATTCAACTCTTGCTCCTAAATTGGATGCATTTTTTCTTATCCCTAGAGTAGATTTACAAAATTTAAGATGCATATTTTCTATGGGGGTTTTGTCTATAAAATCAAGTTGATTAATTTCTTTTCCTGAAGTTAAGGCTCTGCTTTTGGCTCGATGAAAAGAAATATATGTATCCAAATATGTTACTTCTGAATTATAGGTCATAATTGGTTTTACTAAAGAATCAAAAAGATTATTTGCTACTTTTATAGGTAGATTATTCAATGATTTAGTATATGATTTTATTGCAAAAAATACTTTTTTTGCTTTTTTTGTCAGCTCTAAAGTACTTTGTGATAAATTTCCATTACATTTTATCAACATTCCCAAAAATGAATATTCTGTTACACTCTCTATGGCTTTATTCTCATAGTAAATATGTGATGTTTCACTTTTATGTTTTGACTGACTAAAAATCATGGATTTAGTTTTGTTTGTATTCAAAGAGAGTTGCCATTTGTTACAATATAATTTAACGTTATTTAAACTGTTTTGTAGACCCTCTTTTGATTCTGACAGGATTAAAAGATCATCCGCAAAAAGAAGGCATCCTACCTTACTATTTATAAGTTTAAGGGGACTTGAATCATTTCCCTCAAAATTTTTTACAATATCATTTATAAAGACATTAAATAAAGTGGGACTTAGTGTGTCTCCCTGTTTAACCCCTCTAGCAATATTAAAATATTCTGATACATAATCTTTATATTTTAAAGATGATTTAGTATTTAAGTATTGTTGTTTTATAACTCTATAAAAAGACTTGCCAACTCCCATTTTACATAATTTATAAAGTAAAGCAGTTCTCCATACTGAATCAAAAGCCTTTTTCAGATCTATGAAGCAGGCATAAATCTTTTTTTTCTCTTTATGTAAATATTTATTAATCAAGGACTTTAATAAAAAGATGCTATCAGCTGTTCTGTGATTTTCTCTGAAACCAAACTGACAATCACTTAATTGTTTGTCAACAATCTTGATTAGCCTATTATTTAATATGGCATTAAAAATTTTTGGTAGATTACTTATAAGAGAAATGCCTCTATAATTATTAGGGTCTAACTTGTCACCTTTTTTATGTAAAGGGATCATGAAAGATAATTTCCAAGAATCTGGATAATTACCTGTCTTTAAAATCAAATTAAAAACTTTTACAATAGAATTAATTATCACAGGTTGTGAGTGTTTGAGTATTTCATTCACAATTCTATCTGGACCTGCTGATTTGTTTACTTTAAGGTTTGAAATGACCAGTTTTACTTCAGCAAATGTAATTGGTGCATCAGTTTCCATATTCAATTCAATATTATCTTCTATAATGTTTAGTTCACGTTCCAGTTTATTTACAAAGGATTTATCATATGAGGCTGGTGTACCCTGATCCTGAAAATGTTTTATGATTTTATTTTCATTCATTAAAATTTCAGGAATATCTTCTTCAATATTTGGTTTCTTTTTTATTGCCTTTAGAACATTCCAGTATTCTTTTGGATTATTTTTTAAATTATCTGAAAGTGATTTATAAAGTTTTTGGTGATATTCAAATTTTTTCTGTTTAATCATTTTTTTTAGTTTTTTACATAATTCAAAATATTTAGATTTTAAACTTTTGTCATTTAAGTTATTCTTGATTTTATTTCCTAAATAGTTTATTTGTCTTTTTGTTTCATATACTACATTATCTGACCATACTTGTTTAATTTTTTTCTTTTTCTTTTTTGTTGGTTTAGATATGACTTTACATGTATTTTCTGCAATAGTTTGTAAAATTTTGTTTAGTTTTTCAGTTGCACCATCAACGCCTAGTTTATTGCTATCAAAATGTTCCATCTCTAAATCTAAAATTTCCTTTTTAACATTTTCTGTTGATAGAACATCAATTAATTTTGAAGATGACAATTCTGTCCATTTGTATGATTTTATCAAATGCCATCTCTTCTCATCTAAACATTTCTTCATACATGTATCTGATATAATAGAACAATTCATATATAAGTTTATTTGAACATGATCTGATAAATATGTAAAGTCATTTGTTTTAAAGTATTTTACCTCAGGCAGGAGACTCTCACTTGCAATAGCATAATCAACTGTACTGAACCCAGTATTACACATATAAGTAAAATATCCCAGGGAATCTCCCAAAAAACGACCATTAAGTATACGAAGCCTTGAGGACGAACATAATTCAAGTAATTTATTCCCCAATGTATTCAAAGTGCTATCTTGGTTTACTCTTCTGATATCAATATCAGTTATATAGCTCTCTGGAAGAAGGTCAATACCATCAAAATTATTTATTTCATCTGAGTCATTTTCTATGTAATCTGCTTTCATTGCAGTCCTAGAATTAAAATCCCCTATTAAAATAATTTGTCCTTCAATAGAAAATGAACTAATTTCATTTTCAAGATTTTCCAAGTCACTATCATAATGTGCTGATGAAAAAGGGGGAATATAAACAGCACAAAGATATAAATCTTGTTTAAGTCCAAAGAAATACTTGTCAAGCTTTAACCATAATCTATTCTGGGATGACGTAGCATCTTTAAGATAAGAAATCCCCTTGTAAAATTGTTTTTTTATCATGACTATAATGCCTCCACTATGTCTTTTGGCTTTTTTTGTTTTCTTGCGTACTTTAGAGATAATGTTATAGCCTTCAATTTTAAAATCTTCTGACCCCCCCTTCCAGGTTTCTAACAATATATTTATATCTTTATTTAAAAAATCCAGAAACATTGGGTCTTTCATTTTATCCCCAAGGCCATGTACATTCCATGAGGAAAATGACAATTTTTTATGAATTCTGTTCATTTTTTAATATTTGCTATTGTCAATTGTATAATAAACCTTTTTGTTAGCCTGAAAACCTTCTATTATAATTACACAGTTTGGTTAATGTTTCTATAAACATGATAGATTAAACAATAATCATAGTTCCAAAATACATTAATTTTTTTTTACTATTATCTATGACTGCTAAAAATACAACAGTCTAAGGGAAATAACTCTTTTCATTGTTAAAATGAATATTACAAGTGTTCTGTATTACTAAAAATTAACTGAATCTTACAAGTATTCTGTAAAACTAACTTTAACATAATAAATCACCTCAAAAAATATACATACAGATATTTCTACCTTTCATCATGACACTAATATGTTTTTTCTGAAACACCCATCACTTACATGCATTTACAATGTATTCAAAATAAGCATTTTTTATCTCATTACATGCAAAAGAAAATATTGGTTTTTTTTTATCATCTTATTGTTGTGATAATACTAGTTGATCCATTTTATTGTTTTGACTAAAATTTTCTTATCAAAACTTGAATATTTACATTCTAAAATGCAAATTCTAAAGTGTACCTACATGTACATTTGATATTACTTATTTTTTTGTGCTTTTTACCTCATATTTCTCATTTCTTGGAGCATATATTCCATCATTTCAAGCATTCTATCTCTGTTTCCATTACCCTCAACTTGATCTTTCCTATAGTTATTAGAATGATTACTTTGTGAAAACATGTTTTGATTTTGACCATAGTAATTATTAAATTGATCTTTTTTCATATAATTACCAGTGTTTGACTGATAATTTTTTTGCATATATTGTACACCTTTCTGACCATAATTTGTTACTTTTCTATAATCAGATGCATGTGTATTCTGATCTCTTCTATCTCCTGATTTTACACCTATTAAAGGATTAATTACCCTTTTCATACAACTAACAAGTATTGCAATACCATAACCTTTAAGATGTATGCCATCTCTAAAATGATCTGGACTAATATAATCATATTTTATGAAATGACAATTTGTTTCTTTACACAGTTCAGACAATTCTAAATTTAGAATGTGTCCACGTTCATTGAACTCTTTAGTATGTACTTTGTCCCTGTATATTCTTGGTAGGCATTCCCCAAAGGTTATAGTAGCTTCAGGTACACATTCTTTAGTTTGTTGTATAAGATTTTCTATCTCCATAATGACTTGGTCTGCCTGTCGTTCTTCAATGTCATTTGATCCAATCTGGAATACAATATTTTTGGCTTTTACCTTGCCTAATGCTATGAATTTAGTTGCACCATAAACTGTCTTGTCATGTAAAGTAGTTACTTTTACTCTTTTGTATTGATACATTCTTTTTGCATCTAAGTCTTTAATGATCGACGATCCTATAATCCATACGTCTGTAATGTCTTTCATTTCATTTTTGATTTCTTCTGTTGAGCTGCTATTTGAAGCTGTGTTGGAATTTTTCGTATTTTTGTTAATGTTGTTGTTTTCATCATTAGTTTTGCTACCAATGTTGGTCAAAGGTTTGTTGTTGGAGTTTCTAGTACATGTAGCTACATGATCAGCTTGATCTGCTATCAATTGTTGAGTTTCAGTAATATTTTTATCACTAGTGGAGTTTTCAGATTTTTCCTTTGATTTTACCCACATCTCTTTCATTTCAATTTCAATTCCATTTAATTTCTCTATATTTTTTGCGTTATTGATGTTGTTTTCTTGACGCACATCTAAAGCTAATTGTCTGTTTTGTTGCTCTAATTGTGTAGATTTTACTTGAATTTGTTCATTTATTTCATGTTTTATTTTCTCTTTAATAATATTCATTCGCATACACATTTTATCTTCATCAATCTTTTCTTTTTCCATTTTGTCTACCCTTGATTTAAGTTCTTGACATGTACTTATAAATAAGTCTAATTTTACATCTTTTTCCACCAATTCCTTTTCTAGATCATGAATTGTTTTTGTAAGATTTGAGATATCTGCCTTTTGTTTCTGTAGTTGGCATATCATAGATTGATCATCATGTTCATGATTAGAAAGTAACAATTCCTCACCTTGTTTCATATTCTTATTGTTGATATTCTCATGAGGCTTATTCGATGTTACCAGCTGATCTGACTGTGAGTTGTTATTGTTTTTGTTTACCTGTGTTTCTTCACTCTCGTCCCTTTTCGTTTCGTCCCTTTTCGGAATTTGATTTAGTATGCACATGTTTGACTGTATTTCACCAAAAAGTTTATCTACATCATAATTGTTATTTTCTTTCTTTTGTAATTCTATAATAGTGTTAATCACTTCACTGATGGACTTGAACTCTGACTGTAGCCAGGTATTGGAGGCCTGACCCTGAACCATTCCAGTTTTTGTTGTGTAAAATAATGTAACTACAAACTGTTTTTGTTTCCCAACACTAACTGATACAGTTGATTTAAATAAATCTTTATGTGGTTGTTTATTTGTAAATTTGTTTTTTTCATCAGAAATTTGAAGGATTTGCGATCTACGGTCATAGTCATTCCATACAATTCTTGAACTCGGGTCAGTTCCATTTATTGTGATATATCTAACGATCAATGCTCTTCTCCAAAGAAATATGGAGTCATTTGTTAAGGAAAAACTTCCTTGGTTTGATCCAGGAGTATATTGAAAGGGCATGGTGCCCGTTTTAAGCCTCGTGTTGTGGAGCGCTTTTGGACTTGGCATGTTTTGCGCTTAATCCGCAATTCTGCTTTTATTTTGATAGTTCTATTTGTAATATGTTCCTTACATTTCACTATTTGATATGTTTAAAAGTTCATTCTTTCAGTTTTCAGGCCACAATTTGGTTAATTTATACTTGTTCTTGAAAACACATGGGCGCCGCCATGCTAACCGGAAGTCATCTTTCTATATATAGCATTTGGTACTCAAAAAAAAATAATGTCAAAATAAAAATTTAAAGGAAACACAAATATGTTGTTTATAATAAACAAATCATTTAAAAAATTGTATGTTTTTCGAATATCATAAATACAGTTGTGAAAATGAATAATCAGTCCCTTGCTTTAATGAAAATGAAAAATCTTGCTTCACTAGTGCAGAAAATGAATAATTAGTCCTCTTAGATTACAAAAATAAATAACCAATCAAAAACAAATCCTCCTGCCCCCTCCCCCAGAATATCAAATGGTCGACCCCTAAGTCTATATATAGGATTTTTTTCTGCGACAAGTGCCTCAAACCATGTATTAAGATTTTGGATAAAGGACCACAATAGGTAAAAGTCCAATTTAATATTAAATGTTTTAAGTTCTTAGACTACATTCATTCTGTGTCAGAAACCTATTCTGTTTTGACTATTTGATCACAATCCAAATTCAGAGCTGTATCAGGCTTTAATGTTGTGTCCATACTTGCCCCAACTGTTCAGGGTTCGGCCTCTGCTGTAGTATCAAGCTGCGCCCTGTGGAGCATCTGGTTTATTTGAAGGGTAGATGTTCCCGACCATATTAGTGGAATTGTGAATCAGGCCATTACTCTTCTCAATTGTATTAATGCATACTTTTCATGTTCGGACAGTTTCCCTCATTTTTGAAGGCTGTATGGTTGCCTATAATTGCTTTGTCATTTGAACATTTGTGGGTAGTTGTCTTATTGGCAATCTTATTACATATTTTAATTTTTATACATATCCATCTTTCAGAAAAGTTGTTCCAAATGTAATGAATCCCCTCCAGGCTTGCCTTTATCTTTATTGGAACAAGTTTTGGGATACGATTGCTTTCAAGCAATCTGTAGACTTATACTGGTGGCTCAGAGCATTGCCCTCACGTCAATCGTTTTATTCTAAACATTAAGGAACATCTCAGATTCTTATCATTGTCTTGCTTTAAAAGGTAAAAACAAACAAAGGGATTGAACTTTAACAACTTTCCTATAATGTTCTTTTCATAATCTTCATGTTTGATAATTCCCTTGACTTATATGCGTGTTTTTAACAACAAGGAAAATCAGAATTCAGCAGTATTTATATTTAGTGTTTTTATAAATTTAGAAACACGTTAGAGGGAATTCCAAGTTTTGATAAAATGCGTGAGTTCTCTGAATTCTGATAAATCTATTTCTGTCATATAAGAACTGAAGTGGAGTTTTCTTATATTTTACCTTTATGAAGGTACCTTTTGAGATTGTACTTCCATAAAGAAATAGAGAACTATCTAGATCGTTTAATAAACATTTAATATACGTTCTTGCTCCAGGTTTTTTTTGGAAATTATGCGCATGGGTATAGTTTTCTTGACTTCGAGGGGTTTTCGATTGAATGGTTGCTCTGGATTCCCCACTCAATTAATTAATTTTTAACTCATGGGATCTTTTCTATGTATGTCTGCTATTGAAGGTTATTATTGTTGCATAATTTTAAATCATATGCATCATTTAAATTAAAATAAATATAGTCATCATCGTAGAACACCCCTTCAGGCGAAATGGAGTCTTCTATATTATTGTTTCGAGTTGTCTCCCTTCTGGAAGTAACTTTCGTTAATTCTGAATCAAAACAATACGTCGAGTATTAGCTCGTTCTGTCAATAAAGTGTATTATATTAAAAACGATTGCAATTTAAAGCGATAAATGTGTACAGAAAGGAGTCATGATCACTAACCGAAAGGAAATTAAATATTTAAAGAGTTAGGAATTGGGTTCCTCCTAGAATTAACGTAGGAAAATAGGTGATAAGATACGAAGTGAAACACCTTCTCTCACTCTGAGTCTCAGTGACTGCTGTGGAAAGTAAACTTGGAATTGATAGTACAAAAATAAAACACAATAGGCCTAATTGCATTGTTCATACACTTTTATCCGGGATTGGCTATTTTGTAACTATTTTACATGTGCAGTTGAATTAGTTTTGAAAATAATATTATCCAGCTACATGTATACATGTACATGTGTCAACAAAACAACGGCAATCGTATCCCTCAGAGCAATCTGCTCTTTGATTTTTTGGGGGGGAGGGTTCCAAACCAGTTGTTTATAAGTTGCAAATCAGGCCATTACTTTTCTTAATTTAATTGTTGCTTACTTAACATGTCTAGACTGTTTTTTTCTCACTTTTTAAGGCTGTATGGTTGCTTATAATTACTTTGTTATTTTAACCTCTGGAAAGCTGTCTCATTGGAAATTAATAGAGAATATCATATGGCTTTTTCAATATCGCATCCGTATCAACCCGAGACACCAATATAATCCCAAGAGCTCTGCTCGAGGGATTATATTGGTTGAGGGTTGATATGGTGTGTGATATTGAAAAAGCCATATCATATACACTTTATTATATACATATACCTCAAGTAGACGTTTTTTATGTAACATGACGTCTTACAAATTAGGGATTTGAAAACCTTTGCAACAGTGACTGCAATTGATGACGTGACGTCCTACAGATTAAAGGTGTGATAAAGCTTTTGCAACCGTGCTGATATCGATATCATCACGGGTGGCTGATACAGCACGCTTGCCATTGATTGTATTACACATACAATTTATCTGTATTTACTACTAAGTATATAATAATACCACATATATACAGATTTTTATATGGATTGTAGACCTGAAAAAGATTTTCAAAGTTGAATATAACAACCTACTACTTATTTACCATGCATGTCTATCATGACATTTTTGATCAGAACTATATATAAGTGATTTCACCATTTCTTCATATGTGTACCACTATCAATCAACAGAACAAATGCAAGTTATTTTTTTAATATTTGCATATGGTTTCCTTTAATTTCTCACATCTATTTTATTTGAATTTAGGGAAATAAGTATTATGTATATAAACAAATCTCATGTCGATATATAACATGTACAACAATCAAACATCAACCCACACCAAACTGGCTGTAGTTGAAAAACATCAAAAGGGAAAATACAGTGAAATTTGGAGAATATATATTATCACATGTACATGCATTTGAAATATATTTAAAATATTTTTTTCAAATTTTTTAGTTTTAGGTTCCACCTAGCTACCATATTAGAAAACTGGGATTTAAACGCTAGTCTATTAGAGGGATATTTCCAGTGGCGAATCCAAACATCAACCCACACCAAACTGGCTGTAGTTGAAAAACATCAAAAGGGAAAATACAGTGAAATTTGGAGAATTTATATTATCACATGTACATGCATTTGAAATATATTTAAAATGTTTTTTCAAATTTTTTAGTTTTAGGTTCCACCTAGCTACCATATTAGAAAACTGGGATTTAAAAGCTAGTCTATTAGAGGAATATTTCCAGTGGCGAATCCAGAAATTTTCATAAGTGGGGGCCCACTGACTGCCTAAGAGAGGGCCCACTCTGATCATGCTCCAGTGGTTCTCTAAATAATCAACCATTTTTTTTCCAGACAAGGAGGGGGGGGGGCTCTTAATTCGCCTTTGATTTCATTGGTTGTAATTTTTATTTTATCATGAATCAGATTTGAACAGGACTTGGGGAATGAAGGTAAAGACCGAATGTCCGTTTTGTCTTATATATGTACTTTAATTTTAGTCTTGCATGTATTTATGTGTACATATATCACTGATTCAGTGGCGATGGTGAATAGCTATATATAGACACTGACAAGTCTTAGATAACATTTTATCGTTTTGAATCAGTTGACTAAAATTAGGTGGAGGTATGTTTTTATTTCCAACAGAGGGGCACTCATGCTCAACTTATATCAGTTTGTGCATGAAGCGATTGATAGTTGCCAGACACTGAATGATTATACCACAAATTTGTGAAAGTTTTAACCTATGCATATATACTTTAAATACGATAAAAAAAAATCATGTCTTTTTCAGGACTTCTGATCCAACCATGTAGAATGGCATGTTATTGAGATATGGTTCTGGTTGATGGATGTTTATGAAGGACCTGTAGTACAAAGTATATCACTGGATTGAGCTCTCTGTCAAAGTGTATTATTAAAGTGCTTTGCTTTGAGCTCGGTTCATTGTTATGCAATTCATTCTTTGTGAAATAAAGATTTTACAGACAACTCTCATGTACAAGGATGTCTCCAAGTATTATCATTTCTATGTACAATGTAAGTAACAGGGAGGTAAAAGCATTTTTTGTTTGTTTGAACCAAACATTATTTGTCCATTGACCAAAATTGTTTTGCTTTCACCAGCTTTGAAGGAGATATTATCAAAGAATTGATAGAAAACAGCACAGAAGCTTACTTTCTAGCTCATCAGGCCCAAGCATCATGTTAGGCATTGTCATTACTTAAAACCAATAAATGTCTTCTAATCTGAGGATCAATTCAACATTTTAAAGTGTTTTACTAATGATACTGACAAGCCACCACAAAGATATACTGAGTGCCAATGAAAACGCAACACTTTTGTTTTTCAAAAAAGTCTGATAATTTTTATTTATTTTATATTTGAACTTTGTAAAGTTGGTTGAAAATGACTTTAAAGACAATTGTCGACAACTTTATGGTTGGGTGATTTTTGGAACAAATGCGAAGTAAGGGTTATTTTGAACGGACATAAACCGAGTTCACCTCTTTGCAACATACGCATCATTTTCACGATTTTGTCATTTAAAGCTTGGCTAATGTCATGAATTTTCCCGCCCTTATTGTAAGGAAACAGCAATAAACATCTGAGTAAATGCCAGGACTTTCTGACAACCAGCGACATGCAATTTCGGGCATGATCCAATGAAGCCTTTCACAGCATACAATAACCCAAATCATCCACAAATTCAACAAAAATGGATCAGTTAATGATAAGCCACATAAAAAGCAAGAAACGCTCAGCAAAACTGATACATTTGGTCTTTAACATATCCGATATCGACTCTGATGGATGTCCAAAGGTCACGTGAGTTCAATGGTGGTCACGGTAGATCCTATGGAGCAATTTCAGTAAAGCACCATTTGCGTAGAAATTCAACGGTTAAAGAGGACCACAGCCGACATCTAAACGGCCGTCTGGTGTAAACATCGAATTCTGTAGACCAAAAATCATTCATTATGTATCAAAAATCGTCAGTGGTGGTTACATAGACGTTTGGCACCCGCCTTGGCCAAAAGTCGTACGTTTCACCAGATTTAGGTCCGATAGAGCAAATTTTGCATCAGATTTGACATGGTTTAGACGATGAAAACCACCACCAATATCATAAAGTCAGCTTGAGTTTGCTTTACAGGACAAGTGGAATAACAATCCTCGAGATCACATTAAAAGTCCAGGATGATCAATTCCACAGCGCTGTTGAGATTGCGCTACACTACGGGGTTGTAACATTTTTAGTTAGGACTGTGATTTGATGATTCGACATTGGATGTTTCGTTTATCTATTGGGCCCGAAAGATGACAATGAAACATTTTTGTTTGATATCGATCTATTGTTAGAATTGTTAATTTTCAAGAACAATTCATTTTGAAAGATTATGATTTCTAATATAAATTTTATTTTTAAAAAACCAAGTGTTGCGTTTTCATTGGCACTCAGTATATATAAATAGAACCATACAAATAGTTAGCAAATACATATAAAAAAGATGTGATATGATTGCCAATGAGACAATTCTCCACAACAGACCAAAATGACATAGAAATTAACAATTACAGGTCGCCGCACAACCTTCAACAATGAGCAAAGCTAATGCAGCATCAGTGGCGGATCCAGAAATTTTCATAAGTGGGGGCCCACTGACTGACCTAAGAGGGGGCCGCTCCAGTCACGCTTCAGTGATTCCCTATATAAGCAACCAAATTTTTTCCCAAAAAGGGGGGGGCCGGGCCTCCTGCCCCCCCCCCCCCTTAATCCGCCTATGAGCATAGTCAGCTATAAAAGGCCTCGAAATGACCATGTGAAACAATTCAAAGGAGAAAAATAACAGGCTTATTTATGTACAAAAAATAAAGGAAAAACGAATATGTAACACATAAACAAACGACAACCACTGAATTACAGGCTCCTTATATATCATGTTCTCAGATATCATCTCCCAATTAAAAAAATCACGAAAAATTGAACCTATTATGTGTTGCTCTCCTAGCTATAAAATGTATCCAAAATCAAAGATGTGGAACATATTCTATCATAATCATTTGGTAACTAATGCAATAAGTGTCTCTTCCATGCCTGTCTTGAACATAAAAACTAAACTAAATATAAAATAAACAATACTCCTAATGCTCCGGTTGGTTGTCATCGTGCAACACAGTTAATAACACATATAGGAAAATCATAGAACTACATTTATCCTAAAACACTGTCAAACATCCAAACATACTATCCACACTCATCTGTGTCCACACTTGTTGAACTAACAAAATAATCTGAAACTTGTACTACCCATTGTATGTATACTACGTGTACACAAGTTTTACCCTTAGATTTTCTGTCATCGACATATTATAAAACGAGAATATGTTGGCTACGTTTTCAACATAAACGAGTGCCTAGAATGGGAAATCTTCAATTATGTAAAAAAAAAACTTATGTCGTATTTCTCTATTTTCACTATCTAGATAGCATTGTTTTGTTTCTATTCTTGAGTTGTATGGCCTTATTTTCTCTATAATGATTCTTTAATTTTGTTCTTGTCCATTTTCAGTGATCTTGATCTGTATTCATTTTTTTTTGTAAATCCTGTACAAATCCTCAAAAACAGCGCAAGGACCTGGTTTACCACTGCGTTATTTGAATAATTATGCATGTTCGAAAAATTATCAAAAACAAATTTTCAGTCCTTATCGTGCCCTTTACCATGCACAAAGGGTTCAGCTTAAGATGTTAGAGTAAACTAACACATGATTCTGTCTTCGGTCGATCATTGTCATTTTTGAAGGATCTGTCGAAACTCGAAGTTCTGTATCGATAAGGTTAGAGTCGATTGAACCGACCAAGGATTTGCCAACAATTTGGACAAGAATGGACACAATCTTTAACAGCGTTCACATAGAATGGTACCAAACAGCAACCTAACCACAAACTGAAAAAAAGATCATAGTATTAGCTTCTGTTTATACAATGAAAGATTTATAAGTTACTAAATCCCTCTAGTATATAATTGCATTGAAAGAAAATACAAAAATATCCTTACGATTGTTATTGCTTAATCGATTTATTGTTTCAGATCTCCATAATTTCTGGTATCAATTAGAGATATAAGATAAAAGTGTTATACTCATTTATGATGGAGATCTGAAACAATAAATCAATTAATTAATAACAATCATAAGGGTATTCTTCTAGAAAAAGGCGTCTGTTGTTTTGTTAAACATATATACTAGTAGTCTGTCTATTCTGACAATGAAGAAATAACATCCAAAATGTGATGTACACTATTGTTCAAAATAATTGATATTTTTAGAATATATTAGTTCTTCCGTATGCTTTGGTGCATTATACATCACATTTTCGATTGAATATTTCGTATATATATACTCATAATCAGTACAACCTCACCATGATTGTGTAACAAAGGAACAGCCAATAATTATATTGAAATATGTTTTAAGGACAACTGTACTGTGTTTGAGTAAACGATTAAGTCCTTTTCGAGTTGTTTTTAATTAAAATGCTTTTAGACCATCTTTTACTCTGTTATATACGTTTTTCGTTGGTTTCAATATCTGACTTTTTAATCTGCTGATTTAAGCAATTTTCAACTGGTTTCAATATTTTGTTCTTAGATTGTACTGTTATACCACTGCCCTGTGTTATGGTTGGGGTTTCATAGTGATAACAACAAACGGGTTATTTTACATGACAGATTACTATGTTTCAATTTGTACTAGATAGTTATGCAAAAAGCCAATTCAGACAAGGTATCCCAATAAGCATGAAATTTCGTGACTAGTCAGTGGCGGATCCAGAACTTTTCATTAGGGGTGGCCCGCTGACTGACCTTAGGGGGCCGCTCAGGTCATGCTTCAGTGATTCCCTATATAATCAACCAAATTTTTCTCACGAAAGGGGGGGTCCCCTCTGTACCGCCTATGCTAGTAAAATATGTTCTACTATTGATACCTTCTTCCGTATTTCTATATATTCGAAAGAAGGTCAGCATTGACAAAGGGATCGATTTCTTTTTACAAGTGATTTTTTTTGTTCTTATTGCTATTTTTAACATATCCGTCCGCAGCAGCACTAAGACATAAAAAAATATACTTACCCCAAAAATATCATTAGCCCACATAAAAACCAGCACAAAGTTCCAGCATTGTAAGATATGGCTGTTATAATCTCATGACGGCAAAATGGACATATCATACAAAACGCCTCATCCCCAAATACTGGTGTCGATTCCATTTCACATTTTTCTAAGTTAAATACAATGTTTGAATTAATATCTTATGATCATATTTTTTTCTATTTATTATTTTTTCATTCTAAAATAAAAATTCTAAGATGGAGTCTGATGTTTGTGTAACCTAATGAACAGTCAATGTTTCCCATGAAAGATATAACTATACTTCTTTCGTTCTGAATGTCATGTTGTGTTTGGTGTCATTTGGGTTGCTGTCTTACTGAGGTGGTATATCCAACATATCCATTCATTTACATTCTTAGTGTCAAACCTGTGTTGTATTTTTATAAGTTAGAAATATTACTACCCTTATGTATACATTCTTGATTGTGAATTATTTAAAAGATTTTTGTACTTTTATTGACTGCAAAATATTATATAACTATATTTTACGTACATTTAAAGGTATATCTGATTTATAGCCAATAAAATAGAATATTCTTATATGTAACTTTAAAGACTGCACAATAACTACTTTAGATAGTCATTGACGAAACATAATTCATATCCTAATTGCATTCCTGTTTGGGCAAATAAAATTGCTTGATGTTAAAGAACATATTTCATGTAACGGTGAGCTTGAGCCTTCAAGATTAAAAATACGTGTTATCATTTTTTCAAATCCGGATCTATCTTACAACATTAGTGCTTGTATACATAATTTGCGGATATATGAAATAGAGATCTATATTTAATTAGATTGAATGCAGATGTTTACTTGTAAATTTGTAAAAATATTGTTTTTTTTCTTAGGCGTAATTTCCTTATATAGATCCCAAATTCTTATGTAAAAAACATATTTTTTTTTTCAATTAAAATGCTAGTTCAAAACAGTAAGAGATCTGTGTCTGGTCAGGTCCGATATGACAGATGCATGTTAATATTTGTCGTTCAGATGTGCGTGATTTATATTCTTTTTGTTTTGAAAATTCGGACTTGTTTAGGCTTAGGTCCCAGATCCATTTCTTAACTTAATCATTATTTGATATTACAATTTTTGCATATGAAAATGGAAATCTATTAATTTTGGTAAAATTAATTTGACATACAAAAATTTGATCTAACTTTAGTCTCTTTATCTGTTTAAATCTATGTGATCTATGAACTTTTAAACTTATATGATATAATATTACGTAGAATATCGTGTATGTATAATGTAATAATTCAGAAACAATAAATAATCTTAGTTTTTACAAACGCTTACCTGAATCAGATGAATGCATTTGTGACGGGACAATTTCTGTGAAGCTATTCAAAACATACAAATTAAAAAGAACACCGACATTTCCTAAATATTAAATTTAAATGTGTTGTGTTTGTTGACTTAGAGGTTCAATAATAACATTGTATCGATCATTTGTATATATAAATTCTATGTGTAAGTTAAGTTGGCTGATTAACGTATTTATACTATAATTAGTTGTGTATTCAATTTAAAATCGTGTCTCACGGTCAAATTTAAGTGGCCGGGGTATATTTTTGAACGTACATGTTAAAGTGTTTATAGCAATTTAATGTTACTATTAAAATAACGGTATTTTTACACATAGTGTTGAGACTGACCCTTGATTTGTATGTATATGTGTATGTTTCTGAAAAGATATTATGATTGTGCACCGATTTCACTCGGACCTCCAACATTTTTTACATATCGCCTCTAATGGGTATATAACACTTTTCGAAAGAAATAGTTACAGCTTCGGTCCCATTGGGAACTACAATTACTATAAACTTTTTGGTTATTGTTTAAGCGACAAAGTCGACATTGCATTTATACATTTTTTCATTATACATATTTTAGTTTTTACAAAATTAACAATGTAACAACATCATCAGAACTTTCAAATTCTGAAAATATCATACCATAATTCTTATAAAATATTTAGTTTTGGTAATTTCTTTTTATAGTTTAATATGGGCTTAACCAAATTTTCATAGATTACAAATATATTCTCTTTGGGAGCTACCATTTGATTTTACTAAGGGGGAGGGCTAGGATGAAAAAAGTTGTCCTGCATTTTTTATGCCCCACCTACGATAGTAGAGGGGCATTATGTTTTCTGGTCTGTGCGTCCGTCTGTTGGTCCGTCCGTTCGTCCGTCTGTCCCGCTTCATGTTAAAAGTTTTTGGTCAAGGTAGTCAAATCAACCTGAAACTTAGTACATGTTCCCTATGATATGACCTTTCTTAATTTAATGCCAAATTGGAGTTTTGACCCCAATTTCAAGATTCATTGAACACTGAAAATGATAGTGCAAGTTTCAGGTTTAAGTTTTTGGTCAAGATAGTTTTTGATGAAGTTGAAGTCCAATCAACTTTAAACTTAGTATACATGTTCCCTATGATACGATCTTTCTAATTTAAATGCCAAATTAGAGTTTTTACCCAAATTTCACGGTCCACTAAACATAGAAAATGATAGTGCGAGTGGGGCATCCGTGTACTATGGACACATTCTTGTTTAAGTTGTAATCTCTGTCCTGCCTTTTTATTTTTTACTCTATTCGGTCCTGTCTTTTTTAAATTATTTTTCCTGACTTTTTTTTACTTAAATTGTCAACCTGATATTCTTTTTTTTTTTGCCAAGTTGCTCATCCTGCCTTTTTGTTACTCCAAACTCCTGTGCTACCTACTTTTTTTTTAATTTCACCTTAGCTCCCCTCTAAAATCAAATGGTAGCTACGCAAACAAGCATGTAATTGCGTCGAAGATGTTATTGCTGAGTTTATATGTTGATCAATACGTTTCTGTGCAGTATTTTGTGGGCGGGGTTGGTTGCCTTTAAGACGCATTTCTTTTTACCATTACCATTACCATGCCATGTGAACCCAAATAGTAACAGTTCTCACTTGGACTAAACCAATAAATTAAGAGGAACTACCGTCTACTTGTGCTGGATGTATACATACCATCCCAATATCCGTAAAAGAGACATTGAATCTTATAAGCGGTATACGGAGAGTATTATGCTCTTTGAAATATCAAGAATCTTTCCTACATCAAAGATCTGTAGATGGCCTGTTGCAAGGTGAATTATGCTTCTATCTGTTTACCTTTTTTCAAGTTGGCAATTTGATTTTTCCGCCCTTCATGCCGTTCAGCCTACTAAACATACCTTTGCGGTATAACATTCATTACAAAATTTTAAAAAATCGACTGATATATATTCATGAAATACTTTCCAATTAATATTCAGACAACAGTGCCCAGGTTGAAATGTCTCGCCTGCTTTACTAGCCTTGATTGGTTTTATGTTGATACAATAAAGATAAAGTTTCACTACAAGTATCCCATAATCTCAAAATAATCAATGATCAATAAGGAAAGATCAGACAGACATGTTTGCCTTACAGTCAATCTATAAAATATATAATATATAGTTAACACATTGCTTGTAGCATACAAAAACATACCAAATAATGGAAACGTAATCTTGACCAATGGACCATGAAAATGTGGTCACAGTGTGATGAACTCTGTCGGATATGTGCAATTTAAAATCATTTTATACATGAAATAAAGTTGACCTATAACTTAAAGTATTCAAAAAAACTGAATTTACTAGAAAACTTAATATTGACCAATGAACCATGAAAATAAGGTTAAGTACAGCTGAACCCTACCAGACAGACAAGTTCACCTTATAATCATTCCATTAACCAAATATAGTTGACATACAGTTTAAAATATCTTAGAAAATGAAACCACTACTTAAACTTAACATTGACCAATGAACCATGAACATGCTGTTCGGTGTGAGCCAAGGCTCCGTGTTGAAGGCCGTACATTGACCTATAATGGTTTACCTTTTTTTAAATTGTTATTTGGATAAGGAGTTGTCTCATTGGTACTCACACCGCATGTTCCTATATCTATGTAGACAAATGATACTTACCAGACTAGACATGTATACACCTAGCAATTCGGTACACCAACTAAATTAGTTCACACACTGTTAACGAGAAGTATATTGAAAGCAGACCAAAACAGATACACTTAGCATTAACCAATTAACCAGAAAAACAAGTTCGAGGTCAGATGAAACCTACCAGACTGAAATGTTTACTGTATAATAATTCCTGACACCAAATATAGTTGACTAAGAAAAACAGTCAAAAACACAAAAAATTAACATTTACCAATCAACTGCGAAAATAAGGGATAGTTCTGATGAAAACTGCAAGACTGACAAGAAAACGTTACAGTCATTCCATTCACCGAATGTAGTTGAACTAGTTACAGTATCTAAGAAACGGACCTAACCAAGTAAATTGAACTTTGATCACAGATCCATGAAGCCGGGTCAAGGTCAAGTGAAACCCGTTAGAGGGACATGTACACCTTGCAATAAAAACCAATCTACCAAATATTATTATTACTTACAATGAGTGAAGTATTCACATGACAGAAAAATTAAAGCAGTCGCTGAACCCTGAGAATGAGGCTAAGAACAACAGGTTTTATATGACAGACGGAAAATTCATACCCTCTTCTACCCTCTGAAACATAAAGCTTAATACAAATTATTTACACTGCCGCCGGATTCTAATTCCTGTCTGGCATTTTGCAACTTTTGTCTTAAGCCAGAACAACCCAACAATTATATATGATGGTAGAATTTTATAGGGTTGAAATTTTATACATGCATTAAGGCAATCTTTATATGGAACAAAGTTTGGGACCACGAGAAAACTTCCACTCATCAGAATTTTTTGAGCCAACTGAGGTTGAGACAACCAGAGATAATTGTAGAAGGGCAAAAACTCATATAAAGAGTCAATTGTTCATATCATATTTGCTGGTGATTTTAAATTATTCAATTTTTTCTATATATTTGGACAATAATTTTCACTAAAATAAGGCAACAAAAAACATTTAAAATTTTTGTTGAAGAGCTACAACTGATTATTTTTTTTATTGAGAAAGTTTTTTCTCTTTGACCTGAATTTTTTTTTCTCTTAAGAATATCTATAGCTAAAATTGAATTGAAAAACTGTGATTTAAACTGTTGCCTGATCTAAATTGTCTTGGCCAGCAAATAATGTCCATGTGTTTAGCTCTTATGTCCTACAGCCAAAGCAAGACCTGAAAAGGTTGACCAAAGCTGGAGCAACCTTGGACTTAACTTGAATGACTCAACTCACAAACTGGCCGTTAAAAAACAAAAAAGTGATTAAAATTTGCTACTTTAATATAAACAAAGTCAATCACTGCTCAGCATCCCAAAACCTGACATTCTTCCACATTTATCACAAACAAGACACACAACAAATATGATCGCCAATTCTTCAATCTCAAAGGAAGCACCCAAAAATATGCAAATTTGAAAAGCCAATTCAGTTTATAGTTAAATTACTGAAACCTTAAAATATTTTCTGACTTTAAGACATTGTGTTGGACTGATAAAATTAAAATCCCCAACATTTAATGTAAAAAAAGTTTTAATAAATATATGTCCATACATTTGGCAGATTTATCATAAATCTGTATTGCAAAGTCTCTCTCTTTCATTCACTTTACATGCATTCTCTTCTACAGAATATTTTCTTCATTTTACTGCTTGTACTTTTGTCATTGTGATGAATTTTATCCCGCTAACTTCTTCATCTCATCACGGACCCCTGATACTGTGTCCATAAATTCATTCAGAGTTTTATCAAGGATCTTTTTCTGAAAAAAAAAGAAGATTAAAATTCACTAAAATTAACTATTGCACAAAGATATTGATGAATAATGAAAAAAAGTATTTCTGGTATAAAAATAGTGACAAGAAGCATGTTTTATAATTCTTTTTTACAGCAGCAGGATAATGTTAATGATGATAAACTAGAAAAAGAAATCAAGATGCTCAGATTCATAAAACAGTAGTCCTGACTGAAAATCATGTCATGGGTCAATGATGTGTTTATGTGTCTTAAGGAAGTTCGCTACTCAGTTTCAAAATAACAAGCTTTTCCTAACACTAGTATATATAAATAGAGGATTAATAAAGGAACAAAACAAGCAAAAAAATATATATACATGTAGGTCAATGCGCTTGTTTTCGAGATAATAGCCATTGAAATTTTGGCGGGGAAATGTTCTCTCTTGATTTTTCATAGCTTTTTCATTGACAAGTTTAAGCTCTCAAAAACTATTAAAAAATAACAAGGATGTTATAAGACTTTTACAAATGGCTTATTATTATACATGTAAAAGATTTATAAAATAAAAAGTGGGGGTCAATGGGCAATTTTCTTTAAGGCATTCAAATGGATAAAACTAGAGGATTCCGAAAATCTGACAAAAATCCCAAAACATGACAAGCGAACATCATTAAATCGAACCCTGGTATGGTCACTTGTTTTCTTAATTATACACAGGGCATATTATCACAAAGTTCACCACACATCAGAAATTTAGGGAGAACTCCAAGAAGTGATCTTTCCCTGATAACCTAACAGTGATAAGTTAATACCTCAAGGAAAATGATATATGTGTATGCGAGATTACTTTCATTAATGAAGTTTGATAATTGATAATCAATTAAAACTTTACTGAAAATCTATGGCAACACAAACTACTCTTTAATGCTCTTGCAAACCCAGTAACCATAGGGATATAAACAAGCTACTTTTTTTCTTGTGTGATGAGCCCAGACTCATTTCATTTTTTTTTTTATGAATTTGTATATTTGTTAAAGGTTTTGTGATGCTTAACTCTTTTAGATAGTTCATATGAGGAAACCATTACCTGAAAATCAAGTATTTTAACATGTTAGATAGCTTGGTCAGATGTTTAATTTTGCAAATTGCAACCATAAGTTCACTCTTCATATCACTATTATTGCTTTTCACAACCCATTCTCTTACGGTATTTTTCACACATTTTTTATGTGCGACATAATTGCAAATTTACAAATTTTGCCAATATTGCAGATGGGAAAGTATCACAATCATAAGATCAAGCATTCTGATTTGTTTTGACACACACTTTTATAGACAGGTAAATTCTGGTTTTCCTGAAATCCAAATAATTATTCTCACATTTTGGTCATTCATTCAAAATCACAATAACAAAAGCACACAATAGTTTTTGAATTAACAGTTAGCAAATATACCCATGTACGTATAAATATTTTCCATGTTAACAGTATCCTCTCTGTAGTACTTACTGATTTATTCTTCTTTCTAGTCATCTCTAGCTTTAAGACTTGTTCACATGTCATACTTTGTACTTACTGATTTATTTTTATTTCTAGTCATCTCTAGCTTTACTACTTGTTCACATGTCATACTTTGTACTTACTGATTTATTTTTATTTCTAGTCATCTCCAGCTTTAAGACTTGTTCACGTCATACTTTGAACTTACCGATTTATTTTTATTTCTAGTCATCTCCAGCTTTAATACTTGTTCACATGTCATACTTTGAACTTACCGATTTATTTTTATTTCTCGTCATCTCCAGCTTTAAGACTTGTTCACATGTCATACTCTCTAAAGGTTGTGTCAGTTGTAGGAAAGGACAGGAGGGTGAGTGATTCTTATGTTCTTGCCTGAAAATACATATAGGTTATCTTATCAAATAGAAAATACATACAGGATATCTTATCAAATAGAAAATACATACAGGATATCTTATCAAATAGAAAATACATACAGGATATCTTATCAAATAGAAAATACATACAGGATATCTTATCAAATAGAAAATGTACTGCATATGCAATGATATGTTTTAAACTTTACATTCATGTTTGAAAATCATATACATTTTTTTGTACATCATGTCAATAATTTAAAAAAGCACACCTTTAAGAAAAAATATATTGAAGGTACAACATGTGTTTGTTTACAGGATTGCTTGGTCATGATTTGTCTTTCAAGCCACTTTCAGCATTTTTGGCTGTTTCATGACGGTTTTTTTTTTTTTTTTTTTTTGCATACCTGCCAACATTTCAAAATGCCCATAGGGGTTTTATGTGCAAGGTGGCTCTCAGTCCTACCAAACCTTTAAAGGGGCCTTAAAATTTATTTAAATGATGTTCATTTGCTTCTATTACAATCTTATACCCTTGATAAATTGATTGTTTTGTTTTAAATTGTAGACAAAAATGCTGTTTAAAAATTTCCAATTTGGTGCATTCATGGGGGAAAACCCCCACAAATAACAGAGGTGGATTTATGGGGGTCCAGGGAGCCTGCCCCCCCCCCCTTTCTAGTGGAAAAAATTTGTTTGGTTATATAGGGAATCACTGAAGCGTGTTGGGAGCAGGCTTCCTCTTAGGCAGTCAATGGACCCCCACTTATGAAAATTTCTGGATCCGCCACTGAATATTAATGACAGAATATTGGAGAAAGTAGAAGTTTTTAGATAGAACAAAGACCTTCAGGAACAAAACAGACAATCCTAGTCAAGGAAGATTGGAGTTGAACATTGCTGCCATGTGTGCATGAAATTAAGCTTTTTTTTAAATGACCCAATTTTTTTCAAATTGCTAATAAGAACAGATTTATTGCAATACAATAGTATTTGAGCATGTTGATGAGTGTAATATTTACAGATGTTTTTATCTTAACAGTGAAATATATATGTACTCAGTAACTCTTGCAAATTATTTATACAACTGTATAGTCCAGTACATGACGTTTAAATCTATAAGTTATTATGTTTTATTTTTCAGGTGCCACATTGCTTTGTGTAATGTTTAAGGAATATTTTATTTTAATTCATTTATGTAATCATATTCACCATGGATCGTCTTCTGGTTCCCAGCCATCTAATTCTTTAAAACACATAAAACATTGTACAGCATCTGGTTCATTTTCTGTTGCACAACTGTAAAACCCAGCTTTTGCTAACTGAAAAAAGAAATTAATATCAAGTCATAAAACAATAATCAAAGAGCTGATTGCTCTGAGGTGGAAGAAGGTGAATAAAAGGTAACTTGAATTACCATAAAAGCAGCACCACTAAACCAGCCTGCTTTGTTCCATTATCGTTATGACATACTATTTTTCTTCAAACAAGAATGTGTCATAAGTACATGGATTTCCCATCCATACAATCATTTTCTATGTTCAGGTTTAGGTAAAATCTTTAATTTGGCAGTAAAATTAGAAAGATCATATCATAAGGAACACATGTGTACTAATTAATAAGTTTCAAGTTGATTGAACAACTTCATCAAAAACTACCTCGACCATAAACTTAAACCTGAAGCAGGACGGAAGGACGGACAGACAGACCAGAAAACATAATGCCCATAAATTGGGCATAAAAATAGTAAGACTTGTTACATACCTGACAACTTTTGAAAGTTCCCATGGGTTTTTTTAGTGTGTGACAACAATTTTAAAGACAAAAGTTACAATTTTTAGCAAAGTATTTTGCACGATCTGGATTGTCTAGAAAAAATGTCATATTTGTATGATGAGCTTACATGCCTTTTTCTTAAGTCTGTTTGCATGATTCTAGTTATTAAATCAGTAGAAAAGATGAACATGTAGCTAGCAGACCAGGTTTTATTTTCTTGTGTAAGGATATTAAATGCTTGTTGAAATTTCCAACTTTGAATTATTCACAAAGATGGACCTTTAACAGGTTGGGAACAACACTCCAAATGAGGGGAAACCCTCATTGGAAGAACATTACAACCCACTGTAAAAATGAGCACCTTTATATTCATATTATTTGATGAAACTTTTCCCAAAGAACTATGCATCTATCAAGTATTTAATGGTCAAAACATGTCGAAAGATTTTTGTGATGTTTCTGTACTTGTATCTTTTTTTTATTAATTTGACCCCTCATTTAGAAAAGTTATTCCAAATATGATGAATTTTCCCACTTTTGAGTAAAAAATTAAAAAAAAAATTAATTCTTTTTTTGTCAACAGTAAAATGACCCCTTGTTTTAGGGACAGTCCCTCATTTAAGGGACACCACTCATAATGGGGGGAGGGTGGGGGGTCCCAACCTGTTTGTTGGTCTTTGTGAAAAAAAGAATAGTACATTGTGCTTTCAATGATTTAATTGAATGCAAAAATAACATATGTTACAACAAGTATTATGTCAATAAATTAGTGAAAAAACTACTATTTATAAATTATCTTTATGGTAGTACTGCATCATTGAATTTTGTCAATCAGCCATGCTTTTATCCTTAAGCTATGTAAGAACCTCCTTGCAGATGAAAATTCACCTGCCATGTTCACAATTTTGATTTAGATGAAAACAACACAAGTTCAAAATCTAGCATGTTAGAATAATCTTCAGAGAAAATGTTTTTGATTGGCTTATTAATTTGATCATGAGAAATATTGAATTTGATTGGCTAAACACGATTATCTTACCTTGGGAACAAAATAAGGAGCAATCATATTTTTGTGATGATTTTCACAAATTCATGTTTTAGAGGTTTTTTAACAATACCCTTAATATTAATATTTTTTAATAAATGCAAGGACATATTATAAAACAACCTTGATAAGAGTAAAGAGAATGAACACAGGCTAGGGCAAACGTACTATACATGTATGGGGGAAAGAAATCAGGACGAACAGATCAAGGGCGAACATGTACATGTAAACAGGGCGAGTCATCCCAATACCAAATTCACGCATGCGTACTACAAATATCTACATTAAAAACATCTGGTTACAAGTAAACAAATAATGTTCATGTAGATGAGATGAAATCTAATAATTTGCATAAATAAAAGGGTATATATTTACGATAGTGATTGTTTTTCAATCCTAATTTACAAATTAAATGATTCAGATGCTTAATCATGTGTAAAAATCGGTGTCAAGAATCGGAAGTTGTTATGAAATTGTAATACACAGAAACGGATGCGGCATACGGAGGTGGTAACGGTTCAATGATTTTACAGCTGGCACCATAGGCCTTCAGAAGACTTGAAGTCTTCTTCCACCAAAAATATAGCTTTTAATAGACTGTTTTTTGTGAACATAGAAAACTAAACTTTAGTTTAGACAGTGTTGTGCTCCGATAAGACGAACATGTAGGTTTCAAATTATTTTTTGTATTTTGATTACAAGAAAGTTGCACATTCATATGTATAATATTCGTCCCCAATAACAGTAGAAAATTCAATAAAAAAAAAAAAATCGGGAAAATTTTCCCGATATTTTCATTGTACTAATGAACTCAAAATCTTTCAATTTTTTTTTGTCGCGTTTTTGAATTTCCGGATCTGCGCAGAAATCTACTTCCGTTTCCGGTCTTGTTTGCATGAGACTTTGAATAAAATGTATATTTATCAGTCTAAGAAAGGAACTCAATACTAATTCATTTTAAAAAATTGTTTGTTATAAAAAAAACGTTACCTGATGACAGGGTTTCTTTGTTTACATTGAATATGACGTCATAACTTAAAAAACGTCAGAACTAAAATCCCTAACAACAGAACCAAAATCGGAAACGTAACGTTGTTTGTTTACATTGAATATGACGTCATTACGTCACAACTAAATCCCTAACAACAGAACCAAAATCGGAAACGTTACGGTATTTCCGTTTCTCTTTTTAACATGACTTATTGTTTGATCATAAAAAAAAATCATACAGACTTCGTCCCCATCCACAGGTTATACCTGCCTCATATTATTTTCAGACCTGTCAGTTTCATGTTTAGTGTTGCACTTAGATTAAAGGGGTTTCACCTTCAGTGTTGTGCTTTAAAAAAAAAGTAGGATTCACATTCAGTACTGTACATGTACTTTGATTACAGGTATGTTTCATTTATATTAAATTTTGATTTGATTTTTAACAAAAAAATTAGAAAAATGGAAAAACCTTTGCCGGTGTGCATCTACATGACTCATCGAAAGGCCAATTTTCAAATGATTTTAGGCGTTCTGCTTCTAGATGCATCATTAGTTCCTTTTTTGTTTGAATAAATTGCTGTGTTGACATTTCCGTTCTCTTTTTGGTTGATCTATATTTTTCTCTGATTTTTTGTTTCGAAAAGTCCGCGTTGCCCACAATTCCTATTGATTTCCGATACACTGTAAAGTAAAAATAATTCTTGCTAATTCGATCTCGTCACCTTTCGTTAGTTTGGTTTTGTAAGAAAGAAAATTATTAGAAATCTAAAGTTTAAAATCTTATTTATTATCAAATATTATAAAAAAATATTAAATTATCCAATGAAAGAATGTTTGAGTTTAAAGTTACTGTAACTAATGTCGATTTTTTTTATTTTTTGTGGGGTGAATAATAAAACGATTTTGCCTTAAATCAACGGTTTTAATGAGAGAGAAAAAATCTCTGTGAATATTATACCAATTAAGCTATTTATCTTGGTACAATGTAATGGTCGACGACCAGTTACCGTCAATTTGCATTTTCCCTCCAAACGTTGTGGTCAATCCGATAACGGACACGCATCAAGAAGTTGTTGACATAATTAAGTTCAATAAGTATAAGTTTTTGGTTATTTATTTTCGAAAACTAATACATTTTCATAAGAATTGCTGTCATCTCGGAATCTCATTTGGCGCCATTTTAGGCGATTTTCACCTGGGGTTGCTGATCATAACGTTGTATATAGCTAGGAGATAACTGTAAATATTGTATTTTTTAAAAGCTACGACGGCATCAATTGGTGATTTGATGCATGGTCGCAAATTAAGTTTACTGGCGACGCGTTAGCGGAGACGGTAAACGGGTATTTGCGACCATCAAATCACCAATTTAAAATCATACAATACAGTTATCTCCTAATTATATACAACGTTATTCAGCAACGTTATTCAGCAACCGTTTTTGCATCTAAGTTGAAAATCGGCTAAATGAACATTTTCATATAGCATCCGCTTGAATTTCCAATAGATGGCATGAGAATTAGACGTTATCCAATCAAAATGAACTTTACAAGTGATGTTGCATTATAATGCTTTTTGTGTCGGGCTGTATTTTCGGGTTGTCCCTACTTGATAATGATACAGAGTATTGGAAGTATCATTTTGTATATTTGTATCTATAATATAACATTCGGATTGAAAACATTAAAAATATACCTTTTGTATCCTTTATTCTCCACATTTCATTTCATTGCATAACATGATTTGAGAGCAAGCAAGCACTTGTTACTTTTAAGGGATATTTCAGGGATATTTATAACCAATGTACTCGAAGTCTGTTAAATTCGTTCACCTGCACATATAGCATTGCTTTCTGTTTATTATAAAAAGTCATACCATATTGTTAGGTACTTCTAGGATCGTCTAGCTTAAACAGTCTAACTTCTATGCTTTCAGTTACAAACATTGGCTTTATCATGAAAAATAAATTGGGAGGCTTCCAAGAGCTTGATCACTTAACTAGCAATACGTTACAGTATCCAATTTCATTATATATATATGGAAAATACATTGCTTTGCATCGTTCCTTTTGTTGACAAGTATAGATTACTTTCTATTTACAAAACGATTTTTTTGTGAGTAATCTATACACAATTTTGTATTTCTAATAGCACGATGACCATTCGTTTTTAAAATATACTCTTGAAATTCATATGATGAAGACATAATATTTCAATCAGTCTAATTGAGGTCTGGAGCTGGCATGCCAGTTAACTGCTAGTAGTCTGTTGTTATTTATGTATTATTGTCATTTTATTTATCTTTATTTGTTTCATCTTCTGACATCGGACTCGGACTTCTCTTGAAGTGAATTTTAATGTGCGTATTGTTATACGTTTACTTTTCTACATTGGCAAGAGGTATAGGGGGAGGGTTGATATCTCATAAACATGTTTAACCCCGCCGCAATTTTGCGCCTGTCCCAAGTCAGGAGCCTCTGGCCTTTGTTAGTCTTGTATGATTTTTAATTTAAGTTTCTTGTGTATAATTCGGAGTTAAGTATAACGTCCATTATCACTGTACTAGTATACATATTTTTAAGGGGCCAGCTGAAGGACGCCTACGGGTGCGGGAATTACTCGCTACACTAAAGACCCATTGGTGGCCTTCAGCTGTTGTCTGCTGTATGGTCGGGTTGTTGTCGCTTTGACACATTCCCCATTTCCTTTCTCAATTTTATCTTGAAAAAACATGGTAAATCTACATTTTGGCAACTTATAAGAAAATTTTATCTGGTGAAATATTTAAGGATAATGAAATATGTTTTAGAGTGATTGTAAATGCTAGCTTTAGATTTATTTGTTGGACTTCTGTCTCATTGGCATATATAGATGATGAAGTGTATAGAAATCAATAAATTGACCAATGACAGAAGACAGAAGACAGAAGACAGATGGTATAGTTGTTTTCTTTATAATATAAGGATGTAGTTTAGCTTTTCAATGACAAACATAAGTTGCAGTTAAGTGCTGTCTGAGCTCAGCGAGAGGCCTTGCATCCCCGGCCAATAGATGTGTATAATTATCAATTCTAATATGACGTGCTTTTGTGAACAAACCCATGCTCTAAATCCAATAAAATTTGTTTGCACATGCGTATATTTACTTCTTTAGAATAATGAATGTTATCAAATTATCATGCGCTTAATATATTTTCTTAACTTTAAAACACTTTCAAACTTTTAAATGGTGCACACGATGTTACTAATTCATTTCATTCCGAAATTGACATACCGGTATTTGACCTAGATACGACAACTGTTCATGTTGGCTGTTCAATCTCCTCCCTCTGAAAAATCACAGTGCTAGTCGTTTGCTTCTTCACAAACAGAAAAGGGAGGTTCATGGAAGAGCCTACATAAACGCTTTTACACTATACTTATCGGACATAGAAATTACATTAATTGTCCTACTCAGAATCGAAATAATTGATGCAAGCTATACTTTATTGTTGTTTTAACATGGGTAGGCATTATATTCGTATTATTTTAGCCCTCACTATCGCTCGGGCAAAAATAATCACAAATATAATGACTATCCATGTTAAAACTACAATAAAGTGTAGCTTGCATCAATTATTTCTTAATTTTCTTCTCGTGTGTAAAGTTTTTGCAATATCTCTCCTATTCCGGAATCAACGATCTACTTAGTGCATCTAATTTTCAGTTTCAAGAGCATAGAAACTTAATCATAGTTTTGATGAAAATGTACACACCAATAAGACATGTATTTAACTCAAAAGCCAGGGTGGTGTATACCAAACTACTCATTCATTGTAGTTAATCCCACACATTAATTAAGATAAAACATACAAGACGTTCTACTATAAAAGGAACAATTATAGCATTACCTCCATAATATTATAGGGTTATTTCACGATTATTGGGGAATATTGTCCCGAGTAGAATTTTATATTGCACGAGCTTGCGAGTGCAATATAATTATGTTCTACGAGGGACAATATTCCCCAATATTCATGCAATAACCCTTTTATTGTATAGCAACATAATATTTGAAAGTAAAAATTGTTTTAAACTAAGATTTAAACGTTGATGACGTCTTGAATTTTGAAGATTTATTGCACTAGTGCAATATTAGAATTCATTGTATAGCAATATAATATTTCCCACAGAAAGTAACCAAAAGTTAGCGTGCAATAAATTCTAATATTGCACTAGTGCAATAAATCTTCAAAACTCATGACGTCATCAACGATCAAATCTTAGTTTAAACCAGTTTTTACTTTTAAATATTATATTGCAATACAATAAAAGGGTTATTGCATGAATATTGGGGAATATTGTCCCTCGTAGAACATATATTGCACTCGCAAGCTCGTGCAATATAAAATTCTACTCGGGACAATATTCCCCAATATTCATGCAATAACCCTATATTATTGCACGCTAACTTTTGGTTACGTTCTGTGGGAAATATTATATTGCCATACAATAATACATTGTATATCATGCATATCATGCAAAATCCACATGAAAGATCCATAATAATTATTATGACCCAAACAAGCCTATAACTATCCACACTAAACTGTGTACACACTTGTTTACTCAAAAAAGAAGTCTACTGAATTTCAGATAATCATAGTTTAGACTCTAATTTTGCACAAGTAGATTGAAATTGATGTGTGGAGTAATAATGATTGTAAGTAGTCAAATCTTAAAGTAGACCGCTCGGGCATGTGGAGAATTGCGAGCACCTTATCCACCAACGCTTGACTGTTTTGATCACATACAGTTTATTTTTCTCCTTCAAATGATGTCTTTGAAAAGTGCTCGTTATTAGTGCTTTCCGAGAGTGTTTTATTCAACTTACATAAAATCTAAACAGGTTTGGATGGAAAGTTGTCTCATTGGCACTCACACCACATCTTCCTATATCTGTTTTATTCGACTTACATATTATCTAAAAACGTATTTTATTCAAATTGCATAACATTTAAACACGGGGTTTATTCAACTTACATAGAATCTACTGAACACGTGTTTTACAAAGTTGAGGATATAGATCTGATATAAACTACATGTAACCTTTGATTTTCCAACTATTTATTTAATATAAAAACACACACATATTTAGACGTCATAACAGAGTTAGACATGAGACAACAGACATTATTTGCTGCTATTAAACCAAGAGTTCCAAATGGTGAAGTTGAAATCACCCCTTCGTAAATTTAACACCATCAGGAGTTGGTTGTCCGTTTCGGAATATCCGTTTCACAGAAGATATCGGATATGTTACTTATGTCGTGACAACAATCCAGTTCCCTTTCCACGAATACGATCTACCGAATTAGACTATTTATTTGTAATAACATGAGCAACATGACGGGAGCCACATGTGGAGCACTGAGGATCTGCTGACCCTTCCAGAGCACCTGAGATCACCCCCAGTTTTTGGTGGAGTTCGTGTTGCTTAGCCTTTAGTTTTCTATGTCGTATCTTGTGTACTATTATTGGTCTGTTTGTCTTTTTATTTTTTAGCCATGGCGTTGTCAGTTTATTTTCGATCTATGAGTTTGAATATCCCTCTGGTATCTTTCGCCCCTCTTTTCAAAACTTTTAGGAATTTTGGTCCTCAATGCTCTTCAACTTCGTGCTTTATTGGCCTTTTTAACTTTTTTGGATTCGAGCGTCACTGATGAGTCTTTTGTAGACGAGACGCGCGTCTGGCGCATATATTAAATTTAGTCCTGGTATCTATGATGAGTTTATTTTCTGTGACATGATCTTAAGTATGAACTAATTTGTGTACATGGGTTGCATTATTTAAATATCAAATACTTATCTCTTGGTGTCTTGCTACGTCACGACTTCTTTGTACCGTTTTAAATTCAATATACCGTTAAAAGATTTATTGTGATAAGATAAACAATAGCAGCTTTTGAAATTCAATAGCTAAAATAATGAAATATCCCTAAATATAATTATATACAATTATATATACTAGGTAATTGCGATTAAAGTTAGTTAACGTGTAGGTAACGTTTAAAACCTGTTTTAAATTCCTGCTGTGAATTTTTCAATTTATACCACAGATTTGACTGTACACAAGTACATTAGAAACAAGTAAGTAACGGTGACTTTTTTATTTTACAGTAGGAAATACTATTTGACAATTTATTCAAACAGTCGAAGATATGATTGACTTGGATACAACTATTCACCATGTAAAGTACAATTGAAGTGGATGTAAGTAATTATAGACCACCTTACTGCCTTCTACAATGAGAAAAACACATACCGTTAATCGGCTACAAAAGACAACGACTCGAAAAAGGAAAACAACTTACCGGCGGCCTTATTGATAACAAAACAGTTTACGAAAAACAAATATGACAAGTATGAACCAACGACAAACAATGAACTACAGACACCTGACTATGGAGTTTATTTTGAACGAATGGGATGAAGCCATGTAATGATCAATTCCAAATCCGACATTTGTATGCAGTTCTTCGCGCTCCAAACTTCTAGTTGCATACATAGATTCATAAAAAGCACAGAGATCGCGACCATTGAACTGTTCTTTTCTTATTTCTATTATTTTTTAAGATAGTAGACGGAAATGCTTATACTGGTGAAAATCGTTATTTAAAGTCCAATAACTCCTACAGGAGTGAATTGATTATTTCAGTGTTGTTGACATTTTTGTTTATCTTTATTACTTTTGATGATAATGTAAGGCGATTGAAATTTCTGCATATCTATCATTGTTTCCAAAATGATAGACAAAACGCTTAAATTGGTCAAAATATTAATTCAAGGGCAATGACTCCTGTAAGAAGTGAACGGTGTAGTTGGCCTTTTTATCGATCTTTTGGTATATATTTGATGATCGTGTATATGTTGTTTACAGTTTCTATCTATCTATTATAAATTTATTGTATTCAAGATAATAGAAAAAAAAGTTACGCTACAACTGGTCCAAAATATTCATAAAAGGGCAATAATTCCTTTAAGGAGTCGTCTGATAAATCAAGGGAAAATGAAATATCCCTTTATCTCTTATTACTTGTAGGACTTGTAGGACCAGCTGTATAAATCCATGCCTTAAATATTTACAACCAATCGATATTATCATTTAGTCCAATTGTAATATTCTCTAGAGAGAAAGTACGAGTGCTAAATGTCATAATTATTGATGGCAAAAACGAAAGAAGAGGGAATAGAAATAAGACCAAATAACTCCCTTTATAACATTCATAAATTGTATTTTTAACAGGACATTTGTAAATAGAGAAAGATGTCTGTTCAACAACAACCTTATGGTCAAGGTAATTATGTATATAAAGAGATGTGGTGAATATGATTAACTAGACAGCAACAGAACAATACAAACATAAACACACAAACAAGAACACATGACATCTACCATTTAATCATTTTCGCTTCAAAACATTTTCTGAGAGATTTTGCAATAAGTGATAAAATAGAGAATAAAAATAGGAAATGGATCATGCCAACAACTGGTTTTAGAATAAATGTGTTTATTTCCGAGGCAAAAACACTAAGAGTGAATCAATATTAATACCAAAATATGCCATCCTTAATGATCTGACAGCAGTATCGTAACTATATCCCTTCTGAATAAGTCTGTTTAAAGGTTTGGTTAGCATATGAGGTGAATGCCGACATTTTTGTGCTTTGTAAAGAATTTTACCATAAACGATTAAATGTGAAATATTAGAACGTATAATATGTTTGCATGTTGATTTATATTTACGAATGATGATAAAGTTTAGTAAATGTTTTGACTAGTTTGTGATATCGAAAACCCTGTAATATCTTTCCTTAAAATCAAATACGTTGTTACATACAAGAGCGAGTCGAACAAGGTGAGATATATAAACACCATAAAATGGTGACAAGCCGCTTGTTTTACAACGAACCTATATAAATTTTCTGCGTATACCTCTGAATCAGTCAGTGGCCAGTGCATATTTTGACTGTAACACAATTTTACAACTTTTGTTTATAAATTGTTCTCACGGTTGACATAATATGATATGTTATTTCATCAGACATCCATGAATGCGTGAAATGAAGAAGTTTGTCTCATGGTTCTAAGACTTGCTTAGCTTAAACTCAAATAAAAATTGCTCAAATTACTATATAGTATTGCGACCCCGTCTCCTTCTGGAAAAAACGAAATCCCCTACAGATTTTATGCGCTAGTCGATACGCCCGGGTAAAAATGAACAATTGATATACTATAACGAACAAAAGAGAGTTGGGTGTTTATAACAGTAGAATTCTAATGCAAAATAATTTGATCTATCATTATGTGATATACTGATATGACATTTATGATTTTGTAAAGTTTTTTAAAACCCTTAATTGTACTTGCTGTGGATTCGTTCAACGGAATGACCTTTTCTGTAAATATAAAAAAAAATAATCTCATTTTTCGAATTATACAAAATAAATCAGTATAGTAATATAAATATAATACATAATAAGCAAGTCTAAAAGGGTACAACCTCAACATAAAACCATTATTAAAATCATTAGCAAATGTTAAATATTTTGGTTAACAGATATCCTTCATTGGTAAGGTTATGATGTAAAATGAATCATATTAAATATACTAACTTTATTTATAACAACCTACAGGATATGGCCAACCCACAGGATATGGCCAACCCACAGGGTATGGACAGTCGGGAACGGTTGTCGTTACACAACCTGTTACTACCATAACTACCAGGATGGTAGAATGTCCAGTCAATATGACCTGTCCGGCCTGTCGAAACAATATAATTACCGGTACACGCAAGGAGATAGGGACGATGACATGGCTTGCCTGTTTAGGTCTCTGTTTCATAGGGTAAGAATTAAGTGGAAGATCTACTGATATTACAAGTTCCTGGAGAATCTTTTGTTCTGAATGGCGGTGAAAAATGTAGGATCAACGGTTTACTGATAGTGTGATTGCCCGTTGATTCTTTATTCCGAAAGGTTTTGAAACATCTCAGATGAATGGTTTACTGATAGTTTGATTGCCCTTTGTATCATTTATTCTGATTGGTTTTAAAAATGTGTTAGGTGAATGGTTAACTGATAGTGTGATTGCCCATCGAATTCTTTGATCTGAAAGATTGTAAAAACAGTCGTTGCATGACTACTCTTCTATCCGTGTGTTGGCCAGGATCACGGACTTTCTTACTTATCTGGATAATGGTTACTGAATTGGGTATTTGTGTTTTGTAGACGAAACGCGCGTCTGGCGTATATACTAAATTTAGTCCTGGTATCTATGATGAGTTTATTTACAACCACTGGGTCGATGCCACTGCTGGTGGAGATTTATTTCCCCGAGGGTATCACAAGCCCAGTAGTCAGCACTTTTTGTGCTTACATGAATTGTCATTGATATGGTTATATTTATAAATTTACTGTTTATAAATTTTGGAATTTTTTGAAATACTAAGGATTTTCTACCTCAGGCATAGATTACCTTAGCTGTATTTGGCGAAACTTTTAGGAATTTTGGTCCTCAATGCTCTTCAACTTCGTACTTTATTTGTCCTTTTTAACTTTTTTGGATTCGAGCGTCACTGATGAGTCTTTTGTAGACGAAACGCGCGTCTGGCGTATATACTAAATTTAGTCCTGGTATCTATGATGAGTTTATTTACAACCACTGGGTCGATGCCACTGCTGGTGGAGATTTATTTCCCCGAGGGTATCACAAGCCCAGTAGTCAGCACTTTTTGTGCTGACATGAATTGTCATTGATATGGTTATATTTATAAATTTACTGTTTACAAATTTTGGAATTTTTTGAAATACAAAGTATTTTCTACCTCAGGCATAGATTACCTTAGCTGTATTTGGCAAAACTTTTAGGAATTTTGGTCCTCAATGCTCTTCAACTTCGTACTTTATTTGTCCTTTTTAACTTTTTTGGATTCGAGCGTCACTGAGAAACGCTCGTCTGGCGTATATACTAAATTTAGGCTTGGGTTGCGTTCAATATCGTAGAGGCTACATAGTGCTACGTAGATTTTGACTATTGAACGTGTAGCTAAAGACTAGTTGTTACATAGATATTGATAGCAGCTACGTAGCTGCTACGTAGCTGCTACGATATTGAACCCAACCCTGGTATCTATGATGAGTTTATTTTGTCTCCACTGAAACAAGCCTTTGCGCTCGAGAGTACCTGCCCGTTGAGGATATTCCAGAAAGACGTGTGGTAAATACAAAACAAACCTTGTTAATACGTTTAATATTGACCAAGATTAGATAACAGTTTATTCCATTCATTATGTCAAAACAACCAGATGCTACATCTCGTGTTTTTTTGTCGTTTTTTTGGGGGGGGAGGGGAGGGGAGGGGGAGGTATGTGTTTCTTTTTTCTGTTTGTATTATTTTGTCTGTTGGATACTTCTTCAAATCTTTTTTGGTAGAGGACTAGGTTTGTGTACAAACATGTGTAAACTTTGATTGTTGTTTTATTTCCCCGCGTATTCTACATTTCCTATATATATGATATAATATGCAAAGTTTTTGTCAATAAGTTAATTATTTTTCTTATTTTCCTTTTACAGATGTAATATCGGATGTTGTTTCATTCCATTCTGTGTGGATTCGTGTAAAGATACAGTACACAACTGCCCAAACTGCAAAACCGTTGTTGGAAAGCACAACAAGATATAATTAAAATATATATTTACAACTGTGACAAATGTTAAGGACAACAACTGAATAACTTTTCCTTATAATTTATATATAATTTTATATTTATAGCGAAAAAAGCCTTCTAAGACTGTTTACCTATCAAATTTGGTAATTTAGTCGAATTTCATAGTTTGAAAAACGTGTATCAGATCTGGACAATGGCAGGTCCGCATTAACCCCCCCCCCCCCCCAAAAAAAAGGAAGGAGATCTAACTCTTTTAAGACCCTTTAAACATTATTATGAAAGTAAGAACTCAATGAACGTTATATTTTCATTGCCAATCAATTCATTTATCAAGGATATCAATGTAAAAGTAAGTATGCAATAGATTTTACTTATTATTGTTACAACTATTGTGACTTCAAGGATTTTTATTGTACAATGTTATTTCACTTTAACTTTTTATTGTAATGTTATGAATGAAGCAAACATTTTAAAATCTGTACCTTCGACGCTTTTAATATTATTTATATAATTAATTATAGTTAATTAAAATGTTCATTCTGTAAAAACATGAAATATGGAATGAACGCATGTTTATTGCTGGAAACAACATGTTTATCTTAAGAGGTCTTTTGCTGGTGTTAGGGGGATGTTTTATAAGCAATTACCATATATTTAATTTTTATCACACTTATAAAATGTTTACTTTTATAAACAAAATAGAAGGATTTTATATCAACTAATGAAGTAAATACAAATAAAATATTTAAATATATTTATTTAGTTGCCGATTTGTCTCCTATTAAAAAAGATTTCATGTTTTCTCTTATTCATCGATTCATGAAACAAAATTTAATATCATAATTCAATTGGTTGAAGTTTGTATCGTTCCCCAGGTAAAAACACATAACCAGGCCATTCGAAACTTTGTTCCCCCTTTAATGGTAATAGAAACAAAGTGACGATTGTTGGCTCCATATTTCTTCTTTGAATACTGTTAATGGTATTAATAAATTCGAAACCTTTCTGTTGTAACAGATGTTCGCAATTAGGCGATAAGGTAGCATGCATGTTCCAAATGTCTGATTCGGTCTCTATTCCTTTGTAACTTACAGATATTCCACATGAAAAACATTTAACCATATTGTATCCTATGAAATAAAATCCTGACTTTGCCAGTTGATGGCGAGTAAAGTCTTCTGCAGACTCTAAAATCTGGAGGTGCGAGTCGGAGATTTTTAAATTTCGTAGAGAAATCAGCCTACTGTCTTCTGATGAAAATGCATCGTTTTTGGTAATACATTTTATTCTTTGTGAAGGAAGTTTATCGGGCGGTACATGTTCTCTTACAAAATTACACGATGGTGTCACTTGTGCATGTACAAAGAGAGGATCTTTATCCGGTTCCCATAAACATTGGTTATAACCACACGAAAAACATTGCGCAACATCAGGTTTCATCATGAAAACAAATCCAGATTTTGCCATGACTTCAGCTGGTGGAACATTTTCGCTTGGCCAGACACCTTCAAATGACTCTCTTCGTTTTTGCTCATCAGCATATTCTGGAAGATGCAGTCGCCCTTTAGTACTAGCCTCAGTTGTGTAATTTGTTTCTATTGCAGACTTTACCTCAGCAAAGAAATTTGAAACATAGTTTTGTTGCTGTTTTCCGTAAAGTCCAGTTATGGAACAGACAATCAACCATTCTGTCTGCGTTTCCATTAGACTACGTGTGTTTAATAGACTAACGCACAACTGAAGTAAATCGTTTTTAATATCCAATATCTGTTCGCTTGAAAAGTCACTTCGAAATGACAAATTGATTGTAGTATCAACCTGAGAAAGAAATCCGCACTGCTCACATGCTTTTAACGTGTTCATAGCATGGTGTTGCTCTAGGTGTTTTGAATATTCTAACAACTCTACTTGTAAATAGCGATTTTCGGCAACAATTAGAACGCACTAAACATTCCACCTCAAGTTGACAAATGTTAATCCTCTCAAGAGAAGATAATCTGAAACGTTTCCGGTTTCTAATACAGAGCAATAGTCCACAGGAATAATTTTAATCGCTTGTAAAAGTTGCCTTTTCCAATCTTGTTTTCGAATTGAGAGTTTCAGAGTTGTTTTAAGACACCACAAATTTTTGGTGCAATTCATTTCTCCATTCAGAAACAGAGTAATGAGTCTACTGACGTCATGATTGATCAGATCTAAAGCCATTTTTACCATAAAGATCTTTTCATCATCGTCATTGAACTCTTTTGAAATTACAAATAATACTTTTTTACATTCCAGAAGTAAATTTTTGAAGTCATCAAAAATGGTGTTGCCAGGATCTCCGTGCCTTTCCAGACATCGATATGAAATACTTTCATCATGGAATAATGTATCCAAGATTTCACGTGTGGTGAAATCGTCACTTTCATCATACAATACAAAAATGTCGACATTTGGTTTCTTTTCGTTAACTGTCTGATCTCCATCCATCTGCTCCACACTCGATGTCAATTGTTTACAGTTGGTAGTGTCTGCCATTATAATAATGATTGCGTTGCGATATAAATAGTTTTTCAAATCAATACGGTTATAACGTCATGATCCAGTCTACTGGCTTTGAAAAGAAACACTATAAAAATAGCCAACGGGATTAGTACGCATTACAATGTAGGATATATTTTATAAAATGGGAAAGCGTTGACCCGCGAAACCTTAAGTATATCATTTTTATAAGAAACATCTGGTCATCGCTTTTAGGGTCACTTCGATATGAAGAAATGATTGTTGAATCAACATAAGAATGAAAATTCCCATTTTTTTTTCATGATCTGTAACGAGAAATCGACGTTGCTGTACAGCGGTTAAATTTAACGAACTTTTGAACCCAAAAGATTAGGGTATTTTCCAATGCTATTAATTTTAAAGCTTTAACTTTCTGTTGCCTTTTTTATAGGAAAATTTCACCAAAAAAAACATGAATTTCAAACATTTTTTTATCAATTATGATAGTTTGACAGATAATTTTTCGCTGATATTTTTGTTCTCAAGATTTCTTTTAATTTACCAAATTCTATTTAGCATAGACACCGACCGAGTACGATACTAGAGAAGGTTATAAAAACTACTAGTAAACAAAATGACAATGATACATGAATTAACACTTATATATGTACATGCTTATTGATAGAGTCACAAAAATAGTAGCAATGCTGTCACACACTAGGTTTTTATTTAGTCATTTTAAAATATGAGAAACTTCGTCTAGGAAATGTATAATTTACTTAGTAAGAATAGTAGGTCTTATGGGATATTTATATTTCTTTTCTCGTCCCAATCAGATTTAAAACCTTGTATACCTTCACTGTAGCCAGAAGTAATCATTAATTCAAACTAATTTCTTTAATCTTGTGGTTTTTTAAATCTCATCAACAACTTGTTTCCCATATTATAGTAGATGCAGTATGTTAAACATGTTACGGTAATTGTCATTGTACATATTAATGAAGAAGGACGAAAGACAGAAGTGGAACGTTCAAAAATCAAAGATTTGAAAACAAAATGACAACGTCCTGTCTAAAAAAAGAGAAAAGAAAAACAGACAAAATAGTAAACAAGACACAAAGATAGTTTCAGGTGGGTGTTACAACGTTATGAAAGAAAATGGACTTAAAGGTCTGGACATAGAAATTCAAACTTATTTGAAATGGCTCATGATAAAGAAAAATGCATATAAGCATGACAATTAAATCAATACTACAATAATTAAAATGTTATTATGTCTCGTATACATATTTAATGAAATGAAGACAAAAGACTGATTTTATGCATAGAAGATGTGATAAGTATGGTGGCCGGTTAAAGCCATTTCACGTTTTCGCGTTTTCGCCTTTCTTATTCAATAAGGCGAAAACGCGAAATTGCGAAGTCGAAAACGCGAAAACGCGTATAAAATACAATTTGCTGGAAGTTGTAGTTTGGACATTTTAAAATAAATGAAATTAATCATTATTATCGCCATGGTTACTTAAAATACATAATATTTCATTTAATGCTCTTGTTGTGAATCTAACATTTTTGACATTTAGAATAGCTTGTGTGAAAAAAGTTTAAAATTTAATACATTGTGGAGATAAGACTTTTGTCAAATAAAACTTGGGACAGTTTCGCAAAGCTATCCTAAGACCTGTTATAAGATACTACAATATCTTATGGCATGTCTTATGATCCACTTAGGACTATCCAAGACCTCGCCCTTAAAACTGTCGTAGGTTGATCTTAGCAAAGATATCCTAAACCTGTCGCATGATGTTTTAATTTAAACAAAAAGTAACTTGGATTTATGGAAAATTCATGTAAATGTAGAATGTGTTTCCCATATATTACTAAACGCATTGATTAATATTTCAAATTTTCAAAGATGGACATTTGTTCATCTACAGGATACACCAAGGGACAAGAAATATACTCTTGAATGCAGTAGTCAATAACAACAATCATCACCGTGTCAGAACCAGATTTACAAAACAAATCTGGTCAAGTAACAAATATATATATATTTTGAAATGTCAAAAATATGATTTCAAGCAAATTGTATACTCAAAGGCATTTTATACAAATGCATCTGTTTGTTTTTTTTTTTTTTTTTTAATTTGTTCAGTGCTAATAATAGATTTGACACTGTTAAAAAGATTGTCACTTGTTAGAGTATTTGAAACAAAGAATGTATTAAAGGAATTGTCTAATTTCTGAAAATATTTAATGTAAACCACAGATATGAAATTTATATGACAATCATTTGAATGACCTATACTTTGTAGTCTTGTCTCCAATTATATTTAAAATGTTCTGTAATAATAATATGTATTTCGTTTTTCGTAAAAACTCGAAAAGGCAAAATTGCGAAAACGCGAAAAGGCGAAAAAGGAAAATCACGAAAAGGCGAAATCGCGAAAAGGCGAAATCGCGAAATCGCAAAGCCGAAAACGCGAAAAGGCGAAAACACGAAGTCAAAAACGCGAAAACGCGAAAACACGAAGTCGAAAACGCGACAAGGAGAAGTCAAAAACGCGAAATCGAGTTCGCGTTTTCGACTTCGCGTTTTCACGTTTTCGACTTCGCCTTTTTACGATTTCGCGCTTTCGACTTCGCGTTTTCGCGTTTTCGACTTCGCGATTTCGCGTTTTCGCCCTATAGAATATAAAAGGCGAAAACGCGAAAACGCGAAATGGCCTTAACCGACCACTATAGATAAGGACACCATCGACATACCAATTGTTATTAAGAAAATTAGCTGATAAAATTTCAGCTCCACTGCAAGTGAATTTATAGGAGTGTTAACTAGGATATCAAAAACAAGAGTAGTAGCTAGGATACTATTTTTATTCGTGTTTAATTGATGTCAGATACTATAGCCGTATTAGAAATATAATAAACTATTCATAGCAAGCGTTTTCTGAACTTGGTAAGAAGAATAGTCTATTATCATAATGGATCCATATATTCAACCTTCTTCAAATATCAGCAAATATAAAAATAAAAACTCCAACTATCACACGGTGTTATTCTTGACGAAAGTTGTCATTGTTAAAATTGTAATTAGATATAAGTGAATCTTGGTTTACAACACCATGAAGGGAGAATGGAGTTAATAGCACATTATGAAACAAGGAAATGAAAATCTTGGGAACTCATTGAATTCGCTCAAAAAAGGCAATTATACGACAGGAAGAAATTCAAATTTATAAAACATGCTTTACATTGTTATAACACATTCATATTTTCATCTAAATATAAAACACGCACATCAATGAGACTAAAAGACAGCTTCATGCATTGGAAATATAGGAACCCTCACCTAGAAATCCTTAAATTCACTTAGCATAAACAATTTACTATTAGGAGTCCTTATATTTCTTTTTCTTCCGATCAGCTGAAAAGCAGGTCACTGTTTCTGTAGCCAGACGCGATCACTTCTTGACAAGTCCTGTAAAGGACCGGCTAATTTTGCTAAAGAGGTTAAGGATATTGAAAAATGATGTGGTATTTTTTTGGGATTCTTGTCTTTATTGACATACATGTTTGTTTGTATAGTGATTAAGATTATAAAACAATGTTTACTGTTGTACCTCTATTTTTTTACATTTATAACTATAATGTCTGTATGTTTTGTTCACACACTGCTGTAAATATAATGGAATTGTATGTAACTGTCATACAATTGAGAGGTTTAGCTTGCTGTAAACCCAGGTTTAATCCATTATTTTCGACATGAGGGAATGCCTATATCAAATCAGGAATACGCACATATATATGCTTGTTGCTTTCGATTCGTTTGAAGTGTTTGAGCTTTTGATTTTGCCATTTTATTAAAAAAAACTTCAATCTTGAATATTCCTTGGAGGTCGTTTTTTGTTATTTTACTTTATACAAAGTATACTTCTCTCCCAGAAACCTTTGCTAGGACTGAGTTTCTTTGCAGGTTGCTAGATTCTTGTGTTCAAATTAAGATTTGATCATCTTGGTCAGCTCGAAAACTGATGCTAGAGGGTGAACGGCATTTACTATATCATTATATAGTCCTTACCACATTGTTGTTGCGGTCATAATACATCTGACATGTGATTATTCTAATCAATCTAGCAAGTCATCTAAACTTTCCGATTTGAATTTTCCTAGGAGTTCGCCATTTTAATTATTTTCCTGCTTCATAAGACAGCGACATTTGTACCTTTGTTCATAGATAAAATGAGCACTACAATTTTACAAAATAACGAAACTAAAATAAAAACAAATTCATTCACTTCGTTAAAGTACTTTATTCTTCAGGGTTTTGCCGGTTTTAATTTTTGAAGTATGATGAATTTTTGTATTTTAATCCTCTCCAGTATATCTTAAAATATGTTCAGTGTATTAATTGAAACATATTTATACTTAAATTTGTCATCAGAATATATTTATATATTCAATAAACATCAGTACCATATCAAATCTTATTTCCACATACAGTTGCCTATCAAATGGATCAATAAACACAGAAGATGTTTGAACACTTCAATATAGTATCAGTGAAGAAAAAATCGGTCATGCATATTAAAATGCTATTGGTTCACACCTGACTGACTTCATGTAGTAATGATTTCACTTTTCCAATATCTACGTTTGAAAATACATTGTGGATTTTCAATGATAAAACTATAGTTCCTGTACACGTAAGTAGAAAAAGGTAGTTTTAGTTCTCGTAGTTAATATTTTTTGGCAGAATACAGGTTGCATTCGGCGAAACAATTATTTTCTTGTGTTTTTTTTTTATTCTGCCATTCGTGGATATCATTACGCGTACTACAGAAACCGCCATGAGAAACGTCCATTATATGTTTCATTAAAGTAAATGTAACAATGTCAATGACAGATAAAAGGAGATGTATTTTAATCTCTCAAACTTCAATTGGTTGATTGCCAGACGTCCAATGTCAAATACAGATGATATAAAGGAGATATATTATTATCATTTTAGCATTAAACATACGATCAAAACTGCAATACTTTTATTTTTCGCATACACATTAAACCTTTTGATTACAAAAAAGCGGAGGAATGCAAACCTACAAATGTCATGTGTTTTGCTTTCCGTTCATATGATTCAGGATTAAGAATTCAAGCAAAATCTTATTTTCTCAGATCCTGAATTTTGTAAACACAGGAATTTGCCAGCAACCATCAGGAGTTTAGCCGTTTCTTCTTGTGATATTTGTGAACAAATGAAACCGAACAAAAAATATAAGGTTAAAGCGTTGTTTTAAATTTCATCTTCTAACAAAAGCAGTTTTTTTTTTCTTTTTATGTTTATAAAACATAGACATTACGGAGTATGTCTGCCTGATAACATGTTCGATATATTTGCAGAATTTTATTTTACAATTTTATTAACTTCGGGCATTTATACTTATTTCTTTCCAATGAAAATGAAACAAAATGTCAAATTTGACTCGGTTGACATCATCCGAATCAAATTTCCACAAATGAGCAATATTTTACCAGAAAGATATTTTGCCACAGGATGTCTTGAACAAGATTGGTAAAGTGAAATTAATTTCGTGCTTTTTTTATTACTATTTTAAATATTCAAATGACATTTTCATTATATATTTTGTGATGCAGAGTGACAAAGCCAATTGCAAACAAAAAAAAATTCAGGAATTGGATAAAGTTGGATAAAGATTTGATTTATTTTGGAAATATGTCAGTGCTACCACCACCTTATAGCAACCCAGGTAAATGCAGCTTCTTTTTTATTTAGTTAACTGCGTTGAATTTAGTTTAATAATAAAAAAGTTTCACTCCATTTTCTTGAGGTTCTTGCGTAAGGGAAAACAAACGTTTGGTTCTGATCTCAATTTTGAATTGTCGTTGAAGTTCGGTATTTAAGTTGTTTTACTTTTTACAAGTATGGATACACAACATATCGATGAATGCTGGGAATTAATGTTTATGGCGAACTTAAAATGATTGGATCCTTCTATCCTTTCGTGACCCGCTATTGCAGGTCGTCTCAGTGGTCGTTATGCGTTTTTATCCTAAAACAAACGTTGCAGATCCACTTTGAATCTTTTCCAGTCTTGTGATATTTCTGTATTTGGAGAAGCTTCCAAATCATGTTTACGCACTCAAGTATGTGTCATACCACTGAATGCAACATATTTCCGAGGTATATCTAATGTGACAATAAATATACATTTCCCTTCAAAAAAACCTTTGCTAGAACTAGATATCGCAGCAGATTGTCCGATACGTGTGTTCACATTAAGCTTTTCCTATCCTTGTCAACTTTGCCAATTCGTGCAAAGGGTGTAAGGCATTAGTTCCATTCTCGTTCCATTGTGTTGCGACTGAAATACGTCTGACATGTATGTGATTACGATTAATTGTAAAAAAAAAAATAACAGGTCATAATAACTTATAATGAGCAAGAACTTGAAAGAACCCACTACATATTTCTGAGTTAACAGTTTTCTTTAATTCAAATATGTATACTTGTTCATAGCTATCCTGGAAATTAATAAATACAAATGTTTGTCAGAATGACACTAGCTTTTTCGCTTTTGTGAAAAGGTATTTTCTTATATGTATGCGACAGTTACGTTTATTTGTACTGCGGTCTGGAAACCAAAGAACTATACTTATCGCAACATTATTTGTGCAAGGTTGATTGTATATCAACATCCTGCTAAACATTGAATACACTATAACTGTGCACATGATCAGTCGAGTATGTCGTTTTTGTTGTGCAACCATAGTGATCTATCAACATATTTATCATTTTATAGATCTATTCATGACGTTATTACTTGTAACTGATCATCAATACATAATAACAGATTATCCTGAACTTGAACCAATACTGACATTTTTATTTGTACTATTTAAAGAAACTAGACAGTCGTAATGATACACTTTTGGTTAAATTAATGTTTTGAATGCTTTCATGTTTTATGGAAAATTGTATGTCATTTAGAAGTACTAGTAAATTTTATCATTTTATGTAAATTTCAATGAAATTGAAAATCAAGTGTATTTTAATTTGAGAGACCTATTAAATATAAATCGGTAGTATGGAATAGGATGATTTACTCTGAATATTCGAAATTACTGGAGTGGATCGGTCAAAATTTTGTGTAATAAAGTGGAAATAAATCATAATATAATCACTGTTTGTACTACATAATATTAAATTTCTTCCAAACTGTGTAATTTCGTTTTAATTTAAATTAAAATTACAAAAATATTTTTCGAAAAATGTAGTCACGATTAACAGCAGTGTTTCTTGAAACATAAAGCTTCGATACTTAGACTCGTAATGTAATAGGTTAATATCAGTGGTTCGGATTAGCATAGTCGACAATGCATTTAAAAGAAATCAAAATGTAAGGTACACAATTCAATACCGATAATACGAAAGCCCAAAGAGTTTCTAATAGTTCCTTCAGAATACGGTATGGACATTTAAAGGCTGTTTGTGAAATTAAAAATACTATACAGTCATGTTGTATTAAATATTTGTTTTATTGGAATATCTAATGTTAAACCTTTTATTTATTTGCTTAACAATATACATATAGATTAATCTATACAGCAGAACATTTCTTATTCAACTAAGTATCGACATGAACAATTATATAATAAGTGAAAATGAAAACACCACATTTATATTTTTTTGCGTCCGCAGCGCTATTCTGGAATCATCTTCATCTGGAACGCTCAAATCCGAATATTGCAAAGCCAATTATATGTAAGAACGAAAACAGTTAAACAGCTTTATTTGTGTCACTTTGGTTTTTTAATTCAGTTAAGTCATTCCAATTGATATTTTATAGTGTGTCTTTTTATGTTGTGATGTTATACTACTGTTTCAGAAAAGGGAGATGGTTTGGTACCTCTAAAACGTTTAATCCCGCTACATTTGTTTACACCTGTTCTAAGTCACGAATCTGATGTTCAGTGGTCGTCGTTGGTTTATGTGGTTCATAAGTGTTTCTCGTTTTCCGTGTTTTATATAGATTAGACCGTTGGGTTCCCGTTTGAATGGTTTTGTACTAGTAATTTTTTAGGCCCTTTATAGCTTGCTGTTCGGTGTGAGCCTAGGTTCTGTGTTGAAGACATTGTACATTGACGACCTATAATTGTTTACTTTTATAAATTCTGACTTGGATAGAGAGTTGTCTCATTGACACTCATACCACATCTTCCTATATCTATATATGACAAAAACAAACAAGACAAAAGAGATAGCCTAATCTATCGAAGGTGAACCTGGCATAACGTAGTTGAAATCCGATTTTCTTGTAATTTCAAAATTCATGGACAAATTAAGAGAGGTTTATTATAAACATGTCAGTACAGAAGTTCTTACAACTGAGCTGATAATACCCTCGGAGACTCATAGTATATTATCTTTTTTATTACAACATAAAAACAATTAATATACTCGACATTTGTTTTAAGCTCAAACACATAATATATAATTGAAATTCAATATAAACCAATTCGAATGTAAAATCTAACACATACATTACAGTGGAACCTTTTCTCGTTCGCCATTACTCTTTATCGACCTCATTCGCCTAATTATAACACCTAGTAAAAAATAAGACGTTGGCATATTGGACATATGAACATTAGAGAAAATGGAAAAATGAAAATATAGTCATATATAGAGATCATCGGTAAAATACACTAACGTGCTGAGCTGTGTGTTATTGCTGAAAGTAGAGCGAAATTTGGTTCATCATTGGAGACTCTTGCATCTTAAACTGCCACAATGGAAAACGCTCTTTGTTTATTTCCTGGTAAAAATCCTCAATACTTCTGGTGCTATTTCGTGTACACACTCTTTAAATAAGTCTGTGCGATTGGATATTTTAATGAGGCTTCATGACAAATTAATCTTTACCTCCAGATAAACAACCAGGACATGGGCAACCAGGAGGTCTACCCGGATATGGTCCGCCAGGTGGTCAACCAGGAGGTCAACCAGGATATGGTCCGCCAGGGGGTCAGCCAGGGTATGGTCCACCAGGTGGACAACCTGGATATGGTCCACCCCCGCCTCCAGCACCATATCACCAAGGTAAATATGATTTTAGTAATACCCATTATATGAAGTTTCCATTGTAGGTTTAAATGAAAACTACCACTTGTATATAAAGCTAGAATCTCAGAAACACATGTATCCCTCACATGGAATTATGCTTAATTTCAATAACGGCCCGTATCAAACCTATTCAATATCATCAAGTCCGGCAGCAATTAGCCTTGCTGTTTAAAGGATTTTTCATGCATTTTCTGTCAATATAAATACGAGCAGAAATTAATAATTTAGTTACATTTGGTTATGGTTAGAGTGTCATCTGATAGGTATACGACGAACTAGATAGAGACTCAATACTACACAGTAATATTCATTATTTGTGTCATATCATTTTGTCAGATGTTTCCAATGTCTTGCATGAGGGACAATATGTACCATTGGGCCTCATTTAATAGTGAAATAACTTGTTGGTTTGTATCTAAGATGTTTTTCATTGTAGTTTATTTTCTTGTTTAAACGCTTAAAGTTTTACGTTATACTCTTCTTAGGATGAACATTTCGTCAGTGCATGCGTAAACATCAATATGAGACTGAAAGTTTTTCTTGTATTTATGTTTTGTTTGTTGTTTTTTCTTGTTTGGTTTGTTGGATTATTATTCAGTTTTAACAGAAAATTTAGGGAAAAGAAAAAGGCTTATCGAAAGATAAAAGATTTAAATTTGTTTCCATATTAGTATTATATTTTGTTATTCTAAAAATTGATGACAACCTCTGAAAATGAATATGAATGCTGCCCAATCATATATATCGGTATAAGTCTTGATTAAAAAAAGTACAACTTTATAAAAAAAAACAGCAAATACTTAATCAAAATGATTCTCAAAAACCTAGAATAGACTTTTGAACAGCGGTTTACTACTTTTGCCTTTATTTACATTCCATTTAACACCATATTATCTTACTACAGTTTTGAACGATTAAATCAACCCGTCATATAAATTGATTTACTAACAATCGACATCTTAAATGTATTTACATAATTTAACATCACACTTTAGGTCAACCAGGATATGGTCAACCAACAACAGTTATCGTAACACAGCCGATGATGTCACCACCGATGAGAGAGTCGCCAGTTGGTATGACTTGTCCAAACTGTCAGAAACAAATAATAACCAGCACAACTTATCAAACTGGTACATTAACGTGGGTCGCATGTCTGGTTCTATGCCTTGTTGGGTAAGTTTCTTATGAAAAAAGTAAAATATCAAAAATACCTACCTCCGAGGAAAATTCTAAATGTAAAGTCCCATAGTAAATGGCAAAATCAAAAGCTCAAACACATCAAAAGAATGGATAACGACTGTCATATTCCTGACTTGGTACAGGCAGGAAAAGACACAATGTGGGAGTAGAAAGACAGTTATCTACCGGTCGACAGTAGCATGTATGTTCGAGGAAGCGTCCACTTATCTTAAATACACAGATTTTGTCAAATCAATCCCACGTGTTGAAAAAAAGTATAACAAATATACCAAACTTCAAAGCAAATTTAAAAGGGAAGTCGATATAAAAACTGACAAAATCAAACACAATCAGCAGAATTAATGAAAAACAAATGCCATAATTAGTGAAACAGGCATGTGTCAAGAAAATGGTGGATTGCGTCTGGTTTAATAGAGGAAGATGGGGTCAAATTATCTCTACATAAACGAATCCTTGAATAAAACTCGTCCCTGTTAAAGTAGTTTCCTGTTGCAGTTGAAACTTTCTTACTCTCTGATCTTATACAACATACCTTCTTAGAAGAGAAGTCAGATCTAGCTGCCTTCCATCTATTTAAAATCTACGTGATTGGTGTCTTTATAATGTATTACTTGTTATCGACCATCTTTTATACTGGACATCCTTTATGTTTATGTATAAAGTAAAATCACAAAAATACTGAACTCAGAGGAAAATCAAATCGGAAAGTCCCTAATCACATGGCAAAATCAAATGACAAAACACATCAGAAACTAATAGACAAGAACTGTCATATTCCTGACTTGGAACAGGCATATATATTTGTTGCAATACATATATTTTGAAACAATGACAGGTAGTAAATTTGTAAAAAAAACATAAATAGAAACAACAGACCACTTTCATTAAAAGTTTAATTTGTTCGAGAAAGGCATAATGTAAAAAGTGAATATTTGTTATCTTGCAAATGTTACACTATAAATGAGTATAAAGAACAGATCTAGAATGGGTGGATTAAAGAACAATTTACAGAAACCAAACACTTAAGTAAAATACACTTAGCTAAAGATCAGATGATCGAAATTCAAATCATAAACTCCATCTTTCATTCAAGACCCCTCAAGCGCCAACACTTTGAGGGTCCATGATTGGTTAAATCTTGAATCATGAATTTTAATGTGGTCAACTACAAAATCTAAATTAGTAATATTCTTAACATGATATTTTTGAAACTACATTACAATTAGCAGAAAGTCTTATACATTGTTGTCTTTTCGGTTGTAGATGTGATGTTGGGTGTTGTTTTATTCCATTCTGCATCAGTTCGTGTAAAGATACAGTGCACAGTTGTCCAAACTGTAGAACCACTCTAGGGAAGCACAACCGGATGTAAAATCATTGGAATATGCGCATTTTATATTTATTTATTAATTTGTTTCCATATCTTAAAGATATGATAACGTCTGTGATATTTTATTGTGAATAGATATTAACTCTTTTATTCAAATAATCTTGTTATTCATTGAACATTTTTACTGTCTTAGTAAATAAATAAGCAAAACTATTTGAAGATATTATATTTGACAGTGATAACCTTAATTATTGCTCGGCATACAATGTTTTGCTATTATCTTTACTTGATATTACATTAATTCTTTAAAAAAAATATATATTGTTGTTGTTTTCGAAATTTGTTTTTGTACTACTCCTCAACTACGACCCTGTTAAAACGTATATTTTTAACTGTTTACATTATATTATGGTAATGAAGAAATCCCTACATACTTACAGTCCGCATTGTCTATGAACTAACTTTTTAATTTAGATTTTAATTAATATATTCCAATTACTTATTGGTGTTTAACATTGGCAAAGGCGGGTTTATTGAAAAAGGGGAAAAGAGAGAGCTCTCTGCTTTTTTAGTTGTTCTACTCTTAAACACAAGCAAATCTTTCCTATGACACTCTTACATATATTAAATAAGGCAACAGTAGTATACCGGTTTTCAAAAGTCATAAATCTATCAAAGGAAATCAAATGCGGGTTATAAACTAAAACCGAGGAAAACGATGGAAAAACAGAAACACTGGCGTACAACAACTACCAATCAACCACAACTGATTTGTATAGTTCTGTAGTTTGTTGAGTAAGTTAATAATATTTTTTTTTTTTCGAAGAATAGAGGTCTACCTTACATGCTTATCGATATATAATCTTTCTGTTGGAAGTGGTCTCCGCTTGTAACGCATTGGAAGTTAGAAGAGTGTCACGATGCATTGTTGTAGTTTAAATTAGGTGGTTGGTTTTCTCTTTTCAATAATAAACTCATCATATAGATACCAGGAATAAAATTTTGTATTTGCGTCAGACCAAAACTTCCTAAAACTTTTGCCAAATACAGCTAACGTAATCTAATCCTAAGGTAGAAAAGCCTTAGTATTTCAAAAAAATAAACTTTAATAAACAGTTAATTTATAAGTATGAACATATCAATGATAATTCATGTCAACACAGAAGTACTGACTACTGGGCTGGTGATACCCGAGGTGAATGAAACCCAACCAGCAGTGGCATCGACCCAGCGATTGTAAAAAAAAAATTCATCATATATACAAGGAATGAAATTATCTATTTGCGTCAGTTGCACATTTCGTCTACAAAAGATTCATCAGTGACGCTCGAATCAAAAAAAGTTTTAAAAAGAAAGTTAAAAAAAAAAAAAACAAAAACAAAAAGTCCAAATAAAGTAAGAAGTTGAAGATCATTGAGGACCAAAAATTCCCAAAAGTTTTGCCAAATACAGCTAATTGTTTCGCGTTCATTCATACCGGGGTCTAAACAGTCTTACTGGTTGTTGACTGTCATATGTTGACATCTATTTGCTCACATCTTTATAAGTTGTCCTTTTGGGTTTATTTATTTGGAAAACTGTGAGTGTCATATATAACTTCCTTTGCAATTGGATGAACACAATTGGATAGCAATGTCAATTTACGAGGGATCGAGAAAACTGCTTAGAATGTTCTGGTCTGTAATTATCTAGCTGGCTGTAGATTGGGATATGTATAAATGTGGTACGACGATATTGTTAAACAAAAATTAAAACAAATTGAAGCGTGATTGTATTGTATATTAAAATTGAGAATGGAAATGGGGAAGGTGTAAAAGATACAACAACCCGACAATAGAACAGACAACAACCGAAGGCCACCAATGGGTCTTCAATCCAGCAAGAAACTCCCGCATCCAAAGGAGTCCTTCAGCTGGCCCCTAAACAAATATGTTACTAGTTCAGTGATAATGGACGTCATACTGTCCTCCGAATTCTACTCAAGAAACTCACTTTGAGATGTTTTCTCATGACATTCGGTATTGGTTTAATGTTATCAAGTTACGAATCCACATCACTGATAAAGTGAGGTATTTTGGAACTGTATCAGGAGGACTATATCATAGAGGCATGTCTTTACTTTTGTAGATGTGATATCGGATGTTGTTTCATTTCATTCTGTGTTAAATCATGTAAAAACACAGTATACAGCTGTCCAAACTGTATAACCCCCATAAGAAAGCAAAACCGAATTTAGAAATATTGGAAGATGAAATATCCGACATGTTACAGATTTCCTCCAATTATATTCTAGGGAAGAAAACAAACATAAATCTAGAGGCTGCATGATATGACTTGCGTGTTGCTGCAAGCAATACATCACTAAGTTTTCTCTTCGACTAAATTCATTGGCCTCCAAACTGATGTGTGTAGAGTGGCCATCTACAAATAACACGACTGGAAGGGAAACCTTTATTGCTTTAATGTGTGGTAGGAAAGTCTCACGAAGCCAAGTAAGAAAAAGGTCAGAATCCATCCAACCATTAATACACCTTATCACTATTTGTCCGCCATTGCTGGATATCACACAGGTTCCCGTCAAATTTTGACGTCATAAAACAAAATATCTGACGTCACAATGGAAAAGTGATTGTTGTTTGCGTCAAAAGTTCAAGCGGCCGGGTCAGCGTTACATAGCCATTCTTCCCCCATGCCAGTTTTTCCCCCGGGAGAAAAACTGGCATGAGCCAATCTTTCCCCCGGGGAAATTTTGGATCATTGCCATTCTTCCCCCGCGGAAATTTGGCAATACGTATGCATATAGTCACTTTTCCCCCATGCCAATCTTTCCCCCATAATATAGATTTCACTATATTTATACAAGTTTGAAAATTAAATCCAACAGAGTTAGAATTATATTTATACAAGTTTGAACATTAAACCCAACAGAGTTAGAATTATATTTTTACGCTGACAAATATTTTTTTTTTCAATTTACATTAACACAAGTCTGTCTATACATGTTCATCATTCTGTCTATGTGTCAACTCGTTTGTTTTTATTTCCACCAGTCTGTTACAATAGTCTGTCTACATTCTCAAAAGTCTGGATATGTTTCCACAGGTCTGTCTTTGGTCCACTAATCCGTCTACATTTTCATCGGTCTGTCTATGTGTCCACCAGTCTGTATGCATTTTCAATAGTCTTTATATTCACCAGTCCGTCTTTGTTTCTACTATTCTGTCTACATGTCCACCAGTCTGTCTCCGTGTTCGAAAGTCTATCTACAAGTTTACCAGTCAGTTTACGTATCCATTAATCTGCCTACTATACCAGTCTGTGTATGTGCCCACTAGTCTGTCTATCCATGTCTACCAGTCGGTCTATATGTCTACCATATTATACTATGTCAATGTGTTCATTGTCTGCCTTCGTGTTCATCAGTCCGTCGGGAATTGCATTTTGTTGTGTTATTTTGTCTGATATTCCAAATCTGTATTATGCTGAGATTTACATGCATTCTTTTGACTTGAAAACTTACTATAGGTGTATACCCCTTACTAATACCCCTATGCTTTGAAATGCCAAAAAAATTTCGTTGGGATTTATCATAAGCTAAGACAACATTTTTAATATGCATTGCCACAACAAGTTACTTTGCAGGTTTAGTTTTTCTGACAACAGGCTAGTATGACAAGTAAAGCTTAAAAATAAGATATTCTTATCTATCTCGGGTTGAAAAACCATACTAAATAAATAGTAAATATACTTGGTTTCGCAGTTAATACCTGTCTCTGCATGCTTTTTTTTTTTATATGTAATGTAGCAATATCTCATACAAAACAAATCGTTAGTAGTCAATTCGTTATTAAACAACAACCAGTCTTGGAGAACATGATTGTTATTAGTTGTAATTGGTTTTGAAATAGCTTTCATTAACTGAGAGTACTCTTATTCCGGTGCTAAGTGATTATTGTGCACCATACCAACATTTTTTGTGAAGCCAATTGCAACTGATATTTAACATTTTTTTCTTATGGTGTGCTGTCCAAAGCTGGATTATTGGGAGGGGGGAATTTTTAAAGCCGCCACCTTCTTTATGTGCCATTCCGAAGCCAGGAGCATGTAGTACAATTATGTTGTTGGTTAATATTGGTTAATTATTAATTAAATACCAAACAGAAAACAAACAAATATAAACATGTATATATAACACATGTATATTAATACAATGAAGGTTTCGTATCGCTAAAATATTAAAAATAAGATGTTGCTATTTTCTTTTTAGATAAAAATTTGGAACTGACGTCGGCGACGTTATAATTCAAGGGGGAAACATTAGCTTCTCGTGCTATAAGTGGGAAAAATTGGCTTGATCCTGGTTTTCCCCCCATAACACTGAGGGGGAAAAGTTGGATCATGCCAATTTTTCCGGGGGGAATAATTGGATCGATCCAGTTTTTCCCCCCGGAAAAATTGGCATGGGGGAAGAATGGCTATAGGACACCGGGATTAGCGATAAGGTCTGGCATTTTCAAAACCCTCAAGTGGGTTGTATTTGAATCTTACTCCTGGACATACAATCATTGGTGGTATGTAATGGGCTGTTGCACTATCACTATTTGTCCGCCATTGCTGGATATCACACAGGTTCCCGTCAAATTTTGACGTCATAAAACAAAATATCTGACGTCACAATGGAAAAGTGATTGTTGTTTGCGTCAAAAGTTCAAGCGGCCGGGTCAGCGTTATATAGCCATTCTTCCCCCATGCCAGTTTTTCCCCCGGGAGAAAAACTGGCATGAGCCAATCTTTCCCCCGGGGAAATTTTGGATCATTGCCATTCTTCCCCCGCGGAAATTTGGCAATACGTATGCATATAGTCACTTTTCCCCCATGCCAATCTTTCCCCCATAATATAGATTTCACTATATTTATACAAGTTTGAAAATTAAATCCAACAGAGTTAGAATTATATTTATACAAGTTTGAACATTAAACCCAACAGAGTTAGAATTATATTTTTACGCTGACAAATATTTTTTTTTTCAATTTACATTAACACAAGTCTGTCTATACATGTTCATCATTCTGTCTATGTGTCAACTCGTTTGTTTTTATTTCCACCAGTCTGTTACAATAGTCTGTCTACATTCTCAAAAGTCTGGATATGTTTCCACAGGTCTGTCTTTGGTCCACTAATCCGTCTACATTTTCATCGGTCTGTCTATGTGTCCACCAGTCTGTATGCATTTTCAATAGTCTTTATATTCACCAGTCCGTCTTTGTTTCTACTATTCTGTCTACATGTCCACCAGTCTGTCTCCGTGTTCGAAAGTCTATCTACAAGTTTACCAGTCAGTTTACGTATCCATTAATCTGCCTACTATACCAGTCTGTGTATGTGCCCACTAGTCTGTCTATCCATGTCTACCAGTCGGTCTATATGTCTACCATATTATACTATGTCAATGTGTTCATTGTCTGCCTTCGTGTTCATCAGTCCGTCGGGAATTGCATTTTGTTGTGTTATTTTGTCTGATATTCCAAATCTGTATTATGCTGAGATTTACATGCATTCTTTTGACTTGAAAACTTACTATAGGTGTATACCCCTTACTAATACCCCTATGCTTTGAAATGCCAAAAAAATTTCGTTGGGATTTATCATAAGCTAAGACAACATTTTTAATATGCATTGCCACAACAAGTTACTTTGCAGGTTTAGTTTTTCTGACAACAGGCTAGTATGACAAGTAAAGCTTAAAAATAAGATATTCTTATCTATCTCGGGTTGAAAAACCATACTAAATAAATAGTAAATATACTTGGTTTCGCAGTTAATACCTGTCTCTGCATGCTTTTTTTTTATATGTAATGTAGCAATATCTCATACAAAACAAATCGTTAGTAGTCAATTCGTTATTAAACAACAACCAGTCTTGGAGAACATGATTGTTATTAGTTGTAATTGGTTTTGAAATAGCTTTCATTAACTGAGAGTACTCTTATTCCGGTGCTAAGTGATTATTGTGCACCATACCAACATTTTTTGTGAAGCCAATTGCAACTGATATTTAACATTTTTTTCTTATGGTGTGCTGTCCAAAGCTGGATTATTGGGAGGGGGAATGTTTAAAGCCGCCACCTTCTTTATGTGCCATTCCGAAGCCAGGAGCATGTAGTACAATTATGTTGTTGGTTAATATTGGTTAATTATTAATTAAATACCAAACAGAAAACAAACAAATATAAACATGTATATATAACACATGTATATTAATACAATGAAGGTTTCGTATCGCTAAAATATTAAAAATAAGATGTTGCTATTTTCTTTTTAGATAAAAATTTGGAACTGACGTCGGCGACGTTATAATTCAAGGGGGAAACATTAGCTTCTCGTGCTATAAGTGGGAAAAATTGGCTTGATCCTGGTTTTCCCCCCATAACACTGAGGGGGAAAAGTTGGATCATGCCAATTTTTCCGGGGGGAATAATTGGATCGATCCAGTTTTCCCCCCGGAAAAATTGGCATGGGGGAAGAATGGCTATAGGACACCGGGATTAGCGATAAGGTCTGGCATTTTCAAAACCCTCAAGTGGGTTGTATTTGAATCTTACTCCTGGACATACAATCATTGGTGGTATGTAATGGGCTGTTGCACTAGTGCATGCAAGCACAGTGATTTGGGTTTTGTCTGAGATGGAAAAATTATAAACCTGTTTCGATCCTCTCATCGTTTAAACTTTGGAATGCGGAATAGGGTATTTCCCTTTTGGGCGGTATTTGTGTTAACTGATTTTCTATTGGTTGTATATATATAGGCCTAAGATTTCCGACGGCCAGAAATACCCGACAGCACTCTAATCTGCAATCAATGTTTTTTTTTTCTTTATACAGATTTTGAATTGAATAAACCTTTTTTATTTCGATTTATTTATTATTCAAAAATGTTGATCAATCTGTTTTTATAAATAGCTTCACTAAGTACGTGAACTTCAGCAGATAAAAAAGAGGGACAAAAGATACCATAGAATCACCATAGGGAGAGTCAAACTCATACATAGATCGAAAATAAACTGACAACGCCATGGCTAAAAATAAAAAGACAAAACAGACAAATAATAGCACAGAAGACACAACATGGAAAACTAAAGACTATCTAAGCAACACGAACCCCACCAAAAACTGGGGGTTATCTCAGGTGCTCCGGAATGGTAACTTGAGCAGATCCTGATCCACATGTGGCACCCGTCGTGTTTCTTATGTTATTTAGTTATTTACTGTTTCCTCCTCATGTATTTATGTAAAATTTGTCTTCTTTTTTTTTCGTAATTGATTTATTCCATTTTCTTGGAAACTTTATTTGCGTCAATTGAATTTTTTTGTACTACTCTTCGAACTATGAATAAGTGGTGGTTTCTTAGAAAAAAAAATAACACTATAGTACCGATCCACCTCCCCCAAAACAAGTGACTACTATGCTTCTTTCAAAATATACATATGTGGATTGCAGTGAAAAGTGCGCGACAAACTTTGTTATGAATTTAACTAGCCATAGCCTGAACTTTATGAAAGAAATTCCTATATCAGCTTTTGAAAATAGGACGCCTGAGCAGAAAATGTGCAACTCTCTAGCTAATACTAAATATTGCTTGTTTTAACGTTGTTTCTAGGATATGTAAACATTATCAGCATATACAAAGTCATTCAAATCGAAGATGTATTATAACTGGCACAATACACAGCAAACGATAGTATGTTGAAAATGACAATGGAAAGTCTTACCGTTCTAAGACCCAATTCTATAAGAAAAAAATCAATATGCATGAGCTTGTGTTCTGAAAATCGACTTAAGTGGTTTTTGTTTTCTAGACTGTTATTTGTAAGGCTATATATATACAATTAGATCAATATAAATAAGTGTGTCGGTTCAATTACCTGAAGAGAGTGAAAATCGAATTGGAGGTTGCTAAAATGCGAAAGCGGAAGCGAAACGGAAGAGATATATGCATTTTAGATGTATTGTTACAGTGGGTACAACAAAATAAGTTGAAAATACACCTTGTTCAATTGTTTAGTGAGTGTGACACTGGCACTTATTCAAGACACTGCCGCTGATGGAAATTAAAACCATGCATTTGTGCAAAATGTTTTTTTATTATGCTATATATATAGGGAGTAATATATTTCATATATCAATATTTTTCGGTATTCGGTTATTTAAAATATCGATATTGGGCCATTTTTAAAAAAAAATCAACATGTAGACGAAAGGTTTCATACAAGTCGGATAACACTGGTGAACATCACGTTGTTTCTGCATAGTTCATTGATGTTCTTTTTTTCAAATTTATCAGAATTCCTTAAATATTAAATTGCGTTGGTATGGCATGAAATTGCATCGTTTTTACACTTATATAAATCTTTAGTATGCCGGTTTTTTTCTAATTTTCTCAAACGTATATTATCTCAAACGTATAACAAACAAAAAAAAAAGGTTTAATTAAAACTATGTTGTATTCGTAGTACGTTGTACTTACAATTATTGTCTTATAATATATAAAAAGTCTATCAAGTCTTGTCATGGATATTGGGCCACCATATTTTATAAGACTTGAATCTTTGATCAGTGTTTTCAACCTCAATGACACTTGAAGTCTTCGGTGGGATGTATTGCCCCTAGAAAGAAATCAGAACTCCTGCAGCGCTGACATCAGTGGCGGATCTAGAAATTTCCATAAGTGGGACCCATTTGCCGCCTATTAGAGGGGCCCGCTCTGGTCATGCTTCAGTGATTCCCTATATAATCAACCATTTTTTTCCAGAAAAGGGGGGCCTATCTTAATCCACCTCTGGGCATATTTCACCTACCCTGCTTATACATATGAACTAACCGTCAAGTTATTAAATTTTGAAGTTAAGGTGGTACCTAACACTACAGGGAGATAACTCTGTTAAATCAGCTAATTGTTTTAATTACGTAGTGTTGTAAAGGGAATATTAAGCTTCTCAATGATCAAAATTGGTGTTTGTCAAACTGCTATATAACTAGTGTATTTTTTCTGATAAATTGGTTGGTTCAAAATTTTAGAAATTTTTATATTTTGGTTAAAGGGTCAAAGTAAATACTTTGTCAAAATTTTATGGAAATTAAACGAGCCAAATAAATGTTAATGAAAGTGTTGGGTACCACCTTAAGATTGAACATTCAGGTTTCTATATGGTCGCTTCCTCTCGAGACACACATTACCATTGCCAGATTTGGAACTATATCTCTAGTTTTATGTTTTTCACTGCTCTTGGAAATCGTAGTAATTTCTTTGATTTTCAATTTGTTTGGTTCGAGGTAAACTGGTAATCAACTGATATACTTGTAACTTTTCGATTCACAATGCATGAAATTAGTCATTATATTATATCTTGAAGCTTCAAGGTGAATTATTGTGAATCAATCAGATTGAATAAAAATCTGTATATATATAAAAAAAAAAATGCGAGTTCAGTCTGTTTTATTTTTAAAATACTTGACTGCTACTTTTAAATGTAATAAATATTTTTCTAAGTCTGTTTTTTTGTTACTTTTTGTCATATTTGGTTTGTTTTTTATCCATACTCGAGTAATTGAAACCATCTTGATAAATTCATGAACATAACATGTTTTGTATATTTCTATGCAAGTAAAGCCCTCTATTATTATTATAACACACTACATTTGTAAAAATACTACATATTTGCGTGATACGTTCGAATATGCCAGACTTATTTTAGGTTAATTTGACCGGAAATGACTTCAATTTGCGCACGACACAGATTTATTGTTTGTTGACACACCTTTGGACTATCTTATTTACAATCGTAAAGTGTAAGTAATACAAGCTAGATACGTTTATTGAGAGATTACAATCCCTTATTTGACATATTTATGTCTAGTGTGGCTTTTTGTTTTTTTCTTTAGCTATCCATTTTCACATGTAAAATGTTTGAAAGAGTTCGCATGTTCGACAGATACTCTTTGGTCTTCGATTCCCAAAAAATAAATAACCTGTTATCTCTAAATAGTTTTAAACTTCCTTGTAATAGAAAGTTTGCATTAGGCCCTTTATAGTGAATAAAGCTCCCAATGTAGTTTTTTGGAACCCATGACTACCATAGTATTATATTTTGGAACCAAGTAAACTGTTAAAGACTAATTTTTTTTCTCCATATTCTTAATGATATTTTCGATAGACTAGTCATTCTATATTTGTCAGGCAAAACAGAAGTTCCAATACACCTTTGCTAATTGTACGTCACAGAAAGGTAATTTCTTTACATTACCAAGATCACAAAGGTTCCTGTAAAATGTCCCCAGAAGAATCCAGGTCCGTTTGCGCCCATTCATGTTCACACCCTATCACATTCGCCCCCTTTCACTTTCGCACCCTACACGTTCGCACCCAGTTTTTATTGGTTTTGTGTATTCCTATAAGTATATATTTGTTGTCATAGTCCTAAATTAAAGTGAGACAACGTGGTTTTTGTCGAGCCTGCAACTTTTGTTGCAGAAAGCTCGACATAGGGATAGTGATCCGGCGGCGGCGTTAGCTAACTTCTTAAAAGCTTTATATTTTAGAAGTTAGAAGACCTGTATACTTCATACTTTGTATATAGATGCCTCATGTTACGAACTTTCCGTCAGTCACATGTCCAATGTCCTTGACCTCATTTTCATGGTTCAGTGACTACTTCAAAAAAAAGTTCAGATTTTTTGTAATGTTAATTTCTCTCTTATAAGTAATTGGATAACTATATTTGGTATGTGCGTACCTTGCAAGGTCCTCATGCCCGTCAGACAGTTTTCACTTATTTTAAACCTCGACCTCATTTCATGGATCAGTGAACAAGCAGTGCATTCATTAAGACCCGGTACCCGGTACTTTTACCCGCCTACGGAAGCGTCTGGTACCGGCAGAAAAAATAAAAATACAAAAAAAAATAATGTGTAAAATTTTTTTGAAATCGTTCAAATCTAATTTCTTTCTTTCCTAAAGTGATAATCTCCGTGTACGCCGTGAATGTGTATGTTTATAGGTGTCTTCGTCGAGGTCCGCGTTAAAATATAGATCTATCTTCTGCCAATTTAGGTACACCTCCAAAGTAAGGAGTAGTGATTCTGATAAACCATGTGTCCGTATCTGTATCGTAAGAGCGCTTTAAAATGCGACGATTTAGCAGTATATTTTCAAGCGGCAAATTGTTGATGAATATAAACAACAACAGCATAACTATGTCTAAGAAAAGGAAAGCAGCTTGTATCACAGATTATTTTATGAATAAAAGGTTTAATAAAGGTGAACATTCTATGAAATTCAAAAAATCGTTAATTGTATCAAATCAGTTCGTTTCCCGTTGGACCATACGTTGTCCCTGATCACCGTTTTCTCTATATGTGTTCTATGTTGTGATTTAATGACTGCTGTCTGCAGGAAATTTTTAGTGTAAGACTTCGTGAAACAATATGAAGTAACATATATAACTGTTACGTTTACAAAATATAAAATTTGACCAGATTTTAGACTTCTTAAATTAAAAAAAAAGACAGCTCTGAAGAAGTGAAAAATCACAGTTTTACAATTACTTACTATAGTTAAGAAGCCTATAATTAATTTGCCCCCCTTTTCACAATCACCCCTTTATATCAATATTAAAGTTAAGCGAAAGTTAAATACATTTTTTTATCTGACAAGAACAATCATCACAACACTTAGCATATATCAAAAACGTTTGTTTGCTGTTTTGCATGAGAGCATGTTAATTGTTTTTAAATTGTTTGCATGACACTGTTAAATTTTTCATGTGTATACATGTACCAGCTTTCTGCTATGGCAGCACCAACATTTAAACAATCTACAACTACCAGACAGGACTGTGGCCAGATCATTGAAAAGAGCAACATCTACTACAGTTTATCTTAGGTAAGAGGTTTGCATGTATTATTTTCATTTTTTTAATTATTTTTAAATTAATTTGTTTGTTGTCTCTTTGACATATTCCCCATTTCCATTCTCAATTTTACTGTTGAAGTAGGCACATGGCTTCTGCATAGTAATATGATATTATAACTAAGATTTTTAATTAATTTATTATTTACATTTTGCCCAAATTTACATTTGTCTAAAGTGGTGGTAGCTGCTGCAAATCTAAAATTTTTAGCATTGTACAGTTTAAACTTTTGAAATTTTATACATATATATATATATGTATTTTATGAATTAAAAGAAAATATAATTTATTTTTATTTATATCCTTGCTTTATAAAAACACGGAATGTCTGCTGTCCACCTGTGTATTCCTCTGTTCAAAAGTATTTTTTATCCACAATTTAATAACTGAATGATTTTAAAAGAAACTCCCACAGAATCTTAAATTCAAAATTGAAAACTACTCCACAAATTTTAGTAAAACTTACATTCACTATTATTCCCACTGTTTCCGTTTTGACAAATGATTTATCTATTTTTTTAGATGATGATGAGTCACAGTCAGAGGCAGCCCCCACTCAAAATTCCACTCCAGAAGATACAGATAAACATGATAATCATAAAAATAATGAAGTAGAGATTGAGAACTCGCCTTTAATTAAAACTAATTCTACATCTCCCTGCACAGTTTCAACAACTTCAACAACAAACTTTGAAACTCAAAGAATAGAAATTGACATAGAAAAACAGAGAAAACTACTTGAAGAAACATTTAAAGATAATACTAAGAAAATCCACCATTTTTCCATCTGTAAAGATAGATGTGAGTCTCTAAGTTTTGAAGACCCTCAGTCAACATCAAAAAATAAACACAGATTTAAACATAGCACTTTGATGGACAAAAATACCTCCTTCAGTCAAGATACAGGGTTATGGTGGCTTGTCTATATAGAACAAGAAGGAATGTACTGTCTCCTGTGCAAAAACCATCACAATTTAAATCCAAAGAACAAAGATATTTTTTGTATGAAACCAGGTCTGCGATTCAGAAAAGAAGCTATACAGGACCATTCCAAATCCAAGGTTCACAAAGCTGCAGAACTTGAAGAAAACATACAGAGAGTTTCCCCATTTCAAAAAGAGGTAAATAACAGGAAAGAATATGCATCAGAAGTACTTTTAATTGCATTTACCTCATTGTATTGGTTGGCCAAAGAAGAGGTGGCAAATAGCAAATTTAAATCACTGATTAACTTGCTAGAAGTAGTTGGAGTGTCACATATGAAACACTTTAACCATAGCAGTGCTGGGTCAATCCGTGAAATGTTCTTGAGTATAGGAGATGTTATAACAGAAGACCTAGTACAAAAAGTAAATATGGCTGATAGTTTTGGGCTGATGATAGATGAAGTAACTGATATTTCTTTGATTGAACAGTTAGTTTGCTTTATACAGTATGTTGATAGAGCTGGGTGCCCAACAATTCATTTCCTTTTTACAGCTGACCTTTTGAAGGAATCAGATTCAGCAGATGCTGCAACAATTGTAAAAGTAATAAAAGAAAAGTTACTGAATCTAGGGATTGACATAAGTAAGCTCAGAAGCCTAGCAACAGATGGGGCTTCTGTGATGACTGGAAGAAAGAATGGTGTGGCTGCACTGTTGAGAAAAGAACACCCAGGAATTATAAATATTCATTGTATCTGTCATAAACTAGCACTTGCATGTGCAGACACAAAGACAGAACTTAAAGATATTGATCTGGCACAGCTGACTCTGATACAATTATGGAAGTATTTTCAAAACTCTCCGAAAAGAACTGCAGTTTACTTGAAAGTACAAGAAGGTACAAAAAATCTTAAGCTGAATGAAAGTTCCAGAAAAATGGTTGCAAAGAGACTGAAAAAGGCATGTACAACTCGCTGGCTTTCATTTGACTTATCAGTTCAAGCTGTTTTTGACGATTATGCTGCAGTTCTGCAAACCCTAAGTCAGTTAAGCGAGAAAGACACTGCAGCCTATGGATTGTTAAAGAGGATGAAGAAAACAAGATTTCTTGGAACACTTTACATCTTAAAATGCATACTTCCACCCTTATCAAAATTGTCAAAGATTTTTCAAACAGGCAATATTGATTTTAGTAGTATTGGGCCCAGCATTCAGTATACAATTGACACAATGGAAGAAATTTCAAAATCAAAACAACCTCTGGAAGAAATGAAAAAAGATTTACAAGATGGAAAGTTAACTATGGTAACAAAGGAATTTAAAGTCAGTGATACTGATTTTAAGCAACTGGAAACACTATTGACCAAGTATGTCACAGCCCTTAAGGAAAACATAAATTCGAGATTTGAAGATGCTCTCTCTGTCCTGAAAGCATTTGATATTTTCAACCCTGTTTCTCTGCCAGAAAGAACTGATACAGAATTCAGAAATTATGGTGTAACATCATTAGACAGCTTGATGGAATCGTTCTATCCTGACATTGAACAAGACGAGAAAAATGAAATAGTTACTGAATGGAATAAGATCAAGTACAATATGCTAGAATGGAAAAAGATGATAATAGATAATAATAATTCTTCAGATTTGAGCAAAACACAAATGATGTTAAAGATGATGTTAGCGAGAAAGACTGACTTATGCAATTTTTTCCCTCATATTATTGAGCTTGCTGATATTTGTCAATCAATGCCAGTTTCAAATGCCTGGCCTGAAAGGGGTGCAAGCACAATTAAAAGAATAAAAACTAGACTCAGAAGTTCTCTTAAACAAGACATGATAATGACATTAATGAATGTATCAATCAATGGTCCCAACACAGGAGATAGTCAGCAAGTAACAGAGAAAGCAGTAAAACGTTGGAGAAGTGAGAAAGACAGAAGAAAACTTCCAAAACAGAAACCCAACAATAGGACAAATGAAAGTGAAGGAGCACAAGAAAATGTAATTGAAATTCAAACAGTTGAAGCGGAGTGTCAAACTGATGTAACAGGAGACAATCAGCAAGAACTTATAAGGGAAGAAGTGAGAGCTGCATGTAAGCAGATGATGATTGAATTTGGGCAGATTGATGATAATGATGATGATGAAAGTGATAATGACAGTGAATATGACTTTGATTAAAATAAATCATATATGACACTAAAAACTTACACTTGACACAGTTATGATTATAACAAAAGATTGAAAGCAATAAAAAAAAGCTACAAGTTTTATTATCAGTTTTTTTAATACTATACTACATTGTATGCAACTTATGAAGTTTCATTCACAATAATGAATATTGAACAAATGCAAAACATTTAATAAAAGTATAAAAACAAACAAAACATTTAAACAACATTTCACATGAAACCCCTGCATTATAGGTTATACATATTTTATAACTGATTACAAAATAATTATAAGCAATGTATTTTCAGATAATTACTCTAGAAAAAAAAACAATTCAATGTTAACTTACCCAAAATTGAAGCAAATATTACAGACTTTTCCCTATTTTTTAAAGTAAAAAATTAAGGCTGAAATCCCTAAAATCCAGGAGCTTCAGGGGGGCTTTGCCCCCCTGGCCCCCCTACCAGGGCTTGCCCTGGACCCACTGGGGGCCTTAGGCGGCCCCCAGACCCCTCGCCCTTTGGGTTTGGTTCCCCCTAAAATCTGAAAGGTACCACCAGTCTAAAAAAATAATGAAACCCCTGAACAAGGTTAAGTTTTGGTGGTCAAGTCCATATCTCAGATACTATAAGCAATAGGGCTAGTATATTCGGTGTATGGAAGGACTGTAAGGTGTACATGTCCAAGGCCAACCTTAAAAATATGTTTGTTTGCAGTTTTCCGACTGTACCTTCAGACTGAAGGGTCGGTAGGTAGGAAAAATATTTTATTTTATCAGCCAAAATACAGTTTTAACAAGCAGTTACACTAAACCAAGTTTCTTGTGAAGAAAAAAAAAACATTTTAAAACAACAAACACTGGACATGCTGAAAACCAACATCAATTGAACAGGCATTTTCAGATAAAAAACTTTTTAACCAAAACTGAAACTTTAACATGATAGTGTCATTATCCAATTTATGACATAATATATAGTATAATTATTAAATACTGGAACACTTATAAACAAGGAATGTCATTATGACTAGAACTGTTTTAAAGAAATATATTCAGACATGTATGCTTCTTGACTAGAATGTTTTCATGAGTAGAGTATTTTCATCAGAAAAATGTAGATATTAAAGATTTATAAGACAATGTATTAAAGAGTATTTTTAATAAAAAAGAAAATAACCATTGAATCTTCCTCAATTGAAAAAAAGGCAACTTGAAAAAAAAGTATTAAGACATTCGACTGTTTTCATATTTCTAACAATATTTAATTATATGTGATAAGGTTATATTTTTGCCAGGCTTTAATGAAAAACAAAGAAATCTAAAGTTTGGGGTGAAATCCATAGCACCCCATTAAAAGTAAATGGTCTGTACTGAAATGTTTTTAACGCATAAAAAAAATTGGCAGCATAGCTCCTAAGGACATGTTTTAATTGAATTCACACAGGCCACACAGTTTGGGTATATTTAATATTGTAAGAAAAAGAATAATTGCAATGAGTGGGGCAGTCCCCCTTATCCTAAAGGAGCATACTCATTGCAATCGAAGATAGATTTAATATAGAGAGAGTATATTTATTTTTCAAGCTAACCATTCATTTTCTCTACATCTTTGTGTAGTTAGGGTTGCTTCTTATTGATTTGGCATGATCTATATCCATTAACATTTCAAATGAGCCTATTTCTCCGTACAGGCGTGTTTACAGATATCCATGAAGATTTAAGTCACAGAGGAGTGGTTTCATCTTTGTCGTCTTCACAACGATTTGTAGAAAATATGCCATACTTCAAGCTGCTGTCGAATTATTTAACCACTGAAATTGGTTCCATAAAGTCAGGCTCCACAGATTCTGTACCCGATTTGTTTGAGACAGAATGGTTATCGTGTCAGTTATGAATATCCGCTGCATCATCGTCAATGATATCATCACACATCATTACATGTGCCTGAATCTGTATAAACAGTTTACTAATAAACTTTTTTGTTTGTTATTTGTCTTAAAATTGACATGAGACGACAGCGTAAAGTACTCCTCCGTGACTTCATGGATACCAGTAAACAATTTCCATGTGCTTTATCATTAAATGGTCACATGAACGCTTGACGGGAAGCTAAGAAAAACCGAACTTGAAATGCGTAATTGACCCAGACTTTAAATCATTTCCGGAAAGGACCCAAAGTTCCGGATCGCGTCAATAGAAGTATTAAAAAAAATTTCTTCAAATTTAAAGCAATAAAATTTTCACAGTCGGGAGGATTTTCAAGGGTCGGTCGGTAAACTGCAAACAAACAATATTTTAATTTAAGCCCAAATGGCAGGTGTCATTTGACCTTGACCTCATTTTCATGGTTCAGTGGTTATAGTTAAGTTTTTGTGTTTTGGTCTGTTTTTCTTATACTTTATGCAATAGGTCTTCTATATTTGGTGTAAGGAATGATTGTAAGGTGTACATGTCTAACTGACAGGTGTCATCTGACCTTGACCTCATTTTCATGGTTCAGTGGTCAAAGTTAAGTTTTTGAGTTTTGGTCTATTTTTCAAATACTTTATGCATTAGGTCAACTATATTTGGTGTATGGAAATATTTTATGATCTATATGTCTGTTACGCAGATTTTATTTGACCTTGACCTCATTTTCACCAGGGTTCTCACTAGGAATTTTTCATGGTGAGTCCTGGGACTCATCACTTTTAGAAATGGTGAGTCCCAAAAGATTTTGATGAGTCCAGGATGCAATGTATTTTTTTGTGTCATAATTAATGAAATGTGACGAAATACAACTTAAACCAGGCGTGTCGGGTTGGTAGATTTTATTAAATCAATAAAATATATGACCTCTTAATAGTAATTGTTCAAAATATATACATGTAACAGACTTCTTTCTGGGTCTATATCATATCCTTGATGTGGGGCCACATTGAAAAAAATGTTGGTTTGCCAAAGCCAGAGTTCCATTAAAAAGATCAGGGCGATAGGTAGGGTTTTAGTTTTTTTTTATATGAATGTACTATTTAATAATAAACCCAGTTAGAGAATTTGTCTTGTCATTTTTAGTTACCAAAATTTTTTAAAATTACAAAAAAAATTTTAAAAAATACAAATTAACCCCTTCCCCCCTTTCCCAATTAAATTAGTGTAGATTGAATTTATACACCAAGTTTACTACTTTCATGCAAGGATTTCTATACAAATCCTTGTTTCATGGCACTACCATATCAGCTGTTTACTTCAAATGTCTATAAATATCCAGACAGAGTTGTCTGTTACTTAGGTGTTTCCCCAAGTATTTTTCCCGCCTAAAATGATCATGTGACATATTTGTAAACAAAACAAACCATGTGGTCAAGCAATTCATTTATTTTCTGGATTATTCTGCTTTTCATAATTTAGTTTGGATTTATATTCACTTCATTTAAGGTACAGTCAAGCATTTGTATTTAAAAAATAGTTTGCAAAGAATTTTTACTTTTCAATTTGAGAAATGTCTCATGATCGCCGTTCATTGGCTTGTTCAACCATGCAGACAATGTAAATTATGTAAATCATAAATCTATCAGCTGTCAAAAATATTGATCTACGCATCACATCGATGTTTTGACATCGATTTCCGGTTTAGTTTCTTGTCAAAACAATGTCATATCATTAATCTTCCAGGCAAAACGATGTTTCTGGGACTCGGGGGATACAATCAGGACGCGTCCCAGGGACTCACGGGTTTAAAAAATGACGCGTCCAGCTCGATTTCCATGCGTCCAGGACGCGTATACGCGTCTTAACGAGAACCCTGTTTCACGGTTCATTGCTAAGTGTTAAGTGTTTGTGTTTTGGTCTGTTTTTCTTAATTTATAAGCAATAAGTCAACTATATTTGTTGTATTGAAGAATTGGTAGCTGTACATGTCTGCCTGGCATGGTTCATCTGACCTTGACCTCATTTTCATGGTTCATTGATCAGACATGGGGTCAATTACATTTGAAAGTAATTAATTACATTCAATTACAATTACAAAATCTTCAATTAAATTACACATTACATTTGACTTTTTTTACCAATGTAATTAATTACATTCCAATTACTTGGCAAATGTAATTAATTACTTCAATTACATTTGAAAGGAAATTTAAGATAAAACATTGAAAACATGCATTTATTCTATGATATGTACATAAGTATTATACATTGCTCTATAGTTATAACAATTAGACAGTGTTCAACTAGTATATACATTTTTGTATTGTGTCATATAACTTATTTAAGCAATGTTTTGTTTTCTTGGTTAATGTTGAGTTTATGTGACAGTTGTAATAAAGCTTTATATTTAGGTCTATCAACATAATATCAATGATTAGTAAAGAAGGCGAGACATTTCAGCGTGTGCACTCTTGTTCTTTTTGTGTTGAATAAATCTTAATCTTGTTTTGGTTAAGTGTCAGATTGCTAACTTTTATTTCATTGTTTCAAAATAAAGTGAGACTATGACAACGTATTTTGTTCTGCCACTAAGTAATGTAACTAATGCAGACAGTTTAAACCATTTTATTCATCAATGTAGACTGAACAAGATAGAGTGGTGAAGAGCTACAAAGAAAGTAAAAACTACTTATAAAAAATGTTAATACAAAATATAATACAAAAACATGATCATAACAGCCATATCGAGTTGTTATATGAAATTACCAAAAAATAATAAATTACAATATGACACGAAATGCGTTCCATACATTTTTTCACACGAAAAAAGGGGGTATAGAATAAGCAACTGAAAACCCGAAAAAATGGGAATCTCAGGTCTAGGGAATTACAAAAAGGGAAAAAGGTAAGTATTAACCACGTAAGTATCATACCAGGTAAGTATTGTTTACAAAACAATGTATTTTGATTGTCAAACCGACATACCATACAACGACATAAACATTGCAAAATGCGAGAAAATAATCATTAAACTTGTATCAAAAATTACTTGAACAGTATTATAAACTCATATTATAGTAAATAAAAAGGTTCTTACATTGTGGTCAGCCAAAGCTTATGGAAATTCCAAGATAAATTGTCCGAGATAGTTTGTCATCACATGGGTTGATGAAAAAGTTCGATAACTCTGATTAAACCTACGATAAGCTTTCAGTGACATGAAATTGAAATATAGTAATACACAAAATATTAAATCGACAAAATTCGATCTAATTAATAAACTGGTGAAGAATGTTTCCACAATAACGCCAGATTTTATTGTTAGCATTATATACTGAATAGTTCTAATAATGTTACTTTACACTCCCCGTCTGATATCAGTCTTCTGGATATCACTATAACTAAATAAATCTTTGAACAAATACAATTTATATTTAAAGATCAAACACATTGTTCTCGATTAGAGACAAGAAGAACAAGTTCTGTTATTGATCGCACATAAACTGTTGGTTTGCCATCTCTTATCACACGAATTTCTGTTTTTCTCACTTTTCCATCATCACTCGCGAATGCACGAATTACAAGTCCAAGAGGCCATTCATTACGAATTAGAGTTTTGTCTCTTAATAAAACGACATCTCCTTCCTTTATGTTTGGAACATCCTTATGCCATTTTCTCCTTGACTGAAGATTGTTCAGATACTCTTTGCGCCACCTTGACCAAAACATGTCAGAAAGAACCATTACACGCTTCCATTCGGCACGGAGAAGATCCTTTGTGTCAAATTCTCCAATGTAATCGGTTTCGATTGTAGATTTTGTCTTTTGAGTAAGAAGCACTGCCGGTGACAGTATAAACGGATTATCAACGTCAGAAGAAACCGGAACTATTGGTCTATGATTCACTATACTCGCTACTTCAGCCATGAAGGTAACTAAAACATCATGAGTTAGAAATTTTGTGTTTGAATCTGTAAGAATAGAGTCCAAAATCCTTCTTGTTACGCCTATTAATCGTTCCCACGCTCCTCCCATGTGTGAGGAGTGGGGAGGGTTGAAAATCCAAATCGTCCTTGTTTCATGCATAAAAGTTTTAACTTTGTCATCTTCAACGTTAATAGCCTCGATATGTAAAGGATCCACTGCACCTATGAAATTAGTACCGCGATCTGATCTAAAAACACTCACTTTTCCTCTGATTGCAATGAATCTGCGTAAGGCATTGATGAAAGCACTCGAAGACATCTCTTCGACTATTTCTATATGTATTGCACGTGTCGTGAGACATGTAAAAAGTATAGCCCACCTCTTAGAATTTGAACAGCCACCACGAGTCCTGCGATGAATAACAGACCAGGGACCAAATGCATCGACCCCCACATTAGTAAATGGCGGAGTGGGTTCTATTCTGTCTGTAGGGAGGTCAGCCATCTTTTGAACCTCCAAACAACCTCTGAGTTTACGACACGGGACGCAATGGTGTATAACTGATGATACGAGACGTTTCGAGCCTGTAATCCAGTAACCCTCTGCACGAATAGCACCTTCTGTAAAATGTCTTCCTTGGTGCTTGACTTGGGCATGAAAATGTTGCACTAGTAATTTTGACACATGACATTTTCCTGGAAGAATGAGTGGATTTCTTTCTTGGTATGGCAGATTTGATTTATTGAGTCTTCCACCAACACGCAAAATGCCTTCACTATCCAGAAACGGATCTAAAGATATAATACTACTGTTTTTCCTAAGATTTTGTCCATTTACTATGCAGTCTATTTCTGAACTATAAACTTCACTTTGTATTGTCTTAATTATAAATATTTCTGACTCATTGAGCGACTTAACTACATCGATATCTTGTAAAGTAACCTTTTTGAATCTCGACTGAATGAATCTTTGTAGAACGGCTATTCCATTTACCAGTGACTTCCATGATGAAAAGTTTTGAAATCGTTCAGATCCAATAGAATGACTGTCTTCAATTGTAGTCTTTGTAACCGTCACAATAGGTCGTACTTCTTTATCTAAATCTGGATTGACTAGTGTCGTTAGAGTTTCAGTAGATGCAGAGGCTTGTAGTTCTCCACTTAGAAACTTAGTTGGTCCTTGCAACCAACAACTAGAACCAATATCTTCTGACGAAACTGACCTTGTAGCTTGATCTGCAGGATTGACTGATGTTGGAACGTAATTCCATTGTTCTGGGACCGTTGACTTACGTATGCGTTCGATTCTATGTTCCACATAAACATAAAAGCGACGTGTCTGGTTATAAATATATCCCAGGACCACCTTGCTGTCGGTGTAAAACTTAACAACATCGAAAGTCTCATCAAAGTTCTCAACAACTGTCTTTGCTACGTCAACCGCCAAAACAGCTGCACACAGCTCTAACCTCGGTATAGTGTGTCCATGGTGAGGTGCGACTTTTGCCTTTCCTAAAATGAATCCAGTTTCAAAGTTGCCATCAGGTTTTATTGTTCGTAAGTATGATACCGCTGCAATAGCCTTTTCAGATGCGTCAGCAAAGACATGAAGTTCAAAGGTAGGTTTTTTACTTAATGAAGAACTTACATACATGCGTGGAATTGTAATGTTCTGAAGTGCACTAAGCGAATTTCTCCAAGTTTCCCATTCCGATCTGCTGTGTTCCGGCAGGGGTTCGTCCCAATCAACAGATTGCGCCATAAGCTCACGCAGTATAATTTTACCTTTAATTATGACTGGAGCGACAAAGCCTAGCGGGTCAAATAAACTGTTAAGTGTAGATAATACACCACGGCGTGTAAAAGGTTTGCTTTCTTCAGAAATTCGATAGGTAAAACAGTCTGTAGCTAGGTCCCAGTACAACCCTAAACTCCTCTGTAGCGGAACACTATCTGAATCAAAGTCTATACTCTTCAAGTCTTGAGCAAGATCTTCATGTGGAAGAGCGGACATTACTTCATCACTATTTGATGCGAACTTGTGAAGGCGTATATTTCCTTCCTCCAATAAGGTTTTCTGAGTTCGTGTTAGCAGATCTATCATGTCCTGACTGCTATCTAATGATATGAGGCCATCGTCAACATAAAAGTGTCTCTGAATAAAATCTCTAACATCTGGTTCAGCCAAATTTGAGCACTTTCGTAGTCCATATGTTGCAACCGCTGGCGAGGGGCTATTCCCGAATACGTGTACGGTCATTCTAAAGGCTACTAGTTGTTTATCAAGGTCATTGTCTTCGTGCCATAGGAAACGCAGAAAGTCTCTATGCTTCTCATCAACAGAAAACGAATAGAACATCTGCTGAACGTCAGCTGAGGCAGCAATACGATTCTTTCTGAAGCGCATGAGGACACTCAGAAGAGAATTATTTAGATCTGGTCCTTGTAGCAATACCTTGTTGAGTGACACATCTCCAAATTTGGCAGAGGAATCAAAAACACAACGGATCTTTCCAGGTTTCTTTGGATGATAGATACCAAAGACAGGTAGGTACCAAGATTCTGCTCCTTCATCAAGTTTTGGTGCTATTTCTGCATGATTGTTTTGTATAAGATTGTGCATAAATTCTAAAAAGTGTTCACGTTTTTCTTTATTAGACTGAAGACTTCTATCAAGTGTTTCAGCACGACGTAAAGCCATAGGAAAATTGTTTGGTAATCGTTCCCTATTAGGTTTAAAGGGTAAAGGTGCGCACCAATTTCCATGTTCATTCTTGTGAAAATCCTTCTCCATTATATCAAGAAATATTTTGTCTTCTATAGACTTTCCAGGTGTGTCATCGAACTCAGTGCGATCAAACACACCGTCTCCCAATTTTGTTTCATCAAAGTCAATATTATCAAGTTTGTTTTGAGTTTTCAGCAATTCCCGTACACTGATTACATTTGGACACGGTTTTAAGAGTGACGGGCGTCCACCTGCTTGAATGTATGTCTTGTAAGACTTGACAGAGTCTGTGACATGTCTATTTCCAATACAAACATCTCCGATTATAACCCAACCCAGAGCTAATCTTTGTGCATACGGAGAATGAGCTGGTCCGATTCGTTGTTCAATTATGTGATGAGCTTCTAGAAGGTCTCGTCCTATCAATAAAAGAATATCTGCATTTTCATCTAAAGGTTCAAGTTCATGTGAAATGCTACGAAGATGATCGTGATAATTAGCTACGTCTGCAGTCGGAATCTCATCACGATTATTTGGTATCTCCTTACATTCTATGACTGTTGGCAATTGCATTTTTGTTGACCCATCTAAAGATTCGAGTAACAATCCTGACACACGTCGACCATTCATTCTTGTCCGACCCGAGCAACTCATCAATGTATACTCCTCTGGTTTACATACAATGTCAAATGAATCAAACAGTTCTTTCCTACCCAAAGACCTATTGCTTTGTTCGTCTAATATAATGTAAGTCTTGATGCGTTTGGATGGATTATCTTCATGTGAAACAAATACCGGAAGTATTTTCGCACATGACTTTCCAGAAAATTTACCATTACATATGTCCATGCAACACGCCTTAACAACTTTACCTGCGTCTTCAGATTGCTCCCCGCCATTGGGTTCCAAAGGTTGCATTTTCTGTTGTCCGTAAATATGCATTCCTGAACTATGAGTAGAGCTGTCACACTCCTTACATTGAACATTTTCAGGACAATTGCGACTGAGGTGATCTTTCGAGTTGATGCACTTGAAGCATATACCGTTTTCCTTAATTATCTTACGACGGTCCTCTATGGACTTGGATAAAAACGACCTGCAATCATTTAACGAATGATTAGTCTTATGAATAGCACATTTAAGCTTAATTGGTTTAATACCCTCTGTGGTAGTAGCAATTTCTGTCTTACTAACATTTATGTTTCTCGCGCTCAAGCGTGGTCTCTGAGATGAACGTCCGGATTCTTTATCCCGTGCTTGTGGTGAATTGTTGTTTTGATCACTTTCAAATTTGAATCCTGGGTCATTGTACTTACTAGCCTGATCGGATATGAATTCAACAAAAAACGAAAATGGCGGATACGGAACATTCTTTGACTTCTTGTAGTTTGTTGCTTTATCCCTCCACTTATATTGTAGCGATTGTGGCAATTTACTCATTATCGGGTTGATTCCTACTGAAGAGTCGAAGTAACTTAGAAGCTTCTCATATACAGGATTCTCTTTAATTGACAATATTTCCGAAAGAACGTCTTGTAAATCATATAATCGTTTCACTTCTCTAAATGTTACTTTAGGAAATTCGTTGATCTTTGTCTTCAGTGACGTTTCTATCATTTCCGGGCTACCAAAACGTTCTTCTAGCCTTTGCCATATCTTTCGTAATCCTATCGACGGATCACTTAAGTTTGATGTCCGGATGCTTTGCCCAAACTTTGATGAATCGGGTCCAAGCCACTTAATTAAAAGTTCACTTTCCTCAACAGCAGTCACTTCAAGTTCCTTTGTAATAGCTTTAAAACCAGATTTCCAAAGTGCATACGATTCTGGACGGTCATTGAAACGGTTAAATCTCGACATCAAAAGATCTTTCTTTAATAGAAATCGCGAAAATTCGCTCAAACTAGGGTTGTTCGTATCGTGAGTTTCAACAGGTCCCGATACAGGCATTTGATCCTGGTGGGTACTTGGGATAAATGGAGCACTAGTATTATCGCCCAAGTGAGTATTGCTGTGAACCGGATTATCACGGAAGTTCTGACTGTTAAATGTAACATTTCTATGACTTTCGACGTACTGTCTAGTTCGATCTAACTCGTCTTGTTTAGGTATTCCTTGTAATGACTTAGCATCATGCTGTGAATCATCGTCTTCCATAGCTGCTTTGTACTCTGCATATGCTACAGCTGCTTCTTTTTGCTTACTAAGAAATTCTAGATCTGCTTGAATGTCCATCTGTTTTCGCTGTATTTCTGCATCTGCCTTCTTAAGTTCGACTTCTTTAGCTGCGAATTCTAATGATGCTTTTGCTGCTTCAGCTCTAGCTTTCATTTTCGTGGTTGATGATGCTACTGACGATCGTCCATTTGATTTAACTGATTTAACAGATTTTGTTTTAGTCCTTTGTTGTATCCTTTGCATATCTCGAAATACTTCGTCTGCGGATAGTTCTACATTAGTATACACCGATTCGTGATTTTCGAGTTCTCGAAGGCTATCTGCTGTGTTTTTCCTTTTGAGATATTGCGAGATTTCTTCTGCCATATTGAGGTATTTGTCAAGTGAATTTTCTATCCTTTTTTGGCACACGGATATTGATTCTTTTGTTTGATCTTCGGATTTATAAGTTCCGATTTCATAATCCACGTTTCTTTTCAATGTTGAAAGTTTTGAAAAGTAGTTTGTAACCGTTTGGTCATATTCAATTTGAGCTTTTTCGGTTAATGTCCTTAATCTGGTTTCCTTATCTAACTCGAGACCATCCTTGGACATCTGATCATTCTTCTGTTCTAATGGATCCATGTTACTCATTGCTGTATTGAATCTCTTCACTGTTCTGCCACTAAGTAATGTAACTAATGCAGACAGTTTAAACCATTTTATTCATCAATGTAGACTGAACAAGATAGAGTGGTGAAGAGCTACAAAGAAAGTAAAAACTACTTATAAAAAATGTTAATACAAAATATAATACAAAAACATGATCATAACAGCCATATCGAGTTGTTATATGAAATTACCAAAAAATAATAAATTACAATATGACACGAAATGCGTTCCATACATTTTTTCACACGAAAAAAGGGGGTATAGAATAAGCAACTGAAAACCCGAAAAAATGGGAATCTCAGGTCTAGGGAATTACAAAAAGGGAAAAAGGTAAGTATTAACCACGTAAGTATCATACCAGGTAAGTATTGTTTACAAAACAATGTATTTTGATTGTCAAACCGACATACCATACAACGACATAAACATTGCAAAATGCGAGAAAATAATCATTAAACTTGTATCAAAAATTACTTGAACAGTATTATAAACTCATATTATAGTAAATAAAAAGGTTCTTACATTGTGGTCAGCCAAAGCTTATGGAAATTCCAAGATAAATTGTCCGAGATAGTTTGTCATCACATGGGTTGATGAAAAAGTTCGATAACTCTGATTAAACCTACGATAAGCTTTCAGTGACATGAAATTGAAATATAGTAATACACAAAATATTAAATCGACAAAATTCGATCTAATTAATAAACTGGTGAAGAATGTTTCCACAATAACGCCAGATTTTATTGTTAGCATTATATACTGAATAGTTCTAATAATGTTACTTTACATATTTGTTTGTGTTGAATAAATTTTAATCATGTGTTGGTTAGGGCATTGCTATGATTTTTTTGTTTCATTGTTTCAGATCAAAGGGGCCAAGCTGTTAAAATCTTTTGTGTTTTTCATTTATAATCTTCAATGTTTTTACTCATACCAAACTAAATACAGTTTTTACATCAAATCAATTAAAAACAACAATTTTGATTTTCTAATTAGGCCAAATAAAAATATATGTGTGGTTCCAGTAACCCTACCGTCCCTACTTTTTCGGCTTAAAAATAGCCTACCCTAAAGATTTTATTGTCATTTTTCATTAAGCACTGTTAAAGTGAGAATGTTGCTCCCATAGACTCTAAGTAAAAAAAAACATAAAATAAAAAAAAATCCCTACCTACCTACCCTAACTTTTTTCAGATGAAACTGGAACCACACATACATGTACCTTTTTACTTGGCCTTATTCAACTGGAATTTTATTTAAAATTGGGTGCGAACTAGGGAGGTGCGAAAGTGTATTGGGCGCGAACAGACCTGATACCTATATGTCCCCATAGAAAATTCCTGACACCACATTGGCACAATGGAAAAGTTATTGTTTTATGGCAGATCCTCAGGTCCAGCTTCACAGATATTGATTCTCAAATAATGTTAAAGTCTATGAAAATCTTGGTACTTATATTATCTAGGAACTTCCATTTCATGACAACTTTATGTATACATTGTACATACATTGCTGGAAAACATACAAACTTGGACACCTTTTAATCTGAGTATTACTATGTGTTTCTTTATTCTACATTGGTTAGAGGTATACATTGTTGTAGGTTGAGGGTTGAGATCTAACAAAACATGGTAAACCCCATCACGCTTTTGTGTCTATCCCAAGTCAGGAGCTGCTGCCTCCTGGTCTTTGTTAGCCTCATATGACCAGTGGCCAAAGTTGCAGACTGTCTTCGTTTGATCTACATTGTAGTATGGTAGTTAGTTATTTCATTTATAAAACATCAAAAACTACCTGAAAACAATATATACCATATTTATTTATATGACACCCAATCAAACTTAATTAATAAAATCATTGAGAAAACCTAATTACATATTTGTATGTGCAGATTTTTCTTAACGATATATATGAAAGAAATGTATCTTTTTAATTAACCTCAGGAATTAATTTTTATAAAATAAGGGTAACACCATTCCCCTGTATCTTAAATAAAGATAAACAAAAAAGTTAAAAAATATTTGGTGTCAAATTGACTAACCAAATACCATGGCATAATGACTAATCACTAAATACAATGACATTATGTACATGATGTAGACCATGTGCTGATTTGACTGGATTTTGATTTGACCTGATGTTGATTTTACTCTTTCTATACAAATACTGTACATGTATGCAGGTGCTGATGTAACTTGTACAGTACATGTACAAATGAACATGTATGCAACTGGAGATAAAGGTACATGTAGTCTAACTGGTTGAGTTATGGAAGAACTTCTTATGCTCAGTCGGTTAAGCTACATGTATTATTCTGCTGGTAGCACAAATTCAATGTACATTGTACATGTATAATACATGTACATAGTAAATGCTCGCTGCACAAAAAAAGTTAAAATACAGTATTTTAACTATTTGTGCAGCGAGTATTTACTACTGGCACATATAATTGTTTGTGAGTACCTGATGCTGGGAGGCTATGGAAGAGTGTTGTATAACTGGAGATTTGGAAGTAGTCTTACTTGTTTAGTAAAAGTTGGGGAAGATCTTCTTTGGATCAGTTAGTAATAGCGCTGCTTTTAGAACCCAAGATTAAGAGTTCAAGTCCAGGGGTTTCATTATCTTTCATGTTGAGTGGTACTTTCCACATTTCTAGGTGGAACTTTTCAATTTATTCCATGAATATCTTATATAAAAATTCCTACATTTAGGCGGTACTTGTCTAGAACATAGGAGGGTAAAAGTACCGGGTACCGCCTCCTAATGAATGACCTGCAAATCCCTCTGGTACCATCTGTGTACATGTTATTGTACATTGTATTGCACAATAATGCACACTGCAACCATATAGGATAGGGGCAGATCTGATTGGATTGAAGAGAAAATATAAATCCTTTGAAATGTAACTAAGAAATTATGTGATATAATAAAAATTTAAGACTGATCAGTCAGCCAATTAACCTCAATTCATGTACTTGTAACTATATTGGTTAGGGGTATTTAATTACTATTAGGGCTTGTTTCTCATCTTGAAAATGTATTTCCAGAAAAAAATGTGTCATTGAAAAGGAACACATGAGGTAAAAATGATGGCCAAAACGTAGAATTTTCTCTGTATCATGATCATGATGATGTCTTCTTCAGTTACACACTTGCTGTTTAGAAAAAATTTACAAGTCATGAACATACAATACAACTGTTTTGGAAGCCATTACATGATCAACAATAATATTATTATCTTTATTTGATATTTAATTAAAGATTTCAGTACAAAAAATAATAAATCATTATTATATTTTGTGACATAATCAAAGAACAATGTAATCTTAAAAGGTTATAAATCTTTGGGTTTTTTTAACTTTCCAAATCCTTTATTCTACAATGACATAGTTTAACCCTTAGGGGGTTATGTAATGAAATTCTTTACGCCTATCAAAAACTGTTAACATTATTTTTTATTGTTCAACAGGCAACCTGAGGTTAGTTGTTTCTTAAGCTACCATTTAATACAATATGTACATAGCTACAATGTAATTTGTATTTCTTAAAAAAAAAGTAATTATCATTTAAAAAAAAATATTTGTAATGATTTTTTTGTGTTTTTTTTTTGTCTAGACGTAATATTTATAAGCTAATATACACTGTTTATAATATTCATTTATTATATATTCTTCCATTACAGAATAGTGAATATTACATTATGTCAGGCCCACCACCACCCTATCCAGGAGAGAAAGGTCAAGGTAAGTTCAAATGTCAAACCTGACACTCACTTTTCAGGAAATAAAGGGCAAGGTCATTTAAAATGTCTGGCCATCGTCCATGATCCACCACCAAGTCATAATTATATATATATACATGTATCTAGCGGATACATTCTTGTAAGGGTCAAGGTTAAAATGTCGGACCCCCATCTCTCCCAAAATACCAAGCTGACTTAAAATGTCAAGACTTCAAGGCCTAACTTATATATTTTATGGATATAGGCCAGGGACACCAAATCCAAGTGATGAAGACCAAATTTTGACACTCAATAGAACAGAAAAATACAATTCATTTTCATGCTTAGAAATCTTTCATGCTATTTACAAAATGTATATATCTTGATACTTGCATTGAATAAAAATGATTGCCATTTTTAATACTTCAAAAAGATGATATCTTAGTTTAATTTAAAATATATATTTCCTGGTGGTAATTAGTATAACACTTTGAAATATAATTATTATGAGTAATGAATTACCGAAAGTAGTTCCTGTACTTTAATAGGATATTTTTTTTGATAAATTACATGAACAATTAAGGCTACATTGTAGCTACATGTAGGAAGTGTAAATGAAAATACATGTACTTGATTGTATCTTTTTAAAAATAAATCAATTTAATTTAAAGAATTATATATCACTAATATGGATTGCACAGGTGTTTGTTAGTGATGGTTGAAATTAACCATGTTCTATAATCCATTATACTGTATACATTGTACAATTACTTATTGCTTATCGAACAGGTGAAAATAATGTTTACTGCATAAAGCATTGTAAAGTTATTGATTTTACCTTTATGACAGAAAAAAGTGATAAATATACTGTAATATATTATATATCTACAATTTACAATAAGTCCAATCTGATATAAATCTGAAAATGAGGAATGGTCATTGATCTACATAAAGGAGATTTATTAATAGGGGTCCTTCATGACTTAAGTTTTTGATTTTTAGAACCATTTTTGTTTTGTTTTCTTTATTCGTTTTGCGCATTATTCTCTATTCTGTACATTTCAGCGCCCATTATTCTCTATTCTGTACATTTCAGCTCCCATTATTCTCTATTCTGTACATTTCAGCGCCCATTATTCTCTATTCTGTACATTTCAGCGCCCATTATTCTCTATTCTGTACATTTCAGCGCCCATTATTCTCTATTCTGTACATTTCAGTGCCCATTATTCTCTATTCTGTACATTTCAGCGCCCATTATTCTCTATTCTGTACATTTCAGTGCCCATTATTCTCTATTCTGTACATTTCAGCTCCCATTATTCTCTATTCTGTACATTTCAGCGCCCATTATTCTCTATTCTGTACATTTCAGCGCCCATTATTCTCTATTCTGTACATTTCAGCGCCCATTATTCTCTATTCTGTACATTTCAGTGCCCATTATTCTCTATTCTGTACATTTCAGCGCCCATTATTCTCTATTCTGTACATTTCAGCGCCCATTATTCTCTATTCTGTACATTTCAGCGCCCATTATTCTCTATTCTGTACATTTCAGCACCCATTATTCTCTATTCTGTACATTTCAGCGCCCATTATTCTATATTCTGTACATTTCAGCGCCCATTATTCTCTATTCTGTACATTTCAGCGCCCATTATTCTATATTCTTTTATTTTTTTAGCCATTTATTCTACACTTATTCTCTATTTTTACCCCGGCTAGACCCTCATCATCAGTAAGCTTTTTAAAAGGAATACTAAGTAGGAGGTCAACTTACTGACCATGGGTCTTTGTGTAAGTGAAAATAGGGTAAACTCTCAGTCTGAGAAGGTGATACATGTACCATAAATATAAATATCTATTATGTCTATGTGATATATGAATTAAAGATTTCCAGGTGTTTAACAAAAACAATTACCAGCATTGTATACATGAAGAATTTTAACTAATGGTAATTATTGTTTACCAATTGCAATGTATGAGCTGTAACATGTGTAAATACTTGTATTTTTAAAATGAATTACATTTTACATTAAAAGCTTCTTTAAGACTTTTATAATATTACATGTAACAGGAAATTTTACCTTGCTTTTCATATATTAAATGTTAAGAAAATTATTTGTGTACATGGAGGTTCATTTTGGATAATAAGGACATCATTCATAATCTGAGGGCAAAAATGGCACCTATTATAAAGCACTGATGAATAGAATAGTCTCATATCTTTAAAATGATGTTTATTTCTTAAGTTTCATTCTTCTGATATTTTGTAGAAGCAACTTAAGCTTCAAGCATGTATGCACTTATAGAATAAGTATAATTTGTTTTTTTTATTTACATTTCAGAAGCTGGATACCCACCTCAACCTCAAGGTATGTAGCCAATCATCTTTTAAAAAAAATCTATAATTTGAAATTATACTGAACATAATATGATTACAAATGTAGTTCATTCTTAAACCTGACATAAGTACATCTTTTAGCATCTTCCAATTTATAAAACGCCACATCTTAGGTACCATGCACCAACAATGGAACTAAAGAATAATTCTGTATAAAGAACTGCGAGATATTAAGCCTTGTTGTATATCTACTAAGTAGCTGTTTATAATTTTCAGGTTACGGACAACCTCCTCCACCTCAAGGATACCCACAAGCAGGTTAGTATATTAAGTTATTGAGAGAATGTCTCAGTGCATATTTATCATGTATACATACATACGCATATATAGATGTTAGATCTTTGTGACTATTTGTACATATGTATATTATATAGACTTATAGTACTGTTTTATATGGAAAATAGGAATTTCAACTAGTTTACTAATAATGAAATTTGTCAGTGACAATAGAAATGTTTAATCATATTTGTAAAAACAGTGATAAAGTATTTGACTTTTTAAAAATCAAATAATGGGTTTGAAATGCCTAGCATTCAGGAATTTGGCAAAAAATGAAAATAAAATTATATAAATTCTAAGTAATGAAAGGGATTTCCAGCTAATTATGAGATGACAATAAGGCCCCTTTTCAGCAACATTTGATTAAGGAATGTTAAAAAAAAATAAATATTGTAACACACTCATTTTTTTTAAAAATCGACGCACAATGAAAGACATGAAAATCAAAATTAAAAAACCTGTAAAAGTGCGCACAATATTCCTGAGATTTAGTTTTATTTTCCTAGCTGTACATACATGTCAGAGCTAAAAAGTAAATCTTATATAGGTATTCTGTTGTCAAAAATATCAGTTAAAAGTAAAAAAAAAATAAGAATTTCAGAAATTTTAGCAGCAAGCTTTCTGTGTAAACAGTTTTCTAGTAAAACAAGCACAGCTCTTATTTCATAATCTTATCTCCCACTACAAATCTCAAAATCACGAAAATTATGGCACAATGTATAACTATTTGGACTAGATTTTTAAATGAAAAATAATGGACAATCAGGTACACAAATGATTCTTTTCTTCTGGTTTCTAACTCCTAATTAGAGTTATCTTTTATCAAGCTGCTAAAAGTCATTGAATTTTACTTAATGATAAATCAAATGCATTGGTTATTTTCGTTGTCCTAATTCATCTGTTTGGAGTATCAGAATATATATTTTGCTGTGTGCTTGGAAGAAAATAATTTTGCTATGCTTCTTTTTCAATAATTTGCATTTGCTTGCTATTTTGTTGCTAAGGATATGGTCAGCCTCAGCCATATGGACATCCAGGTGAGATTATTTTGTATGATTTTGTAAATTGCATGTTTTCTTTATCCAGAAACTCTGAATTTTAAATGTCTTTCCATGATGAATTAACAAAAGTCTTTCGAATGCACACGAAAAATTGCATGTTTTCACTATTCAGATACTCTGAATTTTGAATGTGTTTTCATGATAAATTAACAGAATATTTTAGAATGCACACAGAAATGTTTACTTATAACAGGCATGTTAGCTCACAATACCCCAATTATTGTGACAAAAACCTTAAGGATCAGTAAATAGCAAATCTTTTCAGTATTACATGTAGTAGTTTTGTTGTTGTTTAAGTAGTTAGATTAGATAGATGATAAAAGTTTTGAACATAAATGAATTGAATTTGTAACCTTTACCTATTGTTACATATATCCTGTTTTGAAATGGGAATCCCTAGGAAAAAACCCAAGTGTTTAATTTCTTCTAAGTCAAAAATAAATGTGACACAATAATGTTTATTTCATGTCTATTATGTTTACCTAATGTACCTGACAACATCCGGGTTAGGTTGGTAAACAACAAGTTGATAAGGATTTGCTGTTTTAAATTTATTAGTGCTTTAAAATATGATATCTTTATACCTGAAATATTGAGGCAACCACTAAAAATAGATAATTTTATTTTTTGATACCTGAAGTATTGAAGTTTCCAATAAATACCTTCATGAAGTCAGTTGACTTGTACTTAGACAAAGGAATGTGAAATAGAAATTAATTGTACGTTTTGCATGATACACACAGTTAACATGGTTAAGGGTGTACATCTGAACATGTCTATCATGATTTCTTTGTTAAACATTAAAATCAGTTCGCATTAATACAGCTATTTATACTATTATTTTTCGATGAGCAGAATCATCAAAATTCATTTATTAAAAGTTCCTTATAATCAGTAGTTCATAGATTTTATTATTTCTTTGTTATACATGATTTTACACTGTAATAGGCTTTCAGTACATTAAGGTTACAAATATTTACACATTTTACATGTATGATTAAACATGTTTAAAGTGCATCTTTTCTCATCCAAATGTCCATTATAAATCAGGAGATCTTCAGGATTTGATCACTCATGAAAATAGAATAATTAGATGTTTGGTCAAGGTTGAGAAAACAATTTAATCCTTTCATCAATGGAAATTTATTTTTTGCATACTTGATTTGCATAGGATTTTTCAATAAAATGCTAAAAATATGCTTTAAAGTATTAAAATGCATTACATTAAACAAATATTTCATCAAATAAATTTCAGTCAGATATTCTTAGGAATATCCTTTTCATATTGGATACAAATTTTATTAAGTCTAATGCAGACTTTTTGTAGTCAAAGGGTTTTAACTGAGGTACTACACAGGTTTCAAAAGGCGTCATTATGGAGTAAAGGGGGATGCGTCAAAAATCGACCTTGTGGTTATCCAGTTAAAAATATCTCTTTATGGTGTTTCACATTTAATAATGGTCAATTTATTCTCAAATGTCCTTTGTTTTGTTCACATAGCTCTTCATCTGGTGCTGTTCTTAAACCATTTTCTCCCCTCTTGTACTGTACATACTTCACCAAATCCGTTTGAACATTCCAAAGGGATACTCAGAGTCTATAAGTTAAAAAGAAACATACAGTACCAATGCAAACAAATAAAAAGAACAAAAAAGTCAAACAACAGTCTACAAAACACTACATAAATCAGGGGCGGATCCAGCCATTTTAAAAAGGGGGGTTCCAAACCCAGGACAAGGGGGGCTTCTAACTATATGTCCCCATTCAAATGCATTGATCGGCCAAAAAAAAAGGGGGTTCCAACCCCCGGAAACCCCCCTAGATCTGCCAATGTAAATTTTGAATCATCACTTATATAATAATATAAAATTTAAATTCAGTAAACCTATTTATTTAAAGGCTATGCAAGTGGTTATCCTGGTGAGTTTAGTATGTCGAATCTTATTGTTGTACCCCCTTTGTCATGATTGTGATATCTTGTTGTTGTACCATTGTCATATTTCATTGTTGTTTCATTGCCATTTCTGATTGTTGTACCATTTTCATATCTTGATGTTGTACTATAGTCATTTATTTAACCTTAAAGGAACTACTTTTTGTTTGTTTGCTAAAGTACGATATTTATTGTACTCATTGTCATTTACTTATCAGATTTTTTATTTACATCTTTGTTATGTTGTAGGATGTCAAAAAGATTTGGTTATTACAATGGAAGTTTAACATTTCAAATCTGATTTTCTTTTTAAATTTAAAGCAGTAGGCCAAAACATTTTTTTTTTAAACTAGTATTTATAATCTTTAAAACGTAAGCTGCCATTAGACACACTGTCAGACATGTAAGATAGGAATTTATACTTTCATGTAACAAATCATGTTGGTTAATTTGCTGGGTTGGATTTGTAAAATAGAGAGTGGAAATTCTCATTGAAAACCCCCTGCATCTCTTATTAAAAGCATAAATTTAGATGTCAGGATTGTGGCTTTATTTTTGCAGGAATTCAGGATTAACACTTAGTGGACTCAGGAATTAATGATAAAATTTTCAGGATTCGATAAAAATAATGCTTTTTTATAGGGGGGGGGGGGGGGGTTATTCTGGATATAGATTTTAATATTAGGAATTCTGGATGACACCCCTCATACCTTCTTACTTTAATATGCATGTTTATTATATGATAAGAAATATACACACATTACTTGAAATCATGTATGTGTAATTTAAATACTCTTAACCAGCTGGATGTGTATTTAATACATACATATATTTATATTCAAAATTATGTCATAATTTCTTGATTATATATTTCCAATGCAATCAACATGATCAATAACAAGTACATTTTTGGCATTGATATACAACTAAACTCTAAACTTGATACATAGCTTAGACTTGGCATGCATAATTGACACATCAACATATTTTAATCTTTACATCTTCATACTGACTTTTAGCAGTTACATTTCCTCTTCCGAATAAAATGAAATGAAAAACATAAACACATGTCATAAACTTGGACTGACAAAAGTCTCCATCAACGAATCTGTTTTGTGACATCATTTGCAGGACATTGTATTGATATAAACTTGTAATTATATTTACGCTTCGGTTAACCGCTCAACTGCAAGAAATGCACTTCACTGTAAATTTAATATGTAACATTGTTCTGATGATCCCTTTCCATAGCAGTGGCAGATCTAGAAATTTTCATAAGTGGGGGCCCACTCCCTGCCTAAGAGGGGGCCCGCTCCCGTTGCCCTTTAGTGATTCTCTTTATTCTCTCAACCAAATTTTTTTCTCAAAAGGGCCCCCCCCCTCCCCCTGTCCCCTTAAATCTGCCTCTGTATAGGTGAATGTGGACCATTAAAACTATTACTATGCGGTAAAAATATCTGAGTGTTGTTGTCTTTTGTGATACATTTTCTTTTATATCAAGACAACTGTGAATACCCAGCTGTATCCACTGGTTTTTTCCCTACCACACAATCACCTCTTCAGGTGTTGGTTCACTTGATAGAATTACTTTTTAAAAAAAGTATAAAGATGAAGATGAAACAAAATTTCGTTGTGACTTAAATCAGTTGATATTTATTTGTAACACAAATGTAAAATTTGGATTTTTTTTCATTTCCAGCTCAGCCAGGTTACGGACAACCTCAACAAGGATATGGACAGCCTCAACCAGGATACGGACAACCTCAACAAGGATATGGAGGACAACAGCAACAAGGACACACCACAGTAGTTGTAGGACAGCCCACCACCACAGTTTTGGTCCAACAGTTCCGTGAAGCTCCATGTAATACAGCATGCCCACATTGTCGTGCACAAGTTATTACAGCCACCCAGTATGAGACTGGTACCTTTGCCTGGATCATATGTCTAGTTTTGTGTATTGTTGGGTAGGTGCACAGTTTCTTTAATCATAAACATGTGAGTTAAGAAGTTAAAAGCCCTTGATCCTCTTTTAATTCTAATGCTCCATTGAATTAATTCTTTGATTGACCTAGCAATATGATGGTATATGGTAGTCTGACAAATAGAATCACATTACAGACTAGTAGACAGATCATATATAGAATATTTTATGCACTTTACGTACAGAAATTTTTGTGTTCACTTATGATTGCACTTGTTATACAAAAGACAAAAATGTGAGATAACTAATTCCAACTTAAGAAAATACTTTACATAATGAAAATAACCCCTGTGCAAAAAAGTTCATGTTTAGAGTTGTTAATTTATTTTGTACAATATTTTCATGACAATCATGACCTATTTACTGACCTTAAGATGTCTGTTTTGATATTACTGCGGTTGATTTTGTGTTTGTTTCTGTCACTGAACTTTATGTATATTCTTCATATTTTTACACTAGATATAGTTGTATCTACTTATATCCTTAGATTTTTAGTGTAGATTCTTTCCCAACCCTTTTTAGGTTGAAGTGCCAAAGAAATTAATGTTTCGGATAAAAGCAAAGTTCTTAGTGCACATTTATAGATTTCTTGCCCATTCATTCTAAACAAAAAATCACAAATTAAAAATCACAATAAAATGATGAATGTGCATGTTTTAACTAATTCATTTTAAACTAAATACAGTGATTATAAAGAAAATAACCTTACAGAATTTTTTTCAACAGGTCCTTATAACTCAAACTCCAAATTGTCAAGTTTTTAATGCGTAAAATTTTAAAACTGCTGATTCAGTCATCATGGTCATACTCAACTTATACCAAATTTCAAATATTTAAAATCAACATTTTGTGTTTGAATGAATGAAATTAACCATAAGATGTACTATAAACTAATTTTGGTGGTTGGTGTTTAAAACCGAGATAATAGATTTACTAATATGCACGTTCGTGGTATTTTGTGGTGGATGTCCTGATTTTTGGTCAAGCTTAAAACAGCATGTGCTACAGTTTATAGTGCTTGTTGGTAGGTAGTATTATAATATATCTTTATAAGAATTTAGATTGATAGAAAAATCACATATGTAGGGATAAAACTATTGAAATTATATTTTATAAAATGGACAATGTCTACAAAATCTCATTTAAAACAGGAATAGTCTACCAAACCACATATAAAGGAGAATGGTCTACAAATAATATAAAAGGAGAGAAGGGTCTACCAGATCACATGTATGGGGGAAAAATGTCTAGTGAATTATATAAAATTATATAAAGGGAAATGATGTATCAAATGAAATATTTAAAGTTAGTTATTTAAAAGATAAATATAAAATATTTTACATATTTATTTAAACTGACGTTGGAAAAGAGGACATAAAGTGAAACTCCAAGAGAAATGATTTTTTTGAAACTTTTGAAACTTTATTTAATGTGCTAAAATAAATGTTTATCAATAAATACTAAATCAGTAATACACTTTAATAATAACGTCAAGGTTATATTGCATTAATAAAAAAATTAACTGACACATTTTAAATTTGATAAATTGATGTAAAAATAAGTTTGAAATTTTATGCATTATGTATTCTTTGCTTTCTTGAATCAATTTATATATTTTATAATATTCTTCATACAAATATTATTATTCTTTTATTCATTCAGTAATCAGTATCTATCCATATATATTTATATGTATATTACTTTATTCATGCACACTATAGTCTTACTGTTTTATCTTTTATGTTAACTCAATTAATGCAACTTATAAGCAATTACAATTTATTTTTTTTGGTGGGGGGAGGGGGAACGTTTAAGTATAACCTATTTTAGTGGCAGAACGTAGATTATATTTAGCGAAAAAGTTAAATTATCCTTGCCCATTTTAGAAGCAGAAATTTATTCATGATTCATGATAGAAAAATAAATTTTGATAGTAGTTTATTATACCCCACGCAACGAAGTTGCGGAGGGTATAATGTTTTTGACCCGTCCGTCCGTCCGTCAGTCCGTCCGTCCTTCAGTCCGTCCGTCCGTCCGTCAGTCCGTCAGTCCTGTTTCTTGTCATCGCAACTCCTCTCAAACCACACAACAGAATTTCACGAAACCTTTTCAGATAATAAGGACATGCTATGTAGTTGTGCATATCGACGGGAAATTGCGATTCAATTTTTTTTCTAGGAGTTACGCCCCTTTGAACTTATTTACTTTAATGTACTACTGCAACAGTTTGTCATCGAAACTCCTCTCAAACCACACTACAGAATTTCACGAAACCTTTTCAGATAATTAGGACAAACTATGTAGTTGTGCATATCGACGGGAAATTGCGATTCAATTTTTTTTCTAGGAGTTACGCCCCTTTGAACTTATTTCCTTTAATGTACTACTGCAACAGTTTGTCATCGCAACTCCTCTCAAACCACACAACAGAATTTCACAAAACCTTTTCAGATAATAAGGACATACTATGTAGTTGTGCATATCGACGGGAAATTGCGATTCAATTTTTTTTCTAGGAGTTACGCCCCTTTGAACTTATTTACTTTAATGTATTACTGCAACAGTTTGTCATCGCAACTCCTCTCAAACCACACAACAGAATTTCACGAAACCTTTTCAGATAATAAGGACATACTATGTAGTTGTGCATATCGACGGGAAATTGCGATTCAATTTTTTTTCTAGGAGTTACGCCCCTTTGAACTTATTTCCTTTAATGTACTACTGCAACAGTTTGTCATCGCAACTCCTCTCAAACCACACAACAGAATTTCATGAAACTTTGTAGATAATAAGGACATACTATGTAGATGTGCATATCAACAGGAAATTACGGTTCAATTTTTTTTCTAGGAGTTATGCCCCTTTGAACTTATTTGCCTCAATGTACTTCTGCAACAGTTTGTCATCTCAACTCCTCTGAAAACACACAACAGAATTTCATGAAATTTTGAAGATAATAAGGACATACTATGTATATTGACAGGAAATTATTATTCAATATTTTTTCTTATACAATTTTTTTTTCTTATACTTATTTAATTTCTCCAATGACAATGTGGGGACGTGGGGTATGTGAGCGTGCTCACTAAGGTTCTTTAATTTTTTACTACAATGTCTAGTGCCTTGATACCTTGTATCCCTTTATTGCAGAAATGATATGTGGGGTAACTTCTGTCAAACATCAATATATAAAGAGAAATGTTGTTAAAATAACATTTGAGACAATTGATAATTCACTTTTATGAGGTCAACAGCTAGTAAGCATAAGTTCACATAAACAATGTCAAGATAGATGTCATTATATCAAGGTCATATAACTGAGAATGATTTATTGTTAATGTTTTGTAATCATGTCGTTTCATACAAATATTGCATTATTACTTGAATGTTATTGCATGCATGCGCTTAACTAGTACACATGTTTGTTTCGGGGCCTGCTGAAGCACACCTCCAGGTGTGGGATTTTCTAACTGTGTTGAAGACCCATTAGTGGCCTTCAGCTGTTATTTGCTCTTCGGTCTTGTTGTTGTCTCTTTGACATATTCCAATATACATTTCTTTGTGTTAAAGTAAAACTTGTTTAACTCCACCGCTTAATCGGTTTATACCAGAATTATGTGTTCTCCATTGTTATTTGTATTGGCTGTATGATTCATCAGAGAAGTTGGGTGTAGGTGGTTAGTGTAGTATGATGAGAAGTATTTTGAAATTATATCCTTTTCATTTATTGTTTACCTGTAGGTCAGTTTTCAATGTTATTATCACTCAACTTCATTCTATTTCCTTGTCTCTGGTCCAAAGTCTTCCTCATAATAATAATACTTGATACTGTATTGGTCTGAGAGTATTGTTGTTTCAATATTTTGTTAGAATTTCCCTGTCAGCCTATCAAAATGACTAACAATTATTCACTGACTGACCTAAGGGGGGGGGGGGGGGGGGGGGGGGCCACTACAGTCATGCTTCAGTGATTCCCTATATAATCAACCAAATTTTTTCTACAAAAGGGGAGTGACACCTGGATCCGCCTATAGAATTAACCCTGGTCAAATAAAGTAGTCTTAAGCACATTACATTAGCATTTTCAGCATCTTTATTTTTTTTATTAAATGCTTGAAATAAACTTTAATTACAAATAAATAATTCTTTTTCAGATGTTGGCCATGTTGTCTGATCCCATTCTGTGTTGATGGCTGTAAAGATGTAACCCACTCCTGTCCAAATTGTAAACAGGTCATCAGTCGTTGGAACAGAATGTAAAAACAAAGGATGTAGTCTGCAGTTACAGGAAGTGGATAAGTGGAAATGGTTAAAGTAACGATTTCAGTAGACATCAAAATATAATCTTATCTGTCATCATGTGATTTTCCAATATGCAAATTAATTTTGGTATATTTTAGATCTTTTGTCTCTGTTCTTTTCCAGTCTTAAAGTATAACAAATAGAATATCATTATACATTTGTGACCATTTACACTCTAAGTAATTGATTTAGAATTTTGTTCAAATTTTATAAAGTTCAATCGTAGAAAATAAATTTGTATCTACATTCCAACATGTTGAAGGAGTGATCAACAAGATTTTCACCATTAGGCACTAAATTAACTAATTTAATTAGTGCATCTAATTTTAGAAAAGATCTGTTCGAAAATCGGGCATTGAAATTACTTTAATTTCTTATTTAGAAAAGATCTGTTTGATTACAGGCATTGAAATTACTTTAATTTTTAAAAGGTTGTGTTACTATAAATGATAAGGTCATAATATTGTATACAAATATACATTTAAGAGTTTATTTTATAGCAGGCATAAAGGCAAATTGTTTATAAATCTGTACATGGACAATCATGAATACACATTGAATTTATAGGCATAAGGTTGGAAATTTAAAAAATTGAAACGGACAGTATCTCTGCATTGTGTATTTACATGTGCTTCTGCAATCAACAATCTGTCTTTATGACTGCTGATATATTATTGTTACAATCATACATTGTAATAAGAGAGCACAAGCTCCTATATCTTGCCTTGCATTTATTTTATCTGTAAAAAATAGGTTGGTTCTTTAACAACTTTATATAAATTTAGATTTTGTTTTTTTTCTCTTAAATTGAAAATCTTTAAAAGATATTTAATTAACAGATTGAAGAATGTGTTATGCATATCTATTTTATTTGTTTTAACTCATTAATTTTATTATTCTTTTGTGATTAATTTTTAGCTATACTGCCTATTTCTATAAGTTTAATTTTCATTGTGTAGTTATAGGAAGATGAAAATTGGATGATTTTCTGCGCAAAATTTCAATTTATTAAAAATTTATGAAATAAAAAAAAAAGTTCAGTTCTCAGTATTTTATAGAAAAACCTTGCCATAGATTGAAATTGACTTTTATCCTTTCAACCATGAATCATAAGTTTTATCTATACAAGTTCAGTCTTGATGAATTTCATCAATATTTTAATTTGTTAAGTTTACAGAAACAATGCATTGCATCATTACGGAAATACTATTAAAGAAAAAACAATTCGTTTAGATGGTTGATATGCAGTGGATGGGTAGTCTTGGTTTGAATATTTTTTACCAATGAGAATACCAAAGTTACTCAAACATTTGTTTGCTCGTTTGAAGGTGGGATTGAGAAAGAACATCATCCCGCAGCAATTTTTTTCTGTACAAATTTTCTGTGTAATAGTCGCTTAACATTACATCAAACTTCAGTCAGTAAAATCACACTAAAAGTTGTTATATTTTATTACACGTATACATATATTTTACATATATCTGTTTTCATTTGTATTTAATCTGTCAGTAAGGACTTTACATGTTTATTTTGTCTTAATTTTTTTTCTAGAAGCATTTTTATTTCTGACAAAAATTTTTATTTTATGTAGGTTTAAAAATCAAATTTTAAAACATTTTAAGATTGAATTTCCTGTATTTTATCTGAAGTTTTCTATTTTAAGAAGATTGTTCATATTTTATTTGAAAAAAATGTTTCAAAATGATGAATTTGTTAAAATTTCAAGAATTTAAATGTTAAACTATTTAATGGTTTGAAAGGTCCACAATATTGTTTTTGAAACAATTGATTTACATAAATAACATGTTTTGATGTATGTTACTATAATATAGATGTTTTAAGTAGTTGTATTCTTTGTAAAGAAGATTTGTTTATCATTTTCATCATTAAAAATTAAAAATACTATTTTTTTTGTTGTCTTTTAAATGACTCTAGAAGAATTCACTTATTACTTCCATAAAACTTGGGACCTAGGTAGTCGAGTGATTAAGAAGTTGAACTACCGTTTAACAAGCCTATTAACACTGAGGTTTTTAGGGTGCATTAGATTCCAATCTTATTTGATAAGGATTGTCAGTTTTAGGGTGCATTAAACTCCAATCTTATTTGATAAGGATTGTCAGTTTTAGGGTGCATTAGACTCCAATCTTATTTGATAAGGATTGTCAGTTTTAGGGTGCATTAGACTCCAATCTTATTTGATAAGGATTGTCAGTTTTCCTACCAATGGCTGGTGGTTCTGTCCAGACATTTTGGTTTCTTCAACCAATAAAAACTGACTGGCACAATTGTGCAGAAAGTAGCATCGAACACTAATCAATGTATCTTTTATAAGGTATTTGTTTGGATTATTATACCCCTGCTTTTAAAAGTGGGGGTATACTGTTTTACCTCAGTCTGTCAGTCCATTCCATGAATATTTTTCATCGCATCATTCTCAGGAACTTCATTGTCAGGATTTCTGAAATTTAATGTCATGGTTTATATTCCAGTTAGCTATACTGTGTAATGCGTTATCAGATTCATCACTCAACAATTTCCTGTTTACCAAATACCGAACACTTGCATCATTTTCCACAAAGGTAGCCAATTTGAAAATTTGAAGAGTGCCGATGAAGACAACTCTCGATCCAAGTCGTAATTTGTAAAAGTAAACCATTATAGTACTTCAACATAGAGCCTTGACTCACACCAAACAGCAAGCTATAAAGGGCCCCACATAATTACTACTATAAAACCATTAAAACAAGAAAACCAGAGGTCTAATCTATATAAAACTAGAGCTTGTGTCGCTCACCTAGGTCTATGTGCATATTATATAAGGACACAGATGGATTCATGACAATTGTGTTTTGGTGATGGTGATGTCTTTGTAGATCATACTTTACTGAACATTCTTGATGCTTACAATTATCTCTATAATGAACTTGGCCCATTAGTTTCAGTGGAAATTATTTTGTAACAATTTACAAAATTTATGAAAATTGATTAGACAGGGCAATAACTCCTTAAGGGGTCAATTGACCATTTTGGTCATTTTGACTTATTTGTAGGTCTTACTTTGCTGTATATTATTGCTGTTTACAGTTTATCTCTATCTATAATAATATTCAAGATAATAACCAAAAGCTGAAATTTTTTCTTTAAATTATCAGTTCAGGGGCAGCAACCCAACAACGGGTTGCCTGAATGGTCTGAAAATTTAAGGGCAGATAGATCTTGACCTAATGAACAATTTTGTTTTGAACGATAAGTTCGAAATGCTTTGGGTTTAGATAAATGAGCCAAAAACTGCATTTTACCCTATACTATTATTAGCCATGTCAGCCATCTTGGTTTATGGGCGGGGTCATCAGACACAATTTTTAAACTACATACCTTAATGATGATTTAATTTTTAAACTACAAACCCTAATGATGATTGTTTACAACATTGGTTAAATTCATCTTAGTAGTTTCAGAGAAGATTTTTGTAAAAGGCAACAAAAAGGAGTAGGTTCAGCAAGACCCCAGTTTGGCCCCAAAATATAGCAGTTTTGCAAAATTGTGAAAATGTAATCTTTTAGCTATTTATTGGAAAGTAGAATGCTTCTGCTACACAAATATGGGCTGTTTTTGACAATACAATGCACATATATCGGGTACTAACATCATTAATTCATGCTAAATTACTGAAATCTTCACAATTTTAGCATTTTAGTTAAATCTTAAATGAAAGTGGCCGCAATCGTGTTCATTCATGATATTGAAACGTTATTTGCATTTGATGATAATACATAACATATATAAAGGTTGAAAATGAACATGGTTGCCGCCACTTTCATTTTTGACAAACACCATCTGTAAAATGACGATTTTTTGCATATTTGATAGATTTTTCATATTTTAGCTTGAATCGGAGGGTTTTTAATGACTTAAAATTTCACATCAACTAATTGAATCAATTGAAATAGACGTTTAAGTCTTTTAAAGTGTCGAAAATCTTTCGTTAGATGAACTTGAAATTTGAGGCCAAAATTGGCCCTTACCGGACCTACTCCTTTACCAACTATTAACGGGCAATTACTCCTTAAGGTGTCAACTGACCATTTTGGTCATGTTGACTTATTTGTAGAACTTACTTTGCTGAACATTATTGCTGTTTACAGTTTATCTATAATAATATTCAAGATAATAACCAAATACTGCAAAATTTCCTTAAAATTACTAATTCAGGGCAGAAACCTAACAATGGGTTGTCTGATTCATCTGAAAATTTCAGGGTAGATAGATCTTGACCTGATAAACATTTTACCCCTGTCAGATTTGCTCTAAATGCTTTGGTTTCAGAGATATAAGCCAAAATCTACATTTTACCCCTATGTTCTATTTTTAGCCATGGTGGCCATTTTGGTTGGTTGGTTGGCCGGGTCACCAGACACATTTTTATGCCCCACCTACGATAGTTGAGGGGCATTATGTTTTCTGGTCTGTGGGTCCGTTTGTTCGTATGCTCCACCTACGATAGTAGAGTGGTCTGTGGGTCCGTTTGTTCGTTCCGCTTCAGGTTAAAGATTTTGGTCAAGGAAATTTTTGATGAAGTTGAAGTCCAATCAACTTGAAACTTAGTACACATGTTCCCTATGATATGATCTTTCTAATTTTAATGCCAAATTAGATTTTTTACCCCAATTTCACGGTCCACTGAACATAGAAAATGATAGTGCAAGTGGGGCATCCGTGTACTTGGGACACATTCTTGTTTAAACTAGATACCCTAATGATGATTGTGGCCAAGTTTGGTTAAATTTGGCCCAGTAGTTTCAGATTAGAAGATTTGTGTAAAAGTTTATGGACGACTGACGCCAAGTGATGAGAAAAGCTCACTTGGACTTTTGGGCCAGGTGTGCTTAAAAACCAAGAAACACTTATAAACCACATCAACAAATGTCAACACTGAAAATCAGGTTCATGACTTTGGACAGGTGCAAACAAATGCAGCCAGTTTAAACTTTTTAATAGGTACCAACCTTCACCCTTACATGAAACAATAGTGTAACATCCCAAAATAGAAAGACACACTATAAAATATAAATTGAAATGGCTTAAATCGATCAAAAGACACATTAACACAAACAAATGAATATACACTGAACAAGTATATTTGATCTATAAGACAATGTAAATACAAAATCAATAAAATAAGGGGTGATATGTTAAACACTTTCACAAAAACAACCATAACCTTGAACAAAATGTTGCCAAATATAGTAATGTACACAGGTTAATTGCTGTTTGTTTTGTACATAAATCAAGTTGTTGCAATTGTTTTGTTCATTTGTTTGTTTTGTACATTAATCAGGCCATTGGTCATCTCATTTGATTGTTTTATTTGCTTTATTGGGGCTTTTAAAATAGCTTGCTATATGGAATAGGTTTTCTCATTGTTGAAAATCCTACATCAACCTGTCATTGCTAACATCCATGCCATTTCGTATCTGGTGGATAGTTGTCTTATAGGCAATCAATACAACATCATTTCCAATTTTTGGCACAGTCAGTGATATTTTTCTATAAACTAAGATCAAGTTTGATATGGTTTAAATAATGTTTCCTTATGACTTCATATAAAGCCATAAGATAAGCAGAAAAGTTTCAGAACTTGAAAAAGGAAAAAGTAGATGTGATATGATTGCCAATGACACAATCATCATTCAAAGTACAAATGATGCGGATTAAGGAACTAAAGGATGTACTTAGGTGAGGTTTTGGAATTTGTGTTAAATGTTCGGACTCCTTGGTGTTTTTCCATACAATACAATGTAAAATATTTTGCCCCATAACACCAAGGATTTTTATAGTACTATACAAATCCTTGATAACACCCATTTATTTTTTCATATAAGACATAATAGCTCATGAAAGGTCATTTACCAAAATTTTAAAAGATTCTTGATTTTTTTCTTTTGTTTTGAGACCCAAATAATACCAATGCAAATTTAAGGTAAAATTCCAAGTCAGCCTTTTCCTGCCATATTTTAAATCTCAAATATCTCGAAAAGGAGGTCCATGACCTATCAATATTTTTAGCTTATCTTTATCCTTAATTGATGCTCTACCAGCTTAAAGTATCAAATTTAATTTCTTAATTTATGAATTTTTACCTAACCTCACCTAAGTACATCATGGTCATTATACAGCGCTAAACAATAATCCAAACCCATAATGTATAGTCAGCTATAAAAATTCCTATACATACTATAAAATATTTAGCTAGTGCCCTCACTTATCTGTCTATAATTGTGATTTAAAATAACTGATAGGTTCAGAACTTCAATATCAAACAATTTTGAGATGAAAAATAGAAACAAAAGTACTCTTCCTCTACTTAGTGGTTGTAGAGATTTGTTTCAAAAATTAATGAGAAAGTAATATTAATATAAACTCTTTTATGAATTTACAGATGTGATCTTGGATGTTGTTTTATCCCATTCTGTGTGGATGGTTGTAAAGATGTCATCCATACTTGTCCAAGTTGTCGCCAGGTGATTTCAAGATGGAACAGAATGTAAACATTAACTGGTTGATTGGTGATGATTTGACTTGGGACCAGAATGAAGAAGGGGATGCAAATTAACATTATTTAGACTTTATGCTTTTATTAATTTTATTAATCTGATTTTGTTGTGAAATTAAACATTCCATTTTTTGTTGATATGAGACAGTTTGATTGAGATTTAATTTTACATTTTCATTTGTATTCTTTTTAATATTATCATGATAGGTAATTTTATAACTGTATGGCTTAATTTTTTATTTTTACACATTATGTTTGTTTATACTGTTTGAAGATCTGATGATTTTAGAAAGTGTGATGCAATATTTTTTTGTTTAATTATCACATATAAATATCCAGATTTCATTCCTTAACTCTGCAAAGAGTTTTTTCGAGTTCAAATAAAATGACTTTAATTCCCTCAGCCAAAAATCAAAACCACAGTGGAAATAATGGCAGAATTAGGTATGCAGGAACTTTTTTTTTATGATGGACGTCAGGTTTGCAGATTTAATTGTTAGAAATCTTCTAGTTGTTTATGGAAATAGCTTCCAATGTTATTTTTGACAAGTTTGGTCTTAACACTAATCTTGTCTGCAAAAGAAAATCAAAATTGTTGTTTTTAATCATTCAATCAAATTGTTAGAACTATTCATATTACTCATTAAATGCACTGTAAATAATGCAATTTTAATTTTGTTGTTGTTGAAAAATGTATATTATTATATTATAACTTCACTTTGATATGATATGAATGTGGGGTACATGTCAGGGAGACAGCAACCCAATGACACAAAAAAAAACAAAACACAACTTTGAGGGGGAAAAGGGGGGGGGGTCATGATCCAGAAATCCTGAGGTCCTGAATTTAAAGAAATTTAAATCCTGACAACCCGAAATTTGAAAAAAAAAGATTTCCCGGATCCCGAAATACAGGTCCATCTCCTCCTCAACTTTTCATATATATATATTTGCCACCTACAAAAAAAATGTTTATAAATTCAGCTTGGCAATGGACAATTTACAATTATCAGTATAAGTACAAGGCCAAGTAAAACTTCTTCAGTTTGAATTCACAGACATTCTTCAGAGGCAAAAAAGACAATATTTATATTGTGTTATACAGTTATCCTTATTTTGGTTAATTATTCATTCTCTATTGAGGGGGGAGGGTCGGAGGGGCCTGATCCTGAAATCCCAGGCTTAAAGACATGAAATCCTGAGGTCCAGAATTAAAAAAAAATAAATCCTGACATCCCGAAATTCGATAAAAAGAAATCCCAGATCCCGAAAGGGTAAGTCTTGAAATCCTGAGCTTAAAAACAACCGATCCTGACGTCCCAAAAAAGGTCCTGTCCCCCTCTCTATTCAAGACAAGTACAATTGCTGTACAGAAATTAAGATCTGACAGCCTTTACATTTAGCACCATTTTTATTTTACACACTTTAACCCATAACACTTGGTTGTTGTAAATATCTTCTGAATTCATGTACCATATTCTTTTACATCCTTCTCATTTAAAAAGGTCATGTTTTATTTATATATAAGATTTTGTCAAAATTATTTTAACCAGTAATTTTTAAGCACCCCTTTCAGTTAAAAACTTTGAAATCCATTTGATTGATAACTGTAAAAATGCAAAATGTATCCTAGTTTTTGAAGAAATCCAGAATTGAATATTATATATTATGGATGTTATAAGAAACCTGAGCATTATGATTCATTTGTTTAATTATTATATTTAGCATTAAAACTGTAAATTTAAATCTAGTAAGATGCCTTTTGTATGTAATTTTGTTGATGAAATTCATTATAAAGTCAGCATTATATATACTTTTTTTTTATTAAATTTATTATAACATAAGAGTTAGTCAAATTCCTGTCCAATGAAAAAGCTGGTAAATTATTTCATTTATAGACTACAGGTATGTACTTTAAAGAATGTTCACTACTCTTGTTTTTGACATTTTGAAGTGTAATTTTAAAGCTCTTATCAATTGGAAGTTGAGCAGGCATTGTTACTTTTTATATTTGCAATGTTTTAAAAAGATCTGTTTTATTCTGTTAAAAATGTTAGTACCAATAGATACTTGTTTTATTTGACATATAAATATAAGTGTTTTGTTTAATTTTGAGAAAAAGATCTTAAAGTAATTATGTATAAACTTGAATGTCACTTGATGCAAATAATTGTTCATTACATATAACAATAAAACTATTAACCAAAAATTCTCAGTTTATTTTGTTAGTCTGTATATATTAATTTGCTTTGGCCTTGTCATAAGAAGAAACCAAAGAAACACTGTCAAGAAGTCAAGGCCTAACTCATGTTGCTGGTATGTGCACCACTCTGCTATATAGGATTAATTGATGAATTGATGGTTATTTGATAAAACTTTTTGTATTATATGTATATTCAAAATGAGAACAAATTTACAATTAATCATACAACAGTTAAATAAGGAATTACAAACAGAAATAACACCAGGTATCTCGATCAGAAATCCACAAAGGAATACGAATCCAAAGGAGCAAGTAATGTTTATAATGTCTGATAAGGGACCAGATCACAAAATTTTACATTGATCATGAAAATGAGATCAAGGTCAAATGCTCTCTGTCAGACAAAGAAGTAAACCCTGACAATCATTTTATACAAAGAATATAATTTATTTTTTACTCAGCGTCAGAGAAACACAGCAAAACCATTGACCCAACGATCCATGATCTATGAAATTAAGGTCATGGTCAGATGAACCCTGTCAGACAAACATGTAGAGTTAGAGAAACACAGCAAAGCCACTGACCAACAATTCATGATCTATGAAATTAAGGTCATGGTCAGATGAACCCTGTCAGACAAACATGTACACATTCAATACAACTAATGAAATTGACAATTAACTTATAGTGACAGATATAACCACCAAAACTTAATGTTGACCAAATCAATAAAAATATTAAAGGACAAGATCAGAGAAACTCTGTCTTACTGATATTTTTGCGCCTGTACCAAGTCAGGAGCCTCTGGCCATTGTTAGTCTTGTATGTTTATTTAATTATTATTCATTTATATGTTTCAAAGTTTAGTGTGATGTCTATTTTTTCTGAATAAGTACACATTTTAGTTGAAGGGACAGCTGACGTTGCCTCTGGAATCAGTCTGGATGCAGGATTTTCTCACTGTGTTGGGCTGTTTTCTGCATTTTGGTCAGATTGTTGTCTCTTTGATACATTCCCGATTTCCATTCACAATTAATATATATATATTATTATATATCATTAAACCTTAACAAATAAACAAGGTCAGATCAACTCTGTCAGTTGGACATGTGCACAATCATTTTATACACTCAATATAGTTAATCTATTACTTAAAGTGTCTGAGTATACCCTGCTTTAATTTTTGACTGTGAAACAAATACAGAAAACTTGAGTATCTGATTTTATCCATTGATACTTCTTCCCACTGTGTATTAAAGAACTTTGTCTAGATACATAAAGACTTAGTTTACATTTATTTCTGTACATATAATATAAAACAATAAATATCACAGTCATTTAAAATTAGTTGTCTATTAAAATATTTTTCATCCGTGACTCTGTCGTGCCTGTTCGATTTTCCGTCTAACTTGATTACAGTTTAATGTCAACTCAGCATGTCTCATTTTAAGCATTTCAAGTCTGTCTTTTAAATCGTCCCCTTCATCTTTTCTCTCCTCGAAGTCTCTGAGTAATGGTTCATTGCCTAACAGGCCACAATTTTGTCTTAACTTCTGATTGTCTATACGTAAAGCATCTCTAGCTTGTTTGGTCCTTGATAAAATGTCTCTTTTCTGCAAAATAAAAATCAACATATGATTACCGCCAAAACGTCAATAAGAAGCATATATACTGCTAATATTCATGTTTGGATAGCATTCTTGGGTTTCATTCTCACAGCATATTACATGATACTATTTCTATTATGAATTTTTGAGTATTCATAAATATTTTCTTTTGTAAAAGTGTAATTGGATCAAGTTGGAGTCCAAATCATTTTTAAATTGCATTTCAATACCATCATCGTCATGAAAATTGTTTGAACTGGTATTTGTGAAAATAATTGTATAAAGTTTGAGATTTCATTTTTTTTTTTTTTTGGTGAACATATGTGGTATGATTGAGAGAAAAATTGATTCCTGTCGGCCATCTTTGTTTTTCATTTGCTGTTCTGTCATAAATCAAGCTGTTAGTTTATATGAAGAAATGTCTATAAATGTTGAGTATGAAGTGACATTGAACAAATCTTGAGTAAATCTGTACAAAACTTCAATGAAGAAAAAACAAATGAAACATGTTCTGTCAAACTATAATGAACTAAATTGATGTTTCAATGTTTCTCTCTTTTAGAGAAATGAAAACTGTGGTATGAATGCAAAGAGACAACTATCCACACAAGTTTAAATGATAAGGATGTGGGCTACTAGTACTACAAAGTTCACCGTACTGCCTACAACAATGAGCCAACCTTATACTGTAGAGGCAGCTATGAAAGGCCCAAACATGACAAAATGTAGACCATTTCAAATAAGAAAACCAAAGACTTGATAAATGACAAACAATAAGCGTAAAACAAATTTGAGAGAAAACAACCATTGCTTTTTAACAATGTTGTCTCAATATTAATCTGAAATAATTACCATAGCTACTTCTTTTTCTACATCTTTAAGCACTTCTTTT